>NC_143399.1:68845395-69487875 GCF_052110815.1 Crocodylus siamensis
CTTTCCCACTTTTGCTTTCCCTCTCAGTCTGTTAACAGGGTTTGGGTTCCCTGTTACAGATGGAATGTGAAATGTAGAAAGATGGCTGCTGAAATGCTGGAAAAAGAACACGCTGTCACATGATGAGTTAATGGACGGTAATCAAATGTCAGTCTGTTAGCTGCTAGTGTACTCTTGCCATTTGGTAGCCAAGATATTCCCAGAGCATCAGTACATGATTCATTCTTAACATAATGGTAAATCTTTACTTGCATTGGTTTCACATTGTTAAGTCATAAACAGATTGGCTTTTTAAAATAATAAGATCTCTTTGTATTTGGAAACAGAAACTAAGGATTTTGTAAACCCCGACTGCTAGTGAGATTATACTGTGAAGACAAATAAGGCAAGATCAGAAGGAAAACACATCCTACCAGCTGTGAAAGGACTCTAGAAGACTCAAAAGGTAGAGAAGATACCATTGTTCACCTTCATAGACTGTCTAAAATATAAAAAGGCTATGCAGGTGACCATGCTCCATTGAAGCATGGGGATAATGAGGGAAGAAGAGCAAGAACTCTTACTGAACCACGTGGATCAATTAGCCAATCCAGAAACTATCTGTTTGGTGTCCTGCATCCTGTACCTGTGCTGAAGAATTCTATATCTCCTTTTCTCATGTTTTTTTCCGATCCACTATCCTATTCTGCTCACATAGAACCTAATTTAGCTAGACACAAACATAGTGGTTTCATTGACACGATTAACATGTAAGCATATGCTCATGTACTTTCCTTAAAGGAATGGATGCAGGTTAAAACAAGAGACCTCTACTGACTTGAGCTGGTATTCAAGAATTTCACCACCAGAAAATAAATGTTAGAAGGGGTGCTGAGAGCAAGAACCATTTCCATAGGCCAGAAATCTATAGCATAGAATGACATGGAGACGTATCTGTTGACAACAGCTCATTTTACATGTTTCTGTCTAAAAAGTATTATTCAGAACTTCCTGACAATATCTTTAAATGCTTTTAAATATCACAGTAATGTATAGAGATAGCAGATGAAATTGAAGCTCTGTCATGACTTGCATTGGGTGTACACCATATAAGAGAGTTTCTACTCTAAGGCACATATGATATATACGTAACCATGTTTACTAACATTGAGCTATAGCTTATTGCTCTTCAATTCAAGAATACAGTCATAAATAGACAGAAAGACAAAGAATGGCATAAAGGTAGCATTACTGTTTTAATTTTAAAGATGGAGAGCAAGAGATAGAAGTCCTAGTTCAGGAAAATACCATTATTCGTCTCTTAAGCATGTGCTTGATCCCTCCTCCAAGACTGCAACAAGGAGATTAAATGCCTCACCCCAAATAACAGAAGTCTGTTGCAGAGCTGGAAATTTAAGTCCAAGGCCACTGCATTTGATGATGATATAATCTCTCCAGAGCTGACTTCTCTGATGGATCATTTTGTTATTGAGGCTTTTTCTGGAGTGGATTGGATAATTATATTAGTAACTGTTATTCAAGAATAAAAACATGTGAAACATTACTGTACCTCTTGAGTGAAAAAGGTGATAATGAGCTACAGCAATGGTAGACTTCTAGTGGGTTTTTCCTCAAATTTCTTCTGCATTCTCTGTAAGAGAGTATAATCCTTGGGGAAAGGACCCTCTCTACTTGTGAATATATTCATGAATGGAAAAAAATGTTGTCATTTACCGGCTGCATGCATTGTCGCATACTCTAGTACTGTGATTATCAACTAGGGTGCTTCAGCACCCTGGGGTGCCCCAAGATACTTTCAGGGGTGCCTCAGGATGCCATGCAATTTTAGCATTGTTAGGTGTACAATCATGATTTACTGGTAACCCTAATGTTTTCAGTGTTAAATAATGTTAAAAACTCTGACCTGTGGCAGTCTTTTTGAGTTCTCTGTGACAGAAAAATTGCTGTATTTTTTCATAGTCAAAAAATTTATGAAAACTAAGAGCTGGCTTTTTCCAAGAAGTGCCTTCAGTCTAAGGGCCTTGTTACATGGTACATGTTCTGTTGTTCAAATGTTGATTTGGTGTTAGTGTTCGCTCAAGTTTGGAGCAGTCACATATTCAGGCCAGCAGGGGCTTGAAGACTGAAAAGTAAGACTAATCTGCTCCCATTCCAGGCTTTCTTCCTGTTCCCCTCCCCCACACTCCCACCCCTGGGGTGCCCCTTTCTCCTCCCTTGCTCCCCTCCAGCCCTTATGGCTCATTCATATCCTTCATGTCCCCCAGATTACTTGTAGCCCCCGCAACCTGATGCCAGCAGAGGGAGTGGTGGCATCATTGGCTCAGCAGGCATATTTCCTTTTCCTACCTGCTCTCTCAGGACAACCTTGGTAGCCACAAGTAAGGCAGGAGCTCTGGCAAGGGAGTGGAGTGTATGAGAATCTGGTGTGCTAGGGATGCAGGGAATGGTGAGCCTCATTATGGGGGTGGGGGGCAGTGGGCCAATCTAGACTGGTGGCGGAAGGTAATGGGAGATAGTGGGCTTAATCTGAGCTGGTGGGGGCATGGCAGTGGGGGATGCACACCTGATCACAAGGGATAAGGACATTCAGGGCAACAGATGTGGAGGGCGAGTTTACTAGGTCTGTGTGAAATAGCACTGTTACATTTTGACTTCTGTTTCAACATTTTGATGGGAAAGTGTTTCATTTTGAGTTTCATTTAATTCTGAAACCACTATTTTGTTTTGTTTCATTGAAGCTGTTTCACTGTTTTGCCCATAGGCTATAATGGGGGAATAAAACTGCCTATAACTTTGTCATTTCTTGCCTGATTTGGATGAAACTAGTAGAGATGGTAGCTCAGTCTGAGGCCATGAAGCCTGCCAAGCTTCAAGGAGATAGGTAGAGGGGTTTCCGGGAAACTGAACCTCAACCTCTTGAAAGCAAAACTTCACAGGTATGTGTTAAGGCACAAAGGGGTAAAAACTGCAGGCATGCTACCCCTGCTGAGGCCAAGAATTATGCCAGATTTCAAGGGGATAGGTACAAGGGTTTCTGGGTAACTGTACCTCAGGATCATGACAAGGAAAACTCATGACATAGGTGATACTGTGTGTGTGTTAAGGTGTGCCCTCACTGGCTCTGGGGTCTGTACGGGACACAGCAGTGTGTCCCAATGAGGCCTCCTCCCCTACAACCTCAGTCCAGTCTACCACTTTAAATGACAACATGTAATAAAATAACTTAATGAGCACTAGCACCAACAACATCTCAGGCGGCCAAACTGTGATAGAGCCTTTTTTTCCTTCCCTGCAGCAGCTTCTTCTCCAGCATATGTGTTAAGCCACTCCCTCACCATGTGACTCTGTGTGTGTGTGTGTTAGGGTGCACACTCACTGGTGCTGGGGCCTCTACATGACATAGTAGTGTGCCCCAATGATGCTTCCTCCTCCTCTACAGCCTCAGTCCGCTCCACTACTTTAAATGACAACAGGTAATAACTTAGTAAGCAGCACAGTAGCACCAGCAGCATCTCAGGCAGTCCAGCTGTGACAGAGCCTTTCTTTCCTTTCTGCAGGAGCTTCTTCTCCAGCAGCAGCCAGACAACTCTGCCTGCCAGCCCAAGCCCAGGACCCTGCCTCCTTCCAGTCAGGGGCTAGGGGTGTTGGTCTAAGGACATGGCACTGGCAGACAAGGTCCTTTACTTTGGATCAATCTAATCTGGCATATTTTAGCAGACAGAGTAGATACAGAACAATAACTTAGCAAGCTTTTGGGTTAAAAAACTCTTTGTCAGGCTGAGGAAGCATCTGCAGTTGGGGTGTATGTGTGCTGTTCCTGGATAGAAGGAATAATAAAGAATCCAGAGGCTAGTGTGCAATGCAGCTAAGAAAGCCAATCAGTGAAAACAGAAATGCAGGGATCAGGGAGAAGGGGTAAAGGGAATGTAGCAGCATGAGTAAAAGTGCAGAGGTACCTGGGCAGCCAGATGTCCAGCAGGTTGTACTTTGTCATAAATCCAAGGTACATATTGAGTCCATGAGTTTCTGTACCTAGGAGGCCGATAAAGTAAAGTTCATATGCTGGGCTGTGAAAAGTGGTTTCAAAATTCAAACAAGCACAGAACCTTGCTAACCTAACATCACCAAAAGCCAACTTCTTACAGCTCAAAACACAAAACCTGCCAACTTTCCCTAGTCCCCCACCAACTGTACACCAGAATCTATCAAAGACAAGAATACTCAAATACCTGTGGGGGCGCAGTCCTCACAAAAAACCCATTTTGTCTCCAGTCTCTCAGGCCTGATCCTGAAAGGGAATTTACAAACCACTTATCACAGCTAGGCCTATGAACTTTATGTCATCAGCCTCCTAGGTAGTAGGTACAGAAACTCATGGACTCAGTATGGACAGTGGAATTATGACACACTACAATGTGCCAGACATCTGACTCCCCAGGTACTTCTCCACTTTTACCTGTGCTGCTACATCGCTCTTCACCCCCATTACTCCACCCCAGATGCCTCCATTTCCATTTTCATTAACAGACTTTCTTGCCAGCATTGTATACCAGCCTCTGGCTTCGTTACTATTCCTTCCATGCAGGAACAACACACATACACACCAACTGCAGGTGCTTCATCAGCCTGACAAAGGGTTTTTCAATCTGAAACCTGGTAACCCAGGCTGCTAAGGTAAGCTCACCTGGAGCCTCACAATTCCACTACAACCAGCAAGTCTCAGGCCTGTCAAAGACATGACAGATCTGGGCTTTCCCCACCCAGGACTGTGTGCATGCATGTGGGAGCTCGTGTTTATGGCATCTTCTACCCACCTTTCACCAGGGGGATCCTCACTCCTGGCATTTCCTGGGGCTGATGCACCACCAGTAGTCCCACCAGACCTCCCGACCCTGGCAGAGTGCAGTTTTAGTGGTCATGCCCAGGACCTGGCACCTCCTCCTTCCCCATAGCCCCATCCCATACCTTCATGTTCATCCCAGCATGGAAGCTTAGCAGGGACATGTTCTTCCTTTGCTGGCTGGTGAAACAGTGAGTGCCCCTTCCAGCTCTGAGAGTGGGGCATTAAATGGTTTTTAAAAAATGAAAAAATTAAATAGGTGTGGATGGAGTGAGGAAGATAGCATTCATTCTGATTGCACCTGGAATTTGGGGAACCCCAGCAATGGGGGGTTCACCTTCAAGAACACTAGCTACTTCACCAAACCAGGATCCAAGGAAGTGTGGTGAGGTATCACTACATCCCCAGCAACGCTGAACACCCTCTCACTCAGAACACTGCTCGGTGGACATAGCAGGTGTTCATGGGCAAATGTGGCCATATCTGATCACATCTGGATGCAGCATCCCCAGTAGGCCATGGGGTCACACAGCAGTGGCTCCATGACCTTGGCAAGATAGGCAGCCACCAAGGCCTGAATGCTACCTGCTTTGTGGTGGGGTGTGGTGCCTCTGGACCCCACCATGGAATCCAAGCCTTTGGTCCACATTGGCGGTGCCTCTGGTGGAGGAAGAGACTGGCTGGTGGATGGTATTCTAACATGGCACAAGGGATCGCCCTCTTCCACATCCCCCTGCCTCCACCATTTTGGCTCCCTGACTGTCTTCACTAGCATCTCCGTCCACTGATTCAGGCTTTGGCTGCCCCATACACTGTCCTTCACTGTGCGTGACCCAACAGGGAACTCAGGCTTGGGGGTCATCATTGACCACAAGATGAACATGAGCCTCCAATGCGATGCTGCGGCTAGTAAAGCGACCAAAATGCTGGCTTGCATCCATAGATGCTTCTTGAGCAAATCCCGGGACGTCATTCTCCCCTTGTACTCGGCCTTGGTGAGGCCGCAGCTGGAGTACTGCATCCAGTTTTGGGCTCCACAATTCAAAAAGGATGTGGAGAAACTTGAGAGAGTCCGGAGGAGAGCCACGCGCATGATCAGAGGTCAGGAAAACAGATCTTACGATGACAGGCTGAGAGCCATGGGACTCTTTAGCCTGGAAAAGCGCAGGCTCAGGGGTGATCTGATGGCCACCTTTAAGTTTATCGGGATGACCACCAGGATCTGGGGGAATGTTTGTTCACCAGAGCGCCCCAAGGGATGACGAGGTCGAACAGTCACAAACTCCTGCAAGACTGTTTCAGGCTGGACATAAGGAAGAATTTCTTTACTGTCTGAGCCCCCAAGGTCTGGAACAGTCTGCCAGCGGAGGTGGTTCAAGCACCTACATTGAACACCTTCAAGAGTAAATTGGATGCTTCTCTTGCTGGGATCCTATGACCCCAGGTGACTTCCTGCCCTTTGGGCAGGGGGCTGGACTCGATGATCTCCCGAGGTCCCTTCCAGCCCTAATGTCTATGAAATCTATGAAATCAGATCCAGATCCAGCTCTTCCTCTGGCACTGGAAGGCTCAGCATGGGAAGTGAAATGGGGGCGGAGGAGACTGTCATGCTGGTGCTGCTTCTTGTTGTCATGGTGCTGGTGGGGGGAGGTTATAGCTGGTGCTTGTGGAGGGCATGCAGTCTTAGGCACTGGCACTGCTCCCCTCTCCTTGCTGCATCTGGAAGCCTCATCCCTGCTAGTTGTAAGAAAGAGGCTGCGTCTCAGTTTGGAAGGAGCGGGGGAACTTACACCTTGCCCTCTACCCCCTTTTCTGCCCCTCCTTGAAGATTTCCAGATGTCTTTCCTCCACGCTTCATGGTGTATTTCACAGTGTCTTGTTTTTATACAAATTTAGACATGTATCTGTGTTCTTATATTAATTCTATAAGGTATGAAATATGCCACAAGGTATAAACGTATCTCCCTTCCTATATAAATTCTATAGTGTAATATCCAATATAAGTATCAAATTGAAAAGAATAAATCAATGAATATAATAATATAATAAAAGGGTCTAGAAGAAAGCAAAAATGGATTACCACTTGCTAGGCTACCAAGTAGGAAATCATTCAAATCAATGCTAGTAGTAGCCTTCATTGTCTAATTCTCCTGAGCTGCTGGAAGACATAGCTCACTAACTGTCAGATCCCAAGGCAGAAAGCAGGCCAGTTCAAATAATGCTGCCTTTTATGCTGTTTTTCCATCCCTCCCTCCAGAGCACTGGGATTGGAAGGGACCTCAGGGAAGGATCCCAGTCACTGGCCAGGTACACAGTCAATGCGAGAACAGTCCTCCCCACCTCTTTCCCCCTCCCTCTCCTTTCTTTCTGTTTCCCGGCAGGCAAGCCCAGCTTGAGCTTCAAAACTCAAAATGTTTCAAAACTTTTGAAGCATTTTGATTGCCCTTGTTTGGTTTTGAGGCTGTTTCAAAGTTCTTTGTTTCATTTCAATTTCCCTGTTTCAAGCTCAAAATGAGCTGAAACAGTGTCAAAAAGAAACAGCCAGCAAAATTTTGCACAGCCCTAGTGTTTATACTAATGTATAGCTGAGAGTTGCCACACATTAATGTAACAGGTGCTGGGTAAAGATCACAGATAAACCTGCCCTTGATTGGCATAAATTTAAGCCTCCTAATGGGTGCTTAAAACTAGATTCATGTGTTAATAAGTGAACATTACAGGAGTTAAGAGTTCCAGCAGTCACCTAAAATTAACTTACAACAAGGCCTTAACAAGGGGTGCCCTGAGCCTAGAGTGGGTGAGGAGCACTGATCTAGCATTTGTCTTTATTTACTTAAAGAGTGTGAGGGCCTTGTTAAATGTTATTCTGTGAGCCACACAAATGTTGATTGACTAAGTACTAGTTTGCAGTTTCAATTTGAGCTGCACTCTGTGGGGAGTGGCTACACCTTTATGGAACAGGAGCTGGGTTATGGGGATCAAGAGATAAACCTATTCTGGACTGGCATAACTTTGAGTCACACAATGAGTGCTTTAAGCCAGTTAAAGGTGTTAATGTGTGTACAATCAAGGGTTTAAGAGCTTGAGGAGCCACCCACAATTACTGTGTAACAAGGCCCTGAGAGAAACATTGGCAAGGAAATTAATTGCATTTCTCTGTTTCAGTACTTATAAACTACCCTGCTCTCAGCTTTAAGGAACCATTGGAGTAAGAGTGAGGATGTATACATTCTTATCTGGTTTAGTGGGTTTATACAAAAAAAATTACAGTAGCTCAAAGAGTGACAGTTTTATAGACTTTATGAATTGGTATTTTTATATCCTGATCCTATGACAGCTCCCAGATTGTTTTCCCAAATAACTGAGAACAAATCAGCTACTAACCTGAGGGCTGGACTGATGTTAGAGTGGAGTTTGCAGACTGTTTGACAGGATTCCCAAATGTTTGAAAAACACTGAAGAGCTCTCCATTCTTCTTGATCCCTAAAGGATCCAGATATGCCACATATAATCATACTACTAACACTATCTATAGTCACAATACTAACACTGAGAAATAATCGGAACAAAGGGGAATTGGTTTATAGATGCATGCTAAAGTAAAGAAGTGTAAATGTAACATTTAAAATTAATTTCAACATGTTACAGAGATGCATGAGCATGGGTTCTGTATGGGAAACAACAGCCTAAGAACTTAAAAAATATATATTAATTATTATATCAATAAGGTACATGGGGTGTTTAAGGAGGGGTGTTTCTCATGGTGACACCTTATTAAGGTAGTTTGGGATCACTGTTCTCACTTGCATCCAACTCTTACTAATGGCTCTATGTGCCTCACCTTGGGCAACTGGTTTCACCAGAGGGCTGAATTTAGGGGGAACAGTTCTTATCATTAAGAGCTGTCCTCTACTCATCACAATGGCAGCTGCAGTAAAAGGGGATATTTCCCTATGGCAAAGCTGGTGGAAGAAGATGATAGTAACCACAGCCACTGCCTTGGGAGAAGTGAAGGCTAAGGGAGTAAATGCTGAAAGAAAATCTGGAGTGGAGCACCTAAGGTGGTTAGGCAATTATTTAAACTCCTTTCTGGCAGCTCCTACACATTTCCCAGCCCCACATCATATTTGTTCTACATTTACAGTAAATGACAAGGCTTTTGCACCCTGAAGAGGTTACTCTGGCTTCGCTAATGCATTGAAACAAATGAAAGTCAACACTTTGCAGTTATAAGTTATAAATCATTTGGCATAAATCCAGGCACAAGGGGTATTCTTTGATGATAGAAAAGGTCATCACACCCAACTGGAAAATTCAAGCAGGGTTGTTCCCAGCGAATAAGGTGATTTCCTACCATAGTCTGCTGCTTCAATGGGCGCTTGGAGCTTAGAGATTCAGCTTGAAAGCAGACTGCTATCACGCATCACCAACTACTACAAAAATGTGAGTACAAAACTTTCAATCCTAAAGATTGGAAGTTGGAATGTACATACAATGATGCCAGGTATATCCAACAAACTCCAAACCTTTGACAAAACATGCAAAACTGCAGTCATTGATGCAGAACTGCTGAGACTGAATGTCAATATCGCTGCTCTACAGGAGACCAGACTACCAAGCACTGGTTGAAAGCACTGAAAGAAGAGAACTACGCCTTATTACACAGGGGTTATAACACTGAACATCCTGTCTAGACTCACTGCTTGGGCATCAATGGTGTTGGCAAAATGAATGAAAATGACAATGTTTGCTCAAGTTAAGTTCATGCAATGAGCTATGTACAACAAATTCTTTCTTCCATGTGAAACTTCAGCACAAAGTATCTTGGCACCACCCATGATCTGGATACTGGCATCAACTTGACCTGATTATCACCTGCTTATGAGACTCCCATGATGTAATCTTATCAGGATTCTGACTGTGATACTGATCATTCATTGGTATGCATTAAAGTCAAATTGTGTCCCAGGAAATTGTATGAGAGCAAGATACGCTCCTTACTGAAAGCTGAGACACATCATCTCAATTAATCAAAACTCTTTCTGGGGCTGTATCATCTCTTAAACCATGTAATACTGCTGAGGAGAAACAGATTCAGATTGAAGGAGCCATCTATCAAATTGCCTTGGACTTGTATGGTACCTTGCACCACATCTCAAGTGACTGATGAATGACAACTCATCTTAATGTAATAGAAAAGAAATGGTCCGCTCTCCTTAAATATAAAGCTGATTTCCACAAACTTAGGAGATTGGTTGGCAAAGCCCTGTGGGATCATGGTCTGATAAGGAAAGGAATACAAGAGGGGTGGTCTTTTCTCAAGGAAGCAATCTTAAAGCTCAAAGAAAATCTATTGCCTCACACAAGAAAGGCAGCAAAAGAGCTGGGAAAGACCCCTTTGGCTCAGCAGGGAAGTCATTAACCTGCTGAAATTAAAGTGTGAAGCCTACTAGGTTTGGAAATCATGAACAACTACCAAAGAGGAGTACTCAGCAGCCACCCACACCTGTAGGAGGCAAATCAGGACAGCAAATGTACTAACAGAACATAAATTGGCAACCGGAATCAAAAACAAAAAAAGGCCTCCTTTAGGTATATAGGAAGTCAAAAAGGAACAAGAGAAGCATAGGGCCCCTGATAAATGAAATGGGATGGCTGTTAACTGATACCCAAGACAAAACTGAACTCCTGAATGAATACTTCATGTTAGTATTCCACCAGTCCAAAGGTATTAGTCTGCTTGACAGAATACAGGATGACCATGGAGGGGGTGACCTCCCTCCCATAGTTAAAGTAGGTCTTGTGAGGGAGTGCCTACAAAGGCTAAATATCTGTAACTCAGGTGGACTGGATGGATCACACCCAAGAGTGCTAAATGAACTGGCCAACATCATTGTGGAACCAATGGCAAAGTTATTTAAAGACTCATGGTGCTTGGAAGAGATCCCAGAAGACTGGCAAAAAGCCATTGTGGTACCTATCTTTAAAAAAAGGGAGAAGGGAGGACCCAGGAAACTACATGTCAATCAGTTTGACCTCAATCCCAGATAAAATCCTGGAGAAAATCATCAAAGAAACCATCACACACTGGCTAACTGAAGTCAGTATTCTGAAAGGGAACCAACATGACTTCATAATGGGCAGGTTATGCTGTAGCAAAAACCCCAGGTTTTCTTTTTTCTTTTTTTTTATTTTATTGCATTCGCTCCCCTTCCCCAACCATTTCTGTCTTTTTCTTTCCCTCTCTATTCCCTATAGATAAGTATAAGTAAGCTAAGATGTAGGATAAGCATTAAACATTTTTATTTGGTAGCAAGTTTTTGGTTTTGGATATCCACTGTTATATATTTATTATTATTAAGTTTGTATTGATATTTACTGTTGTATATTGTATTATTATCATTTTTGTATTGATTTTTATTGTTTCATATGGATATTGTATGGTTCAGGCCTGTGTTTATAAGTGAACCAAAGTCATGTCAGGTTTCCATTTTATATGTCAAGTCTCCATCTTGTGTCCTCTGCCTGGGCATCCCATGTTGCAACAATATGATTCATTGTACCCCTCCAATGTAAATTGGTTCCCCGATGAATGAGAATGATTGGGAATGACTGAAATACAATGGTAGCAGGCCTCTACTGAATGGGCTGTAATAACTGGGCCATCACCTCACATTGATTCATACAGGAACCACAGACCTCACCCAGGAATAGAGACAAGACCAGCATTTGAAAGACAAAAGACCCTGCAGAACCAGCAACTCTCACCATTACAGACACCTGAAACTGCACATCCCTTCATGGAGCACACATGCTTAGTACCCCAGGGGCTGACCCTTGCCTGGGTCACTAGGGTCATACAAGGTCTGCTCCTATAAAAAGGGGCAGTGAAGACAGACCCAGTGGGGCACTCTTTCCATCTGGACCAGCACCATGCCACACCACCTATCTACTCAGAGGCCCTGCCAGTGACCCTCCTCTGGACAACATCTACTGGACAAGAACCCCTTTTCAGCCTGGAAAGGTAGATATTATCTGCACACCTCCTTCTACAATTTGGACTCTATCTCTCTGTCTTTCTCTCTCCTCCTGGACTTCAGTGGACTTCAGCCCCTGCACCAAGCCTCTCTATCCCCTGCTGCCATTTTGTGTGCATGTGTGTGTATGGGTGCAAGGGAACAAATTTGACATTGTGTCACCATCTCCCCTGTTCAATAAAACCACTGTCATTTGCAACCCTGAGTTTGGTAATGTTTTACTGAATCCCAGTCCCTTCCCTATCTTAAATTCCAGCCTCATGCTCCCTCTCAGCTCTAGCCTCCACTCCTCTCCAATAGTTTCCCAATCTCCTCTCAAATCCTACTGCCTTTTCTCTGTGACTTTCTGCTGCCTTTCTCTGCTTCCCTGCTGCCCTGCCCTTCTGTAATCCTCCCCCCCACTTTTCTGCAGCTTCCCAGCTCCTCTTAGCTGTCCTGCAGTTTTCTCCAGCAGCTGCAGCTTTTCTCCAGCATCCAGCACCTACTGCCTTTTCCCTTTGACATTCTGCTGCCTTTCTCTGCTTTCCTGCTGCTCTGCCACCTGCTGCTTTTCCTGTGATTTTCTGTTGTCTGTCTCTCTGTTTTCAGGCATACCCCACACCATCTATAATCCTCCCTCCCCCCCCCCCCCCGCAGCTTCCCAGCTCCTCTTAGCTGCCTTGCAGTTTTCTCCAGCAGCTGGAGCCTTTCTCCAGCTTCTAGTACCTACTGCTGCTACCTGCAACTTCTCTAGCTGCCCCGGAGCCATCCACACCCAGAGTCCCTCTTTAATACTCACACATTCCTTTGGTCCCATTTTTTCCCCTCCCTATCTACCTTTTCAGCTCCCCTGTAGCTCTGGCTCCAGTCCCAGACTCTATGCCGGCACGCTCCCCTGTTCTGCAGGCTTTGGGCATTGTCTTTTCATCAATTAAGATCAATTAACCTAAAGTTACCCCTGAGCCTCAGTTCTTCAGCCCAGGCCCCTGTAGTCTACCAGTTCTAATCCTGGTCCTGGTGACTTTAACTCCCTACACTTCTGCTTTCTTACCTTAACTTTTCCCCAGGTATCCCAAGTACACCAAGCACATACATACATACACATCACAACACCCAACTTAGGAACTCACCTGTGTGTAGGTGGGTAGTATGTGTGTAAATTAATGAATACACACATATCTATATATACATATATAGATATCATTGTGTGTGGGGTATATAAATTAGTAATCCATGTATGTGTATTGGATGTGCAGGTATTGGTAACCGATTCTCTCTAAATTTGATGTGTATAGCGTGTATGGGCTTAAACTGGTGATAGGTGTCCATGAACCTAGACTAGTTATTTTGAACGTGTATGTATCCAAGTTGCTAGTGTGAGTGGTGTGTGTGTTTATCTATATATGGCATTGTGTGCATGATATACAAATTAGTGATCTGCATCTAACTTCTGGGGTGTATAGTGTATGTGCGTGAATTTGTAATAGGTATGCATGTGCCTAGACTGGTTTGGATGTCTATGTGCCTGAGCTGGTAGTGTGCATGTGTATGTACCTGATTGAATTATGTGTTTGTATATGTGCAATTGTGTCACACCCTCCTGTCTAACAGCGCAATATTCAGATCCTGAGAGTTGGCCTGACCCCACAGGGCAACAATGCCAGACCAACCTAATTCCCTTCTATGATCAGGTTATTCACCACCCAGATAGAGGAAATGAGGTTCATGTCATATACTTGGAATTCAAAAAGGCCTTTGACCTGGTCTCCCATGACGTCCTCATGGTTAAATTAGGAAAATGTGGCCTCAGCTACTTCACAGTCCAGTGGCTAGGTAACTATCTCTGTGATAGGACCCAAATGGTATTGACTGATGGAACTGAGTCATCATGGTGGAGAGCGACCAGTGGTGTCCCTCAGGGATCAGTACTTGGACCAGTGCTCTTCAACATGTCCGTTAATTATTTGGATTCAGGTACTGCAAGCAATCTGGCAAAGTTTGTTGATGACACTGAGCTATGGAGGAGCATTGTCACACTTGAAGACAGGCTGGCAATACAGGCTGATATGAACAGGCTCATGAAGTGGACAGACCTCAACCTGATGTTATTTAATACAGAAAAAATGTAAAGTTCTCCATCTGGGGAGAAATAACCCACAACACATTTACAGGCTCAGCAATGCTTTGTTTGCCAGCACCACAACTGAATGAGACCTGGGTGTCATGATTGACAGTAAATTGAACATAAGCCACCAATTCAATGCCATAGCTGGCGGGGCTAACCAAACACCTGCATGCATCTACCAAGGCATCTCAAGCAAGGCAAAAGATGTCATCCTCCTGCTTTACTTGGCCTTGGTGAGACTGCAACTGGAGTACTGCATCCAGTTCTAGGTACCACACTTCAAGAAGGATGTGGAAAGATTGAGAGAATCCTGAGGAGGGCCACATATATGATTAGAGACCTGGAGACCAAGACATATGAGGGGAGGCTGAGGGACCTGGGATTGTTTAGCTTGGAGAAAAGAAGACTATGGGGGAACTTGGTTGCAGCCTATAAGTATATCAGGGGCGTACATCAGGGTTTGGGAGAGCACCTCCTGAAAGCAGTGTTCCCTGCTTAGTCAATGGGTGGGGGGGGGCAGGCAAGACTGCTGGTGCCCACCTCCCCCCCCCGAGAGTGCCAGCCCGGGAGTGGGAGCACCAGGAGAAGCAATCCCCGTGGTCCCCTCATGGCTGATCGCACCAATTAGTGGGAGGGGACGTTCCCCCATGGCTGATTGTGCTGACCCGGAAGTGCAGTGGTGCTCCCAGAAATGCTAGTGGCATGCCACTGGCACTTCCATGTTGTCATGATCAGCTGCGGGGGAACACCCCCTTAGTTGGTGTGATCCGCCCTGGAGGTACCCCCGAGGTTGCTGACCGGCCACTGGGGGGCAAGTGCCCCCCCAACTCAGGAAGCACCAGTTGCGCATGGCTCTGACCCAAGCGCCTCTCCGGGTAAGTCATTACTTTCTGCCCCTCATTAGGGCCAACTACTCACCCTCCTTGACCCAAATTCAGCCTTGCCACATCTGAGGGCTTGCTAGAGTCTCAGCCTCTGGCCCAACTGCCTCCTTAGGCATCTGTAGATCGACCTTGGTCTCACTGCCCCCTCCTGAGCTTTGACTCATACCCTCTCACTAGGGCTTTCCAACTATGCCCTCTCACCAGGGCCTCACACGTATGCCTTCTTGCTAGGGCCTTCCACATGTGCCCCACTTGTTGGGGCCTCGGGGATCTTGTACCCCATGGGCCTCAGGTGTCCGGAGATGTGCCTAGCCCCCATACCTGTCCATGGGTCTGGGTAACCAACCAGAATACGGGGGGATGGGGTTTTAAGGAGCCCCTACCCTCCTTTCACTGGGGAGGTAACTGGCTTGGCATTTCTGGGGAACTGTCCCACCACAGCCAGCCCCATCAGACCACCCTTCTCTGGCAGGGTGCAGTTTTCGGTCTTACCCAAGACAAGCAGGCTTACTGGCCCTGGTCAGGTCCCCTCATTCCGGCACCTGGCTGATCTCCCTGGGCTCTTTTTCTTATTGGACCCATCTCTCACTCTGACCCCATTCTGATATTTTAACTGCCAGCAAGCTGGCTGACTCCTACCCTCTTCAGCTGTGATGCCTGTCCATTGAATGGACCTTCAGACCATATGAGCTCTGGTTTTGCCTCCAGGCCAGTCGGGGTTCCAGATAGTTCATCTTGGCCTGCCCTGCCCCTAGTGTTGCACGTAAGTGCCCTTCAGCCTTCTGGCCCTGGCCCTCTTGCATTGAACAGTATGAGGGATCAGAAAGTCAGCCTAGCAGCTGCTGACTTCCATACTCCAAAGGGGTCCCTCCTGGGTCTCAACATAGAGCCCCTGGCTTCACCCCTGCTAGATATACTTGGGGATTGCCTGCCCCCTTCTGTGGGTCTACCAGCTGTTAGCCCCCTTGTTAGGCTGAGACTTGTTAACACAAGGCTGAAGCCTTCTTCCTGGGACTTTGGGCCCCACTGGGCCCATAGGAACCTCCTGCCATCCCCATAGTTCCTCTCTTACCTCCAAGCTGTTTCATGAGCAGCAGCTCAGCCAGATGCCAGCAACAGACTGCAAGCTCAGCCCTTATCCTATGATCCCTGCTGACTTCCTGCCCCTGTGGTGGGGGGCTGGACTCGATGATCCTCTGGGGTCCCTTCCAGCCCAAATGTCTATGAAATCTATGAAATCTTAAGCCTGAGATAAAATGGAGGCAGCTCAGTTCTCTCTACCAATCACATGGCAAGGGCCTGTGGCCACATGACCTTCTCATCAAGGCTGGCCCACATCTGCCAGTTGCCCTGCTGTCTGCTCTCACCCTTAAAGTGGCAGACACTGAAGGTGCTCCACCACACCATCCAATAATTTCATAGATTTCATAGACATTAGGGCTGGAAGGAACCTTGGAGGACCATCAAGTCCAGCCCCCTATCCCAGGAGCAGGAAGTCAGCTAGGATCAAAGGATCCAAGCAAGATAGGCATCCAAATATTTCTTAAAAGAGTCCAGAGGAGGTTCTTCCATCACCTCTGGAGGGAGTCTATTCCAGGCCTTGGGGGCTTGGACAGTAAATAAGTTTTTCCTTATGTCTAGCCTAAAACAGTCTTGGAGGAGTTTGTGACTGTTTGACCTTGTCATCCTTTGGGGCATCCTGGTGAATAGAAATTCCCCCAGATCCTGATGTACACCCTCAAATTCTTATAGACAGCCACTAAGTCACCCCTGAGCCTACACTTTTCCAGGATGAAGAGTCCCATGGCTCTCAGCCTGTCATCATAAGGCCTGTTCTCTTGCCCTCTGATCATGAGCATGGATCTCCTCTGGACTCTCTCAAGCTTTTTCACGTGCACATGGGACTGCAGCACACTGAGTCTGGGTGGTGCAGCCTCGGCTGGCAGGGAGTTTAGTGGGTCATCCTGCCATCCCAGGATGCTCCACTGTGGCTCAACATACTGTGGAAGGGTTGGGTGGGACACAAGGGTGCTACAGTGTGGGGCTAGCCAGCAGGCACTCTCGTGCCCCAGCCAGTCCCAGGCACCAACTACATGTGCATTAAGGCATGCTAAGTACCTCCACCATAGGATAGTACTTGTGTTGGGCAATACTACCCCATGGAAAAGTTCATTAGTTTACTCTGACCTAATATTTTCACACATTTAGAGGGTGTCACTTTACTGTGGAGCTCATTAGGCAACTCCACAGAAAAGCACATGTGAAGATGCACCACAGTGAATATATCTTCATTCTTCACACTGTATGTATCTTCACTCTTCATTTCATACAACATTCATTCAGGTGGTAGTCTCTTTGGGGGCCTTTCACATGAGGTTTCCCCTTGATGTATCTGTATCCCATGCATTTCACATAATTTTACACCTTGGGCTATTAAAAGGACTGGAAAAAGACCAGAAGAAAAATAAGAGCACAGTTTGCATGCTCTTCAACTCTTGTGGTTTTCTGGACCCAGAAAACTTTGAAATAATCAAAATCAAGTAATGTGAGCTGTGCAAGAAACAGCTAGCAGCTACTATGGCCACAGGAAGATCAGTCAAGTGGTTGAAATAACTTTTCTGTTAGTTCTTTCCAAATTGATGATATTCAAAATCTAGAAATTAAGTCTTCTCCCATAATAAAAAAATTTGAAAGGTAAAGCCTTATCTTCAGATAATCTGTCTGACGTTGTCCCTGTGCCAGTTGACACTTTGGACAAGTTATGTGTGAACAGGCTTTAGTACCAACTTTGTGCTGTGGAAAGTGTCCCTGACTCACTCCCTTTCATTGTTTTCTAGTGCACCCACACACACACACATCTAAGCTAATTTTCTCACAGTTTTTACTCGGGGTAAAGTGGCCATAGGAAGACTTGTCTCCAACTCACAAAACAGAACTTCATCATCATTCCATGGTAATAACTCTTTAAGAAAGATCTTAACAAAAATCAATTATTTTATTGTGCACTTATGACCTATACTTAAATAACTTAGTCATGACTTCTCAATTACAGACTTTTACTTAGATAACAGGAGTAAGGGAGTGAAATCTTCCATCCAAAACTAGAAGTTCCTTTAAGAGTATAAATAATGCCCGTTAGAATATGTACTTTATATTTAGTGTGGATTCCATACATTCTCTTGGTCTTACAATACTAAGTTTCATTTTTCTTGGTGTTGCTTAACAACTTCTCTTGTGCTTCTGTCCTCTTCTCCAACTTACCATGTTCTGGAGCTTTCTCAGTTTTAGTTTACTAGTGAATTTAACTTTTAAAATAATTATGATTCAAATAAAAAATAATAAGAGATTAAATGGAGAGCAAGGTCCATCATTGCTACTGAGTTCCCATGGGAGCCACAAAGTCTGAGTTGGATACTGGAAAAATAAAGTGATTTCAAAAAGATAAAGAAATGGCTAAATCAAGCCATTTCTCAATTCATTTTTAAGGAACCACATTATATTTTTATATGATTGTTCTGTTCTTTTCCTAATTGTCATTTTCATGTGACATATTTTGGAGCACATAGATTATGGTGATAATTTACTTTTTTTTCAAATTGTGTCATATTGCTACTGGGACTCTCAATTTCTAATCAATCTGTAAGACAACTATATAAACATTCTATAATCTTCCCATATAATGCATGTTTAATTGACATTTTAGTCTTATTGTTTATGTCAATTGTAGGAGTAGAATATAATTTAAACAGTAATTATTTTCCCAATACTTTATATTACTGACTAGTTCAGCAATACAACTTGCATTAAGATGAGCTCATTTGTAAGAGATGGAATGTTTGGAAAATAATATAAGTAGTGTGTGCCAACCAATGGATTTTTCAATATTTATTTATTTATTTATATCTCTTGAAATCAACACATGATGCCAGAAAGCTGTTCATGTTGTTCTAAAAGTGCCCTGTGCATTTAAAAGCATATATGTCAGCAATTTTTCCCAAGTTAAATCCTCATGTAATTGAGGGAAAAATAACTTTAAGAGGTGGAGATGTTTGAGTCTTCTGTAGAACTTTTATAATGATTTTAATCAATAACGTTAGCTCTTTCCACATGTTCAGATATTCTGGGAGAATTCTCAAGTTTGTTCTCCTGGTAGAAGAAACTTACCCAGAGTGACATGTATAGACATTTGATTGTGAAGGCCTTGAAGAGTTTAGAACTCGAAGTGCTGATACTGTGCAGATGGGGAGGGGACAAGGAGTCCTGTGCACACATCTCAGTATATTCTTCAGGTTCCGTTAGTTAGTTGCGTGGTGACAGATGTCAGCAATGCCTAGGGCAGTCCTGATTGTCTGACCCAGACTGGTCATAATCAGCTTCTGTTTCCTTGCAGCATAATATTGGGATTGTGAAGGGGGCATGTTCTGTTCCTTGCTGGAGTAGCAGTGTTCAGCAAGCAGCATGCTGTCTCCCTGAGGGGTGGGGTGGGGCCTGGAGGACTATATTCTTTCTATTGGGAGAAGCTATGGCACATACAGATATTCACTCTCCCAGGAGAAACTCTCTTGGTAGTGGTTCTACCCTCATTGTTCCCAGGCTATCTTTCTCCTGGAATGGCCATATTTCCTCTAGGAAAAGAAATCCTGAAAATCTGTACATTTGTGGTTTCTCCTAGGACAGCAAAGACTCTCCCAGAAGAAACTGAATGCCTGTGTGAGCTTTAGACAGCAGAAATGTGGTAAAAGTAAGAAAGTTTATATTTTGTTTGTGAACCTGTGAAATGGAGCAGATGATTAAATTTGAAGTTTTCAGATTTTGCTGTGCTGAATTAGCTTTGGCCTACTTGACATTTAATAGTTAACAAAACCAGGCAATGGAAAATTTCATGGATCATATTTTAAATTTAATAGTTGCATTGAGGAAAAGTATGTGCATCTGTGATCACTAAAGCAACTTGCATTTGCTTATCCAAATCATCTAATTTGTACACATAACCTAAATGTGGCTGCATAATGGTCATTTATCTTTCGGTCTTAATGTTTCTGTGTGGATATTTGATTTCAGCTTTGATTTGAAATGTAATATTGCATCTGGAATGTTATACTTTGAAATTATGTGCTGCTTTTATGGCACTTCAGTTTTAGATGTTAATGCCTGCCCAGGAAAAATCTGCTGTAGGGCTTCTATGATTGTATTTTACATGTCCAATTGCTGAAATATAGTGGTATATAGGACTGGACCTCCTCAGTATATCACCCCATGTTTTTCATGTACTGGCTTTGAGCAAAATTTGCTGCACTTTCTAAAATAACTCATGAAAAAAGTGTTCATTGTATTACTAGAAGAACATGGGCATGGTTGTTATCAATACCAGATACAGTCATTTGTGTTCCAAACACATTTAAAAGTAGGCTAACTCATTATATTTTCTTAGCTGCTTTGTATATTGTTTGATATCAGTAGATTCAATTTCTACTATCCATTAACTGCCAGTCCTGAATCCAGCCCAGATCACTTCTCAAGTTGGCATTGTGGGGTGGAGAGGAAGGAATTTTTATACCCAGCCTGTCGCAGGACACCGAAGTGCCCTGCTTCTAGAAAGAAAGACAGGTGCTGGTTGCCGGGGCAACCACAGTTGGGTCAGTTGACCAGAAGGGGGCAGGGCCTGGCCATATAAACAGGCTAGGCTGAGGCCAAGGAGGCAGTTCCCCTCTGGTAGCTGAAGAAGCAAGAGCTCTGTGGAAGTAGAAGGTAGATGTCTTGAACAGCTTCAGCTGAGGACTGGGGGAGCAAGACCTGGTAGGGTTTTGAACGATGGCTAGCCAGAGGGCTTAGAAATTGTGCTTTAGCCAGATGGCTTGGAGTTTATGTTGTAGCCCAGGGGCTTGAGTTTTCTGTTGGTGGTTGTTACACCGGAGGACTGGGAGAGGCTATAAGGGGTTGGAGGAGGCCTTATAGGAGCTCCCCAGTAGAGGATGGTTTCCTGGTGCCAGAGAGGGCACAACAGCCTGGATTAAGGGCCAGGTAAGGCCAAGGCTGCCTAAGCTGGGAAGGGAATATAGACCCAAGAAGGGGGTCTGGGGCTCAGGTAGGGCTAAGGCCACCTGAGCCCCAATTGTGAGGAGCACCAGTGTGGGCACCGACAAGAAGCCCAGAAGGTGCTTGCAGGAAGCCCCAGGGAGGGCGAGCGCACAGAGGCGAGCCCCAGGGAGGGCGGTAGTACAGAGATAATCCTGGAGGACGTCCGCAAGGGTGCGGGCAATAATAATTTGACTCAACAAGGTCTGGTACATCTGAGAGGTTTGGGGCATGGTATAAGGCGTGGTAGGAGCCACGCACAGTCCATAAGGCTGGGGAGGGGCACCAAATCAATCTACATGGAACGGGGCCGCGATAAATAAGAGCACCATGTCCAAGGGACAAAAGGCAGCCTCCCTTATAATACTTTTGTCATCAAAGACGTGGCGGGTGAGAACGAGGGTGCTAGATAGACAACTTGGCATGGTAGGGGGCACCAGGAGAGATCACGGCCGCTCCTGGGTCCCTGCCCTGTGACACAGCCAGATAGCCACTCTAAGGATGGTGTTGCTCAGCTTCCATACGAAAGGATGAAAAATGTAGAATACTATTTATTAGCTGACCTACCACAGACCACACATCACTAGCTTCCTGAGCACTGTGATATTAGGGCAGTGGTGGGCAATCATTTCAGCCAGAGGGCAACTTAGGGAGTTGGATATGCTGTCATGGGCCAAATCAGTATCCTCCCCCTGCTCCACCCCCAGCAGCTCACCAAAACTCCCTAAGCAGCCATATAGCCCAAATAATTGCCCAACCTGGGCAGAGAGAACAAAGGTTAGGGAAGCCTAACCTTTGCTCTCCATTTTTCCCCTCCCCATCCCAAGTCCCCAGCATGAGGCCAGGTCATGCAAGAGCCATACCAGCTGCACGTGCATGGCCTGAAGTGACATGCTATTTTCCTGCATGCTGTCAGCCTGGCCCAGCTATATGCTGCGGACACAGTGTGGTGGAGGGGGTGCAGGGAGAAAGGGGCGGGGACCTGCAGATTATCTGGACCTGATCAAACTAATGCCGTGCTGTGTTCCCCACTTCTCCCTGCACCCCCTCCCCCACCCCAATCCAAAAGCACATTAGCCAGGCCAGTTCTATGCTGTATACCTCTTCAGAGTACATGGGTGCAGCTGGCACAGCTCCTGACCACGCTGGTCATGTGCTGGGAATTGGGGGTCGGGTACAGAGCCATGCCAGATGCTTCACCTGCACTCATATCGTGCAGCCCAAAGCTGTGCATGGAAACATAGCATGACACTGATGCCCACACCCCTACCAGGCCCTGACCTAGCAGAGCCTAGATAATAATATGCTCCTGGTGCTCTTGACCATGCACCCCTTCTCCTGCCATCTGGGAGAACCTACCTGAGTTTCAACTGGCCAGACATAAGGTCAGAGTGGCATGCAAATAGCTTTCCTGGGCAGACACCTGGTTAGGAGCTCAGAGATCCTTGCCTTGGAGGTACACTGGGGGCTGGGGGACAGGCCAAAGTAAGCTGGCTGGGGAGGAGAGGCAAGCGGCGGATGCTACTGCAGCTGACTGCCATGGGGAAGGGAGAAAGGATAGGAGTCACTCACACCCAGGGCAGATATGGTCTGCATACAATTATCTTTCAGGGAAGCAGTCATGAGCTGGGTAAAATCATTTGTTGGGCTGGATCTGGCCCACAAGATATTGCCCATTCCTGTGTTAGGATAAGTGCCTTACCTGTACTTAAGTGCTTTACCTGTCCTTAAAAAGTTGTTCTGCATACTCCTATGTTGCCAGAGATAACGTCATTTCCTAAAGAGGAAACCCTGTCATGGCTGATACAGTGGAAGGACGCCAGCAAGAATATCCTCTGAAGGCAAGAGTTTTTCTCTCTTTAGTGATTCCCAAATTAATACTTTCTGTTTATAGCAATATATATAACTAGCCCCGCCCAAAACAAAACAAAACAAAACAAAAAAAGCCTCTGCTTGACTGCCCAGATATGCTGTTTGAGGAAGTGTTATAAAACGGAGTATATGATCAGGCTTCCGTTCCATCTCTTTATTCCATGTTTTCTTTTACAATTCTAAGGATCAAGATGCCCCCTAGCATTGATTCATACTTTCATAGTTTCTAGGGTCGCAAGGGACCTGAGCAGATCATCTAGTCCGACCCCCTGCCATGGCAGGAAAGAGTACTGGGGTCAAACGACCCCAGCAAGATGTTCATCTAACCTCCTCTTAAAAACCCCCAGGGTAGGAGCCTCCACCACTTCTCTTGGAAGTTGGTTCCAGACCCTAGCTGCCCTGACCATGAAGTAGTGCCTCCTGATATCTAACCTAAACCATTATTCCTGGTCACTCCTGGCGGTGCTCAGGGGAATAGTGACTCCCCCAATGCCTTCTGATCCCCCCTGACTAGTTTATAACAGGCCACAAGATACCCCCTTAGCCTTCTGTTTTGGAGGCTGAACAGGTTCAGGTCCCATAGCCTCTCCTCATAGGCCTGCCCTGTTGTCCCCTGATCATACGAGTGGCCCTCCTCTGGACCCTGTCCATGCTGTCGACATCCCTCTTGAAGTGTGGTGTCCAGAACTGAATGCAGTACTCCAACTGCGGCCTGACCAGTGCTGCATAGAGGGGGAGGATCACCTCTTTGGACCTGCTCGAGATGCATCTGTGGATGCATGACAAGGTACGGTTGCCCTTCCTAACTGCCTCCCCACACTGCCGGCCCATGTTCATCTTAGAGTCGATGATGACCCCAAGATCCTTTTTCGCCTCCGTGCTGACAAGAGGGGAGTTCCCTAACCTGTAGGTATGGTGCCGGTTGTTCCTCCTGAGGTGCATCACCTTGAACTTGTCTGTGTTGAAACCCATCCTATTCTCATCCGCCCACCTTTGTAACCTGTCTAGGTCTGATTGTAGCCTGTTGCATCCTTCTAGTGTGCCCACGTCCCCCCACATCTTAGTGTCATCAGCAAATTTGAACAGGGTGCTTTTTATCCCCTGGTCCAAATCAATGATGAAGATGTTGAACAGTGCGGGCCCGAGGACAGAGCCCTGCAGAACCCCACTGCCCACGTCCTTCCAGGTTGAGAAGGACCCATCCACTACCATCCACTGGGTGTGGCCCACAAGCCAGTTGGCGACCCATTTGACTGTGTGGGTGTCTATACCACAGCCCCCCAGTTTCTTAATGAGAACGGGGTGAGAGACAGTGTCAAAAGCCTTCCAGAAGTCCAGGAAGACTATATCTACTGCTACCCCTGCATCTAATGATCTGGTGATCTGATCGTAAAAGGCCACCAGGTTGGTCTGACAGGACCTGCCCTGATGAACCCATGTTGGTTGCCCCTAAGCATGCAGTCCCCTGCTGGCCCCTCCTGGATGTGCGCCAGCATAATTTTCTCAAACAGCTTGCCTAGGATCGAGGTAAGACTAACCGGCTTATAGTTTCCCAGGTCCTCCTTCCTGCCTTTTTTGAAGATGGGAACCATGTTGGCCCTCTTCCAGTCCTCTGGTACCTCACCAGAGCACCACGAGTGCTCGTAAAGCCATGCCAGGGGACTTGCAATCAAGTCATGAATCAGACTCTCCTTGGCTGGAGTTGTATGCCATCAAAAGTTCCAGTTATGCTATAAAACCAGTTCCTTTGGGAGATCCCCATTTTTGGATTCCATTAGGAGACCTGTTTCATTTAATGTATTTTGAAACTCCCCAAAGCCATGAGGATATTGTTGAATCTTGTAGAGAGTGTTGATGACCAGCCCCATCACCATCCATGCCAGGCATTCCATGGACTCTCCTTCAAGGTGGATTAGCCTGGGGGGGGGTTGGGGGAAAGGAGGGATTGTGTTAATTCATTCCTACTCAGAGATCCTTAATCCTGGCTTCCTTCCCAGGTGGATGAGCTGCAGACTTGGGTATTGATCCTGCCCTATGATTCAGGATCAATGGATTCTCCATCATTCAAACCTTCTCTAAACCTTTCCACAAACCAATGCCTCTGATTTTACAGGTGTTTTACACCATGAAATGTCCCAGATTGTCATGTTAACCAAGGCATTTTCATGATGAAACCAAGAGACTGCAGGATTCTGCCCCTTCTCTTTTCCCTCAGGATGGAGAGAAAATACTTTATTAGTATGTATTTACTTTATTTAATATATGCACTCCTTGCATCTTCTAACTTTGCTTCTCGCTGGTTCTCAGACATAGAGAGGGAATGTTCTTTTCCAGTCAGAGAACCAACAAGGTGCGCTTGACAAGTCACATATATCTAGCTAAATACTCCATATTTTCAATGCAGAATAAGAGAAAAGACTGTTTGCTTCCTCCATTCAGACAGAAATGGAATATTTGTTAGACTAGATTTCTAATATACAGGCAGGGGCCATTGAGTGTTGTCTACAGCTAAGACTGGGGACTTAAACTGGAGTGTGCCATTTGTCCTGCTAGGAGCAAAGCTACAAGTTCCTGGCTAGTGAGTCTTGCCCCTCTGCTTAGGGTCAGGCCGATCGCCATATTTGGATGGAATATGGTTACGTTGGTACAGGATAGAATGGTTAAATTCATACAGATTGTAATTGTTTTTAACTTTCTCTGTAGCAGGGGTGTGGCCCTTAACCAAGGACATCTTGGGACTGTCTACACAAGCACCTGCAGCAGCTCAAGTAACAGTGGCATAAATTTGTGCCAGAGTCTTGTGCCTCAGCACATGTACCTAAATATATACTTTGGTGTGGGGCAAATTGTGCCACTTGGGGCAAACTGGCTCTGCCCAGCCTCTCCTGGATCTTCATCCAGGGGGAGCTAGAGGATGAGGTGAGCAACTGTGTTGGCTAGAGCAGTATAAAAGGCTACCCTGATTAGCAGCCCATGGCCACTTGTCCATAGGAGCTTCTGAGCCCTGGCCAGCTGGTATCTAGGGACACTAGCCCTTTGTGCCAGCTGGACTGCTATAGCAGCTGTAACCAAGAGTGGCCTCTGCACTCTTTACCCACTGCAGCAGTTTGGCAGTGGGGCCTGCTGCCTGGCTGTGACCTGCTGCCACCTGTGACAGCATCCGCCCCCTTGGACCTGGAGCCGCAGCGCTGTGCACCTGCCAGACCCATATGGGGACTGGATTGCCACCAGGAATGTGGTATGTGTACTGCAGCAGAGCCACCTGAAGTCGTGGCTACCTAAGTGGCCTTGTGTGGCACTGGAATCATATATTTTGGTGTCCCCACTCTGCCATCTGGGCAGATATTGCCCCCAAAATGGTGCTCATTGTAGTGGTTATCTGCATTGAACTATAGTTTTCATAGATTTCATAGACATTAGGGCTGGAAGGGACCTGGGAAGATCAATGAGTCCAGCCCCCAGCCCAAAGGACAGGAAGTCAGCTGGTGTCATAGGATCCCAGCAAGATAAGCAGCCAATTTGCTCTTAAAGGTGTTCACTGTAGGTGCTTCAACCACCTCTGATGGCAGGCTGTTCCAGACCCAGGGGGCTCGGACAATAAAGAAATTCTTCCTTATGTCCAGCCTGAAATGTTCTTGTAGTAGTTTATGACTGTTCAACCTCGTCATCCCTTGGTGCACGCTGGTGAAAAAACATTCCCCCAGATACTGGTGAGCACCCCGATAAACTTATAGGTGGCCATCAGATCACCCCTGAGCCTGCACTTTTCCAGGCTAAAGAGCACGATGGCTCTCAGCCTTTCATCGTAAGGTCTGTTTTCTTGACCTCTGACCATGCACATGGCTCTTCTCTGGACTCTCTCAAGCTTTTCCACATCCTTTTTGAATTGTGGAGCCCAAAACTGGACGCAGTACTCCAGCTGCAGCCTCACAGCTCAAGGCTGAGTACAAGGGGAGAATGACAGCCTAGGATTTGCTTGAGAAGCATCTACGGATGCAAGCCAGCATTTTGGTTGCTTTACTAGCTGCAGAATTGCATTGAAGGCTCATATTCATCTTGTGGTCAATCATGACCTCTTTCTTCCGTAGCGCTGAGCCTATAAAGATGCTGCAGGTTTTTCTTCCCACGATGGAGAACCCTGCATTTTCAGTGTTAAACACCATCAGGTTCTCATCCGCCCATTTGCTGAGCTTGTCCAGGTCAGCCTGGATCACCTGCCTGTCTTCTAATATGGATGCTTTGCCCCAAAGGTTGGTGTCATCGGTGAACTTGGCCAGTCCGCTTCTGACTCCAATGTCCACATCATTAATGAAGATGTTGAATAATATGGGTCCAAGGACAGAGCCTTGGGGGACCCCACTGGTCACATGCTTGAGATTGGTCAAGCAAGACCTACCCGCAACAAACCTGTGCTGGCTATCCCTTAGGATGTTGGTGTCAGCCAGTCCATTAAGGATAAAGATGAAAGATCCAAGCCAGAGGCTGGGCTATGATACTTACCAGCTCCTTGAGTACTCTGGGGTGTAGATTGTTAGGGCCGGCTGACTTGAAGGTATCCAGCTTCTCAAGGTGATCCTTCATGAAGTCAGCATTAATGGAGGGCAGGGGATCTCCCTCACCCAGACCTCCCTGTCCCGTAGTGGGTGTTGGCATCCCATAGGACTGACGAAAGACTGACACAAAGTACCCATTTAATAGGTTGGCTTTTTCCTGGGTGTCAGTTGTCAGTTGCCCCTTCTGGTTCAACAGGGTCCAATGTTGCCCTTGCTTTTCCTCTGGCTCCCCCCATATCTGAAAAAGGACTTTTTATTGTCCTTGATGCTCGAAGCTAGTTGGAGTTCAGTTGCAGCCTAGGCTTTCCTGGTTTGGTCACTGCAGGACTGGACCAGTGCAGAATAATCCTTCCTGGAGGTGAATCCCATCCTCCATCCTTTTTAGGCCTTTCTTTTTAGCCTCAGGATGTCTGCTAGGTTCCTGGAGATCCAGGGGGGCTGCTGTGCCTTCTTGCTGCCTTTCCTCCAAGATGGAATGGACTTAGCTTGTGCATAGAGGATCACTTCCTTCAGGAGCAACCACTCTTCTTGAACTCCCCTCTCCCTGGGGTCATGGTCCCTTAGGGCCTGACTGATAAGCCTCCTGAGCTTGTTAAAGTTGGCTTTCCTGAAGTGAAGGACTTCTGTGTTGCTTACTGACTTGCCAGCTTTATGGTGGATGGTGAAGGTGATCAGCTTGTGGTCGCTGTCACCCAGCTTCCCATCGATCACTAGGTCACTGATTAGGTCATCCCCAGTAGCCAGTACCAGGTCAAGCAGCACTTTGCCTCTCATTGGCCCATAGACTTCTTGAAACAGGTAGAGATCATCTACACACGAAAGAAAACTTTGCAACCACTTGGATTTTGCTGAGTGATCCTCCCACAAGATGTCTGGGTAACTGAAGTCACCCATGACAGCCATGGTCCTGGAGCATGTGGCATCAGCCAGTTCCTGGGTGAACTCCTGGTCAAGCTCAGGACTTTGGGTGGGAGGTCTGTAATAGACCCCCACTGTTGTGCCCCCTGTGCCATGTTCCCCACGGGTTTTAACTCAGAGGGTCTCCAGTCATCCGCCCTGGTCACCAAGATCAGCTTGCAGGGATGCATAGCTTTCCTTAACCTAGAGAGCTACACCCCCGCCTCTTTTATCTACATGATCTCTCCTGTACATGGTATAGTCATCAGGCATGGGTGGAGTCCCACCAGGTCTCCGTTATCCCTATGACATCATAATTATTTGCATTGAGCAGGAGGACGAGCTCCTCTTGTTTGTTCCCCAGGCTCCTGACATTTGTGTACAGGCAGGCAAGTGTCCCCTTGGGGGTTCTTTCCTTGCCCACGGATTGTACCAGGGCTGGGGCAGAGGTGGGCTCCCTTAAGTGCCTTGACCTGTTGGCTTTGGAAGGGTTTCTCAGTGGGCCAGCAGTGGTGGTAGTCCCCCTATCCCCTGGCTCCAAATGGCCAGGAAGTCAGCCACCTCATATGTTCTCCAGCTTGGTTCCTGATGCCAGCCCTGGGACAGGCTCCTCTGCCCAGGTCCTGCTACTTGCCTCAGCAGCAGGGATATATAGAGATCAGTCATGCAATGTTTTATTGATATATTTACAATTTTAAAGCAATTTGAAAGCCTACCAGTGCCTCTATCATCATAATAAAATCAATTCCAAATATCTATACATTTTGACATTTCCTTTTTTTTTTTCTCACAGAAAAATCAGATCTGCCACTGCCCCCTTCACTCACCAAGATGTGGGGAGAGCTGGAGCTAGACCCACATCTGCTTTGTGGTGCTGAGCAGCACTGATATGCCATTTCCCTGTCCATGACCTTGCCCCTCACTCTCAACCTACAGCCCTGCCAGTGGCCCTCATACCTGACCCACAGCACCTGCCTGCCCCCCCCCTCCCTTCTGGCAGCAGCTGTAGCTGTCCCACCCATTACTTTGTGGCTCTGAGCACCTGGGCTCTGAGAAGTGCCAGCTCTTGCTATTTTGTTCCCACACCTGTGCCTTCCCCTGCACAGGCTGTTCTAAGGGGACATTGGGGCTCCAAGCCTAGCTCTGGTGGCCACTTTTACCCTCCTCCTCCACCACCTCTCTGAAACCTCACTGTTCATAGAATCATAGAATCAATGAGTCAGAAGGGACCTAGACAGATCATCTAGTCCAACCCCCTGCCATGGGCAGGAAGGAGCATTGGGGCTGGCCGGGGTCATAAGACCCTAGCCAGGTGCCTGTCCAGTCTCCTCTTGAAGATTTCCAGCAAAGTTAAGAGCACCACCTCTCTGGGAAGCCTATTCCATGCTTTGGCCACCCTTACAGTGAAGTAGTTCTTCCTAATATCTAACCTAAACCTATCCTACCTCAGCTTGTGGCCATTGTTCCTGATGATCCCAAGGGGGGCCCTGGTGAACTGACTTCCCCCAAGTCCCTGCTGGTGGCCCCTGATGAGGTTGTAGGCAGCCATGAGATCCCACCCCCCCCCAGTCTCCTCTTGCAGAGACTGAAGAGATTCAGGTCCCTCAGCCTCTCCACATAGGGCTGGCCATGGAGTCCCTCAGCCATACAAGTGGCCGTCCTCTGGACCCTGTCCAGGTTCTCCACGTCCCTCTTGAAGTGCGGCCCCCAGAACTGGACACAGTTCTCTAGCTGCGGCCTCACCAGCACCGCATAGAGGGGGAGCAAGACCTCTCTGGACCTGTTAGTGATGCCCCTGTTGATGCATGACAGGATGCGGTTGGCTCTGCCTATTGCTTCATTGCATTGGTAACTCATATTCATCCTGGAGTCAATCCTGACTCCAAGATCCCTCTCATCCTCTGTGCTGCCGAGAGGGTCAGCCCCTAACCTATAACCATAATGCTGGTTCCCTCTCCCCAGGTGTAGCACCCTGCATTTGTCCTTGTTGAACTGCATCCTGTTCAGGTCTGCCCACTTCTCCAACCTATCCAGGTTCTATAACTAAAATGTTGCATCACCCCTCAGCGTGTCATACACAGACAGAGCTCATTCCACCATAGCCCAGACAACTTTTGTAGCCTCCCTGTGCACTATTTCATCAACAAAGAGGCTACCTAGATCTCTAATCACAACTTTATCACACTCCTTCAAGCTGCTTCTCCTCAGAGTTTGAGAAATAGGAAGTGCACATTACTACCCACACTGTAAGCACATCTAGACATGCACATTTACTGCACAGTAACTGAAATTACTGTACAGTATGGGAATGTATCTACATATGCATGCCTGTACTGTGCAGTAAATATGGAGACTTATGATGATTTGAGTGTAAATTTGATATCTGTATCATGTAGGTATCAAATTTACACTTGATTAGTTACTGTGCAGTAATACATGTATAGATGCCGTACTGCACAGTAACACTGTGTGTATGGAGTGACTTGAAAGTAACTTGAGTTACTCCACACACAGCGTTAATGCGCTTTAATGCCTGCATGTGTAGACACTGGCCTATTCTGGCTTACTGCTCAGTAACTTACTGCACAGTAAATTTAAGCTGGCGTAAATGCACATGTAGACATGCCCTATAGGTACTACTAAGATGTAAAACGTAGTACCCATTATCACACAGCCTATGGCTACTAAAACGTCTTTGAGCTCAAGTTCTATTTTGTGTGCTTGCTCAGAGGGAGAATATGTATATGGATGACATCTCAAAGAACTTCAGTTACTGGTAAATAACTCTTATTCCTCTCTCCTTCATACACCCAAAATCTTTTTAAATTGGAAAGCTTTAAAGGATAAGCAAATGCTCAAAGTATTGCTGTACAGTTTGGTTGCGACTGATTTGTTCCAGGAAACCTTTATTTACTGGAAGAAGAAGCTGGAGGATGGGGTCCCTTTCATGAGACATATGTTGATATATAGCTCTCCAGTGTAAAGACCAGTAGGTTTTAAAATGTTTTAAAGAGAAGAGAAAATCCTGCAAGTTTGTGTACAAGAAATGGTAATAGTCACAAAAACTAATTATCTACAACCTGTGTGTACCCTAAAGATAAGTCATAAAAAAGAGTGAAACTTACACAACTACAGGAAAAAGTGCATACAACATGAATATATTCATACTGATGTAGCAAAATGGTCTCTTTACATATAAGCTGCTTGTTGGGAATCAGTTTTCCATTTATGATATCTTTAAGACTAACTATTCTACACAACACAAGGATTTGTTGGGTGCTTGAAAAACTGCTTCAGTGCTATGGTACATATTACCTAATTCTGGTTCTTATGCAACTGCAAGTCTGAAGATTGTGGAGACTGATGGCACTACACAAAAGCAGTAACTTAAGCCAACATTCACATGGATGTCAAATTCATTAGTTAAGGGACCAGTCACAAGTATTATATCTGGTTCTTGGAGTGTTGGACATTACCTTCTGATGATGATTTGCTTAAATAAATATGACATAGTTGTCAGTCACATTCACACGGTAATAACATTGGTGAGTTGGGAGTCCAGGAAGTGTGGGAGTTCCTCAAGGGAATGATCCCGCAGGCACACAGGGGTACCATCTCATAAGGGATGATGTAAAGGGAGGCAAAATAGGCAAGAAAAACCTCTTGGATGAGCAAGAAAATCCAGGAGAGCCTAGAGGGGAAAATAGAGGCTTACAGGCTGTGGAAGCAGGGAGCAGCCTCCAAGGAAGAGTATACCTGCTTGGCTCGTGATTGCAGGGAAGCAGTGAGGAAGGCCAAAGCAGAAATGAAACTAAGGCTGACAACAAAGATTAAAGGTAACAAAAAGTCCTTCTTTAAGTATATAGGGATCAAGAAGAAGGTGCAGAATAACATAGGGCCGCTACAGGATAAACTAGGGCAACTCATAACAGATAGGATGGACAAACCTGAGCACTTAAATGATTTCTTGGCATCTGTGTTCCTGGACACAGATACAAACACACCTTCCAATGAGACTCTAGTCTGGTGTGAGAGAGATACCAAGCCACCAAAGGTCAGTGCTGACCTAGTGAAGGGGCAGTTGGAGAGGTTGGATGTATTCAAGTCAGCAGGCCCCAAAGATTTTCATCCAAGTGTACTAAAGGAATTGGCCAGTGTCATAGCAAAACCACTAGCACAACTGTTGGAGCACTTATGGCACTCAGGACCAACATGGTTCCTATTTTCAAGAAGGGGAGGAAGGAGACCCAGGTAATTACAGGCTGATTAGCCTACCACTATTCTTGGCAAGACCTTAGAAAAAATCATTAAGTATCACATTTGTGGGGGGCCAGAGGATAACACAATGCTAAGGGGTAACCAGCATGGGTTTATAGCAGGAAGATCCTGCCTGACTAATCTGGTTTCTTTTTATCACCAGGTCACAAAGTGCTTAGATACAGGAGTAGAGTTAGATGTTATTTACTTGGATTTTAAAAAGGCTTTTGACACAGTGTCACACCCAATTCTTATAAATAAACTAAGTAGCTGTGATGTTTTTCACAGTCAGGCGGGTGGAAAACTGGCTTATGGGATGCATCCAGAGAGTGGTGGTGGATGGGTTGGTTTCTACTTGGAGAGAAGTGGGCAGTGCTGTTTCCCAGGGCTCTGTCCTTGGACCAGTACTGTTCAATATCTTCATCAGTGATTTGGATGAGGGTCATAAACAGAAGGAGAGCAGATTTAGATTGGACATCAGGAAAATATTCTTTATGGTTCAGGTTGCCAGAATATGGAATGGGCTTCCAAGGGAGATGGTGTTCTCCCCTACCTTCGAGGTGTTTAAAAGAAATTAGACAAGCACCTGGCTGGGGTTACTTAACCCCAGTGCTTTTTCCTGCCCAGAGCAGTGGGTCAGACTCAATGATCTAATAGGTCCTTTCCTACCCTAGAAATTTATGAAATCTTTGAAATCTATCTTTCTTACTGAAATGTCACATCCAATTCTTTACATATTGTCAAACAATATGGTAGGCAGTTAAAGATCAAATAGGCACAGAAGATATTTCTTTTCCCCAGCAGTGTTACTTCCTAGTTAGACGTGCAGATGTTGGCGATCCATCAGAGGTAAGGTATGCAGTGGGGATGCATAATGGAAATGAATAAAGAACTGTTTCTTGAGACTTTCCAATCAGTTTAGGGAAATTTAGACACAACTCTTAATGAAATTAAGATTTGTAGGATGAATTTTAGAAATCTTAACCTAAGTTTTCTTGGTCAGTGAATTCATCAGAGTAACAGCCATCTCCTTGGCTAGATGCTAGATGCTGGTTCAAAAAATCAATGCCTTTATTTTTATAGATTTTGCTTACTAGTTCTCCATCAGGCTGCCATGGAGCAAGATCCTACTCAATGTGAGTTGGGTAAACAGACTTTGGTGAGTTAGGATAACATGATTGTGGTATGTGAGTCTTGCTATTCTGCTGTTAGAGGTGACTAACTATTTCTCTCTTTGCCAGGGCATGTTGCTGTAAAATTCCATGCACAGTGTGGGCAAGATATGCTTATCAGAATTGTAACTAATTTTTGTTTTGTATTCAGTAGCTATTTTTATTAACTTACTAAAGAAAAAACTGGATTTATTAGAATATCACTTTGTATATTTCAGATGGTTTTGGCTGGTGTGCAATAATCAATATATAACAAATGAAAATTGATAAATGAGATGATAGGTGCAATGGTTGTATACAATTCCTTGATGTTATGTATATTTACACAGAAAAGCAATGCTTCGTTTCTCCTATAGACAACTTTTATTTGCATGAAGCAGGACCAACTTCCAGGAGCAGCCATGACACCCTGTGGTGGCCTCAGGAGTCCTGTGCTACACTGGTTCTCTAGGTATGCCCTCCCCCCCTTCTCGCTCTCATCTGCCACGTCTTGTTGTTGTTATCTGGTTTGGAGGGTAACAGAGGTTGTCCCAGTTTATGGGCTTTGTCTGAACCCCACTTGCCTCTATTCCAGGGGTGGGCAAAATGGTGTATCTGAGCAGCAGCCGGACTTCATTTCCCAGTAGCCCCAAATCCACATCACTGCTTCCAGTTTCTATGGGGACCCCAGTAATTGCCATACAGTAGCAGCATAGGGCAAGGGTTTCCATGGAGATGGGCCCCAGCAGCACTGGCAGGGTGCACAACTGGGCAGGGAACTGTTCTGGAGCTGGGATCTAGCAGTGGTGGCAATGTGGTCTGGAGCCATGGCAGAATCATGATCTCTGCACACCCCTGTCTTGGACATGTGGGCTACAGACTGCAGCTCTGTCCTGGCTCTAGGCCACACTGTCACTGCTGCTGCCTGCTCAGCTGTACACCATGCAAGTGTTGCTGGGGCCATTCTGCATGGAAACCCTGCTCCCACACTGTCAAAGTCCCGCTGTTCCTGAGGTCTCCATGGAAACCAGGTGCAGTGATGCAGGCAGGGGCTGCTGGGGAAATGGAGTCTGCCACGGGCCTAATCCAGCCTGTGGCCCTCATTCAACCTGCAGGCCAAACTTTTCTCAGTCCTGCTCTATTCTTTCCTCAGTTGACTAATCCTGGTCCTCCTGGCCGATCTGCACCATCTGGGAGACTAACAGTTTTAATTGCTATTCACAGCCTCTGACCTTATCTAAAGCCATGACCATGCATTGCAGGTGTTACTGGCCATCATTTGTGTGGGGCACATTGTCCTTTATGCTCTTGTTGGGGCCTACACCTTCTTGGTCTCTTCTCTGGCTCTCTAGCTGGGCCTTTTCACTTATGCCCACTACCTCAGACCTGGCTTCTAGGCTACGGCCGCCGCCTTGCCCTTTCAGGCTCTCGTTTTGCTCCCCTCAGGCTTCTTGCCTCTCTTGGGCTTTGGGCCCTTGACCCTGGTTCTTGCCCTTCTCGGGTTTGTACTCTGGCCCTCTTAGTCTCTAGCTTGCTATTGTCCCTCTCAGGCTTGTGCTGTAGCCCTCAGTCTCAGGCTTGATATTTCCCCACTTAGGCTTGTGTGGTGGCCCTCTTAGACTCAGCCCTGCTATTGCAGTCATGTATAACACTTATCAGTATTGCTGTTGGCCTCTGGCCCCTCACTGTGGCCTCCTCATCACCTCTTTGCTAGCTAGGCCTGGTCCACCAATATAAATTATACTTAAAAGGCGAGCCCTCAGGGGTCAGTGTAACTGACACTAAAAGCCCTCCAGCTGCATAAAAAAATTACCTCTTTTGCAAGCCTCCCAACCCTTACTTACAGCCTGCTTGGTAGATGGAATTTCCCAGGCAGTTTCTCATCCACAGTCATCATGGAGAATTTATTTCCCTGGCAATCTGCCATGACAGACTGCCTCCTGGGGTCAAGTCCTGAGCTCCCATATGCTGTCTAAGCCTAGCCTCTCTGGGTCATGTGACTCCCCCCCCCACCTGCCACAGGTTTTCTATTTTAGGTAGGCTTCCTGACCCCTAGAGCAGGCTACTGGTAGGATTGCAGTACATCTGGCTTTGCAGTAAGTTCTGTGCTGTCCTAAGGGGTTGATGTCCTATTGTACTACTGCAGAGCACTGAGCTTTGCAGTTAGCACTCCTAGCCTAAAATACCAAGGCAGCCTGTTCTTCTGCTACTCTTAATGGGCAGACTATCCCACCTGGAGCTCTCCTTACTGCTGGTGTTTCCAGAGGCTCCCTGTTATATGTATTTAACTGCTTGTGAATAACAGTTGTGAAAAGATCAGTGAGAAGATTTCATGGATTTCATAGATTTCATAGACATTAGGGCTGGAAGGGACCTTGGGAGATCATCGAGTCCAGCCCCCTGACCAAAGGGCAGGAAGTCAGCTGGGGTCATAGGATCCCAGCAAGAGAAGCATCCAATTTACTCTTGAAGGTGTTCAATGTAGGTGCTTGAACCACCTCCGCTGGCAGACTGTTCCAGACCTTGGGGGCTCGGACAGTAAAGAAATTCTTCCTTATGTCCAGCCTGAAACGGTCTTGCAGGAGTTTGTGACCGTTCGACCTCGTCATCCCTTGGGGCGTTCTGGTGAACAAACGTTCCCCCAGATCCTGGTGGTCACCCCTGATAAACTTATAGGTGGCCATGAGATCACCCCTGAGCCTGCGCTTTTCCAGGCTAAAGAGTCCCATGGCTCTCAGCCTGTCATCGTAAGATCTGTTTTCCTGACCTCTGATCATGCGTGTGGCTCTCCTCTGGACTCTCTCAAGCTTCTCCACATCCTTTTTGAATTGTGGAGCCCAAAACTGGACGCAGTACTCCAGCTGCGGCCTCAGTAAGGCCGAGTACAACGGGAGAATGACGTCCCGGGATTTGCTCGAGAAGCATCTATGGATGCACGCCAGCATTTTGGTCGCTTTACTAGCCGCAGCATCACATTGCAGGCTCATGTTCATCTTGTGGTCAATGATGACCCCAAGTCTTCTTCTTCTGTAGTGCTAACCAATGTAGCACTGCCAAGCCTATAAGGGTGCTGCAGGTTTTTCCTCCCAAGGTGGAGAACCTTGCATTTATCGGTGTTAAACACCATGAGGTTCTTGTCTGCCCATTTGCTGAGCTTGTCCAGGTCAGCCTGGATCACCCGCCTATCTTCTGGCGTGGATGCTTTGCCCCAAAGTTTGGTGTCATCGGCGAACTTGGCCAGTCCACACCTGACTCCAATGCCCACATCGTTAATGAAGATGTTGAACAGTCTGGGTCCCAGGACAGAGCCTTGAGGGACCCCACTGGTCACAGGGCACCATGATGAGTGACTGCCATCAATCACAACGCTCTGGGTCCGACCACGAAGCCAATTTCCCAGCCAGCGGATAGTGGTGGAGCCAAGGCCACAACCGGGCAGTTTGGCCAAGAGGTGATCATGGGATATCAGATCAAAAGCTTTTTTGAAGTCAAGATATATGACATCAACCTCTTCTCCCTCGTCCAGGTGATAGGTCACCTGGTCATAGAAGGAAATGAGATTGGTCAAACAAGACCTACCCGCAACAAACCCATGCTGGCTGTCCCTTAGAAAGTTAGCCTGGGCCAGTCCCTCAAGGATGGCCTCCTTAATAAACTTTTCTAAGATCTTCCCCAGGATAGAAGTCAGGCTAATGGGCCTGTAGTTAGCCAGATCCACTCTCCTCCCTTTCTTGAAGATCGGCACCACATTGGCCTTCTTCCAGTCTTCGGGCACTACACCAGAGCGCCAGGAGTTTTCAAAGATCCGTGCCAGGGGCTGGGCTATGATGCTCACCAGCTCCTTGAGTACCCTGGGGTGCAGATTGTCAGGGCCAGCTGACTTGAAGGTATCCAGCTTCTCAAGGTGTTCCTTCATGAGGTCAGCATTGATGGAGGGTAGGGGATTCCCCTCACCCAGATTTCCCTGTCCCATAGCAGGCATGGGCATCCCATGTGACTGATGAAAGACTGACGCAAAGTACCTATTTAATAGGTTGTTTTTTTCCTGGGCGTCAGTTGTCAGTTGCCCCATCTTGTTTAGCAGGGGTCCAACATTGCCCTTGCTTTTCCTCCGGCTCCCCACATATCTGAAAAAGGACTTTTTGTTGTCCTTGATGCCTGAAGCTAGTTGGAGTTCAGTCGCAGCCTTGGCTTTCCTGGTTTGCTCCCTGCAGGACCGGACCAGTGCGGAGTAATCCTCCTTGGAGGTGAATCCCGTCCTCCATCCTTTGTAGGCTTTCCTTTTTAGCCACAGTAGGTCCGCTAGGTCTCTGGAGAGCCAGGGGGACTGCTGTGCCTTCTTGCTGCCTTTCCTCCGTGTTGGAATAGATTTAGCTTGTGCACTGAGGATCGCTTCCTTGAGAAGCAACCACTCTTCTTGAACTCCCAACTCCCTGTGGTCATGGTCCCTAAGGGCCTGACAGACAAGCCTCTTGAACTTGTCAAAGTCGGCTTTTCTGAAGTGAAGGACTTCTGTGTTGCTGACTGACTTGCCAGCTTTACGGCGGATGGTGAAGGTGATCAGCTCGTGGTCGCTGTCACCCAACTTCCCATCAATCACTAGGTCGCCGATTATGTCGTCCCCCGTAGCCAGTACCAGGTCAAGCAGCGCTTTGCCTCTCGTTGGCCCATAGACTTCTTGAGTCAGGTAGAGGTCATCCACACACGAGAGAAAGCTTTGCGCCCTCTCAGATTTACTATATAAGTGGTTTTATCAATGAGTAGAAAGTATTGTGTAAAAATTTCATTGCACACAATTTCTTTTTCTTTTTGATTGATTTTGAAGAGAGGGAATGAAGCTACTCCTTATCTTTGTCATCCTACCTGTAAATATATGCCTTTGTTAGTGTAACAATAGTATTGATACTCCTATCTGGATAGTTTGAGAAGTCCTCAGCCAGGCATCTGAATATATATTTTAACTCTGAGAAGTGCCCTAATATACACATGCACATCCTGATGATTTCAGATTTCAAAATGAACTGAGTTCTATAATGCAAGCCACATCTACCATGGTACAACTATAATATTCCTGATTGCCACATCAAGAAAATTGTTTAAAAAATGCCTTAACCAATTTTAGTTAAAGTTTCCCTAAAGATATAGAATGGAATACATCAGTCAAATTCCCTTTAATGGAAAATTTTAAAAGAAACTTAAGAATGCACTTGAATGGATAGTTCAAATTTAATGTTATGTATAGTGGACAATAGCCACTAGCTCCTCTAATAAAGGAGGCAGAAAACATTTTTCTATTGTGTGCTGGAGAGGTATGAATATTTGGGTCCTTGATCTCCATAATGTAAATTCATACTTTCCCCTGTCAAACTGTTCTCTTTTTCTGAGAGTGGGAGAGGGAATTTTAGTCAATTCACACTAAAGGTTTTATTTGCTTTCCAAAGTTCCCATTTTAGTTCATGAGGATTTTAGATATGTACAGATTGTAAAAGGAGACCCAAGTCACCCTTTTATTTTTGGTGTATATGGACAGAAGGTCTCACTGAAAATAAGTTGACACTCCACAACAAAAAGAGAATAATATGCAATCTCAAAAGTATTAGGAATAATAAAAGTTATTCAAATATAGATAACACAAGCACATTCTATAACCCCAGTATAAATAAAAAGAGTTAGAACTGTGTTGATATCCCTACAGGAAATAAATATAAGATTACAGAGAGAAAATTATAAAGACATACCCATAGTCAACAGAAAGCATTTGCATATATTCTTTAAATCCTGTATGTCAGCATTTGGTATGAAGCTGATATTTAATGGGCAGAGGAAGCCAGGAGATCAGCTTTCCTCTGCTATGTAAGCTAAATTTAAACAGAGATAACCATACATTATGCTCCACTGTCTCAAAGAAATTTGATTTTTAAAATCACCAGATGAACAAAAACGCATAACAATTTGTTTTCCTTCAAATATTACTAAACATATGGAAGCTACATGACACATTACTCACTTGCAAGTAAAAGAATGAATTGTGGCATTCAGAAGAGATCCTTTGCTGATACAGGTATCTTTTTACCTGCTCTGACATGTATCTGTTAATAAAATTAAATTGGCATTCATTTAATTGGTTTAATTTTTTAAAGGGTTCATTTGATACTTTCGAAAGAGAAGGGCTAATCGATGCTGGTATTCTTTGAGCTATGCAATCTTGAACAGTGCAGGTAAAGCTTTCTGATATAATTTGCTCCTGCCCTGTCACACACATACCTTTTTTGGTATATATGGGCTATTTACCCATGAAAAGAGCAGAATGAAACTTTAGTAATGGAAAGGATTTCACTAAAACCCTAACATTAGAGTTCACAAAACAGCATAGAGTACATGATTTTATTCCATGAACTTATTTGGTTTTTTTAAAGTGGAGCTTTTTGGTTTGTTTTAAATTTCAAGCTGGTTTTGGCGATGCGATTGGTGAAAATGGTTAAAGATCTTGTGTTCAGCTCTACTTTATTTCAAATGACCTCAATTATCTCAGATTGTGGCAACTTTTGTTTATGCAAATAGTTTGATCAAGCACATGGTACTTTTAAAGCAACTGGTACTACAAAGTTACAGTGGCTTCCTCCTTTACTTTTTGCTATCCTATGAAATGAGTCGCCTAACTCAAAAGGTTATGTGCAGAAAAAACGCAATGGACTCCTGCCAGTATATGCTAGGTGTAAATGACTTCTATTTTACAACACGATGGGAAAGTTGCTTTTGTACAAAAACTGCTATATACTTAATCATCTCTGCACTTCTAATACTATTCATGTGCCAACATCTTTTCAAATAATCCAGATAAAGTCAACTGTGTCTGGTTACTGTAACAGAGGATGGCCATGGTGGCTGAACGACCCTGACACTCCCTCCCCCTGCTTCTGGCTCCTCAGGGTATCCTGCCACCCCTGCATTGTATTGGGAGGCTGCCCTCTGGAGTCTTTCAGTAAGCCTCTGGAATTTTGTCCTTGCCCTAGCTCAGTCTGCATAACAGATGTAATGTGACTGTAATGTGTCCGACAGCTGGAGGAACCAGGGGGCAGTCTGCAGAGCTGTGCTGACTGTTAATTTGGACTACAATTTCTAGAAGCCCCTGGGCGCTGGGGGTGGAACCTGGCCTGCTGTACATATAGGAGTGCACAGTAGTTCTGGGCTTGGGACAGAAATTACACATAAACTGGTTTAAGTGATCAGAAACTGGTTTAAACCTGTAACAGAACAGGTGTTCAGTGCACATAAAGCAGTTTGCAAATGGCTGAAACCAGTTTGAGATAAACCTGGTTGAATGTAGTATCAGACTTAACTGATTTGGGTCAAACTGGTTTATGCAATGTCTATCCCAAACCCCATGCTGGTTTAAGATAAACCAGACTCCCCCAGCATCCCAGCATGCTCTCTGGGCTGGGCAGGGCTCTCTGCTCCTTGGCTGCAGCTCAGGCAAAGACTTGCAGGCACAGCAGCATCTGCCTGGCTTCCCCCTGCTAAAAAGGGATTATTCCTCCCTCCCTTCTGCTTTATGCAGGCACCTCAGCATTATCTAGCAGATCACATGCTGGCTACAGTCCATGATGTGGGAGATGATCACAGCAAACAGGCTTTTTGGAGTGAATCAACAGGAAGCTTAATGTCCTTCCTTGGAAAAGCTGTTTGCTGCCCTCCTCCTCCTTACCACTCCCTGCTAAGGAGGAATTCTCCCCGTCCCCTCTGTTTAGCAGTGAGGCGTCTATGTATTAGTTAGCAGACCACATGCTGGCTACAGTATGTGCTGAATCAACAGGTAGAATCAACAGATAGCTGGTAATGTCCCTCTTGTTTTCTTAGGGGGATGATAAACACTGTGTTACCAATTCCCTGCTGGGCTAATCAGAGCATTCTGCCAGGGCCTGGCCACCCCCTAGTGTACAAGCAAATGGAGGGCTGCTCTAGTGCCCCCCAGCTTCAAGCCTGAGCCATTGCAGGCATGTGCCTGCATGTTTGGTATGTCTGTGAAGTTACAAAGTAATTTAACCTAGCCAGGTTAGCCTAACCCCCAAAGATTGAATCAATTCAGGCTCAGGTTTTTTGAATGTCTGTCCCTAGCCTGGGAGATCCCAACGACTTGATCAGCCAGGACTGTGAACTCAGTCTTGCAGGCAGTCACAGGCTGCTGTTTGAGCACTTTAGGGACTAAAGCCTTGTTTGGGGACTCCTGCAAAAGTATGTGTGGGAGGGAATTTAAGGTGCTGTGTGTATGTTACTACAGTGTTGATGTTTGTTTCTTTACCTTGTTCCTTCCCATTGGTCCGTTGGCTTGTGACCCTAACACCCTATGATTTTTTGTATAAAAGTGGGCACTCCCCCTTGCTTCTTGTAACAGTTTCTTGGGCTACAGCGTTGGCACACAAGACACTGCATTCCTTCTCATGCTAACAGATCTGAACCCTGTGCCCTACTGGCATGCATGTCTTGCTAACTTTGATTATGACCCAGCTGGCCCTGATTATGACCTCCAGCCACCCCATAGCCACACCTATGCCTCACCAGTGTCACTGCAATTCTTTCATGAGGCCTTGTCTCTCTCACTTGTGCTCTAACCTCCCTGGCCCTATGCTGTGTTCAGCCCACTAAGTCCCAAATTCTTGCAAAGCTTTTATCTTCAGCTTCTTCCTTCTTAGCTGTAGCCCTATGCTGCCCAGTAGGTCCCAGACCCTTGCAGGGCTCTGTCTGGGCTTTAGGTTCTTAACCCACCGAGTGCCTCTGAGGCATACAGTCTGCGCCCTCAACTATCCCTGTAGTCGCATCCAAACCTCCCATTACTTAAATACAACCAGAAGCATTAACCCATCAATCGCTAACATAATCTTATATCTGATGCATAAATCAACTAATCTCTACTTGCTGCAAACCCCTCTAAGTTTTCCACTTGTCTTCAGCTGCTTCTGCAGGCAGAAGCACCTCTCCTTTGAGAAACAGGGCCTGGCTGCCTGATATAGCCCAGGGTGATACTATATCTTCCTAGGTCCTGCCCATTTCCCATTATGTAGCCCCCCACTTAGCTCTTTTACTGAGCCCAAGTATCCCCTTTTAACTCAATGAGCTGCCCGCTCTTTTTTGCTGTAGCTTGCATAGGTGAGCAGTTTATTCTAATGTAACTGGCCAGCTCAGCTGCCCCCATCAGAATGCTGCCCTAACCTGATCTTCTTCCCCTCTGAAAGTAACAGGGCTTTGGTCCCCTGTTACAATTACCTCCAAACTTTTAGTTGGAGGGTATTCTCCCTTTTGGAGGTAATTGTAACAGTTGCCAAGGTCCTGTTACTTTAAGAGGGGATAACAGCTAGTTAGGGCAGCATTCTGATGAGGACAGCTGAGCTTAGGATCACAGTATTTTTATAAATTAACGGTAACTTAGTGAAAAAAGGGAGCAAGTCTTGCATGTATGAGAGAAGCTGGCAAATCTATGGGTATTTATACATGTGTTCTGGGAGGCATGGGGAGGCCCTTTAATTAGTGCAGCTCTGAGAACTGTGCTAATTAAAAGCTCCCCGAGCATCATGTATATCAGCATCCCCATGCTAAAAAATGGCGATGGGGCACTTTGAACTAAAGCGCATCAAACCAGCTTTAAAGTGTCCCACCACCATTTTTCAGCACGGGGACACTGATACACATGACACTGGAGGCTGCTGGAGTGTGTTAATCTCTATGCTTCATCAGACTTGATTAATTGAGTCTGCTCTGACACACTGGAATTACAGTGCATCAGAGAAAGCTCCCTGCATGTGTGTAGCAGCCCTATATTATCCAAGTTTGGAAGCACAATGCAAAGCAAATAGTTTGTTTAATAGCATTTAGTCCATCATTTGAAAAGCTCCTTACCTTGGAGAGTAGAGATTATCTGGATTTCCTACTCTATTCTGTTTTTACTGGTGATTATAAAAGGTGAACAGTGTCCAGTATGAAGGATAGTCTAAGCTCTAGATGTCATAGTGAAGTGTCATCTTAGGATATAATGTAAAAGATTTTAACATACAACTCAGAAGCAACACTCAGTGTCAAGACTTCTCCTGATTGTCTCCTTATTACTAAAGATATAATTGTAGTATGAGGAGGTACTCAGGGTATAGTTTACATACCCATAGCAATGGCATATTGGGGGTGATATATATCATGTGTAGTGCTCATGGGTTCAGTAAAGAGAACCATGCATGAATGAGTATTAAACTTTTTTTTTTTACTGTGAAGCAGTAAGCAAGCTTCTGTAGTCCTTTTGTCTCAAACTAAATATCTACTTTCTAACTGAGGGACCTCTCTCTATTCTTAGCTTCTTCAGAGTTAGGGAGCATCTCTAAATTATAACTTCTGTCACTACAACATGCACGGCACCATAGGTCTGAAGTCAGATCTGGCCCTCAAACCCATATAATAAATATTTATTCCTGCAATATCTGTATTATTTTGGATTCTTGAATATGAATATGCTCCTCTCTTTTTTCATCCATTATGGTTTTACATCTGTCTGATGCAGCTTATGCTTTTGAATTTGGATTCATCTTTATAAAGTAGACAACTGGCCCTTTGTAACATTATAGAATAGAAGTGTGGATTGTTTTTTTCCATATGCCTTACAAAAATCTTCCCTTGAACAAGTGTCTTTAGACATTGTATATTACTAGAAAATTAGTAACCAATTCATTTAAAATTTACAGGCTTGGTTGTTGAATATCCTGGAACAAACAAATATCCATTAAAAAGGATTTCATGACTACTAGTAACACTTTGTAGTTATGTAAGCTAATATAAGGATAATTGAATTTTACAGTTCATGCAATAAGCTGATCACAACCAAGGCTCAGAAGAAATTTTTCTGAAGTGCAGTATTTCAGAATTTTACTCTTGGATACATCACATGTTAAGTCAGTAATGGATGAAAACACTTGAATATATGTGTCTGGTGAAACAAATTCTATCATCCTGTGACTGTCACCAACTTGCGCAGGGCAATAGGATGTAATTTTCAATTCTTCTTTTATCTAAATTAATTTATAATGTTACCTTCTTACTGCCAGGAAAGGAATTCAAAATCTGTATGATTCTTCATGTTTAAGGTGCCAAGAGCTCACTGAAAATTTGTGATTACTTTTTTTCTGCCAATTTTTATCTTTATAGCTATTTTGTACTCAAGATTTCTTTTTAGTTTGTTTTTTACCCTCATGAGGAGAGTTGATGGTTATTGTAGATTTCATTGTCAAAGTCAGTCTTGACAACAAAATTTTTGTGGTGTCACTTGCTTGCAACAATTGTCCAAAAATTACTATGCATCGGTGTGGAGAGAGTTGCTGATTGATATTAACATTCCTTTCAGACATGCTATTTTATGAACACTCCTGGAAGGGCTAAAAAGAAGCTCTTATGCAATTGTTTAAGGAAATCTCCTCCTAACTTTTACTTTTCCTTGATGTTCTTTCACAGTGGTAATCCTTGTGCTCAGAGGATTGTTGGGACTGATTCATTGTAACTCCCAAACCCTGATATTGCAATGTGTACGTACCTCAGTTTTCAAAGGAAAGACATGGAACCATGGTTCTAGTTCATATCCATAAGAAACCTAAATGCTGTTTCAGGGTGGAACTGGCAACACTAATGCAAGGATGGTGGAGTCTGTAGAGATGTCCTGAAAAAAAAGAACTGCTCTTAGTAATGACTTGGATCTCCCTAACATGAATACATTGACATGCAATTGATGATACCTTAATGTCTAAATCAAACCCTTGAGACATTAGACTTTCTTAAATACTGGAAATATTAATTGACATTAATCAGGGGATGAAAATACCGTCATAGAAAGTGATGTCATCTCACTAGATGGTGCTGCAGAATCATTTTGCTTTGAGGTACTGGAAATGTAACTTTTTTATAATCATTAATAGTAGTTATATATGTCACAAAACTAAATTGTATGTTAGTACTGAAACCCAAGCTGTTTTCAGATTTTTTTCCCCAAAAAACTTGTACATAGGGCATTTTAATCTGGGAGCATTTTCTGTTCAAGTTGATTAAAAAAGAAAGAAAAAAAAAAGCGTTACCATATTTACTCAAAGAGAAGACAACCTAGATTATAAAGCACCACCACCCCACCCTGCCCACACACACCACCAATAATTAGATTCTATATATGGTTAATTTAAAAATTTGTGAAAAATTTTCCAGCTATAGAATCTAATTCTTGGAGGTTTACCTTGAATTTTTTCCCCTTCCCACTGCTGTAGCGGGGGTAATTAATTTGGAAGGTCAGCTGGCCCTTTGCTTTCTGCTTCAGCCCATTTTTTTTTCTCTGGCAGCTTCTTCCCCCTCTCCTTACTGGCACACCCTGCTGTTCTTGAACACATAAAGTGAGGAGTAAATTTGTATATTATAACCTTAAAATTGAACAGGGCTGTATCCATTTGTATATAGTACCCATTAGGGGTGTGTGAAGCAGACCCTATTTGATACAGATTCAGATTTGGCCTGAATCAGAGACAGTGATTTGATTAATTGATTCAGATCACTGTCCCTGATTTGATTTGGCCCAGTCTGAACCTGAAGATTTGATGCTGATTCGGATAATCACTGATTCGGCCACAGCTTTAAATGTTTTTTCTACATACCTTGAGGTACCAGCATGGTTTGTGAATGCGGTGATGTTGGGGTGCATGGAGCATCCCACAGGAATGTGGGGGGCTCTCCAGCACACTTGGCAGCAGACCTGGAAGTGGACAGGAAGCATTTCTGGTCCACTTCTGGGTCTGCTGGGGAGTGTGCAGGGGGGACCCCTGTGCCCCATCAACTTGGCAATCATCCATGGGGGGGACCATGGGTCTCCCCCAGGCCCAGAAGGCACCAGGAGGGTTCTGAAGGGGGGGGGGTCACGCTCCCTGGCAGACACAGAAGTGGACTGGAAATGCTTTTGGTCCACTTCTGGGTCTACTGCCAAGCACGCTGGGGAGCCACCCCATGCTTCTCTGGGACACTTCATTTACCTCAGCATTGCAGTATTTATGAGCCACCTGCTACCTAGAGAAAAAATATTTAAAGCTGCGTCTATGTCTGAATCTCTGAATCTTTCCAAATCTCTCTCAACTGATTTGGAGGGTTCCGATTCAATTTGGAGAGATTAAAGGGTCCTCTGATTCAGTTTGGATCTGGAGAATCAGCCACCAAATTGGGCTGAATCTCTGTTGATTTGAATCAGGAACTGAAACTTCATGCAACCCTGGTACCCATACAGTTAATTCAACCAGAATTTATGCAAGTTATCTTGTTTGAAACTGCTGCAAATTTTATCACAGGCACTCCATAAACAGACTTTCTTGAGCAGTCCATTGGCACCTACTTATATGTAGCACAAACTATGCGCAATATTAGTCCAAAGCCAAAGGCTCATGATTTACCACTTCGCTCATTAGGCTGGGTCCCAGCAGAGTCGATAGTATTTCAAGCCATAATGAACTCAGCAGTGCTCAGTATATGTATGTACTCCAGATATGTCCCATGTTTAAATTAGCCCCCACTCATGACTGGAACTAGGTGTTCTTGTCACAAGTCCTGGAATTCTTTAAAAATATATGTGAAGATGAGGCACCAGGTGACCTGATCTGGCTCCACTTCCTGGAGGGCAGGGCCACACTATGTGATAGGCTAAAAGATGGGGTGACAGAGATATTCTGGGTGAACAGTTTGGTGCCCCATTTGGTGATGTTTGCCAGGCATTTATGGCTAGTAAAGAAACAGGAATCATTAGAAAGGGGAAAGATGTAGTCAGCTGTGAGAGTGTAGAGGAAGTCAAAATATATCCAATGTAGTGGCTCAACATGACTTTAAAAAGAGCTGACAATGAGGCGAATTGTATTTAATGGTCATTACCATCTGTTTTATTAATCTGTGCTTCACTAAGCTGTCTTTGTAGTAGGTGCCCATTAGCATGTTTTCCTAATGCAGGCTGTGTGTTCTATAGTCACACTCAGTGTTGTCTGCTTTTAATTAACTTCATACTTAGCTTCCCTTGCTGGGCACATGCTGCTTTTGGCAGCAGTTTAATGATAGACAATGTATTTAGTGATATTTCCTTGTATGTGATTATAAGATGAGGGGCTTTCCCCCCCCCATGAAAAGTAGGGGGAGGTACCTTATCTTGTATTTGAGTAAATATGGTAGTTGAAGAAGAATTCATACGTGAATGTTCAATAGCTACTTACAGTAACCAATGAGTGCCATTTTATTTGTATATGGATGATATCAGCCATCCAGGTTTTAAAGCCAAATTTAGGGAATTGGAGGATTCTACACATAGGATGAGAAATTGGAAAATGGAAATTTGAGGAAAATCTTTATGAATCTAGGAACTAGAACAACACAGGCTTTGAATAGATCAGTTTTTGACATTAGAATTGAAATTCTTCATGCTGAATCTGTATTAAACAAAAGCCTTGGTCCATTTTAAGGTAGAGATCTCTTGATTTAGAAAAATATTTTTTAAACTGTCTTCCTTTGTTAACTTTTTCTTAATATTAAAGTTGATTTTTAAGATACATTGTTCTTTGTAGATACATATCTTAATAAACATAGGTTATAAATGCTCTACAAAAGAATTCTGCATGTAGGAAAACTAGGTTACAAGTTGGGAAATATGAACATGGACTCTTTCCTTTCAATAGTGTTGTAAACACATTTACGTTTTAAAACTTGATCTCATTCTTAGGATGATCCTGGGAAATATTATGGGTGTTGCTGATCAGTTACTGATATAAAAAGACAAGGGAAAAATGTAATGCTTCCTACTGTACTTTTTATTCAAAACTATCAAGGTAAAAATTGCTTTAATTTAAAACAAGTCTTTGGAAAATCAAGTAGTCTAGTAGTAGTACTACTGGGTACATACCTTGGTGAGTGCAGCACAGGAAATCTAATTAGCATTAATATTACAATAATTTATAATGTGCCCATCAGAGTCACATCTGGGCATGATACATGGGTTAAATTAAAACTCAAAATGCTTCTTAAGAGCCAGGAATAAGACAGACACAACTCCCTTCAGCCTCTCAACTTTAATGACTAAAATAAGGCAAACTTTGTCAATTAGATTAAATACTAAGAGTATGAAGCACCTACAGTCACTGAAAATCCTGAATAAAATAGCACATCTTGCATTACAGTATGATGGTATCTGAGCTCAGAATTAAGCATTATTCTCTTCTTTTGGAAGGAATTCTTAGCAAGAATGCCCAAAACACAGGGAGTCAGTATAGTGTTATCAGTCAGGGGTCCATAGTTCACCAAGAATACTTTCTGAAGCCTCTGTGATCAAAGGACTCATTTTGAGATCTTAACGTAGACTCGTTCATATATTAAGAACAGCAGCCAGAAATAAGAGACTCCTCTATCATGTATATACTTTTTGGGAGTTCCATGTAAAAACCTAACCATATCAGAATAGAACTGGATAAATAATAAGTTTCTGAAAGTGAGAAAATATTTAGGTTCGGGTCAAATAAAAACTGGAATTTGGGAAATTTTTTAAGTGATATAAAAATTCTGGGAGTTTTTCACCCCTTTACAACTCTTTTCCTTGGTTATTTATGTATTTTTTTAATTAAAAAAATGTAATTAAAAAAATTAAAACCCTGAAGTTTTATTTGGAAGACATTGAAACAGAAAAATGTTTTAATGTTTCCAATGTGAAACTTCAAAAGTTTCAAAACATTAAAAAAAAAAAAAGGTCCTTTGAATTTATTATCCACTTAAAATTCTATTTGTTGTATTTAACACAATTTTAAGTTCTTATTCCAGCACCGAGGAGAGGGTGGACACATTATATCCTCCCAGAAAGACAATTTATAGCTCCTTGAGGAGTTAGTCCCTAATGGTGTAAGAATGGCTATCAAATCACAAATGGTTATCTTTTGAGACCTAACTATAAAGTGTCTGTTTACCAACTGGGAAAGAGAGAGAGATACAACATGCATTCTTTTAAGACACAACAGTTTGACACTGATGAGAAAGCAGAGGTGTTCCCCAGTTTGGAAAGTGAAACAAGGCTATTACCAGTATAGGGGAATGGTCACTGAAGGAAATATTTGATCTTTTCCTGTGAGTCACTCCATCTTCCCCCTCCCATAAACATAGCATTGTATGACGTTATTTCTATGATGGCAGAAATAGGGAAGTTATTTGTATAAATGGTATAATCTTATTGTTTAATATATAGCTTTCTTCCCCCCCAATATTTTTTTAAACCAGAATAAATCTTATTTAAAAGTTTAAAGCTGCACTTAGTGTTATTGATGTTATCAGGATTCAGGACCACTTTTAGTAAAGTACAAGGTCTTACTATTTATTTTAATTAATATGATGCTTCACTTTAATCATGCTTTAATGTCTTCTAATCCTCCTTCTTCTCTGAGTGACCAAAGAAAAACGATTCTCTGGGGAAATTGCTTTAATCCATATATGATTCCTGTCATATTAGATGCTTAATATAATTGCATTTAGGCATTGGTCATTGAAAGTAGTGGAATGGTGCTCTTTAAAGGGTACTATTTAATGCAAGGTTGTTATTACATCCAGGTACATCCTAAGAAATAGGCAGGGGAGTCATGCTATAAAAAGACAAAACACATTCGCTGTTTGGATCCAGGGGATGTGAGCTAAGGAAAAAAGGACAAAATCTCTTTTTCCAGTTATAAATTAAAAGATGCAACTAAGGGTATCTACACATGGTTTTGCTGGGTTCAGGAGTATTGGGATGTCATGGGATTCAGGGAGACTGGTGGATCTGGGCAGGGAGGGGTATTGGTAGGTCCAAAGTGGTGGGGGGCTAAAATTAGCTCCATCAGGTAGGAGAAGGGTAGAAAAAGCCCAGCCCCAAGGCAAGGGCAAGTGGTTGGGCTCTCCCAGTACCAGGGCTGTACTTCAAATGTGTACAGACATTTGTTAATTGGGCTGGCCCATGTCTGATTTAATTTGCCTCCCCAAGTGAACTAAGTTTGATTGGGCTGGCACTTTTTTGCCATCTCTAACCTCCTCAAACATCTGTACAGATCAGTACTTAGATCAACCTAACCTTAGGTTGATCTAAGTGCAATGTGTGTACATACCCTAAATAAACATATAATTTACATGTGTAGAGTATTCAAGAAGTTGCAGAGGTGACAGCTGATGCCACAAGGTAAGTGAGGAGGGCGAAGGGTGAAGGGAGCCAGCACAGCTGCAGAGGATCCAGAGGGGAATCCCCCCAAATCCCTCTTAAATGAGCCACCAGGGAGTCCAACTCCTGAGCCACATGTGGGCAGTGTGTGCAAACAGAGCACAGAAACAGGCATGCTCTGTAAGGGCACACCAGCGTTCACGCAAGGCAGGTGTGCAACATGAGCCAGGAAGGAGCCTGCAGCAAGAGAGAGAGGAAGTCTCACAGCTCCATGGACATGGTAAGATCACAGGGAGTGGCTGCTAGGAACTGTGACCTAGTGGTAAGGACAAGGAGGGTGGCTGCTATGGACCCCACCCCAGTGGTGCCACCTACCCTGGGCTCCTCTGAGGACTCCACCCAGATGGAGCCTATTGTGGTGCCAGTGGCTCCTCGCCCCCCTGTCTGTGGGGGCTGCCTGGCAGGGACCCAGAGGCCATGGATAGGAGAGGGGTCTGGAGGCTCCCTTTCTTGTCCCTCTTGTAACCAACTTTTGGCCCTGGAGAAGGAGGTGAGGGAGCTCCAGGCTGAGGTGAGCAGGCTATGGGGGATCAGGGCTGCAGAGGATGAAATTGACACATATTTCCATTCTATGAAGGCTCAGTCTTCTGACAGACAGACCTCCCAGGAGAGATGCACAGCTGAGGAATGGAAGAAGGTGACCACCAGAACCAGGGCTGCTTGGGCTGCTTGGACGGCTTCCCAGGTACAACTGGACAACAGATTCGAGGCCTTGGCAGCTTTAGAGGAGAAGGTTGAAGAAGATGCCTCTGCGTGGGATGGTGTGACTCTACACATGCCACAGTCTGAATATGGACAGAACACCATGAAGAAGAAAAGCTGAGTCCTTATCATTGAAGTCTCCATCCTGAGGGGAATGGAGGGTTTTTCATCTGCCGACCTGACCCCATGGCATGTGAGGTCTGCTGCCTCACTGGGGCTTGGATTCAGGATGTTACAGGCATAATCCCAGACCTCATTCAACCCTCAGACAAGTACTCCATGGTCCTAATCCACATGGGAACAAACGGTGTGGCAGGGAGCAGTCCAGATCACATCATGAAGGACTATGAGGCCCTGGGAGCCAAGCTCAAGGAGACAGGGGCGCAGCTGGTATTCTCCTCTATTCTCCCAGTAAGTCGATGCAGACAACACCATGAGGCCTGCACCGGAGTGGTCAACCGGTGGCTTCAGAGTTGGTGCCACCAGGTAGGCCTCAGGTTTCTTGACAATGACCCACATTTCCACACAGGGGGCATGCTCGGGTGGATGGGCTTCACCTCTCCCCTCAAGTCAAGCATGTCTTTTCTTCCAGGTTGGCTGATCTCCTACAGTGTGCTTTAAACTAACTTCACAGGGGGATGGGGCCACAGGGGGACACTACGACACTTCCCAGCCAAGACAGGCAACGAGCACAAGAAGTACCCAGTTAAGTGACAGGGGCCCAGGTAGTTCTGGAATTGCAGGGTGGTACATACACCCATAGGAACCTTAAACGTCTCTACGCTAATGCTCGCAGTATGGGGAACAAACAGGAGGAACTTGCCTTCCTGCTAGCTAACACAAACCTGGACATAGTGGGGTCACTGAAACTTGGTGGGATCCAACGCACAATTGGGTGGTAAACATCAAGGGGTATAGGCTGTATAGGTGGGATAGAATGGGGAGGAAAGATGGGGGTGTGGCGCTCTACGTCAAAGAGCAGTACACATCCTCAGCAAACAGCACTGGGTCTGAGGTAGGGCAGACTGAGGTGCTTTGGGTCAGAATACAAGGGGGTTGTGGGGCAATGGTCTACTACAGCCAACCAAACCAGGGGAAGAGCTGGACCAGGAAGTCTCAGATCAGCTTGTGGAGGCAGTTAAGTCAAGGGATGTGGTCATTATGGGTGACCTAAATTATCCAGACATTTGCTGGGAAGAACAGTCAGCCAGGTCTGAGTGCTTATGTAGGTTCTTTAGCTGAGTTACAGGGCCTCCACCTAACCCAGGAGGTGCACAATTCCACCAGGGGAAATGCATTATTGGACCTGGTCCTGGCCACAGGTGATGACCTGGTGAGAGGACTGTGGGTCCTCAACCACCTGGGTGATAGCAGTCATCGCCTACTGGAATTCATCATCCAGTGCAGGGTGTCAAAGGCCTGCAGAAAGGCAGCAGCCCTAGACTTCAGGAGGGTGGATTTTAATGAGGTAAGGAGACTAGTCAGGGAGGCACTGAGGTTCCGGAGGGGAGGAGAGTTGGGAGTCCAAGAAAAGTGGTTGTTCCCTTAGGAGACAATTCTCCAAGCCCAAAGGGTGACAATCCCAACACAGATCAAAGCATGCAAGAGTGCTCAAAAGCCCCCATGGCTCACCAAACACATTCAGGAATGTCTCAAAGCCAAAAAGGAGGTGTACACCCAATGAAAGGGAGGGGCCATCACCAAGGAGGATTATACCTCCATTGCTTGAGATTGTAGGGGAGCTGTTGGTAAAGCTAAGGTGGAGATGGAAATGGAACTAGTGACCCAGATCAAAGATAACAAGAAGTCCTTTCTTAAATATATAGGGGGTAAAAAGAGGGTACCAAGTAATGTGGGGCCTCTGCAGAACACACTTAATAATCTGATGGTAGCAGCAGACAACAAAGCGAACCTCTTTAACAGATTCTTTGCTTCCATTTTTCTGAGCAGGAACAGGGACATCCCCCTGCACTGGGACCCCAGATGGACCCAGGGGAGGCGCAGCCAGGCCCAGGAGCAGTGAGGATCTAGTCAGGGAACTTCTGGTGGGACTGGATATCTTCAAATCAGCAAGTCCTGATGATTTCCACCCTGGAGTGCTGAGGGGATTGGCAGAGGTCATTTTGGAACCCCGGCACAACTTTACGAGCATTTGTGGTGCTCTGGTGAGGTGCCAGAGGACTGGAAAAGGGCCAATGTGGAGCACATCTGTGAGGGAGCAGCAGGAGAGATTATGCTTAGGGGCAAACAACATAGATTTATTAATGGCAGGTCCTGTCAGACCAATCTAGTTGCCTTCTATGACCAGGTCACAAAATCCTTGAATACAGGTGTCGCGGTGGACATAGTGTTTATGGACTTTAGAAAGGCCTTTGACACTGTCTCTCACCCCATTCTCATTAAAAAATTAAGTGACTGTGGCGTTATGCCTACAGTCAGATGGGTCACAAATTGATTGGAGAGCCACACCCAGAGAGTGGTGGTGGATGAGTTTCATAGATTTCATAGATTTCATAGACATTAGGGCTGGAAGGGACCTCGGGAGATCATCGAGTCCAGCCCCCTGACCAAAGGGCAGGAAGTCAGCTGGGGTCATAGGATCCCAGCAAGATAAGCATCCAATTTACTCTTGAAGGTGCTCAATGTAGGTGCTTGAACCGCCTCTGCTGGCAGACTGTTCCAGACCTTGGGGGCTCGGACAGTAAAGAAATTCTTCCTTATGTCCAGCCTGAAACAGTTTCGCAGTAATTTATGACCGTTCGACCCCGTCATCCCTTGGAGCGCTCTGGTGAACAAACGTTCCCCCAGATCCTGGTGGTCACCCCTGATAAACTTATAGGTGGCCATGAGATCACCCCTGAGCCTGCGCTTTTCCAGGCTAAAGAGTCCTATGGTTCTCAGCCTGTCATCGTAAGATCTGTTTTCCTGACCTCTGATCATGCGTGTGGCTCTCCTCTGGACTCTCTCAAGCTTCTCCACATCCTTTTTGAATTGTGGAGCCCAAAACTGGACGCAGTACTCCAGCTGCAGCCTCACCAAGGCCGAGTACAAGGGGAGAATGACGTCCCGGGATTTGCTCGAGAAGCATCTATGGATGCACGCCAGCATTTTGGTCGCTTTACTAGCCGCAGCATCGCATTGTAGGCTCATGTTCATCTTGTGGTCAATGATGACCCCCAAGTCTCTTTCTTCTGTAGTGCTAACCAACGTAGCACTGCCGAGCCTATAAGGGTGCTACAGGTTTTTCCTCCCAAGGTGGAGAACCTTGCATTTATCGGTGTTAAACACCATGAGGTTCTCGTCTGCCCATTTGCTGAGCTTGTCCAGGTCACCCTGGATCACCCGCCTATCTTCTGGCGTGGATGCTTTGCCCCAAAGTTTGGTGTCATCGGCGAACTTGGCCAGTCCACTCCTGACTCCAATGCCCACATCGTTAATGAAGATGTTGAACAGGATGGGTCCCAGGACAGAGCCTTGAGGGACCCCACTGGTCACAGGGCACCATGATGAATGACTGCCATCAATCACAACCCTCTGGGTCCGACCACGAAGCCAATTTCCCAGCCAGCGGATCGTGGTGGAGCCAAGCCACAACCGGGCAGTTTGGCCAAGAGGTGATCATGGGATACCAGATCAAAAGCTTTTTTGAAGTCAAGATATATGACATCAATCTCTTCTCTCTTGTCCAGGTGATAGGTCACCTGGTCATAGAAGGAAATGAGATTGGTCAAACAAGACCTACCCGCAACAAACCCGTGCTGGCTGTCCCTTAGAATGTTAACCTGGGCCAGTCCCTCAAGGATGGCCTCCTTAATAAACTTTTCTAAGATCTTCCCCAGGATGGAAGTCAGGCTAATGGGCCTGTAATTAGCCAGCTCCACTCTCCTCCCTTTCTTGAAGATCGGCACCACATTGGCCTTCTTCCAGTCTTCAGGCACTACACCAGAGCGCCCGGAGTTTTTAAAGATCCGTGCCAGGGGCTGGGTTATTTTTGACCTGGAGGGATGTAGCCAGTGGGGTTCCCCAGGGTTCGGCTCTTGGGCCTGCACTGTTCAAAATCTTCATCAGTGACTTGGATGACTGGGTGAAAAGCACCTTGTTCAAATTCATGGATGACACCAAGATGTGGGGGGAAGTGGGCACACTAGAAGGGAGGTACAGGCTGCAACTAGATTTGGACAGGTTACAAGGGTAGCGGATGAGAGGGGGTGGGCAGGATGGGTTTCAATACTGACAAGTGCAAGGTACTGCACCTAGGGTGGAAAAACCAGCAGCATACCTAGAGGCTGGGAACTCCTTTCTTGTCAGCAGAGAGGCAGAAAAGGATCTTGGAGTCATTAGTGATTCCAAGATGAACATGGGCCGCCAATGTGAGGATGCAGTCAGTAAAGCTAACTGCACCTAGTCATGCATCCACAGATCCATCACGAGCAGGTCCAAGGAGGTGATCCTCCCCCTCTGAGATATTGGTCAGGTGGCAGTTGGAGTATTGCATCCAGTTCTGGGCGCCGCACTTGAGGAGGGATGTAGACAGCATTGAGAGGGTCCAGAGGAGGGCCACTCGCATGATTGGGGGCAGCAGGAAAGGTCCTACGAGGAGAGGCTATGGGACCTGAACCTGTTTAGTCTACACAAGAGAAGGCTTAGAGGGGACCTGGTGGCCATCTATAAACTTACCAAGGGGGACCAGCAGGGAATGGGAGAGACCGTGTTCCCTCAAGCACTACCAGGAGTAAGTTGACTGAGAGTAGGTTCAGGCTAGGCATCAGGAAGCACTACTTCACAGTCAGGTTGGCCAGGATCTGGAACCAACTTCCAAGGGAAGTGGCTCTCTCCTACCCTGGGAGCCTTCAAAAGGAGGCTAGATAATCACCTAGCCGGGGTTGGTTGACCCCAGCATTCTTTCTTGCCCATGGCAGGGGGTCAAACGTGATGATCTTCTCGGGTTCCTTCCGACCAATATGAAACTATGAATTCAGTGTTGAACAGACCCATCAATCTACCTGTATACAGCCTATTAAAAGTTGTTTTCCATATTGAAAAATAATAAAAAGTGACTAAAGGGAGAGTGATTGATTGCTGTTTAATGTATGCGTGGGCTAGCTGCTGCAACATGAGTGCTGAACTGGATTTGAGACTAGTTTCATTCTTACACTAGATTAGAGAAGATAAGAGTTGAGAGTTTTGGGGAAAATTGGGTGATGCCTGCTTTAGCATCATCCCTCTAGTAAAACACCTGGACACTCTTTGTTAAACTAGGAAAAGAAACTTGATGTATTGTGGGTTCCTCGCCAATAAATGTTTTTGTATATCCAAGGGGCTTTCCTCTAGAGGCCAGGAGTAATGTTCTTCTGATATTTACATTTTGAATTAACCTCTTATTTTGCTGTCTTTCAATGTATCAGAATATTTTGAAATGGTTTCACACTAAGGCTACTCTCTCTCTGAAGGGGTGTGAGTAGGTGACTTCCCAAAATTGGTCGGACCATTCAAGTAAAATAATATTTGCTGTACAGGCAGTCCTCAAACTTATGACACAATTAGTTCCTGAAAACCATATCTTAAGTCAAAAAGTTGTAACTCAGAACCAATTTTCCCATAGAAAACAATGTTATAAAGGGGGAATTGGTTCCTGAACCAAGGCCTGATACCCTATTTTCACCAAAAATAACCCAGAATTTTGTACTCAATCAATTATAGCTGAGTAATATAGCTACATTAATGTATTTATATTGTAAATAGCAATTATATTGATTTGGAAGGACATCTTTGAGGTGACTTTGCTGGACTTTTTGAAGGGCTCTTGGTTGGACTTTTTGAAGTGTTCTTGTCTGGAGTCTTCTCAGAAGACTTTGCTGAAGGTTTTTCTGGAGTTTTGTCTGCTTTCTCAAAGAAAGTGTCCAAGGAAGTTTGGACAGACGTTCTCCAGGGAGATGGGCAACACAGTGAACTTGTTTGCTGGTGTGGTGTGGTGTGGTGTGGTGTCAAATCAAGCACTGGAAAACTGAAACTGATGTCAGAAAGTCAAAACAGAGTGTCAATTTATAAACATTGTAAGTGCCGTTTGTTGTAACTTGAAATGTCTTAAGTCGAGGACTATCTGTAAAGTTAGGAAATCATTCCTGATATCTGCAAACATGTTTTCTATGCATTTCAATGAATAGTTTTCAGATGATGTGGTTTTTTTTGCAAGCTTCATTATTTTTGTATTGTAATTGCTCACAGCCATAATTTCTCCCACCCCCACCATTTCTAACTGTATTTTTTAAAAACTGGAATAATTAACACAATTTTGTTATAAAGTTTTTGGATGCAAAATAATTCTTATTAAGATTTCTAAAGAATTGGGGTTTTACTGTAATGCCTATCAATATCCTCAAGTCATTACTATAGTTCACTATAAGAAAACCATATGACTGCATTAATCAGAATAAACTAGAGTTGGCACTTACGTGTTTGACTATTATTTTTCTATTCACTACCTTTTCTGATTTTATTTTTTCATTATTCATCTAAGAAGGATTAGGCTTTTATTTTTACATGGAATACAACTCATCCAGGGAATACACTAATATAAAATAATAGTGTCCTATAATGATCACTGTTTTCAGTTGTTCAGTAGAGCAAGAGCACTGCTCTAAAGTGGCCAAGTATCCAGGTTGTAACCATACTGGTCTAGAGGAAAAGGTAATCCTGATTGTCTAAAGTGGACTATGCATTTTTAAGTTACTAATACATTACACAAATAAAATAAACTAGTTATAACAGACTGAAGTTGTTTAGAAGTGAGCAAAAACTGCATCTGATTTCTGAACCCCCTCCAATTTTGGAGTTAATTCTGAATTTTCATCATGTCTTTTATTTTGATAATGGGACAAACCTTTATCCTGGTTTCAAATTTTCTTAATATTGTAGAGGGACATATTGTATCTTGTTTCAGTCGAGATACATCTCTAATCTAACCAGTGTTTTTATACAGGTGATGAATAGATTTTTACTAACCACTGTAAAAGTTTCAAGATCCTACTATTTCCTGAAAAATGAAAAGAGCAAATAAAGCTGTAGAATTTGTTCCTAAGTGAAGCCTGAACAGCTTGGACTTCTTGTTCCAAGTCAGGTCAGAAAACGGATAAAGGAGTTCAATAAGTGCCTGCTTAAGAGATTTGCGTTCACTTTCAGTCATTGATGCTAAATCATGAGCAGCAAAGTATATGGTAATTATTGGGTTATGCACTAGTCTGCTCTGAAAAAAATCTTCCACCCAGCCATCAGAGAGGCAAAATGATCTCTCTCTGTTTCTGAGACTGCAAGGCCATTATAAAATCCCATGTCCGTAGAACGTACCGTCCATTAGAAGTGAAGGAATTAGCTAAGTAGTAGCATAATAATATCCTGAGCCTCCCATATTCTCTGCAATGCATGTGTTCCTTTGGAGTTCCACTGAATATTGTGGTGTATATGCATGTATCACAGTCCCAATCCTCTGTACCCACTCCTGCCCTTATTCACTGCAAGTAAACTGTTTCTATCTCCAAAATATAGCAAATTTCCACAGGTAGAGATAGGCTTATCCCTCTGTATACATGACAAGACTATCAGTCATAGTCATAGAGAAATGTTATTCTTTTATCTCTTGCCCAGGCAGACAAAGTACGGCTTCTGGCAAAAGTATATAAAGCCCTTCAGGATTCTCAAATTCCAAGAATTTGGACTTAGGCCATTCCTACATTTTAGTGACTAAAGAGCATATATACAGATCTGTGGAAGAGATAGTTACCGTGTCTTGGGTCAAGAAAGTATCCTCTATGGATTTCTATTTGGAGATAAATCAGAAGCCCTTTAAAATAACATTTTTCCTCCGCAGCCAAATAATCAAGCTAATGATGCCAAGTGAGGAAGATACAGCTCAGTTGCTATGGCAAACCTAGAGAGAAGGATACAAGGATAATATAAAAACTGTGTCAGTTTCTGTATCTACTCCTGTCTTCATGATTGTTTTTCTATTCAGGAAGGATTTGAAAAGGAAGTAGGTAAGGAGTGGTGATATGTACTCAGAATCTTTTGGATTATTTATATTTTTTAAGTTTGCCACAATAAATTCATGCTGGCATTTCATACAAATTAATAGACTTCCAGAGAATTAATTTCCATGACGAGATTTACTCATCCTGATTGCCAATTTGGCAGCCTCACACAGTGCTTAAGATTACATTTGCTTAACAGGCCAGATAATATTATTGCAAACTATGCCCAGATCATTTGCTTAAATATAGAACAAGCGGTTGAGGAAATGAACATGTTAACAGAAGAGAATATTACTCTACAATCAAGAACAGTCCTAGATGAACAGTTCCATAACAATCTTTCTACTTAAAGATATGACTATGATGGTCTCCATATAATCTGACATAATGACAATAAATAATCTTCCTTTGCTTTGTGGATAGATATTATCTGAATAGCTTTTTACACAAATGAAGATGTACAGTCTTCATTAATGTGAATACGTTTGACAATTTGCCTACAACATGTATGTTTCTGAAATGTGTGTGTTTTATAAGTGAACAACATCATAATAGCTTAGGACAGTAATTGAGGGAACTGAAAGGAGTAACTACATAGAACTGACTGAGTTGTAAGAACTGGCTAGTAATAACTGGCTAGACAATAATTTAGCATAAACATTCACACCTGTATTCTTAAAAAATTGCAACACTGTTATCGCAAGTAGTGTGAAGATTTGGATTTAATTCTTTCTGGTCAACAGCTGTAAGTGAAAAGAGATGTTTCCCATGAAGTATCAATTTGGTACTCAAAAAGAGGACAGTTACATTTTGAACTTTCAATGTGTGTTTACTTGAGGCCTTGTGTTCAAGTGAACATACATCATAACTCTGTTTTGATTTGATTTAAATCAGTTTAATTTGATTTTTTTTCAAGGCTTATGTAAGCTGACAATTTTCCAGTGAAATATTTTAAATATAGCTGATCTGCTTGATATTACATTATCATTTGCAATAAGCAAGATCTTTAAGCAAACTTTGGCATGTCAATAAAGAGCAACAAAGAAGTGGTTAAAGGCCTCTTTCTCTTTTCTATGTATGTACAATATCATTTGAGTTTATCTCCTGGAGCATATTTTCAAAAAAAGTTATTTGGAGTTGCTTCCAAGAAACAGGGGAAACTACTAAATTGTATTATTAGATATTTTACATGCACTTTTTTTAGTGCAGCGGATGGAATGGTTGAAAGCATTTAAAGAATTCTTAAGATCCTAGAAACACAATCCCACACAAATGTCACTTATCTATATTAATATACATTTGGAGGGTAAATTTCAGTAATATGCTGGGTGAAATCCAGATTGGTAAACTTCTATTACATTTCAAATCATGGTCGGGTTATAAACCTGCTTATGTACTGCCTTTACAAAAAATTTAGATAGAGGAAACATGGCACATGGTTAAGTAGTAAATGATGTCTGATCCATCGCTTAAATTTATAAGTAGGAGTCACCTTGGAAATTTTCCATGCAGAAAAAAGGGAACTTGTTTTTAAAGAGATTTATTATGTACACTAACGATTGACATACCAGGTGCTGCTCTGCTTTGCTTTCAGTAATCTGACATCAAACTCATCAAGGCCTGTTGCCTTTGTGGTTTTCAACTGTGCCAATTTTTACTTTTATAAATTATGATGTCAATGAATAAAAACATAAATAGGAGATCTGGGCATTATTTTCTTGCAAACCACATGCCCCACAAACAAGATGCTTGCCTTGTTTTGAGAATGAAGAACATAAAAGATTTTTCCAGAGTCATGACTAATTGAGGTTTCATAGAGCAGGTACTTAATCCATTATTCAGCATCACTCTCTCTTTTCAATCTATGCTGCTCAAGCTTTATCTCCCTCACTGGGTTTGCCAAATTTGCTGCTTAGCTGAAACTGGCTCCCAATTTTGTCAGTCTTTGTGAGGGGTTTAAAGCTTCAGTTGCAGAGCATGTAAGGAAGGAGTGGGTGACTTAAGTAGCAGGCACTGACTCTTCTCCATCAAGCAGGGAAGAAAAAGAAAGGGAAAGCAGCACAGCTCCTGGTAGTTTTTATAGCACCTCCATGCCTCCATTCCAGCATGGAAATCAGCTTGTTTGCTTGAAATCCGAAGCCCAATTGGTATGGCTAATTTTTTGGGGAAAAGGTGTGTGTGGTATGCAAGTAAATAGAATATTTTACTAATAAATTAAGGTTTTTCAACTGTATTTACTAATGATTATTCATGTTCTGTGAAGATTTTGAAAACATTACATTTGGTAATATCTTGGGATTGTGTGTATAGTAGGGCTGTGTGAAGCTTCAGCCCTAATGCAATTTGGTGGAGATTCAGCCCAATTCGGTGGCCAAATCTCCTAATCCAAATCAAATCAGGACACCCTTTAATCTCTCCGAATTGCATCAGAACCCTCCAAATCAACTTGGAGAGATTCAGAAAGATTTGGATGTTAGGACATAGACACAGCTCTAAATGCTTTTTCTACATACCTCAAGGTACCCAGTGGCTCATGAATGCTGACATGTTGGGGCAGATGGAGCATCCCACAGGAGTGCAGGGGGCTCCCCAGTGTGCTCAGCAGCAGATCAGGAAGTAGAACAGAAGCACTTGTGGTCCACTTCCAGGTCCACTGGACAATGGGTCTCGCCCATGCCCTCCTGGCTCGGTGACCAGTGCCTCCTGGGTCTGGGGGGCACCTAGGGTTCCTCTATGGTCAATCAAGCTGGGGGGATGCAGCCCCCCCGCCTCATGCTCCCTGGTGGATCCAGAAGTGGACCAGGAGTACTTTTGGTCACTTCTAGGTTTGCTGCTGAGCACAGGGGGGAGGGGAAGGCCTGTGCTCCTGTGGGATATTTCATCTACCCCAGCATCGCAGGATTCATGAGTCACACCTGGTACCTCGAGGTATGTAGAAAAAACATTTAAAGCTGTGTCTATGTCCAAATTGCTGATTCTCCAAATCAGCATCGAATCTTCAGATTTGCATTCAGGTGAATGGAATTGGGGATAGTGATTTGAATCAGCAAATCACTGTCCCTGGTTTGGGCTGAATCCAAATCAAATATGGCCTTCTTCACATACCCCTAGTGTATAGTATTTGACTGTCAATCTCAGTTTAAAACAACAATTCATATTTTGGACTCACCATAAAATAAGGATTGCAGAACAGTAATAAAAATTAGATCCTTTAGTATGGAAAATTTGGAAATTATAATTTTAAAAAAATCTGCTCATAGAACATTTTATGTCTTTTTATTTCTTGATCTCTGTTTTTAAAAAACAAAATAAGCTTAAAATAACTGAAAAATTGCTTTAAAAAATTAACAACTGGTTGAAATGATATTAGATACAATCCTTCAGATTGACATCTTATGCTTAACCCGGGGAAAGGTGTAGCTAAAGCTGTTACAATATTGCTCTTCTAAGAAGTCTTCCACTCCATATTTGATGACCTCTTCTTAAGAGCTGTGAAGGTAGAGAGAAGAGTTTGGTGGGACTCTATTAGAGGAACTCTCTTTGCCTGGGTTAGCTGGTCCATCTACCTATATAAACTGATGCTACCCTAGATGGTAGCCTACAGGCACCAGCCAAAGGGCACTGGACACTGAATACTGGCTTCTCTGTGGGCTCATCTACATTAGATGTTTAATGTGCAGAAGACTAATTCTACTGTTCATTAGTGTGGCTGCCAAAAATCATGTTAATGTGTAGTAGATTTAGTTTAATGTGCATTAATGTCACTTAAAAGTGTTCTTCTGTGCCAATGCAAAGTCATGCCAATTACAGTGCATTAAGTTAGTACCTCTTATTACAGGTACTAAACTTAGTGCGCTGTAATTATGCTGCATTAATGAACATGTAGACACACCCACATGTAAGTCTGCAATGTGGTTATTTTGTTTCATTTGCTTTGTTTTTAAGTGTTGGTAATTTATGTAACCTTTGGCTTATTTGATTCCATTTACATTATTTTATTCAATTTTATCATATTGTTCATTGCTTTGTTTTTTTGTCAACACCTATTTATCAGTTGTGTGCTGACCATTCAGTGTACCTTTAAAGAAGTAATTCCTAGGTCTGGATTATAGGCTTATAATGGAGAGCTCTTGCCATTGCAAATATAATATTTAGGCTTAGTGCAATGGAAACACCCTTTGCCTTAACAACTTTGCTGTCAGCAAATGGAGATCTAGCTACAGCACTGAAAACAAAACAAAACAAAAAGTATTGCTAAAAAAAGTTTTAAAAGAACCTGTACTTTTCAGCCTAACAGGATTCTTACTAATAGTCCAGTTACACAATTTAGATGAATTGAGATACGGGGGGGATCAACAATGAGGAAAAGAATACAAATACAAAAAAACACTGTCTTAGTTTCAAAAAGATCAAAAATATTAAACAAATTATTAATCAAAAACATTACAGTAAACTATAAAAAATAATAGACAAGAAGAAACAATATTAAATGAGGCTGTGGGAGGAACTGGCAGATGCAGGGAAAAATAAAGATATTCAACGTCTTTGGCAGATTATAGCCAAAGGGACAACAAAATTTTAGCTGAATTCTGAAGAAACATTGGTTTGTTTTTTAAAAGTAAATTTAACAGCCTACTCACAGCTGGTGAGGGAAATGAGGGCTGCTGACTGAAGGAAATGTTATCTGTTAAATCACAAGCAGATCTGTACTTCACTTCTGTTTTTCAGGTAAGAGTTGAGTTAGAAAAGATATATAAAGGTTTGTTTTTTGGGAATTGGCTTATAGGTATAAATATATGCATAAAAAGGGTTCAAGATGGACAGCAGGGATTAATTGCTTTCTAAGAATCCCGGGTTTCACACACAACGTTTCTCACAGCCCTGGAAGCAGACAGGCTGTCTAACCCAACAAGGTCAATGGATGGACACACAGCCTAAGAATTGAGGGGGCATGACATAACACAAGATCACAGCCTTCAAGACAGACAGGTTGTCTAACACAACAAGAACAAATAATCTAGAAAACAGCCTGAAAACCAAGGGAGTATGTACCATATATTCCATAATACCAGATAAGTGATACCAGCAACAAGGCCCCAGAGCAGCAAGAGGGGGAGCATGCACAAGGCATTTATTGGCCATATTAGTGGCTGCATCAGGCAAAAAAAGCCAATTTCTGATTCTTTCAGTTTTCCCTATATTGATGCTAGTCTGATATGGGACCGATGTATTAGTGCACCTGTACTTATTTTAGAAAGCTTTTATTCTAAGCACTAGAATTAAAATATAATAACCCCAGTTTTTAAAAAATGGTGATAAAAGATGCCGTGTAGCATATTATCCAATTAGTCTTATGTGGATTCTAGCCAAAATATATGGCAGACACTTACTCTCTCATTGACAACCATGGTTTTCTGAAAATAATATTCTGAGAAGAGCAAGCTGGTTTTAGATAAAATTATTTTTGTATGACCTGCCTTTAATGTTGCATTATTTGACATCTGAATGTGTAAAAACCCCATGGGGAAGTTCATTGGAAATGAAAGGATGATACAGGTATGTTTTCTACAGAAAAAGAAATTGGAAATGGTATCCTCATTTAAATACCTTGGTATCTATTTTAATAAAAATCTGAGCTGGAATAAATGCATCAACATCATAAGTATTAAGTAAAAAAAAACCCTGGGTGGAGTGTTATCCTTTTACAATAAGACTGGTAGAGGGTGGTATTGGTAGCATGAAAGTCTATAGATTTAAGGTAAAGTCTATTCCACTGTATGGAGCAGGGCTATGGGGTGCTGATCCTATGGCTCATTCAACAATGTTTTACCAATATTTCAAAGACATTTTCAATTTTTTTAAAATTAAAAATTAAAAAACTCCTTACTTTCTTTTTCAATTTTAATTTTTAATTTTTGTTAAATTCAAAAAAGGTCTGTTCTTGATATGACATGACTTACTGAAAATTTTAAGTCTTGCTCTATTGAACATTATTTTAACTACTGTAAATTTTTAAATTAATAAATTAGGAAGGATTAGGAACATGTGAGAATAGCGATGTTAAAAATATGGTTGCCTCACTAAAGTGTCACCTCTGGCTGTATATAAACATTTGGAAAGCGTTTCATTATTGGAGGGATTTCTCAACTTCTTGCTCCCCCCATCTTGTCCTTATAGAAGCTGGACTTTCTTCCCAATGTTTCCCTGTCAAAAGTCAGTCAGTGTCACAAGGATGACATCTACCAATTTTTCCTGGGGGGGAGTGCTCTGTTCATATGGCAGGAGATGATCCCCCAGGAGGTTTATAAGTCTTGGAAGGGTGTTGCTTCCTTTGATGGCATGGACAACAAGCTGAGCTTACTGCATAATGTGAGAATCAAGTTTAAGTGCTACCCATGGCTCCACTATGATAACTTGACACATAAGGATGCCTTAATTGTCAAGGCTGTTAATGCAGTGCTTAATCCATGGTGACCTAGATGAGAGAGGTGTTTCCCCACTTACTATTAGAATACAGCCCTGGTGTGTGCTTCCCTTGGAGTTCAGCTCCATTCTACTTAAAAGTTACCAAGGGAAGCGGGGGGGTGTTGATGCTTTGGGGTGGGGGGCCAGTGTCTGGTAGGCCTGTGTGAGTTGGCAGCGATCTGATCCAGTTTGGATCCAGCTGCTTTGGATGCCAGTGATCCAGTCCAGAGCTCTTGACCAGGTTTCCGCCTCTATCTGGCCAAAGCAGCTCTGAAGTTCCAGCCCATGTGCCTTCAGCAGTGCTGGCAGATGGCAAACCTGGGATCACCTGCCACCTTAGAAAGATCCCACACTACTCTATTCCCCTGCTTCTGGGTTGAGGGTGATGATCATGCCTTTTCCCTCTTCTCAGCAGTCTGAGGCTGAACAGCAGGAGGAGCTGCCTCAGCTGAGCCACCTGCCTCCACAACCTCAGCCTCCCCTGAGGCTGCTTTCTGGAGGAGACCTGGGTCTAGGGGAAACTTGAGGGGTGTGGAGTACAAACTCTGATTCCCCCACAGTCCCCAGAATTGCTTGAGGCAGCGTGCTTAGCATCCCTCGTTCCAGCTCCAGCTCCTCCTCTGGCAGTGGGAGGCTCATGCTGAGAGCTGAAATTGGGGTGGAGGAGACAGTGATTCCACTGCTGGTGCCCACTTCTGGACTGAGGGGAGGTGGTGCAGGTGCAGGGACGTCAGGTGCAGACACTGCTCCCACCTCCTGGCTTCCACTGGCAGCACCGATGTCACGGCTGCTTGGGAAGAGAATGCATCTGTGTTTGGGATGCGGCGGGGGGGGGCTTGCAGCTCTGGCTCTCCCCCTATCCCCTGTCCCTCCTCTGCCAGAAGACCTGGCACCTGCCTTTCCAGCACGCTTCATATTGATCTTTCCTGTGCTGCAAAAGGTCTCTCTCTGTGTGTGAATCCTTTTGTATATCTGTCTGTCTTGTTCTCCTGTGAATATCTGTCTTGTTCTACTCTGAATAAAATTATTTGTGTGTCTTTATGTGTCTCAATATATGGTCTGTCTTCTGCTCTGAATAAAATTATTTGTGTAGCTTTGTGTGTCTCAATATATTATGTGTCTTGTTCTTCTGTAAATATCTGTCTGACTTCTTCTGCTGTGATTTTTTTTCTATATTCCCGGTCTCTGTGTATGTGTGTGCGTGCATGTGTGCACGCATGCATGCAATCTGTGCCTCCCTGCACAGTGATACATAACACTGGCTGGGAAAACACAACTTTCTTTTTGCAAAGTTTCCAAAAAAAGTTTCCAAAAAAATTATTCAAAGAAATAAATTGAATTGTAATACTACTAATAATTGAATAGAATAACTAAGCTAAACTAAGCAAAGCTAAGCTAAATCCTGACTATTCCTTAATAACAAGAAAAAGGAGCAGGCAGGTCTCAGTCACAGTGTTCCTCTCTTACACAATCGCTGACAGGGAATGAGCTGCGAAAGGCAGAGAAGGGCTGGAAACAGGCTTTTATGCTTTTTTTTAGTCACACCTCACAGGCACTGGAAAAGTAGCCAGGGAGAAATCCTTCTCACTGGTTGCCTACAGATGTCAGTCTTCACCCCTGCTCCCGCTCCCTCCCCACTCCCACTCTCCACCCCTCCCCCACTCCCTCTCCCTCTTCTAATTGCTTCAAAATGGCCAAAGCAGGTCCGAAGCATCCAAAGTGGATCCGAAGTGCTTTGGATGCCCCGACCCACTCCGAATACCATTGTTGGGACCCCACTTTGATCCAGAAGTGCCGCTTCAGATGCCAAAGCATCTGAAGTGGCTCCAGATCCGAAGCAGGATCCAAAGACTCACACAGCCCTAGTGTCTGGGAATGGGACAGGGCCATGACAGGTGGCAAAGAGGTGGGCAGTGGGCCTTGAGTGTTAGGTACAGTAACTGCTGATGCCATGAGACTCAGACTTTCTCCACTACCATAGCATTTCAGTCACTTCAGAAGCCAGCCATCTGGTCCCTGGGTCCACAGGAAGTGGAACCAAGGACATGTGGATTGCTGTGTCAGTGAGCATCATGAGTTTTTCTTTACAATAGGGAGGATCCTACAGGTGACTGCTACTTCTCCACACTGTGCAGGATGGGGGTGGCCCTACTGCTGGTGAAGAAGTGGGGCAGCTCGTTGTACAAGGTAATAGTATGCCTGCCAGCACTGGCTGTCTTGTTAGCATCATGAATGTGTCTATGTTCCACTTTGCCTTGCACAGCACCCACCCCTTGTCATGGCCCCACACTTGAATCTTTTCAACAATCTACTCCAACACCTCCTTCTTGTGGTGCTCACTATGAATCTGCAACCCCCAGAGGGAGATGAGATCTGTCCTCTCCATGAGCAGCCAGTTCTGTGCATGGTATTGAGTACCAGAGGAATATGTAAAAGGCTCTGCCATGGGTGTGTGGCATTATGCATGGGGTCTTAGCGTCCATGAGTGAGGTTCTGGTTGGGAGGATATACTTGGGTGCACAAGGGTGCAGGTCTATATGTGTGGTTTTTTTTCCCGCTCTCTAGGTGGGTGTGATCCCTCCTCCAGAGTGACCATGGCTTTACTGGTCAAGCTATCCACATGTCCTTGAACTTTCCAGCAGTTTCAGCTCACACCCATGAGATGCCAGGCATAACCCTCCCACACCTTTTCACTTTTCAAGGTGTTTTGTGACAGGGTTTCAGAGGTATGTGGGCAAGGCCCAGGGTCTTCAGTGCCCAGGGGGCTGGAGGATGTGTACAGAACATAGCTGTCTTGGTCCCTCTGTGTGTGTCTGCTGCTCACAGATGGAGGTGGGTCTGGGGAGAGGGGTTGGGCATACTCAGCCCTGAGACTGCCCAGGGGTGGGGTTTGATGGCTACTCATTCAGCTGGACCAGCTTACTGAAGGCCAAGTGCCAGCACACCTCCCCATGAGGGAGGGCTGTGGCAGGCCATAAATCATGCAGAAATATTGGTGGGCAATGGGTAACCTGAATCAATAGGGGAACAGTGCAGACATTTGATAGATCAGTCTACCCTTGAATCAATCTTGATTTAGTACATCTTAAACATGACTTAGATTTGTGCTTCATATTTAGCCCATCCAATATGCTGTGAATGTCTGTACACATACAGGTGTAGATTGAACTATGTTCAGTTAGTCCAGTCCAAATGTAACATCTGTATGTTCCCTTAAAGAAAATGTAGCAGCGATAGCCCTAAACACACAGATGGGTCTCCAGTTTATCCAAGGCATTACAACCACAAATTATAAATCCTGTCAGGGAAAGAAGAAACCATGATAAAGCATTAAAAACACCTTTAATACCTAAAAAATCTATACTTATTCATTCTGTGTATCTTGTAATAAAAGTAAAGGATTAATAAATAAAAAATGGCATACAGTGTTTATAGCATGATTTTTAAATAACACCTTTTCAGAGCATTCTGTTAAGTTGGAAGGACTTTTATACTTTGTATGGTTTCTTTTGTTTCCCCCAAGAATATATTTTTATATTTGTAGTAAATGTTCACTATGGTTTCTTAAATGTCTGTAGAAATAAAAAGTACAGAGATTCTTTTCATAGCTTAAGAAACTTTTTCACTTTCACTTTCAGAGATAATAGTAGATCAGACTTTTTCTTTAGCTTCCTTTATACTGCATTACTATGTTAGTTATATAAAGCACTTGTCAAAATATCGTAGGAAATTTTCCCAGGTGAATCTATATCCTGGCATCATAGACTTCATTCCACTGATTAAGCTATAAGTGAAAAATCCCAGAAGGTTAAAGTGGCTAAAAATCCTGAATGGTTTATAAGCTGGAGTGCCTCTGGGTATGTGAAGTTTCTTGATGAAGTAGTTGAAAATGTTATCACCTAGCCTTGAAGGAGTGATTCCACTTGCTCTAATTCTCCATGGCTTTGAACTACAAATTGCATCAATCAAAGAAGTTGATTGACTTGCCATAGGAATAGGTCCTTTGATGAGCTAGGGAAAATGAGAAAGTTTTAACAATTAAGGTTTTCCCCCTGGTTTAAATATATCTGTTTATTGCAATGACGGATAAAATCCAAAACGTACTTACTTTTGCCAGTATTGTCAGGTCTACTCTTCCACAGGGTGGGGCAGCGTGGCACCTTAGGGCACCTATACACATAATGGACCTCTGCTCCAATGTGTGCTAATTAGCACGCATCACATCAGACTCAATTAATCCAGTCTTCTTGAGCATGCTAATTAGTGCGATCCCACATTTCAGAATGGTGACAGGGACACTTTAACTAAAGTTGATCAGATACATGTGACACTGCAGACCCTTTACACAGAGCATGTGTATAGATGTCCTTATATACTAACTGGTTCACAGAGACATGAGCTTTCATAGGTGACAGCTTACTTCGTCAGATGCTACAACTAGTTCATTCATAATGCTTGTGAATCGTGCTGCAAATTTGCAGTGGAGTGCCAAAATTTGATACCAAAATGACCCAGTATCCAAAAAAAAAAAAAAACCCCCAAAAATTAAAAGGAAAAGAAAACACCACCACAAAAAGCCACATGGCACAAGTGGCAGCAGTGTATGCTCCCAGAAATGAAGCCCGGTTGTCCAGAGCCATGGCATGGTTGCCGGCCAGGTTCTGTGCAGCCAGATCGGTGCTGCTGCTGCCCTGGGAGGCCCTCCAGAATCCCAGATAAGGCTGCTCATGTACCCTGCCTGGGACAATATGACATATGCTGGAGTGCATAAATATGTGCCACTGCTTTTTGTGCCTCTGGAAATGCATGCCACTGAATAGGGGAATGCACCCTCTGGGTTTATTTCATGATTATTTTTGCAAACCTAACAGTGCTCATTGTGTGGTATCCCACAGTACGCATGAAAGGATCTGAAGGCACCCCAGGCTGCCATGAATATCAAGTTGAGAATCACTGGTTTAAGGTGTCACCCTGCCCTGCCATCTGCCTGACTTCAGAAAACCATGGCTAAAAACCTGTCCTTCAGAATATTCCATTCCATTCAGAATGTTCCATTCCAACTTTCAGAGCTTCATTAAATGTGGGGTGGTCCAAATTGCCTACTATTCTTAATTCTTCTTCATCTTCCATTTTACACACATTTCTGTCCTCAGGAAATCTGCAGAGCTTGCAAGATTTGAAAGCTAACATGAGAAGAATTGCCCAGCCTTGTCAAGATCACCTGAACATTTGTGAACAAAGGTGGAGTAGTACAGAATTCTTATTTTTCCAGATCTAGGCAATCTAACAAAGCCCTATTAACCTCGAAATCCCTGCATTTAGTGAATGTATGCTGTTAGCATCTTTTCTATTTACAGAGATTATATACCATATTTTCTCAAATATAAGATGAGAGTTTTGTTCCCCCCAGTCAGCATGGGGGAATTGGCACACCCGTAACTCCCCCATTAAATACACTGGCTATCATTAAACTGCTGCTAGAAACAACAATGTGTGCAGTCATGGAAATCAACTATGAAGCTGATTGAATGCAGTAGGCCTGTGCAAAGCAGCAAGTATTGGTTTGGATTTGGATTTGGCTGATTCAAGGGACAGTGATTTGATTTGGTGATTTGAATCACTGTCCTGATTTGGCCAATTCGGATTTGGAGATTCGGTCACCAAAGTGGCTACTGAAGCTGCAGACAGCCCTAACAGATAAGGATATGTTCCCAGGCAGTGAGGGAGGGAGGGAGTAAGGCTGGGACTAAGGAAGGGGTGGGGGGAGGGGTGCCATTCCCAGGGCTGCACTGTGCTCCACCTGTCCCCCTGTGCCTGGGTTCTGCCCATCCCCACTCACCCCACCTCCTGGGCTGCTGTCATTCCATATCCAGATCTGGGGCCACACACTCCTGGAAGAGCTCAACACAGCCCCCGAGCCCGCAGCCCTTCTGGGAGGTGCAGAGCAGCAAAAGAGCCCACATCCACTGACAGTTCTCATTGCAGTTGGTGCCAGCCATTCCCAGGGCTGCTGTATCGGGGCTAGGGTGAGTGTGGACAATCTGCACCATGTCCTGCACCACCCAGGGCTTCACTTGCTGCCACTCCCTACAGCCCCTGCTGCAATGGCCCCAGGAGCAGCTGACACCAGCTACCTGACACCACGGTATGGTGCAGCTCAGGGAATTCAAATGAGCACCAAAACTTACTAACCTAACCCCATCACTAGAAGCCAACTTCCTACAGCTCAAAACACAAAACCTGCCAACAATCTCCAGTACCTCCACAAACGTCACACCAGAATCTATCAAAGACAAGAATACCCAACTACCTCTGGGGGCACACTTCTCACAAAAAAACCCCCTATTTTGTCTCCAGTCTCTCAGGCCCAATCCTGAAAGGGAATTTACAAACCACTTTTCACAGATGGACCTATGAACTTCACTTCATCAGCCTCCTAGGTAGTAGGTACAGAAACTCATGGACTCAATATAGACAGTTGAATTCTGACACACTGCAACCTGCCAGACATCTGACTCCCCAGGTACCTCTGCACTTTTACTTGTGCTGCTACATCCCCCTGTGGCTGCTGCACCACCAGCTGTCCCACCATGCCTCCCCGATCCTGGCAGAGTGCAATTTTAGTGGTCATGCCCAGGACCGGGGGCCTCCTCCTTCCCCACTGTCCCAGTCCATACCTCAAAGTTCATCCTGGCATGGGACCTCAGCAGGGATGTAGTCTTCTCCTGCTGGGTGGTGATGCAGTGAGTGCCCCCTCCACCTCTGAGAGTGGGGCATTAAATGGCTTTTAAAAAATGAAAAAAGGAATTAGGTACAGATGGAATGAGGAGGGTAGCATTCACTCTATCTGCACCTGGAGCTTGGGAACCCCACCAGTGGGAGGTTCACCTTCAGGAACACCAGCTTCTTCAGCAAACCAGAATCCAAGTAGGTACAGTGGGGTGTCACTACATCCCCAGCAATGCTGAACACAATCTCACTTGGAACACTGGTTGGTGGACAGGACAGGTGTTTGTGGGCAACTATGGTCAGAGCCAGCCACACCTGGCTGCAGCTTGCCCAGTAGGCCAAGGGGTTGCACAGCAGCAGCTTAATGTCCTTGCAAGATAGGCAGCCACCAAGACCTGAGTGCTAGCTGCTTGATGGTGGGGTTTGGTGCCTCTGGACCCCACCATGGAAGCCATGCCCTTGATCTGGAGTCACAGTCCAGTGCATGTGCCTAGGCTAAGGGGTCACAGTCCAGTGGCTCCACATCCTCAGTGAGATAGATAGCCACTGAACACTCAGTGCTACCTGCCTAAGGCTAGGATCTGGTGTGCCTGGACCCCAACATTGAAGCCATGACCTTGGCCTATATTTGCAGTGGCTGGTATGGAGGAGACTGGCTGGTGCTGTTACTGGCAGTGCTGGCACAGGAAAGCGGATCCCCCTTTTTTCACATCCCCTCACCTCTGCCCTTCTGATTCCCTGACTCTGTTGACCAGCACCTGCATCCAGTGACTGAGGGTTTTGGTGCTGCCAGTGCACATGCTCCTTTTCAATCTTGGGTCACACATGCCTGCCAGCATGTGGACTGTATTGGACCACAAGGGATCCATACATCGCCTGATGCCCCCCTTCAGCCGCCTCACAAGTGCCTGCACATCTCGTGACAGTGGCTTGCCCCAGCCAGGAACATTGATCCCCTGGAAACTCTCCATTAGGCTCTGAAGTTCCCTCACTATGTGGATCACCTGAATAAGAGGGCATCAGCAGCATGAGGGTCCCAGTGGCCTTGAGGAAGGGCTTGAGGACCACCAAGATCTGGGACAAGATATCCCAATCTGCTCTGTTAAGGGGGATGCTGATCCCAATCCCAATGTGCTGCTCCAGTGGAAGTAGCTTGCCACCTTTCTGCATTTGGAAATGAGCTTTCTGGTGGTGCTGGCACCATCACCGGGAGCCCTGTCCCCCTCCAAGGCATCCCTGACAACGAGGTGGAACTTGTGTGACACACAGTGGATGCCAACAAAGTTGGCATCATTTCATAGATTTCATAGACATTAGGGCTGGAAGGGACCTCGGGAGATCATCGAGTCCAGCCCCCTGCCCAAAGGGCAGGAAGTCAGCTGGGGTCATAGGATCCCAGCAAGATAAGCATCCAATTTACTCTTGAAGGTGCTCAATGTAGGTGCTTGAACCGCCTCCGCTGGTAGACTGTTCCAGACCTTGGGGGCTCGGTCAGTAAAGAAATTCTTCCTTATGTCCAGCCTGAAACGGTCTTGCAGGAGTTTGTGACCGTTCGACCTCGTCATCCCTTGGGGCGCTCTGGTGAACAAACGTTCCCCCAGATCCTGGTGGTCACCCCTGATAAACTTATAGGTGGCCATGAGATCACCCCTGAGCCTGCACTTTTCCAGGCTAAAGAGTCCCATGGCTCTCAGCCTGTCATCGTAAGATCTGTTTTCCTGACCTCTGATCATGCGCGTGGCTCTCCTCTGGACTCTCTCAAGCTTCTCCACATCCTTTTGGAATTGTGGAGCCCAAAACTGGACGCAGTACTCCAGCTGCGGCCTCACCAAGGCCGAGTACAAGGGGAGAATGACGTCCCCGGATTTGCTTGAGAAGCATCTATGGATGCAAGCCAGCATTTTGGTCACTTTACTAGCTGCAGCATCGCATTGCAGGCTCATGTTCATCTTGTGGTCAATGATGACCCCCAAGTCTCTTTCTTCTGTAGTGCTAACCAACGTAGCACTGCCGAGCCTATAAGGATGCTGCAGGTTTTTCCTCCCAAGGTGGAGAACCTTGCATTTTTCGGTGTTAAACACCATCAGGTTCTCGTCTGCCCATTTGCTGAGCTTGTCCAGGTCAGCCTGGATCACCCGCCTATCTTCTGGCGTGGATGCTTTGCCCCAAAATTTGATGTCATTGGCGAATTTGACCAGTCTGCTTCTGACTCCAATGTCCACATCATTAATGAAGATGTTGAACAGGATGGGTCCCAGGACAGAGCCTTGAGGGACCCCACTGGTAAAAGGGCACCACGATGAGTGTCTGCCATTGATTACAACCCTTTGGGTCTGACCACAGAGCTAGTTTCCCAGCCAGCAGATCATGGTGGAGCCAAGGCCACAACCGGCCAGTTTGGCCAAGAGGTGATCGTGGGATACCAGATCAAAGGCTTTTTTGAAGTCAAGATATATGACATCAACCTTTTCTCCCTTGTCCAGGTGATAGGTCACCTGGTCATAGAAGGAAATGAGATTGGTCAAACAAGACCTACCCACAACAAACCCGTGCTGGCTATCCCTTAGGATGTTAGCCTCGGCCAGTCCATCAAGGATGGCCTCCTTAATAAACTTTTCTAAGATCTTCCCCAGGATAGAAGTCAGGCTAATGGGCCTGTAGTTAGCCGGATCCACTCTCCTCCCTTTCTTGAAGATCGGCACCACATTGGCTTTCTTCCAGTCTTTGGGCACTACACCAAAGCGCCAGGAGTTTTCAAAGATCCGTACCAGGGGCTGGGCTATGACGCTGGCCAGCTCCTTGAGTACTCTGGGGTGCAAATTGTCAGGGCAGGCTGACTTGAAGGTGTCCAGTTTCTCAAGGTGTTGCTTCACGAGGTCAGCATTTATGGAGGGTAGGGGATCCCCATCACCCGGATCTCCCTGTCCCATAGCAGATATGGGCGTCCCATGTGACTGATGAAAGACTGAGGCAAAGTACCTATTTAATAGGCTGGCTTTTTCCTGGGTGTCAGTTGTCAGTTGCCCCATCTGGTTTAGCAGGGGTCCAACATTGCCCTTGCTTTTCCTCCAGCTCCCCACATATCTGAAAAAGGACTTTTTGTTGTCCTTGATGCTTGAAGCTAGTTGGAGTTCAGTTGCAGCCTTGGCTTTCCTGGTTTGCTCCCTGCAGGACCGGACCAGCGCAGAATAATCCTCCTTGGAGGTGAATCCCGTCCTCCATCCTTTGTAGGCTTTTCTTTTTAGCGGCAAGAGGTCCACTAGGTCCCTAGAGAGCCAGGAGGGCTGCTGTGCCTTCTTGCTGCCTTTCCTCCGTGTTGGAATAGATTTAACTTGTGCATTGAGGATCGCTTCCTTGAGAAGAAATCACTCTTCTTGAACTCCCATCTCCCTGAAGCAGGTCAGCCTGGCTGAGAAGAGCCTCCTCCCCAGGGGAAAGAGGTGGAGGCCATCTCTTCCCAGCAGCTTGCTGCCTCTCTCGCCAAAGAGCGGGCTGTGGTCATGGAAGCCAAAGCCTTCCCGATGACACCAGCTCCGCAGTCTTTGGTTCACTGCGTGGATCCTCCTCTCCCTCAGCCCATAGCCCAAGACTGGGATGATCGACGAAAACACCACCTGAGCTCCCAGACCCCTAAGCTCTGCTCCCAACTCCTTGTAGCACCTCATGACCTGGCTGGGGGTGCTCCGAGCCGTGTCATTGGTGCCCACGTGAATAAGGAGCATGGGGTAGTGGTCTGTGGGCTGGAGGAGCTGTGGGATCCTCTCTGCAATGTCTCGGATGCAGGCCCCCCGGAAGCAGCAGACTTCCCGGGCTAAGGTGTCAGGGTGGCAGATTGCCCCCTCAATGCCCCGCAGGATGGAGTCTCCCAGAACAAACACCTTTCGCTTTGACTTGGGGAAAGTGGGGCCAGTAGCTATGGTTGAGCCTGGGTTGCCTGCGGGAGCCAGCAACTGAGCAGGCTCTGCTGGGGCTGCAAGAGGTGCGAACCTGTTGCTAAGCTCCGGCGAGGGAGGGGCCTTGGTGCGGCGGGCCTTGGGGCCCTTGACCACCTTGGTCCATGCCCCTGACTGGGCAGAGCGGGAGGTCCCAGAGTCCTCCTTAGTCGTGGAGGGAGATGGTGCTCTACCCTGCGGCTCCCGGGGGAGAAGGGCCTGGCAGTAGGAGTCTCTCTCCTGCTCACAGTCCCTGATGGCACGCAGTCTCTGGACTGTGGCCTGGAGCTCCTCCAGCTGGCGCACCAGAGACCCCAGTAGGGAGCAGACCCCGCAAGGGGAGGTGGCCATGCTCCCGGGCCCCAGAGCCTGAAAAAGGGACAGGCAGCCCCCGCAGCCAAGAACCAGGGGCTCCGTCTGCATGGAGCCCGGAACCATGGGCTCCGTCTGGGTGGCTGTCTCTGAGGTGCCCGATGGGGGGGGCCGCAGAGCCCAAGGGGACCCTCGGGGTGCGGCGCGTGCCCATCCATGTCATGCCTCTGGTAGGCTGGCTACGGCTGGAGCTGACTACTCTGGGGGGTCGCAGGCAGGGTCTCGTGCCCTCCCGCGCCCTCTCCTGTGCGAACTCCGCACTAACTTGAGTGCCTGTTTACGCAGCCTGTTCACGCAGCTCCAGTCGCGTGGCTCCCTGGGGGGCTGGGCCAAGTAGGGGCCTGGGCGGGGGCTTGACCCAGCCCGGCACCAGGCAGCGGCCTCCTCCCAGGGAGCAAGGAGTTAACCCCTTCCCACCACGAGCCCGCTTACCTCTGGCTGTGCTGGGGGTCGGCGGGGGGCTCTGCGGCTGCTGAGGGAGTGTCTGGGGGGCTTCGGGGGAGCGGGGGTGCAGCGGGCTTCATATTGGCCTCATTGTCAGTGACCATGAACCCATAGGTGAGCTCACCCTGCCTAATGAGCCACCTCTGCACCAAGTGGCTCATGGCTCCCATGATCTCTGTTGCTGTATGGAACTCATCCATTACCTCAGCTTGAAGGAGAGCCCACTGATGGCCTGACTTATTGCACCAATGCCCTGTGAGGGAGAGGTAGGTGTGATGTTCACCTCAGCTGCTTCAGATGTCTGAGGTGAAGTGTAAGGCCACTTGTGGTGTTACCAGATTTGCCCATTCCTTTGGGGTGTGCTCATTTATTAGGGATATGTTTCTAGGGTCCTCGTCATTCTATTGATGTCCTGCTTGTGTTACTTGTGTTTCTATACAGAGCTGTATCTCTCCCCCTGCAAGCCCTCACCCCCAATGGAGCTATCTTGCAGGACTCAATTTCAGTGTGGCTGGGTTCCTCCAATCCCAAATCAGTCATACACAAACACACACAGATTAATGTGACATGCCTGACCTGGCCAGGTTGATCAGCATGGACAGGCTGACACCCTCATATGCTGAGAATCAGTTCATCAGAGCAACAATAACCACAGTCAGACACAAGCACACAGTTAAACAGAATACCTTTGAATCCATCTGGGTGTCCAGATGACACCCTCATGGGCCAGCATTCAGTTCATTAGGGCACATCTGAGCCAAACTGGGTCAATCAGCCTGTACAAGCTGATCCCCGTATGTGTTTCAAACTCATCACATCCCAATCTTTTAGCCTCTTGATGAGCAGACCACACAGTATTTTGAGCTTCACAGGGATCTTTAGCTTAGGTAAAAGAAGCGTTGATGCAGAGCAAGTGGAGAAGGAGAAATAGAGAAGGAAAAATATACCCAGTTACCACCAGTTTGACTAAAAAAGTTATTTATTGCTAAGTAGATGAAATATATAATGACACTAGTAGTAACAGACATGCAAAGGAAAAACAAACACAAACAGTTACAGTATTACCCTGGTTTCACTAAGTATTTGGGGAAACTTAGCTTAAGCTTAATTAATACAGTTCAGGTTCAGAAATCTATGCTTAGAGAGAGAAGAGAAAAGGGAGAGAGAGCTGGGATCTCACCAGTCCAAGGCACTCCGATTACAAAGCTGACAGGTTAAAGTTTTCAGCATGATCCTTGAAGGGAGACGGTCTGCCTCCTTCAGCCTCTCGAGAAGAAAGCGAGTGGTGTTAGCACACACACTGCTGTTTCTTTTACAGATTTTTATACCCCAGTTCAGCTTCTTTCAGGCATTCTCAATAGTGTAAATCAAATTGTCTTTTCTATTGACAAGGGGTTATCTGTTTGGAACATCTCAGGAAACTGATTGATACTCAGGAAACACATACTTAGGAGCCAGCTTGACATTCCCATGGTTAGCAGATATACTGATGGGATATCTCCTGGTTTCTTCAGAAACAATAGATAGCTTGCAGCATCAGGGTTTTGGATTTTTACTTGTGAACAAGCCTCAGCTTAGCATGACTTTTCCAGATCTTACTATAGTCTTTAACAGACTTGAGGCAATTATTGGAGTGTTCATAACCTTTTGTGGAGAGGACTTCCACCAGTCGTCCCACAAAAAGTATGATAACACTTGAGGTCAGGGCTCCAATGGGCTGGAGGCTGTGATGAACCTTTTACCATTTTTCAAATGTTGCCCATACCCCCTGGCTCGTGTTTTGTCCAGCAACCGAATTTTAGCCAATTAAGTTTAGATAGGCCTCCCATAGTGGGACCAGGGAATGTAGGGCCCAAGATGCCTATTAAACTTACTTCTGCTTAGAGGTGTGTTTGTGTGTGTGGGGGGGGGAGTCCTTTGTAAATCCAGATTAGAACTGGTCTGATAAATGCTGAGCTGGGTGTGTGAGTTGATTAGCATTTGGAGCACAGATTCCCCATCATTCAGTGCTCCGTTGCTTCACTGATCCCAGAATTCCCTGCTTTCTCTGCTTCAGGCTTTCTGTTCTCCATCTCTCATGTAAATGAATGGTCATCTGGTTCCATCTCGGATGCAAATGAGACCTAGGGCAGTTGTTTCACTCTTGTCACCCTTATCTAGAGGGTTTTAAGTGTGTCTCTCACTGCATCTTAATCAGTTTCTGTTTAGGTAGAGGAGGGGAGGGGGGGGATTCTTTGTGAGTCAGACAGTCTGTGTCCTGTGTCAGGGTTCCCCAAGAACATGGAGCTGAGAGGTAACAGTGGTCCTATATTATGCAGCTTCTCCCTTAAGTACTGTCTGCATGCCTTATACAGGGAGGGCACCACCATCCTGCTGAAGGTGGTGCATGTGGGCGTTTGGTAGGATGGTACCATGAGTGCTATGAGCCTACTCCCAGGCTCAGGAGGAGCAAGGGGATGGTGCCTGTGGCATTTCATCAGCATTCCTGTGGTGCTCATGTGTTTTGTTCCCTTGCCCTGGCTGGTTTTGGCTTGGCAGTGTAAGCAGATAGCATACATGGGATCATCTCCCAGTTCAAAATGATCCCAAACTACCTGCTCACTTCTGGGGTGCGGGTGCACATGTGGATGCTTCAGTTTCCCCCTCCTCAGCAGGCAGAGGCACAGCAACAGGAGGAGTGGACTCAGATGAGCTGCATGCCTCTGCAACCACTACTTCAGCCTCCTCTGAAGTGCCTTCTGGGAAATGAGACCTGGATCTAGGGGAAACTTGAGGAATGTGGAGCATGAACTCAGCTGATTTTCCCTCCATCCCCAGAATTCCCCTTCCTAAGGCACTCAGATGCAGCTCCAGCTCCAGCTCTTCCTCTGGCACTGGAAGGCTCAGCGTGGTAAGTGAAATGGGGCTGCAGGAGACTGTCATGCTGGTGCTGGTGCTTGTTGTCATGGTAGTGGTGGTGGGGGGCGTTATGGCTGGTGTTCTTGGAGGGAATGCAGTCTTATACACAGGCAGTGACACTGGCACTGCTCCCCTCTCCTTGCTGCATCTGGAAGCCTCATCCCTGCTAGTTGTAGGAAAGAGGCTGCATCTCAGTTGGCGGGGTGGGTGGGGGACTCACACCTCTCCCTCTACTCTCTATTCTGGCCCTCCCTGAAGGCTTGATGCCTTTCCACCAAACTTCATGGTGTGTTTCATAGTGTCTATAAAAATATATCGAAGTATCTGCATTTGTATATAAATGGTATAAGGTGTGTAGTATATGCCACAAGGAATAAATATATAGAACTAAAATATAAATGTATCTCCCTTCCTATATAAACTAAAGTATATATTGTAATATCCAATATAATTATAAACTTGAAAAGAATATAATCAATGAATATAATAATTAAATAAAAGGGTGTAGAAGAAAGCAAAAGGTATAGACTAGGCTAGCAAGTAGGAAATCATTCAAATCAATTCTAGTAGTAGCCTTCATTGTCTAATGCTCCCAGGATGCTGGAAGACACAGTTCAGTAACTGTCAGACCCCAAGGTAGAAAGCAGGCCACTTCAAATAATGCTGCCTTTTATGCTGTTTTTCCATCCCTCCCCCAGAGCACAGGGATTGGAAGGGATCTCAGGGAATAGTTACAGTCACTGGCCAACTACACACTCAATATGAGAGCAGTCCTCCCACATATTTTGCTCTCTTCCCCCTCCCTCTTCTTACTTTCTGTTTCCCTGCAGGCAAGCCCAGCTTGAGATTTGAAACTTGAAATTTTTTGAAACTTTCAAAACATTTCAACTTCTCTTGTTTTGTTTTGAGGCTATTTTGAGGCTTAGTTTCAGTTCAATTTTGCTGTTTCCAGCTGGAAATGAGTCAAAAAAGCATTGAAACAAAACAACTGGCAACATTTTGCACAGCCCTACTAAACAGTGCCATCTTACCCAAGAATTTCTGTTTCTTCATAAACCTTAAATATCTGACAAACAGCACCAGACTTCTGTGTAGGTGAGAGGCTCTGTTGCCCCCTGTTTTAGCCTGTTATGTGTGATTAGTGTGTCTTGCTCTCTATTGGGTGGAAACAGATGAGGCAGCCCTGTGCCTCATCGGCATATATATTTTTGGAGGTTTCCAGGACTTGTGGCTAGAACACCCAGTTTTAGTCACAAGTGGAGGATGAATTAGCATATGGATCCTTTTGGGGGGTATTTGGAATACACCTGCATACTGAGCAGAGCTAGGCTGTAGGATCACCATGGTTTGAAATAGTATTAACTCTGCTAGAGTCCAGCTCAATGAACTATATGATATAAATCATAAACCTTTGGTTCTTGACTAATATCATGCACAGTTTGTACTATATATAAATAGGTACAAAAGCGGTGCTCAAAAATATGCTTATGGAGTACCTGTGCAGCAATCAAGATTGTGGTCAAAGTCAGACCCAAAGCAATTTCCCAATTTTTTATTAGTTTTCCATATCTAGAATCTAATTACTATGGGTTCATCTTATATTCAGGGTCGTCTTGTATTTGAGTAAATATGGTATTAACCTGTTCTCATTTAGGCTCCTGAGAAGATTTTCTAGACTTGATTACAAACCTATTTTAAATTTCTGACTGAAAATTTTATAAAATAAATGTCACATCAAAATCAATGGCTGTTTTATAAGGGGCAAGATAGCATGTCTGCAAAAAGCAGTTGCATTAAAGCTTTTACCATAGAAACCTCTAATCTGCTTCTGAAATCCTTGTTACTCTGCTTTGTCCTCTATTTTTTCACTATATTAAAAAGTCAGTGGTCTTTAAATTGTATTCTTTGGTAGAGTTTGTGTTTTTTTTATTGATGTGCCATAAAACAATAACTGATCTGGCTCCCTGGTCATACAGCTGTGTGAAATTTATAGTTTTTCCTTCAAAGGTGTTTTTGAAAAAGTGCTATTTAAGTCAGATTTGTATGAGTCTTGTGCTCCAGGCTTTTGCTTTCAGTTTGGGATATAAACAGACCAAAAATTTCAAAGTGAAACTCCACAGAGAATTTGTTTCACCTGAGTTAAAACCACATTTAATCTATAGTTGAAATCAAGCTAAATCATCAATACTTTACAGTTTGGACTTAAAACAAACAAAAGAATACATTAACACAAGCTTGTGAAAAATTGGCCTATAAATACTTTAATGGACTAAAGAACCATTCAAACCACTCAACAGCCTTGTATGAGTTTTCAGAGAATGCCATGCCAAGCAAGTAAAATTGGCATGGAAATGTTTATGAAACTTCTTTATGGTCCAGGATGGGACTTCAAATCAGATACTGAGGATTCAAACACATGACATAGTTATACCAATGTAATTTGTTGCTATATCCACTGGGATATTGGGGTGTGTTTTTACACATACACACACATACACAATTTAATTTTTATTCCTCATTGGAGTTAAAATAGGTGGAAAACTTCACGGTTTTCATGGAATGATTTTTTTTCTAGTCAGCAAGGTTTGAGTTCAATTAATCACACTGACTTTCCAGTTGCTTTATTGTTGAAGGGAAGCCTTCAATCCCAAAATTAGGACAAAGGGGGATTATTTTGTTGAATGGGCCCTGGAATTAAGAGAGAACATATCATGCTTGTCTCCTCCCAAGAGAATCACTTTATCGGAAAGCTAACATAAGTTTAACTAGCATTCTGACAAGGGAGTGGGAATGCAAAAACATGTATGGGATGATACGTGTAGTCCAGACTCCAAGATCAATGATTTCTTTCTGTTCAGTTCCTCAGATCCTTCTATTCTCCAGACTCACCAAATTCCCCAGGTGTACTACCACAGATCATTAACAATTTTTATCTGTTCACACTTTGACTGGATATTTTCAAATTTGTTTATCTCACTGAAACTTTTGGAACTAAGACTGAACTATTTCTCCTGTGGACATGGAAGGTGACAATTAGTTGGGATGTATATTTTGGTTGAAGTAACAGTTTTGGAGGGAAGGATTCCTTATCTCCGTCCTTCTCCATCATGAAATGTTGTTTGTCACCATTCTGTTTTTATTTTTACTTTACTTAATAGCCTTTATAGATAAGGCAGCTTTGTTCTTTATGCTTCTATAAGAAAACTAACACAGAACACCTATTATAAGTAGAGGTGCATTGATCTGATATTGGATTGGCACTAATATAAAGAAAATTTTCTGTCTCAGAAATTGGCCCGATACACCTGATAATTTGTCTGATAAATGCTCATTCATGTGCACAGCTGCAGCAGAGCACATAGGAAGTGAGGAGGAGAGCCAGCAGCATGGAGATCTGTCTCCAGCTGGTAACTCTGGTGTGGTGGGAGGGGATGAGGGAGGGAAGAGGAGAGGAAAGAGGTGTGGGGGGGGCAGATCAAAGCCCCTGTGGAAGAGGGAGGGTGTGGGGTTGGGGCTGCGGCAGGGGCTGGGGCAGGCACTGTCCAGCCAGAGTGGGGTGGGTGTGAGACAGAGCTATGTCTTGTCTGGGGGACACAGGAAAGGAGGGGGTGGCTCCCACTGCTGCACGTAGCTCGTCTAGTGCTTGCCTGCTCATGTGGTTGCTTCCACCGCTACTCCCACCGCTTGTTCGGAAGGACATGGGGGGGTGTGCTCCTGGATCTGCCTGGCTGCAAAGATCCCAGTGCAGCCCTGGTCTCAACCAACCCTGCCCCACCCTGCCCCACCTCAAATAGATCTGGGGACACATGCCCCCCCCCATGCCTTTCCAGACAAGTGGTGGGAGGAGCAGCAGGAGCCACCAATTGAGCACTGGACAAGCTGTGCACAGAAGTAGGTGCCACCCCCGCTGCTTTCCCATGTCCCCTGGCTCTTTCCTGCATTTGCCTTGGTCCTGGCGCCAGCCCCAGCCCCAGCCCCAGGCCCAGCCCCAGTCTGCAGCTGCAGCCCACCCTGTGACACAGACTTGGTGGCACATGTCCCCCCATCCCTCAGACGAGCCACTTGCAGCTCTGTCCTACACCCTTCCCCACCACAGCTAGGCAGCACCTGTCCCAGCCTCATTCCCTTCCTCAATGCAGGGGCCTTGATCTCCCCCACCATGCCCCTTCCCTCCCCTCTCCCCATACACCATACCAGACTTACCAGCTGGATGCAGCTTTTCAAGCTGAAGAGCTGTGTATCAGAAATTAGATTGGTATTAGCTGATATGCTCCTTAAAAATTGGCTAACGGAATCAGCCTGAAAAATCTCTATTGGTGCAACCCTAATTATAAACTACACTACATCTACTACATTTAGCCACATCAATCATCCCTACTAACATTTTAAGATTAAGCTATGTATAGTTTATTTGGATTATGTGATTTAAGGTCTTCATTTATTATGTTTCCTTTCAGGCCTTGTACTCTGCTTAATTTGATCTCATTACTGGTTTAACTGGACGTGTTGATTACTTCCTTTTCTTTCCTGATGAAGTTAATTGCCACATCTTCAAAAATTCACTCTACAGTCACTAAGAAACAGGCTTTGATGCCTTCTGCTTTAGCCACACTTCTGCAGCTTAACTCAGAATTTCTATTATTTTAGTTATATATTTAAAAGAAAAACATGCACTTCTGATTTTTATGTAAACCAAGATATATGCAAGACTGAGGCCTCTAATGTGTTCCTTACATAAATAAATCCAGGATATTAAAAAGTGCTCCCAGGCTTCCAGCCTCCCACCGGGGCAGGCAGCCCAAGCAGGAGGAATAGAAGCCAAGGACTTAAGCCCCCAAATCAAGTAAGAATCTTCCCACCATATTCTCTGCAATTCTTTATTCCCATTTCCATGATATGTGTTCAGCAGCACCTCCCTGCCCTTCCCATTCCCTCCTCACCCTCTCTACTTATGTCTCTGGGTACAAGAAAGGCAGACTCACCTGTTGCCACTGCTGTCCTAACTTCTTCTGTCCCACTTCAGCTATGACTGTGGGAAGACTTCACAGGGAATGAAAATAATTTTTGGTTTTTATTCAGAAGATTTGGGGATCAACTGTTATCTCACTTAGCATTGTTCCCAGGGAAAAATCGATTAGATGAAATTGTATCTGTTTTATTGCTATCATTCTTTCTATTCTTTTTCTTGTCATTACATGAATATTGCCTAACCTCTGCTTATGTGGGGAAGCAAAGAATCTAAGAACTAATTCAGTGAACAAAGGGTAGCAGCCTGAGAAAATGGGTAGCTTGCTGAAAGCAATGTTTTCTGGGCTATGTAACACAACCCAAAGCCCAGAACTGCTAGGACCACAGGGATTTGAACCCAGAGCAGTGAAGCCAGCAGGCAGAGGCAAAGTCTGCAGCACCACCACTCCCTCCTGGTCCCTCCTATGGGTAGTCAAATGACCAAGTGGAACCTATGGAAACTATGAGCCCCTGAAAAGGTGACCACAAAACCCCTCCTACTTTCTGTGATATACTCTTAGGTGTGCTTCTGGATCTCTGCTTGGCTCATGCCTGATCCCAGCCTTGCCACAGGCCCTGCTTCTGCCTTGTTTGAACCTCCCGGCTTGGATCTTCCATCTACCCTGACTATAATACCACCTCAGACATTGGCTTGATGACTTGGACTGCAATGTGTACATGGTGTGACACCTGTATGGTAACTTAAGTCACTGACTATGGCCTGGTTGATCCTGACAGGCTGCTATACTGGGCAGATTTAGGATTCTGAAAAGCAGGGGTGAGGGGTGCGAATTGTGCTGTGCATGATCACATATTTTTCTCAATCCATATTTTTCACAAAGTAAAAGAACCCATAAGCTTTACTAATATGCTAAGGGCCTAATACATATTATTCTGTTTAATGTATATCTCTTTCAAATTTATAAAACAAATGAGCTTTCTTGAGCATCCTGACCATGCAACCAATGATTCAGTGAAAGTTATTTCCATAATAGAGTTAATTGTTCACTTGAGTTAATGTTTCCATACCTGAGTTGTTATTTTTAGCTAGAATTAAAAATAATTTGCAGGGCTCCTAAACTGGAGTTACATTACCAGGGCCATCTAGCAAACAGCAGAATTGCAGAAGAAAGGATAACTTGACTAGTAGAACACTAAGATCATTTAGAATTTAGAGACAGTGTTTAACACCTGAGGAATAACAGTTCAGGAAAAAAATCAGGTATGTCAAAATAATCCATGAGGTGACTCCATCTTTGCTGCCTGAATAGAAATATTGCTGCCACTGCCAGGCAGTTGGTTTTATACCTTTGGTGAATCAGAAATCAAAGGAGGGTGCAACTGCACCACTGCACCTTCAGCTCTCAGCTTTTCCCCTGGCTGGCATGAACATACATCATAGGATGTCTTTTGATAATACAAGCAGCAGATGCAGCTTACCATTTTCATAACTTGGAATTTAGGGTTACTGGACGCTATATGTGCACCAACCTACAGACTGCCACTATATGACTTGATGATTACCTACTTTCTATTTTGTTCTATGTATTGGATTGGATTGTATAGGAACATCAGACCCATATGACAAAGGAAGAGGTATGATAGGGTGTAGTACTCCCTATCAGTCCAAAAATAAGCCTGATTTCATTTTGAGGCTTGCAAGTCTTGGAGAAATTTAGGAGATATAAATGCCAGTGCATGTGGGTGCACCTACATGTGCAATTAATGTACCTGAAAAAATTCCAGTGCAGTTCATACCAGAGTTTTTGCTCCTGGGCACAGCATTTACATATACACCCAGGTCTACAGTACATTGAGCCAGGGCAGCACAGCCCTGGCTGACAGGGGGCCCAGGGGGTCAGCCTGCAAGCCTGCAGCTGCTCTGTCCTGGCTCAACATGCTGAGGAAGGGCTGTCTGGGCCACAAGGGTGCTACTATCTGGGGCTAACCAGCAGGTAGCACCCATGTTGTAGCACCCGCATGAGCCAGCCAACCCCAGTTACCATCTACATGTGTTTGGTGGTGGAATAAATAACTCTACCATAGGTTAGTACGTGTGTCAGGCAGTTTTATCCTACAGCAGAGTTAATTAGTTTACTCCAGCCTAATAGCACCACATGTATAGACAGTGATGCTTTACTGCAGAGCTAATGAGTCACTTCTTCAGTAAGGCACACATGTAGATGCCCCAAATTAGTTGCTTTTATGTCTTCCTTTATCACTTCCTTTTTCTCCCTTTGCATCTCCTTCAGTCTTCTCCTTTTTCAATGCCTTCTGTCTTTTCTTCAGGTTTTTTCTTGCTTCCTTCTACCTTTCATGGTGCAACTGACTTGAAGATTAGTACAACAGGGCCTAAGTAGGCTCAAAGTTTCTTCTTGCTTTTATACAAGCACAATGAACAGTTCCTCAGTACTGACTCCCTCTTTCTGGAAGTAGCAAAGTAGCATCAGGTAGCTGTTACTGCTGACTATGGATGTTGAGGCCTGAAGGAGTGGTATCTTGCAGATGAATAGTAGCTATTTTTAAAAGTATATGTTACTGATCTTTAGTTGGTCAAATAAGGTGCCATTTATGACTTCATGATTTTTACTTTTTCTGGGATCAGGTTTTCAGTACAGATACTGCAGAAGTGAATTGCAGACTCTTTGGCCACCTATACACATGCCTGATGCCTGCGCCAACACGTTCTAATTAGTGACTTAGTTAATGGAGTCTGCTGGAGTGTTCTAATTAGAATACTCTGGCAGCCTTGTCATCATGTGTATTCAGCATCTCTGCATTTCAAAATGGTAGTGGAGATGTTTGATTAAAGCTTTAACTAAAGTTAAAGCTTGTCAAACTAGCTTTACTTAAAACAGTCCCTCCACTATTTTGAAGTATGGAATGCTGAATATACAAGACACTTCAGGCTTTTAATTTGAATGGCTCCTGACAGCCACACTAATTAAAATCCTTGCCTCCTCCCCCTCAACCCCAGAGCTTGTATAAAAACACCCTTTACTTCATAGAACCTTTGTACTGAAATGTGTTTGTCTTGCATGATTTTTCAAGCAACTTATATTGCACTTTTTGGAAATGTGAACAAACTGGCTACATTCACATTGAAATCATGAGATGGAAAATCAGCATTCCTCCATATGTTATATACAATGATGCCTTTGCTTGAAAATTGTTCCAATTTGTGCTGGGAGTGATCTAGATCTTCTTATGATAGACCATCCTTTGCATGAATCACTTTAAAAAAAATGCTGTACCATACATTGGTCGGTTTGCCTTTTTTTTTCATAGAATGAACAGATTTTTGATTGTGCTTGCTGGTATCCTTCTACCTCCTAACTGACAGCCATATTTGACATGACTGATCTGTTTTCTAAGTACTTCCTCTGTTTTGATAGAGTATGATACTTTTTTGTTGATGTTATAGCAACATCCAAAATTTGGCTTAAAATATAAACTTATTGCAACCTCCATTATAGAATGACCATCTGACCCCTAACACCTGGGCCACATTAAACTATAGAATAAAGCAAATCTATTCAGGATGGTCATGTGATAGATTACTGAGTAAGATCCATACAATTTTGTCTATATAGAACATCTATAAATCTATATTGCCTCTTCCGATTTAATCTTCCTAGATGTTCATTTCTCTTCTTCATTTCCTGTGTTTCTGAGTGTCTCCATCTGATTATATGATTTTTCTTCATTATTTGTTTTAAGGCCCTTATTGGACTACTCCAGTATATGCCAGTTTTGCAAAAAGGAATGACTGCCGTTAGCTTAATACCTGCAGTGTTCAGCTGGCTGTCTACTAAAATGATGTGCGTCCTCTTTTTTTGATCTTTATGATCTAAACAGGCTGCTATAATTCAAGATAATGAACCAGTTATTTTCAACAAGACATCAGTCATGTCACATCTTTTTGTACATTTATAAATAAGCCCCCCTTTCTACTTCTTGTACCGCTGTTTACACACATAAATGAATTGCAAGTAATTATGATCAAGAATCCTGTGAACATTTTATTTCTGGGTTCAGAAATTTTAGGTGTTGTGACCAAAGGTTTCAAACCTGGTTATCTAATTCTAGGAACCTAAATTCATATTCTCAGTTCTCAACATTTGATGCAGACACTTATTGGAATTACAAATGCAATATATGTATTTACAGATAGAAATGCTTAAAAATACTCTTAAACAGAAGCAATGCAGGGCTTCAACCTTTTACATACTATTTTGTTAGGAATACTTCTGTAAGATGACTGCTATGTGGAGAACAGCAACAGTTTTCTGTGTTAAAAAAGCAAGCAGGAGGAAAAATGTGCAGAATTTGCACTGAAACCAACTGACGGTCACTGCAAACAACCTTGTTTATAGAGTATATTCATGATATGTGCAATTGCTGCAGCAGAATCAGTTAGCAAAAATGAATGATAATCAAAAAATAGAAATGGAACATAATAGATTTTTTGTGAATTTCACTTCAATTATAGCATTTAGAGGTTTGAAGGGTCAAAGATGGTATTCACCCTCATAATGGAGCTCCTCCTTTCAGCTAGCAATGAACCCAGCATGTAAAAGAAAGTGTCACTCCCAGCAATCATATCCATTTCAATGGTTTAAAATCTTTTTGGACTCAAGGCATCCCTCATAAAATGCCAGCTCTTAGTTTTCACTTGTTTCTTGACTACAGAAATATAGAGCAATTCTTCTGGTACAGAGAACCCAGAAAGACTACAAGCCAGAATGTTACATTTTGGATTCCTATTTGAAATCTCTGGGTTTATCTTGTAAATTATGTTTGCATATCTAGCAGGGTTAACATTGCATGGCACCCCACAGAACCCTTGAAAAGATTTCAAGGCACCCTGGGGGTGCATCCATGCAAACACACATGTGCCTTTTGCCCCACCTCAAACCCTTTTGAAGCAGGGCAACAGGCATGTGTGGGAACAAAAAAAAATGTTCCCCATGTTGCAAACCTGATATTAAAAAAAATTATGTATAAAAAATTGGAGCAGGGTGCGGTCCCTGACTGTGCCCTGAGGCAACTGGAGGCTGGGTCCTCCACAGAGATGCTTTGGCTGCCAGAGTGTCTCTATGGTTGGCCCTTGCCCTGGTGCCAGTGAGTAAGGGGTCGAGGGGACTGGACGAGGGGGTAGGAGACCATGGGGGGGGACTCCCGATGGCCCTGCACACTCCCCCAATCCTCCCAACCTCCACCAGCCCCCCCGAGTCCCCGAACCCCTGCCAGGGATGGCCTCTCCCCCCACTAGCCCCCCCCAAGACCTCTGACCCCTGCTGGGGTTAGCCCATCCCTCTGCCAGCCCCCCCAAAACCCCCTCCCCCTGCTGTGGCTGGCCCCTGCCCCTCCCCCTGCCAGCCCCCCTAAGGCCCACGACCCCTGTCCTGGCTGGCCCCATCCCCCCAACCCCCCAATCCCTGCCCCCCACCCCATACTTTAACCCCCCCCCCAAAATCTCCCCCGGCACTTACTGGCAGTTCAGCTGCCATCTGGCTGACTGGAGACCTGCCCACGCAGTGCAAGGCAGGGTGACAGCCCCAGGAGCCCCAGCCTGAGCCCTCCTGAACCTCCACTGTCCTCTGCTGGCTGGGGGGCTCTGCTAGAAGGCCCTGGATCCCCCCCCACTTCTAAGGTAAGTAGAAGCATTTTTCCCCCTTTTTTCTGGATTTTTTCTTGGTTTTTTTAAAGCAATGGTGCCTGGGGTTGTGGGGGTAGCCATGGGGGCCTGGGGGTGCAAGTTGTGGGGGGGTGGGGCTGAGTGGGACAGGACTGGGGAGTCTGGGGAAGTGGGGGTGGGGCTGGGTGGGGCAGCCATTGGAGGAACTGCAGCAACTGGTGGGGGATGGGGTAAGGTGGGGCAGCAATTGGGGAGCTGGGGTGGGGCTTGTGGGCCTTGCAAGGGGGGTGGTAGACCCTGTGGGGGCCAATTGGCCCCCATTGGGGGGATGTACCCCTTGTGTGGTGTTTGAACCCCCTTGTTGGGGGGCCGTACCCTTTGTGAGAGTGCCAACCCCCCTGCTGGGGTTGCAAATACCTTGTTTGAGGGTTGAACCTCTGTTTGGGGGTTGAACCCTCTACTGAGGGCCAATACCCCTTGTGAGAGGGCTGGACCCCCTGTTGGGGGGCCAACTCCCCTGTTGGAGGAGCTAAACCCCTTGTGTGGGGGGGCATTGCCCTGCGGGAGTGCAGCAAAACATGTATTCATGAATTCATGAAATGTATTTAGAGTTCACTTTATTATTATGATAAGAGACTTGCTTTAACACTGTAAGATATATCAACAAAACATTGTCCGAGTGATCACTGTCTCTTTCTTGCTCTCTGTCTTTATAGTGGTCTTTTGTTTTACTTGTGGAGGAACATGGATTTAGGGGTATTTTACAGAGTGGCTTTGAGATTTTTTTTATCAGGGATTTTTCAGTTTTCCGATAGGGAACACCAGAATTCCTACTAGGGAGGCCAGTGGCAGGACCCTGGTTGCTCAGAGCTGGCACCTTGGACCCATCTGGCGGTGGCTGACCTGGACAAATGAGGCCAGGAAGACATGCTTTGACAGTTCAAAGCAGGCCACCACACCCGGAACATCTTCCCGGTGATAGCTGCCCAGATGGCTGGGCAAGGGGCACACATGGCAGTAATGCCACACAAAGGCCAACCCTGCAACTGCAGTCCACTGGTGGCCCAGAGGGGCAGATGCCTCTACTAGCTGTGCAGTCCCCATCTGAGTCTGACAGGTGCACAGCATGTCACAGCCAGGCAGCAGCCCCCACTTCCAGACTCCTCTAGTGGGTAGAGGGTGCAGGGCACTCTCACGGCTGCTTCAGCCGTTCAGCTGGCACAGGGGGTAGTGTCCCCAGGTACCAATTGTCCTGGCCCCAGAAGCTCCTGAGAGCTAGTAACCCTATGCTACTTGCCAGGGTGGCTTTTTATACTGCTGGGGCCAGGACAGGGTAGCTTTTTATACTACTGGGGACAGCACAGGTGCTCGTGCCAGGTTGTAGCTCCCCCTGGCTGAAGATCCAGGAGGAGCCAGGCAGGGTTATTTTGCCCCAAGTGGCATAATTTGCTCCACAACAAAGTGCATGTCTGAGCACGTGGACTGAAACAAAAAGCCCTGGCTCAAATTTGCACCGCTTCTATTTGAGCTGCTGCAAGTGCACATGCTTGCATGTGTGGATGTGCCCTAGGTGCACAATCACAAAAAATTGTGATTTGATCCGAGCTCCATTCAATCCATTACTCCTATGCTCCTACTTTCCCTGCCACATCATTGTAAACACCTACTTTCACCTGTTTTGAGAAAATAGCACTCACTGGTCATATTATATTATTCCTGTCTAAGTGCACTTTGTAATTGTATAGTTGCTTCTCTTCTTCCTCATCTATGTGAACCTAAAAGGTCCTTAGTCATTCTCACCACTTGCTCTCCCTTCCCTTTTTCTTAAAGAGATATATTTTCTATACTTGTAATTCATTTTAAGAACTCGGAGGTCTTTCTCAATATTCTCTCTTTGACTTCTTCTTGGTTGATTCTTTGTCAATTATTATTCATTTATGGATATTATGAATATTATCCATATTATGGAACACCACTCATAGACCTGGTCAATTCTTTACTAGATGTTACACAAAATAAAAAGCCTTCTTTGTTCAGATTACCTGTTTTGCTACAACTTGCTTTCTTTCCATATCTAGGGTATCGATACAAATGTGCCAGGATCCTTATGTATCACTGCCTCCTCTTTGCTCTTCCTTTTTTATGACAGTCTTTAAATACAAACTCATCAACTACATCCACATGAGCATACATGTTTGTTTCCCTAGGGACAAGAAGCTGTGGCATACCTTGTGCTGCTGCTACTTCTTCCTGGAGAATGCCTGTGCCACACACCCTCTGGCACATGGCAGATTACCCCAGGTGAGGTAGGGGAAGGCTGGGGTCAGCACTGGGATAGCCCCAGAAGCCTTACCAGGGATCCTGGGGGCCTCCTGGGGTTGCAGAAGCAGTGATTCTGTTGCTTGGAGCCTGGCTGGTAACTGGAATGTGGCTCTGGCTGGTCCAGCTCTGGTTTTGGGTGCCATGTGCTGTTCCCGTATGCACTGCCATGCTTTTTTATGTGGGTTTCAAATCACATAAAAAAACCCATGTGCTGCTATATTCAAGATAGGGAGGAAAGTAGATCCAGCAAAAAACAGGCCCATCAACCTGACCTCTATCCTGGGGAAGGGCTTGGAAAATATTATCAAAGAGGCCATTCTTAACAGACTAGCTGACAGCAATATCCTGAGGGATACCCAGCAAGGGTTTCCTGTGGGTAGGTCTTGCTTGACCAATCTCATTTCCTTTTATGACCAGGTGACCTGGACAAGGGGGAAGAGATTGATGTCATTTATCTTGACTTTAAAAAAGCCTTCGATCTGGTATCCCATTATCACCTCTTGGCAAAACTGGCTAACTGCAGCCTCGACCTCACCACGATCCACTGGCTGGGGAATTGGCTGAGATAGGACCCAGGTGGTGGTGGTTGATAGAAGTCAATTGTCGTGGTGCATGGTGACCAGTGGGGTCCCTCAAGGCTCTGTCCTAGGATCTGTAATTTTTTAACATCTTCATCAGTGATGTAGACATTGGAGTCAGAAGCACGCCGGCCAAGTTTGCTGATGAGACCAAACTCTGGAGTAAAGCATCAACACCTGAGGACAGGAGGGTGATCCAGGCAGATCTTGACAGGCTCATGAAATTGGCAGATGAGAACCTGATGGTGTTTAACACTGAAAAATGCAAGGTTCTCCACCTTGGGAGGAAAAGCCTGCAGCATCCTTATAGGCTTGGCAGTGCTATGCTGGTTAGTACTACAGATGAAAGGGACTTGGGGGTTATGATTGACCACAAGATGAACATGAGCCTTCAGTGTGATGCTGCGGCTAGTAAAGTGAGCAAAACGCTGGCTTGCATCCATAGATGCTTCTCAAGCAAATCCCGGGATGTCATTCTCCCCTTGTACTCGGCCTTGGTGAGGCCGCAGCTAGAGTACTGCGTCCAGTTTTGGGCTCCACAATTCAAAAAGGATGTGGAGAAGCTTGAGAGGGTGCAGAGGAGTGCCATGAACATGATCAGAGGTCAGGAAAACAGACCTTATGATGGGAGGCTGAGAGCCATGGGGCTCTTTAGCCTGGAAAAGTGCAGGCTCAGGGGCTATCTGGTGGCCACCTATACGTTTATCAGGGATGTTCATCAGGATGTGGGGGAAAGTCTGTTCACTAGAGTTCCCCAAGGGATGACAAGATCAAATGGTCACAAACTCTGCCATGACCAATTCAGGAAGGACATAAGGAAGAACTTCTTTACTGTCCGAGACCCCAAGGTTTGGAATAGATTGCTGCTGGAGGTGGTTGAAGCACCCACTTTGAACACCTTCAAGACATATTTGGATGTTTATCTTGCTGGGATCCTATGATCCATGACGACTCCCTGCCCCTGGGGCAGGGGGCTGGACTCAATGAACCTTCAGGGTCCTTCCAGTGAAAATTAAGAATTTGATTCTGAAAAGGATAAAGTGATTAGTAATCTGTAGATGTACTAAAAGTATCAGCTGTTTATATAGCTTTTACTTCCCTTTATTCAATATAATGCTGATTCTTACAAATTACACCGTTTGAGTGTCTATATTTGGAACATCTTAATACATCTGTGAATACATCTGTGAATCATCAAAAAAGACAAGGATGTGGGGAGAGGGAAAGGTTTCCAACCTCATTGGGAAGAGCTAACAACCTAGGAAAGCAGTAAAATACAACAGAAGCTAAAGGATATATTTTTTTTTCTTCTCTGCCTCTTACAGCTGCCTGAATATTCTATAACATTCATAAAACTATTCATCTTGGAAAGTACCTCTTTCTTTCTCATGCACAGACTCTACAAAACATATCTTCCATGTTCATGCTTACTACAAGAACTTTTACAAAATTAGTATCATAGAGAATCATAGAGAAGGGTGGCTAGAAGGGGTCTCCAGATGTCATCTTGTCCAATCCCCTGTCTGAGGCAGAATCAACACTATCCAAACCATACTATACAACTCCATTGTCTAATCTATTAGCACTGTCAACTTTGACAGAATCACAAGACATGACACCTGGTCTGGGGACAGGCATTCAAAAAAGCCGGAACCTGAATTGATTCAGTCTTTACAGGTTAGTCTAACCTGTCTAGGTTGAACCAATCTGAAATCACACAAACATTCCCTCTCGGCTGAAGAAATGCAAGCACATGCCTGCAGTGACTCAGGCTAGAAGCTGGAGGGTGCTAGATCAGTGTTCCCTTTCCTTCCATAGTACAGAGGCCAGGCCCCAGCAGGACACTCTAGTTAGGAAGGGGTGTAAACCCCCACCCTTGCCTGCACCATCCCAGGCTTTTTCCTGCTCACTGCTCAAGGGGCAGGAGTGTTGCCAGCCCCCAGCCCCAGGCTAGCACTCTGAGGCAAAGTGGGGGTGGGTGGCGGAGGTGCAGTTCATGCATCTGTTGATGATATGGGGCTTTTCAGTCTGCCTCTCCCTGCTTCTTCATACTGTCTGTAACAAAACTGACAGGTGAGGGAGCCAGGAAGGAGCTGATAACAGTGTTTATCAGCCCATCAACAAAATGAAGGAGTGGGGCAGAGTGGGGTCGATTCCCTGCAAGCTGCAGAGAGAGAAGCAGCTGAGAGTTCTGGCAGACAAGTGTTGCGACAAGTGTTGTGGAACTTGCTGGAGAAATGCTGCAGGTGTGACCCTGACAAGGAAGCAGGTGGAGGCCTGCACACACAAGGCTTCTGATAATCTCTGGAGTGGAGTGGCAGCTGAGAATCTGGGGGAGAAGCCAGAAGAATTGCTGTTTTCTGGTTAGAGCTTTGCTGCACAGATCCCATTGGGACTGTGAATGCTCATGAGTAAGCTGGGGCAGGCCTGTACAGAGCAGTGACTGGACTAACTGATTTCTTTTTGTTGTGATTGAGACATGAGATCCTGACCCCTGGTGAAGGGGACATGGACTGAGTCTGACAAAGAGACTGAGGGCAGTTGGGTTTTGCTTTTCTTTTTTTTTTTGGATATGTGAGAGCAGGCCAAGGTCAGCCCTGGAAGGGTGTGTGCCTAACCAAAGTTGATGGTCACCCTGGTGGCTGAAGGCAGACTAAAGACCAACAGGCAGCATTAAGATCTGGCTGCAAAGAACTACAACTGACATCTGGAGAGGCTAGGGTAGGGTAAAGGAGAGGTTTGAGCCCCACAAAAGTAAACAGGGATTGAGACTGGGTAGGATCACCTTGGGCATTGCCTCCTAGCACTATAATATCATTAAAGTCATGGCAGGAAAGAAACATAAGACCAACTTTCTGGCAGACCTGGTGATCAGAAGCTGAGGCTCACCATGTCACCACCTGTAGGAAAACGAGCTCAGGGCAGTGGCAGCAAGTCCTACAACACCTACAGTTGTCACACCTAGTGAAATTGGAGACACACACAAACATTTCTTAATATTAGCTAGCATACCACATGCCTAGGGTCTGTGGAGCTGGGGTCCATGCTGTGGGAGATGGGAGGAAGGGAGGAAGGGGGGAAATCCCTGCTTGAGCAGTGAGCGGCGAGGGAAGCCGGACAGACCCTGCTGTACCTGCAGCCCCCCCAGGAGCTCTGGCTAGGGAGTAGAGGGGTGGGGCTAGCCTGTTCACTGGAGCAGAGAACCCAGATCAGGGCTGCAAAAGTGTATTGGATGCCAGGGGACTCTGGTTTAACTTACACCAGGATTGGATCTGGGACATAAATCAGTTTGACCCAAATCAGTTAAGTCTCATACTACATTCAACCAAGTTTATCTTAAACCATTTTTAGCCATTTAAAACTGATTTGTGTGCACTGAACTTATGTTCTGTTACAGGTTTAAACCAGTTTCTGATCACTTAAATCAGTTTATGTGTAATGTCTGTCTCTAGCCCTAGTTTGCCATAGGTAAAGCAGGGAAACCTCAATATCCTGTTGCTGCATCATTGTTAATAAATGCCTGAGATTTCCAAGAGAGAGGGCCGTGTTTTCACTACAGAGAAAGATAAAAACTCCCAGACCATAGCAATCAGATTATGAGATAAAATTCCCTCCTGACCCCAAATATGGTGATCAGTCTTTCACTTCTTTTACTTTGAAATAGGATTAGCTATTTTTTTTTAATTTTTGTTCAACAAATAACTGAGCTCCACTTCAAAAGATCAAGACGCTTTATAGAGTAGGAAGCCAAGATTTGGACTTATGGGACAATTATTTATTTGCTAACAGCATTATAGTCCTATCAAATATTTTCCAAGCAGGAGCTCAGTGTGTTTTCCCTTGCTTGTCAAGGATTTGCTAAAGAAAAGTAATACTTACATATATGCCATAGGCTGCTGATGAATGTTTTACTTTCCAACTCAGTACATATAATACTCCAAAGAAGTTATTAAATCCAGAGGTGTAGCAGGGCAGCCACAACACATGAACCTCCTGCTGTGTGTTAATGTAATGCCTGCTGCTTTTGTGCCTCCTTCCCACAAAGGCAGTGCCCAGGCCTGCTTCCTCCCTCCTCTTCCTCCCTCCTTTTGCCACCCCAGTTACATTACTCTTTGAATTGGCATCTTTAACTGCTGTGCTGAATGTGTATTTTAAATCAGTAACTATTTGCATATACTGGCTGTTACATGCCTACATTAGTCAAGCAACTTGATTGAGTGGATTAAGTATCTTAAATATAGAGGATAGCAGACACAGTGTATTTCAAACAAATATTTCTTCTCTGCTCTGGGGGAAGTTGTTTCTGTCATGAGTTGGTTAAGGAAAACCTAAGGCTGTTGAAGTGATGGATGTTTGGCTAGAATGCTTCAAAACCACCCTGTGTTACTTAGCTGCAGTTATGTGAAATAATAAATATGAATAAATGGTCACTCCTGTGGCTGCTCTTTAGACAGGTGGGAATCTTTTTTTTTTATGACAAGTAAAAGATTATTGTCTAGAGTGTATAACACAAAGTTTCCAAAGCTGCCTTTTACATCTTACTCAGCCTTTGCAGGCCTCACTGTAGTGATTGTGAATTATGACAGTGCTTTCATTAGCTGCTCACTAGAGGCCTCTTGCCTTGTGGTTGAGTTTCATTGACAAGAGATGTTAGTCTTCACACATTTATAACCCTGCTTTAGTCCTTGTCATGAGCACCATTTATGCCATTTGAGGAAAAGAATAATAATAAAAAAAGATTTAACTAGGTAATGATTTGCTATAAAAACAATAAAACCTTATTCCCAGAAAGCCTGACTGCACCATGCTTACAGAAAACATAGTGTTTTTGTAGAATAGAAAGTACATTCACGCATTGGAAAATGATGGAGTATTGCCAGTTATTAACTCCTCTTACTCTTGGTTGTGTCATCTCCATGCTTAACTTAGTCTTGAATTGCAAAGATAGCAAACTTAAAAATATATAACAAGACTTAGTTGAGAAAAGGGCCTCTTAATTTTATAGTCTGAAATAAGTAAAGGAAAAGTAGATGTACAAACTTTTCTGTGAAAATGTTCTGGTATCATAGATTTCATAGAATTCATAGACATTAGGGCTGGAAGGGACCTTGGAAGATCATCGAGTCCAGCCCTCTGCCCGAAGGGCAGGAAGTCAGCTGGGGTCATAGGATCCCGGCAAGATAAGAATCCAATTTACTCTTGAAGGTGTTCAATGTAGGTTCTTGAACCACCTCCAATGGCAGGCTGTTCCAGACCTTGGGGGCTCGGACAGTAAAGAAATTCTTCCTTATATCCGGCCTGAAATAGTCTTGCAGTAGCTTATAACCATTTGAACTCATCATCCCTTGGGGCGCTCTGGTGAACAAACATTCCCCCAGATACTGGTGAGCACCCCTGATAAATTTATAGGTGGCCATCAGATCACCCCTGAGCCTGCGCTTTTCCAGGCTAAAGAGCCCCATGGCTCTCAGCCTGTCATCATAAGGTCTGTTTTCCTGACCTCTAATCATGTGCTGGGCTTTTCTCTGGACTCTCTCAAACTTCTCCACATCCTTTTTGAATTGTAGAGTCCAAAACTGGAAGCAATTCTCCAGCTGCAGCATCACCAAGGCCGAGTACAAGGGGAGAACGACATTCTGGGATTTGCTTGAGAAGCATCTATGGATGCAAGCCAGAGTTTTGGTCACTTTACTAGCTGCAGCATCACATTGCAGGCTGATGTTCATCTTGTGGTCAATGATGACCCCCAAGTCTCTTTCTTTTGTAGCACTGCCAAGCCTATAAGGATGCTACAGGTTTTTCTTCCCAAGGTGGAGAACCTTGCATTTTTCAGTGTTAAACACCATCAGGTTCTCATCCGCCCATTTGCTGAGCCTGTCCAGGTCATCCTGGATCACCTGCCTGTCTTCTGGTGTGGATGCTTTGCCCCAAAGTTTGGTGTCATTGGTGAACTTGGCCAGTCCGCTTCTGACTTCAATGTCTACATCATTAATGAAGATGTTGAACAATATGGGTCCAAGGACAGAGCCTTGAGGGACCCCACTGGTCACAGGACACCATGACAATTGACTCCCATCAATTACTACCCTCTGGGTCTGACCACAGAGCCAATTTCCCAGCCAGCGGATCATGGTGGACTCAAGTCCACAATTGGCCAGCTTTGCCAAGAGGTGATCATGGGATACCAGATCGAAGGCTTTTTTGAAGTCAAGATATATGACATCAATCTCTTCTCCCTTGTCCAGGTGATAGGTCGCCTGGTCATAAAAGGAAATGAGATTGGTCAAGCAAGACCTACCTGCAACAAACCCATGCTGGCTATCTCTCAGGATGTTGGCATCAGGCAGTCCATTAAGGATGGCCTCTTTAATAAACTTTTCTAAGATCTTCCCTGAGATAGAAGTCAGGCTCCTGGACCTGTAGTTTTCCAGATCCACTTTCCTCCCTTTCTTGAAGATAGGCACCATATTGGCCTTCTTCCAGTCTTCAGGCACTACTCCAGAGTGCCAGGAGGTCTCAAAGTTCTGTGCCAGAGGCTGGGCTATGATGCTTGACAGTTCCTTGAGTACCCTGGGGTGTAGATTGTCAGGGCCAGCTGACTTGAAGGTATCCAACCTCTCACGGTGTTCCTTTATGAGGTCAGCATTGATGGAGGGCAGGGGATCTCCCTCACCCGGACTTGCTTGTCCAATAGCGGGCATGGGCATCCCATGGGACTGATGAAAGACAGATGCTAAGTACCCATTTAATAGGTTGGCTTTTTCCTGGGCGTCAGTTGTCAGATATCCCATCTGGTTCAGCAGGGGTCCAGTGTTGCCCTTGCTTTTCCTCCAGCTCCCTGAAAAAGGACTTCTTATTGTCCTTGATGCTCAAAGCTAGTTAGAGTTCAGTTGCAGCCTTGACTTTCCTGATTCTAGTTTTCATCAGTATCGAAGCAAGATTTTGCAACACTTTGATTTCATGGGCATGGGAAAGATGGCCGTGGACAGAATTGGTACCACTGAAATCAATGTAAATGGTTCCATTCATTTGAGAGGTCCATGGACTAGACTCTCTGAGATGGATTTGCAACATGCCAGTTTTATACAGTCATAAGTCTGTTTATAGAAGGCTAATTAAATCTCAATCAATCAGAAAGAATTTCTTCTCTCTGGAAATACTTATTTAATACAGACTCCTTAATTTCCAGAAGTACCTCTTTCCTGAGGTGTCTATACTTAGAATCATGTTAAAAAAAGAATTCCATGCATCTTCCAATAGTTAGACTCAGTTTGGTGCCACTCTGAGGTTTTTACTATTCTTCCTGAGTGTCATATAGTGTATGTAATGCAGGATGCACCAATTATAAATACGTGTTTTCTATGTTTTGTTTTCCATCACAACTTTAAAGCTCTTTGATTTCTAGTAGTATTGTCTCATGTATGCATTTCTTCCTTGAAGTATATTTCAAGTCAAGTTGCAAATTTAATAATAATTTCACTTCATGCTGGGCACATCTACACATGCCCCGGACTGAGCAGTTTGTGCTGCACAGTCATTTAGTATAGTACTTGTTTTAACACTTGTTAAACAAGTACTAAACAAGTTAAACAAGTACTAAACTTGTTAAAACAAGTACTAAATGCCTGTGCAGTCCCCACTGATACTATTAATTCCTGTGAGCACATGGGTCATTTTCAACCCTACTGCTCAGTATCAATGATTAGTATCATTGGTACTGCACAGTAGCCATAGCATCACGGTTAGTGCCCACAGACATCGTATAGACACACCCAGAATTTCTGTTTTAATGATAAATAATTTTGTTTTGTTGCTCAGTTTACTTTTACAATAAACTGTGATATGTTCTAACTTATCTTCCACTCATACAATTCTTGTTTCATTTGATAGTGTCTGAAAAGCAAATGTGGAACTATTTTATATGTGACATTAGAGGAGCATATTTGCTATTTATCTTCCTGGCCTGGTATCCTTAGAGGAATGTACCTGTGTACATATGAAAGAGAAATGATGGCCCTAAGTAGGATTTAGTTCTTTAAACATTTATCCATAGCTCACATACAAAGCCAGGGCCACACATTTTAAACAAGCTATTAAGCTAGCCACCTATCATCTCTAGCATTTCCATGCTGTTACTTTCCACTTTTCAGATATGTTTATAACCCTTTCTCATCCATTGTCATTTTTGCCACATTTTACACTCAAATGTTATGAAGATGGTTTGGAGAATTTTAGTTTTTTAATAATGACATTCAATCTGTATAAATTAAGTGAAACAAATCCAATATTCATTTTATATGAGCCACAATTTACTTTTCCAAATATTCATTTTACCTTCTCAAATCTAACCAAACAAATGTTTTTGTTTTTGTTTCTATCCAACCACCTTGGGATTTTTTCTGAAAAATCTTAAACTCTTAAAAAGCCTTCTTCAGAGGGCAGTCCTATTGATATCTGTTATGCTGTATTGTGCAATAATCATTGTCAAAGCTGCATCTGAAGTTAAACTGATCTTAGAAAGTAAGAGCAAAATCCATTTTGATATGAAAACTGGTAATCTTGATATAAACATTACACAATTGCTTATTTTATAATAAAATATTTCAATATTTCCTTATATTTCACAAATGAGTGACTGATTTTTTCATATAGCTATTTTGAACAGCTTTTCTCTATAACTTGCAGGCACATTCAGGATTTTCCCTGGTTTTAAAGAATGACAGCAAAAGCACCTTTATCTGACATTTAGGATGATTAAATTTTGAAAAATCACTTGGCATATTCAGCATGACTCCACAGGGTACTCTTGCTTTATAAGGCAATGGATCATGTTAGCTTAACTTATATTTAAGATTTGCTGGCCTGATATTATTGTGTTAGGCAGTATTGCTGAAATGGAAACATAAAATTTTGCTGCCATGAGATCAAGTCTATGCCTGCCCCACACTATAAATTAGTTCCATAAAGCTTTAAAATGCAATATTTGTTCTATCCCAACTGGTATTGTGAACCAGAAAACTCTGCTTAAATGTATAAAATTAAACCTGCACTCGGTCAAAACATGTATTTCTTCTTTGTTGTTTTATATTCTGGGGAGATGAATTACTATGCTAAAAAAGAAAAGGTGCCTCATTGTTTAAATATATTTGCAAAATATGTAGAATTCTTTTGTAGAAAAATTGTTTCCTACTCTTTGACCCATGAAGATGATATAGCAGTATGTTTTCAAAGATCAGCTATTTTGATTTGGATTCCTTAGTCATTATTCTGAAACTGCGTACTAACAGGAATGGGTACAAAGTAAAACACTCGATAGGGATAAGTGAATTTTGGGATATTAAAAATCCTGATGTAGGTCTTGATCTGAAATCTGTATATTCACTGAGTTGTAAATGGTAGCTTATCACTATGTCCTTGTCCCCCACACGGCCCAAACAGGCAGTACTATGTATAGTGTAAAAAAAGTTGGACAGTCCCTGGAAAGGAAGCCACATTGTAAAGCATACTATGGCTGCATGCATCTCTGGCCCCATGTAGACGTTTATTTTCTCCTGGGAAAGTCTCTGCTTTCCCAGGAGAAACCACAAGGGTACAGATGGACAGGCTTCTTCTTAGAGTAAAAATGGCTACTCCAGGATTAAAATAACCTGGGAACAATGAGGGTAAAGCTACTACCAGGCAAGTTTCTCCTGGGAGAGTGAATGTCTCTATGTGCCAATAGCTTCTCTTAGGAGAGAACATAGACCTCCGGCTCCTCCCTCCCCCCTCCCAACCCAAGGGAGACAGTATGTTTCTTGCTGGATACTGTTACTCCATCAAGGAACAGAACATATCCCCTTCACAATCCCCACATTGCAATACAGGGAAACAGAAGCTGATTATGACCAGTCTGGGGCAGACAATCAGGGCTGCCCTATGCGCTGCTGCCATCTTTCACTAGGTAGACTAAGGGAACCTGCAGAGTACACTGAGATGTGTGCACAGGACTCCCTGTCCCCTCCCCAGCTGCACAGTATAACACTTTAAGTTCTAAACTCTTCAGGGCCTTAGCAATCAAATGTCTGTACATTAAGGCCTGGGTAAGCTTTTTCTACCAGGAAAGCCAACCTGGGAACTTATTTGCATGTGTGTACTCATCACACCACATGATGTCAGAAGTGGGCCTGATCCCTCTCTCTAGAAAAAAAACAAGAAAAGAAAAACAAGGAGAAAAAGAGAAAGAGGAGCCTCAGGCTGCCAGAGTGCTGACATAGTCAGGAAGAGACTTTGTGCATTGCAGCAAAGAGGAGAAATTTGACTGTGGAAATGTAGGCAGTTGGCTTCATTAGATCAGAAATTTTGAGCAGTTCTAGACAGTTTCAGGTTTATCAGAACCCCCCGCCCCAAACCGCTGGAATACTGGGTAAATGCCTGCATCCTTGCCATGAAAGAGACTGCAGATGATGTTCTCACCAAGGAAGAAAAGAAAGTCTATAAAAAAGGTGAAAGAAGCTTTTGATTCCCATTTCATATGGAACAGACATGTCAATATGAAAGGGCCAAATTTAGTTTTAGGTATATATATTTGTTGGTGGGTACAGCAGTATAAAGGTTTATAGTGTATTGTTAATAATTTATAAGGTGTTGTGATCTAATCTTATTCTTTGTACAGAAAGGGAGACATAGGGGGATTACAGAGTCCTGGTCCTCTACACTCAGTAGACAGCCTGTACTAGAGAGACTGTAAGAAAAGTTGGACAGTCCCTGGTGGGAGAAACAGATTACAGCCAACACTATTGCTCCATGTACCTCTGTTTCTCACACCAAAGTAACTTTTAGAAACTTTTCTATTTCCCTTATCTTTAAGCAGTAGTATGCTGAAAGCTGTACTGAATTTACTAGAGTAACCTAAAAGCTTCTCTGAATTGTACATTTTTTTAGATTCTATTCTACTGGCTGTGGATTGGCTAGACACTATCTGTTGTATTCACTGGCATGTGTCTTCCCACCCTGTGAGAGCTGGGAACAGGTAGCAGAAAATCAGCCTGAAAAGTTCCCATGGATGGTAGGAATCAATGCTGGCTTGAAGCAGCTTAAAGCTTAAACTCTCCATTGTATTTTTTTCCACAGTGGGGATACACTGGATGATTTGCTCTGAAATAGTTTCTATGAGTTACAATCACATTGCAGGCTCTCAAAAAAGATTATTTTCTCCTTTATTTAGGGAGATAGTCTGATGTTTGGAACTGTGAACTGAACATTTCCATTTGTCATAGGTAGGAGGTCTTCTGACAATAAATCAATAGTCCTTTTTATTGGAAAAAATATACACTTTAAAATAAATTTGTAAATAGAATAGTGAAAACAAGCTAATGAAATTGTTATTGTCTGATTGTCTGCATTCTGGCCAGGACACAGGTACAATGAAAAAGTAAGCCAAATGAGAAAATTCTGACACTACCATTTTGAATTTTGGCTATATTTCTTTTTCTTTGCATGTATACATTACTACTGTATTTTAAGATAAATGAGCTATATAGTCAGTAAGGCCCTTGATACTGTTTACACTTAAGGCATGTTTAACCAGTAAATCACATCTTAAGTTTTGACATGGCCACACATTCAGTTAATTAATGAAGAGATACAATGAGGAATAAGCCACAAAGCTGTTACACAAAAAATGTGTAATAACTTTGTTCCTGGTTCCTATTGTGCCATTATTTGTAGGCTCCCAGCTGGAGGAGCACAAGCTGCACCCCTGCTGCTGGGAGTCCTGATCAGTTGATGAGGATCCTGTCTGCAGGAGCTTGCTACTTGCTAGTGTAAGAGGAGCCTGGGATCATGATCTCAAGCTCCCTCTGCACCAGCAATAAGGCATGTTGGGATCGTATTCATGATTCCACAATCACACCTCCTGCCATGCACATGTGATCAGATCAGATCAGATCACACCTTTTCCTGCACATCTGGCAGAGGACTAAGATATATTAATACTATGCTTTTAAGAATTGCCTGCCTATCTATGTGAAAATGTCAGTCAAGAGTGTAGTTGCTTATTCCCAGCTTCATCTTCGGTCCACTTCCACTCCCAAGCCTGTCAGTCACTGCTTGCACTTGGGATGACAGGCCATTTTGTTTTAGGGCTCTGTACCCACATTAGCTTGCCTCAGGGGTTGTGAAGGCATCTTACAGTTATGGGCCCCTGCCCCATTACTGAAGCATTCTCCATTTTAAAATCATAGGCATACTTTTCAAGCAGTCTCATTCACTACAATAATTCAGAGCAAAATATTAAAGTTCTACAAGTTTAAATGTAGGGTTCTATTACATTGAATGCTATATGGAATGTCTAAAATCACTTTCCTATTAAGTTATCATCTTCTTATGTTTGAAAACATTGCCACAGACAAATGTAAGTTCTAGTATTGTCAAATTTAGTGTTTAAAAAAAGAGGGTTTTTAAATTTGTTTCTTTTTTTTCCTTGCTGCTTTAGTTTTTTAATCCTTAGGGTAAAAAGGTCACATTTTCTTGGCAACCATGGGTGCTAAAAAGAATTTGGTTTTCATTTATTTCTAGAAATTACATGCCTCTAGGTCTTAAGGACATCAAATATTATGCCTTCAGGACATCAAATATCATAAGATTTTTGATAAATTCATGAGACTTGGCAATACTGACCTTGCAAAATTCATTTAGAGGTACAGGTCTCCAAATATATTCTGTGACTTCTTTGCTTCAAACAGGTAGTTATTCAGATTGGGTATTATTCAGCATTGTCCAAAGAAATAAATGTATTTTGGGACTTATTTCAATAGCTGCACCACTTAGTAGATATATTACACAAGCCAAGAGTTTATCTGATATAGAAGAGATATTTTTAATCTCAATCTATAATTTTTAGATTTTTATCTCAATATAAAAACCAGCTGCTTGTAGGCCAATGACAATTTATTCTTTGTTACTCTGTGGAAGTGTTAGAAATATTATTAAAAATGCATTATCAATAGCAGATTTAGAAAAAAAAAAGAAAAACACAGCTGCTACCCATCCTTGTCTCCTTAATGGGAGAGGGAAGGGGGGGGGTGGAAATTGAAGGGAAAAGCCACCAAAAGGCCCTTTGTACTAAGGCATCACCCCCTCTCTGTCCTGCAAATTTACTATCTCTTTGTCACACTAAATCACACTTTCTTTTATGACCCCAAATTCCTAAGGCTAAGATAAGAGCAAATGCCATTTTTGCCTTCAGGATGAACCTTGAGTAACCTTGAGTCCCATCCACGCACGCGTTATAACCTAATGCATATTAAGCCTACCCGCCCCGCATACTTAAGTAGTTAATTATAATGCACATGGGACGTATGAAGCGACATGTTTACATGTATGTTTGTATGAACCGGAAATGAGTTGTAAAAATTCCTCCTTCTGCACACGTGGTCAGGAGAGAGGGGATAAAAGCCTGCTAATGATTATGCTCGGGGGCAGAGGGATTTGATCTTTTGTCTTCTCCCTCTGACCCTATTTGCAAATATATACCTTTTGTATTGCTAATAAAGTGTGTCTGAAGCTGAAAGTTTTTTTTCCACCTCCCGAGAAACGAACCACGATCTTTTTAATTCAACAGAAGGGTAGTCTTAGTCCATATTACTTTGCCAATGTCTGTGTATGGTTTCAGTCAACACTATGTGAAATTGGTTGATATTGCTTTAGCATTTGGCAAGCACCATGATCAGGGATCCTGATTTTCTCAGATAACCGCCCCCCCCCCCCACAGTCTATATGTGAATTAAAATACCCTTATTCATACATTATGGCATAACAGCCTGGCCCTAAATACTTTGTATTACTGTTGTTGTCTGTTTTTCAAGGGCTGATAATGGTTTTAGTATCCACAGGCTCACAGAATAAGTGAAATACCTTACCTTGACCAAACACTTTTAAAACATTGTAGACACATGTCAGAAAAATAAGTATTGCCTGATGGTTACTAGTAGGTAGGACATTTTTCAATCCTTAATTGTGATGAAAAATTGAAATCCCAACAAAGTTAGCAAACAGAAAATAAAAAAGAAGAAAAAAGATAAAATTAACTTTAAATTAGTGAAACATTTAAAAGGAACCTAAATCCATAACTTCTCAAGCAGGCCTGTTTATAAAAACTGAGAAATAGGAAATAGAAGGTCTGGATTCTATTCTTGGTTTTATCACTAACTCAGTATAGGTCCTTTGAGCAGGTTAATTATGTTTGTATGTCTATTTATCTATTTTTAAGAACGCAATAATAGAACTATATTTGTATATAGTAGTGTTCATGAAGTGCTTTCAAACCCTTGGGTCACTAAAATAATATGGCATGAATGAGTGAAATCTGTGCCCGTGGTGCCGCCTAAGGTGAGGGGCACCAGAATGATGGAGAGAAATGAGCAGTCGCTTATCCCAGGATTACTGCCTACCTCACTCTACTTGCAGGAAACAGCAGGTGCAAGCATATCACAAAGCACAAGGTATTTGGGAATCATGGTTTTGTAGTGAAGCAGTGGAGTTCCATGATGTTGTGGGAGAAAACGTTGACCACATTTTTTGCTGCTGAAATCACAGTTTTTCCTATATGGGCTTTTGTGGCAAATAAATAAATAAATAAATAATGGGATGAAAGTTTCCCTCTAGCAGCAAACTGCGCTGCCATTCTAGAGAACTACAGTTCCCAAAATACTTTGCTTCCATGAGGCTATACTCTAGGCTTGCAGCCCTTCCTGTGTTTGCAAAACAGAAGTTAGGAGAAGGAAGGAAGAGAGAGGAAAGGGAAAGGACTGGTCTGGGTGCATGTTTTCCATGTTATGCCTCTCTCTTGGATAAAGATGTGTTATTTGGAACTTCCATTAACATTTGACATAGATGCAGCTAGAGCTCTTTATGAATAAAATTCCTTCACACACATTTGATTAATTTCTTCTGTTGGATAGACAAGAGAAACCTGCTAAAATACACCTTCCCAATCTTCTGTTGTTCTTCTATCTTTTACATTCTTTATGTCAACAGTCTGGTATTGAACACTGGGGTTTGCAGGCATGTACCTTCATCTGGTGAAAATGCTTTGAAAGTGTGTTCCATCTTTGTCGGTATTTGGACTGCTGGAGGAAAAATAAAACAGCCAACTCTTTTAAAGCTAGTGAATAGTCACATTATTCCTTAGAAAATAAAGCAGCATATGTATGGTAGGAGCTCAATCAGAGATGGTTGGTGACTTAAAAATAAGAGGCTTCTGGTGTTTTGTTTTTACATCAGATGCTTTTGTTGAGTGTATGATCAACTACTATCTGCTTTGGAACATATTCATTATATGTACTATGACACTAGAAGTGACAGTACAGCTGGTTGCCACATCAAGTTAAATCCTAAGGAAAAAAATGTGCATCCCTCAGGATGAACAACAATTGACATGTACCTAGATTTTGTTTTTCCACTTCTTCAATCAGCTTCTTTTGTTAAATCTATTATTTTAAATTTTAAAGTTTAAAGAATATAGCAGGTTTTTTGGTTAAAAAAGAAAACAAATTGTGTTCTTTTAAGAAAAATACAATTCTCAGGTTTGTTTCATATCTACTGATTTGTCAAATAATCCAGGAGTCAATGTATTTGACTGTTTCTTTAAGGAATAAAAATTCTCTGGCTTCTCTGATAAATGTTTGAAGTAGCCTAGAATCAATACTGTGATGCTGTCTTTCTAGAACAAAAGGCTAGCTTGCATCCTCAATGTTGTGCAAAGCTTCTTTTCAACAATCCTTTTCATCTCTTTTCAACATCCTGGTCATATGACTACTCTGGAAAGTCTTGCTGCAGCAGTGCTATATATCTGAGCATAGCATACTATTATGCTGATTCCTTATCTAGGCTTCACCTCATGAATAATACAGACCTTCTGATAAGGAAAACAGCATGGGTAGAGAGTTGTTTCCACTTCTATCAACTTTTCACCCTGATTTTTGGATGGAGAAGTGGGGAACCTGTTAGACATTTTTAAATATATGGGCAGCTGGGTATAAATTATGGGACTTTTAGTTTGTTCTTTCTTTTAAGCAAAATAACTATGACAAACATTCATCCTAATTGATGGGTTTACTTTTTAGAGCCTATTTTTCTAAGTGAAAATGGATAGAAACATAGTTCAAATTCCAAAACTGTCTTTAGCTTTGATATTTTAAGAGCCTCAGTCTTCAGAGATGCTGACACAGTGTGTTGAAGCTGTATGTTCTTCTTTGGCTTCAATTATACTAAGAGTACAAAAACCATTTGCTAAAATATATACCATATATAATCAGTTCTTTATAATAGTTTGTAATGCCTTCTGGCAGTAGACTTTGAACCATTGACTACACATACTACAAATATCTTTAACATGTTTTCAATGTATTCATTATTTACAAACAATGTATGAACTATTTAATCTATGGTATGACTTTGTGCTATTATAAATTGTTAGTGTAAATCAAATATTTATTTAAAGCAAATATATGCTGTGGAGGCTTTTTTTCAAATCGAAGTGTGCTTTGAGCAATTTTTATATTCATATCTACAGTGTTATTTTTCCTTTTATTCTGTTTTTGTAGCTATTAAAAAAGCATCAAATTGATCTTCCAGTCCTATTGATGGACTTAAAAAAAAAATCAATAATTAGAGTGCTTTCCTCCATTCATTTTGTTACCGTACCCATATAATTAAAAAAAATATTTAAAAAAGATCAATTGTATGTCATTTTCAAACTTTTTAATATAATCATCAGTTATTTGTCCATGAGTCAGGCTATACATAAGTGCTATATCTGATTTGCTCCATTACTAGAAGTGGGAAATGTTATGCCTCTTCAGGGGTGGAACTTTCTCGCTGAGTTGGAATATCTACAAGTCCAAGTCATACAAAATTAAGATATGTTATTACCTATTTTGGAGCAATATTTGGATTCTCCTCATTTTTAGTGGTATTTAAGATAGATTCTCTAGTATCTTGGAATTCTGAAATTATTCTACGTTCACTGCACCAAACTGCATGTCTGAACCAGTTTAATAAAGGGTTTCTATTTTTTTGCTAATAAAATAGGTAAAAGCAAATTAGTAGAAAAAAAAAGAATAAATAGGGTAAGGCATCTTTAATACCCAGAAAGGCATTTTTAAAATATCATGCCTCAAACAACATATTTGCATATGCTATATTAACAAATTCTCTTCAATACTATAATGAAAATTATTACAGTCTTTAATGTATTTTTTTGCTATAGCTATTTTTTTCTGGTAGAATGTTCAGTTTTAGACATCATGCTTTAAGAAAGATATGAAAATACAAAAATAATTGTCAACTGATATTATGCCAGAATTAGAGAAAAATAAAGGAAGACTGAGAGTAATATGGTTATATGAGGGAAAAATAATAGGAGGCTTGGGTTGGGGGGTGAACAGGATAAGTCTTATGAAACTATCATTTAATGCCTCTAAGGTAAAATATAAAAGAAGGAAGATTATTCAGAGTTTCAGTAAATAGCAAGTAATGAAAGAGAAGTTTTTAGGTTGGACATATTAAACAATTTCTTAGTAAAGAGAAACAAGCAACAAAATAAATGTCAAAGCCGGCTAATCAGGCATTAATGTCTTTGTTATCTATGATTCCAATGAGCTCTTCCTGTCAATTTTAAGTTTTTCCTTTGGTATCCACCAGGCACTAAAATTTTCCTCCAGTGAAATCAGTTCGGATAGTGTGACATTAACTCTAGTGACAGAGCCAATATTTGAGACTGTGCACAAGTGGTTCCAAAATAGGTATAAATAACTGAAAAATATCTAAGAAAGTACGGAAACAGGTCCATGGTATTGTTTTTGCAGCATCTCTGTTTAAATCTAAAATTTTATCTTTGCAGTAGGGAAAGAAACCCTTCTATTAGAGGTTACAGATTGTATACATGCTGACCCGTTTCGATAAAGCTACCCCTTTTGTAAAGAATATTTCAGCTTGCGGCTTCTTCTCCTAGAATGATTATCTTCTGCTCTCTGTCAAGGGAAATACTAAGAAATATTCCAAATTTACTGCTGCCATCTTTCCAGCTACAAAACAACGTGCCCCTCCCTATATTATCTTTATTATCCTCAAACCTCTTGTGCCTAAATCTCTAGTGATACACTAGTGGGAACAAGGTTATAAGAATTGTTGTGTTGCTGACAGTGAAATCCCAATATGATTGACTACTTTTTTAAGTTTTTGAAAAAGACGACTTTTAAGAGAATAAAACATGAATTCTTCAAAGAACAAAGAAAGTTGGTCAGGATCATTTTTAAGCCTTAGGAAAATTACAGACTGAAATGGAGTAACATTGGATGGGCACATAGAAGGACTTTTAAAAAGAAAACAAAACCCAATATACTAAATAAACACGGAGGGAAAATGTGTTCAGTATAACCTTCATTATAGCACTTAAAAAAGACTGTCTTCATGGTAAGACAAGGTTCTTTGGGTAAATCTGATATCTTTTGTTAGACCAACATAAAAAGATATCAAATTTACCCAAAGAATCTTGTCTGCCTATGTCCTTAGATCAGTACAGCTACAACCTGCACCCCTGTCCTCATGGTAAAACATTTAAAACTTTTAATAGTACCCTAACAACTTTTTGTGGGAAGAAGAAATGTGAGCAGTTTTCCCTAATTCTAAGAAGTAAAATTATAGGCTCTGTTCCAAAACTGGTGAGTAAGACTGCTGGAACAATCATGATGCAAAAATTTTGACGTAAAGTTAAGTCCTTAATTTAGACGAAATGTTAAGTCTTTACCTTCCATTACACCTGAATTTACATAGGCACATGGTGCCTGCATTTGTCCAAGAGGTTATCCTCAGTAAAAACTGAGTTGGCTGACAGGCCATTTGATAACAAAGAATAGAAATTGGATTTAGGAATCTCCTACTTCATCAAGCCTTAGCAACTCTTATTTTCATAGGGGTGAAGTTAAATTTTCCTTTCTTTATTCTGTGCATTGTCAGCATAGTCTGGGACTGGAACTGTAGCCAATAACGCATTCTGGATTCTTGTTAAGATCATGTTTATGTTACAATCAAAAAATTGCCCAGTGTAACTATAATCAGACAGTGATAAAGAATCACAGATTTGCCTTCCTCTAATGCTGAAAAAGTACTTGTGAGTAAGGCTGCTGGCACATATTCTGTGAAAGGGGTGATGGGATTTGATCCACTATCCCAACAACCACGCCTCCTGCCATGCCATGCATGCATGGTAGGAGGCACAATTGTGGGATGGGGAGATCAGATCCCAAATGCACCCTACTGCCAGTGTAGGGGAAACCTGGAATCGTGATCCTGGGCTCCCCCTGTGTCAGCAAGTAGCAACCTGGGTGCCTGGTGCTCCTGCGGCTGCTAATGCTAGTCCACTGATTGGTGTTCCCAGCCCCTAGAGTGTATCCAAGCCCTTTGCTTTAGTATGCTCCTGTGGCTAGGATTGCTGGCCAGCTGATTGCTTTAAAGGGTGCCGGTGTGCTTCCAAAGCTGAGGGGGGCAATTAGCTGATTGGCACTAGCCACAGGTTCAATTTAAGGCATGATGGGAACTGGCCACAAAGTTATTACACATTTTGTGTAATAACTTTGTAGTTTATTCTATGTTTTATTGTGCCATAAATTGTATGACTGTATGGCTGGATTACGTGATTAAGTTGTTAGTCACGTCTTAAGTGTAGCATCTGCCAGGACTACATCTTAAACTACATCCTAAATTAATGTAGCTCTTTGTCAGTATTCAAAAAAAAATTACCTGATTCTTCCTAGCTTTCCTCTCTGACTTCACTGGGGTAGTTTTTCTTCTAAACACATGTGATTTAAGAGCCCAAATCCTTTTGAGAGATTAATAATATGAATATTAATAATTCACTAGATTGGAAACTATACAAGAAAGGTTTTACACATATTTTAAAGGGTTTAGAGTGACTGGGCCATTGAAGCATTTCTGAGTCCCGTTAATTCATAATGAAACAAAGATGATCAAGAAGGATCTGTTGTCTTTCATGCGATGCTATAGGGTTCAGACTCCTGACTGTCTAAAGAAAATCTAACATACGGCCTTAGTAAGTGTTGACAGTATCTTATCAGTAGCACTTAGAAGATTGCAGAGTACTGAGGTACCTTAAGTTCAGAGAGTGTTTTCCTTGCCTATCACCTTCTGCACATCTATTGTATTCTGGTACTATTCAACTACATTTTTATAATCAAATCTATGAGTATTCCAAAAGCCAAAAGTGAGTTGATAAGCCATGGTTGCATTTTTGTTGTAGCCTTGAACTAGTGTGATTATTTGCTGTAAAATTTAGCATGAAAGTCTGTTACTCTATAATAATTAGTTGTAATATTAATGTATCTCCTGGAAGGACTGTAATTTCATATTATTTTCCAGGTCCATGGTGTATGTTGTGAGCTTAACATTTTTTCTAAATGGATGTAAATTATAGTGACTGGTCTCTGATCCTGTAGCATAACAAATGGGGGAGGGGTGACTGGGGCACTAGCTACAGGTGTGAACCCTGGGTGGAGGGGGGTGTGCAAAAATAGCAGCTGTACTTCCAGCCCAGCTGCTGCTGCTGCCACCAGGAGTGCAGCCCTGACACTATCCTGTGTGTTATTGCCACCCAAGGAACTCAAGCACCTAGTAACTCAAAACTCTTCTCTGGCCAACCAACTACTGGTCTATAATATGCCTTAAGTGATTTTCCAGTGACTTACTGCAGTTATCTTACCCTATATTGTACATAGGTTAATCCCTCCATTTCCATATTCTCTTTAACTGTTTTTCTTTAGCAATATGGCTAGAATTCCCTTGCATTACTTTTAGGATATCTTTATTGTTCTAGCTTTTTTAGGATAGGCTGGTTATCTCACACTGTACACATGTCTTCTGATCTTTACTGTAAGGATATTATTTAGCCCTGGAGACTGCCAATTCCTCAAATTCTTTGTATCTTTTTTATTTCATGCTGTGTAGAACATGGGTCACCAACATATGACATCTTTACATGTGCTGCTGTGTAGGAAAAGGCACTTTCATTAGAGCAGGTTTGAGAGCCACTTTAATTAAAGTGCCCCCAGCATCACGTGTATTCAGTGTCCCATGCTTCAAACTGGCAGCAGGGGACACTGAATACACATGATGCTTTAACTAAAGCTTGTTTGATGAGCTTTAGTAAAAGTACCCCAACTGCCATTCTGAGGCTCAGGAAAGCTAAATACACATGATGTGGAGGCTGCTGGAGCATGCTAATTCATACACTCCAGCAGACAGATTAATCTAGTCTGCTCTGATGTGTCCTAATTAGCATGTGTTGGAACAGGTGAACAGCACATGTATAGGTGCCCATACAGTCAGTAGGCCATATTTGCCCCACTGGATCTGACCCACAGAGCCAAAGGGCTATGGTGGCATGTAGGTAGTGGAGTCTGCTCTGACATGCTCAAATTACAGTATGTTGGAACAGTACATGTGTATAGGCACCCTTAGAGATTGGTTCTCAGACAAGATCTCATATCCACTTAATCCCCCACACCCAACCACAGACTTCACCAGTCCTGCAAAATACTGTCATGCTAGGTTGTAGACAGCCAGGATGACCTGGGGTAATTTAGGGACCAAGATGATAACCAGGGTCAAGAGGGGTGAGTAGAATCTAGGGACAAGCTGGATCTAGAAGCCAGGAGATCAAGCAAAGAGTGGAGTAAGAGAGCAAGCCAGGTTGGGAAACTAGAGATCAAACAGAGAAAGGAGTCAGAGAGAAAACTGGAGGAAACAGCAAAGCTGTGTGGGATCAGACTGAGCCCTGTTCCCAAGATGCTTCCTATTTCTTCTTAGGAACTTATATGGCAGAAGTGACCTTGACCAGCCACTCTGGTGATAGGGACTGGGAGGATGGTCTTCTTGGAGGCTTCAGGCCAGCCTTACCTAGTTTGGGTGGTGAGCTGTATGGTGGGATGGGATGAGAAGCTGTGCAGTCTGGGTAGGCTGAGGCTCCAGACTTGCAGCTATCACTTGACAAGGACCCCATGAAAAGCACCGCTCCTAAATACAATTTTTTTCCCTTTTTTGTCATATGCCCTCAATGGAACATTTTAAGCCTTAGGTAGGTTTCCATACTGAGTATTCTTGTTTTCATGGGGTTGGGCCAGTAGTTGAGAGTCAGGTTGATGGCTTATCATAGCTATTTAATGTCTGCCACCTCTCTGGGGCTGCTCACTGGTCTGTAAATCTGAATATTCCCTGTTAAGATCAGAGTTAATAAGTTCTTTTGCCATAATAAAAATGGAAAGCAGAATAAGATACAGATAAATCACTTTCTTTTGTAAGTTGACATGAAATGAAAATGTGCGTCTTATTTCAATAATTGGAAAATATTTATTTCATCTTGAAATATCATTTCTAAACAAAATGAGTGTAGTTTTTCTTTAAGAAAAAATTCCTGCCAAAAATCTTAAATTTTCCAGTGCAAATATCTCCAAAGATGATTGTTTAAAGTATTTTGGGGAAGGGGAGAAGCAGGAGGCTAATACATTTTCTGGCCTGTTTTAGAAAACAAACACTTACTCAAAAAATTATAATTAACACAATATAATGTATTTACAATGTGTTTTCAAAACAGTGCCAATTTCTTTGACCTTAATAGGTGGGTATTACATCTCCTGAGACCTTATTTGAAACTTACGAATATGGATGTCTGCATCATGCCCAGAAGCCCAGTACTTCATAATTCATGTTGTCTTCTCAAACAAACAGATGCAAGATATCAAGATGTCACTTTAATCGGCAATAATTAGATATGTTAACATACACTCAAGGCTCTTTCTTCTTTTAATAAAAAAAAAATCTTGGCCGTCAGCTGTCATATATATGGTAATCAAAGACAGTTTTAAAAGGCAGCATAACCATTTTGTTTAATTCCAATTAAAACTTTCTCCAAGCAATGTAGGGCCTGAATCTACATGAAATATAGACGTTAGGGGGCTAGAAGGAACCTTACAAATCATTGGGTCCAGCTGCCCTGCACTTGGGCAGGAAAGAATGCCAGGGTCAGGTGAGCCCAGTGAGATGAGCATCAAGAAACTTTTTGAGTATCTCCAGGGTGGGTAACTGCTGGGGGCAGCCTGTTCCAAACCCTTGGCACTCAACTTGTAAAGAACTTTTTCCATATGTTCAGTCTGAAACAATCTTTAATCTGTTTGTTCCATTATTTCTTGTCCTCACTGGGGGGTGGGGGTGAACAGATGCTCCCCCAGACCGTGATGTACACCCTTAATATACTTATAGGCTGCCATCAAGTCCCATCTGAGTCTTCTCTTCTCCAGGCTGAACAGTCCCAAGTCTTTCATCCTCTCCTCATATGACCTGGTGTCCAGGCCTCTAGTCATGTGCATGTCTCTGCCTTGGACTCTCTTGAGCTTCTCCACATCCTTCCTGAAGTGTGGTGCACAGAACTGGATGCAGTACTCTAGCTGCAGTCTCACCAAGGCTGAGTAGAGTGGAAGGATGACATCCTTAGCCTTGCTTGAGATGCCTCGGTAGATGCATGCCAAAGTTTGATTAGCTCTGTCGGCTAGAGCATCACTTTGATGGCTCATGTTCATTTTGGGGTCTATCGTGACACCCAGGTGTCATTAAGTTGTGGTGCTGGCAGGCTTAACACTGCCGAGCCTGTAAGTGTGTTGCAGATTATTTCTCCCCTGATGGAGCACTTTACATTTCTCTGTATTAAACTTCATTAGGTTGAGGTCTGCCTACCTTGCATACCTGTTCAGGTCTTCCTGTATTGCCAGCCTGTCCTTGAGCATGACCATGCTCCCCCATAGTTTGATGCCATCAGTGACTTTGCCAGTTCACTTTTAATACCCAAATCCAAATCGTTGGTGAACATGTTGAAAATCACTGGTCCGGATACTGCACCTTGAGGGATGCCACTGGTTACCTTCCACCATATTGATTCAGTTTCATCAATCAATAATCTCTGGGTCATACCTCAGAGCCAGTTATCTAGCCACCAGACCGTAAAGCAGTCGAGGCCGCATTTTCCAAATTTTACCATAAGGATATTGTGGGAGACCAATCTGAAGGCCTCTTTAAAGTCCAAGTATATGACATCAACCTCATTTCCTCTATCCAGGTGGTAAGTTACCTGCTCATAAAAAAATAGGAGGTTGGTCTAGCCTGACCTGCCCATAACAAAGCTATGTTAGCTATCCTTCAGAATACTGTCTTCTTTTAGCCTAGTAGTAATGGATTCTTTGATAATTTTCTCCAGGATTTTACCAGGGATTGAGGTCAAATTGATTGGCCTGTAATTTCCCAGATCCTCCTTTCTCCCTTTCTTAAAGATAGGTACTGCATTGGCCTTCTTCTAGTCCTCTGGGACCTCTCCCAAGTGCCATAAGTCTTCAGATAATTTTGCCAGTTATTTTAGCACTCTTGGGTGTCGTTCATCTGGTCCTGCTGACTTGTAGATATTTAGCCTTTGTAGGTGCTACAAGATCTTCGCCAACTATGGCAGAGTAGTCACCCCCACCTTGATCATCTTGTATTCTGTCAAACAGGCTGCCACCTTTGGACTGGTGGAATACTGATATTAAGTACACATTCAGGAGTTCAGTTTTGTCCTGAGTGTCAATTATTAGCTGTCTCATTTTGTTCATCGGGGCACTATGCTTCTCTTATTTTTTCTCTGAATCCAAAGAAGGACTTTTTGTTGTCCTTGATTCCAGTTGCCAAGCTATATTCAGTTTGTGCCTTTACTGTTCTAATCCACTCCCTACAGGTACAGGCTATTGCTGATCACTCCTCTTTGCTAGTTTTTTCCAACTTCCATCCCTTGTAGGCTTCTTGTTTTAATTTCAGGAGGTACATTACTTCCCTATTGAGCCAAGGGGGTCTCCCAGCCCTTTTGCTGCCTTTCTTATGAAAGGAAATAGACTTCCTTTGTGCTCCTAGGATCACTTCCTTGAGGAATGACCACTCTTCTTGTAATCCCATCCTCATTGTATCATGGTCCCAGAGGGCCTTGCCAACCAATCTCCTAAACTTGCGGAAGTCAAATTTCCTAAAATGAAGGTTTTCTATCCTATCAGCCAATTTCCCTGACTTACGGGGGAAGGAACCAAGTCTAGGAGTGTCTTGCCCCTGGTTGGCCCATAGGCTTGTTGAGTCTGAGCTCCTCAACACAAGTGAGGAAGCTTTGTGAGGGATCAGATCCTGCTGAGTTCTCATCCCACGAGATGTCTGGATAGTTGAAGTCACCCATGATGACCGTACTCCGAGAACATTCAGCTCGGCCACTTCTCTAGTGAATTCCTGGTTGAGCTCTTCCCCTTTGTTTGGAGGTCTGAAGTAAACTCCTACAGTCAAATCTCCTTCCTCATGCTCTCCCAATATCTTTACCCAGAGAGTCTCAATTTGCCCTTTTTTGTTTCCAGTCTTTGCAGTGGCGTTTCATTGGTTATGGAACATACTTTGGGGCTGGAAATATGTGTGTGTATATATATATTTTTAATGAATCAGAATCTTCCCCAGGTGCATGGAGATATTTTGATGGGGGAGAGGAGGCTGAAGCTTGTTGGTATTAGATTGTTCCACTGTAAGTGGTTTTATTCTGGAAACCAGTCAGTCAGGAATGAGCAGCAAGGAGATAATGGTTCAGATTTCCAAAAGAGCTTAGTTCTCACTTAGATACTTCATGTTTGGATTGTATGACCTCCTAAGGTCCCGTCTAACCCTAATTTTCTATGATCCTATAACACTCAAGGACGGTGATTTTGGTGTGCTAAGTTGGACCTTGATTTTTTTTTTCAAATATGATTTTTTTTTTAAAGAATGTATGTCTCATGGCATAAGTTTTAAGATAATACCATTGTGGCTCATTTTCACATTATCACATACTTGTTTCTAAGTGTTAAAATGTACAGTAATATTGTTGACTCCATAAAAAATATTTTTATCATATGTAGCTAAAAAGTTTTCTTTTGTGTTGGATATTACTTTCATTTCTGTGGTGTGAAAACATGGATAGAAGTTGCTAAATTTGAGTTTAGTTTACCACAGATTAAGTGGAAAATGCTTAGTCTATTAAGTGCCAAATAGGGAAGATTTCAATGAAACAAAGAAATATATATCTAAATTATTCTCAGAGCTCACATACTTATACTATAAACTAGTTACTGGTTGTAAGAATATCTGTTACACTGAAACACAACTGTGAATAGTGGAAGTGGACTGGACGTATGTCCTGTCTTCCTGCCCCTGGGGCAGCAGGCTGGATTTGATGATCTTCTGAGGTCCCTTCCAGCCCTAAAGTCTATGAAATGTATGAATGCTTCATAATACTGATGACACAGGTGACACATCTACATATGCCTATTCATGAGCAGCAATAAGCTCCAGAACTTACCGCTCCAGAGTTTATTGCTACCAGGCTGACGTCTGCCTTTGTGCACGGGATCACAGCATGTTGAGATGGGTCAGGGGAGCCCCAAGGATCAGTCTGCCAAACTGGGGCTGCTCCCCCCAGCATAATGTGCTGTGGAGGAACTGGCTGGGGCACCAGAGTGCTTCACCATGCAACTAGCCAGCAGGCAGTCCCCTCACTGAAGCACCATCATACCCCAGGCATCCTCTCCAGTGTGTAAACATGCACTGCTGTGGATTTTTTTATTCTGTACCAGGATAGTACTTACCTTCCATGCAGGTGCCAAGTGGGGGGGGTCCCTTCTGGCCCCCACTGACCTGTACTGCATGGGGGGCTCTGTCACAAGCACTTAGAGGCCCCAATTACTACTGCTGCATCCGGTGAGTGCAGGGCTTTTTTCTTTTTTTTGCCTTTTTAAGTGCCAAGTGGCTGGGGCTGGGCAGAGATGGGACCAGGCAGCCCAGCCATGGGGCTTCTCCTACAGCTCCCCTCACCGGGGCAGGGGCAGGCACAGCCAGAGGACCAGCAGGAGATCTTGAAGCTACCTGAGTGTGTCTGCCTCTCCCAGGCTGATCCGAATCTCTGAATCAGCACCAAAACTCCAAAACAGATTCAGCCGAATCAAAATGGATCAGTGATCCAAAACCCAAGAACAAATCACTGTCCTCCAAAATGGCTGAATCCAAAACCAAAATGAAACATAGCCATTTTGCACAGCCCTAGTGCTAATATGCAAAAAGTTGAGTAACTATGTATATGAGCACTCTCATTGAATTCAGTGAGATTTCTCAAATGTGTAAAGTTTCTCAATTAGTCTCCACACTTGTCTATTCTTTTGGTACTGGTGCAGAAATTACCTAATTAAATTTTTCAGGATAGTACCCATCCAAAATATCTGGATCATCTGGTAAACGTCATTTAGCATTTTATGATTTATTCCTAGAGTTCAGATATATCTCTAGCTTTCAGTTGGCAAAATGCTTTAAAATCTCACTTTTACTTGTCCCATGCCTGTTTCTGGATATTTATGTTGCACCAGAGGCCAGAAGGAATTTTAGTAACCTGTAATGAAGTAAGAAGTTTTTAACCATTAGATTATGTTAGCTAAATGAGTTTTTGGATTAATATTTTCTTGTGCAATTATTTTACTTCCACTGTTGTCCACAAATTTAAGTCCTGTGCCTTCCTCAAGTGCCACTCAAATCTCGTTTTCCTGCCCAATCTGATGCTCTGCTTTCTGCACCTTCCTTATTTGCATCTGATCCCCTTGCTTCTTCCCTGATCTGCCATGTGCCACATGCAGACTTCCTGTGCCACTTGTGGTACACATGCCACCAGGTGGCCACCCCTATTGTAGAGGGTTCTTATTGACTGTCCATTTAAAACATATCAGCAGAATATATTTTCTTTGGACAAAAGTTTTTTTAATATTCATTTAATAAAATTTTCACAAATTTACTGTTGCTAGAACCTACTTATCTTATAGAACTCTCACAGATATCCCTTTGAGAAGGAATACCATAATTCTCTGTTGTCTTTGACAATGTGTAGTTTTTAAGCCTTGTTCAAAATGAGTGTCAGACAGTGTGGTTAATGATGCTGGAAATGACTGTTTTTTCCAACCACTGGGGGCATCTACACATGTATTTTACTGCAAAGTTGAGTAATTAGATCTGCAGTAAACAATCTCTGTCTACACATGTGATACTATTAGGCACTATTAGGCCTAATAGTGGAGTAAACTAATTATTCCTGTCCCCTCAATGCAACAGGAAACTGAGGACCTACCTCCAATAGAGGGCTCAAATCCCTGTATACAAATGCTAGGAGCATGGGGAACAAACAGGAGGAACTTGCCCTCCTACATTCCAGCAGGGACCATGATATCGTAGGCATAGCAGTGACCTGGTGGGACTCTACCTACAATTGGATCATAACTATAGAGGGATCCTTTATAAGAATGATTGCATAGGGGGAAAGGGTGGAGGTGTAGCTCAGTATGTAAATGAACAGTACATATCCTTGGAAGTTGAAACTGGTACTTGGGGAGGGCAACCTGAGACCCTCTGGGTCAAGATATGGGTGGGGGGGGAGGACCAAAAGGACCTAACTGTAGGAATATGTTACAGACCTGCAAATTAAGAGGAGCTAGATCTGGAATTCTCCAGAGAACTGGAAGAGGCTGGGAGAGCATCGGATATGGTTGTCATGGGCAAATTTAACTACCCAGACATCTCTTGAAAAGAGAACTTGGCCAGATGTGACGGGTCACATGGGTTCCTGATGTGTATCTATGAGCTCAACCTGTCTCAGGAAGTATATGAGCTGACCAGAGGAAATGCCCTCCTAGATTTAGATTTGGCCAAGGGGGGCAACCTGGTGAGTGATCTGATGATAGAGTGTAACCTAGGCAAAAGTGACCATGGCACTATCACTTTCACTGTCTGTTGTAGGGCTGGGAAATCTGTCAGTAAGGTACAAATTCTTGACTTTAAAAAAACGCTGTCTTCAATAAGCTAAGGACTTCAATGAATAATGCCCTACAGGTTCATCAACCACAGGGAAATATTGTGGATAAAGAGTGGCTGTTTCTCAAGAACACAGTCCTTCGTGCACAGAAGTTTTCCATACCTGTACGCAAAAAAGGTGGCAGAGGAGTCAGGAGGCCATCTTGGCTCTATAGGGAAGTCTCAGATATTCTGAAAAAGAAAATAGAGGCTTATCAATGATGGGAGATAGGAATAGGACCCAAAGAGAACTACATAAGATTGGCCCACACTTGTAGGGGGCAGATTAGAAAAGCAAAGGTGGTGACCAAATTCAGGTTAGCAACCAAAATCAAGAAGTGCTTGTATAGGTACAGAAGGAAAACCACCATGGAAATGCGGGACCACTGCTCAATGTATTTGGACATCTGATCACTGATGCCAAATACTGGGACTTTAGGAAGGCCTTTGATTTGGTGTCCCATGATGCTTTCAAGGAAAAATTAGGGGACCATGGGCTCAAAAATTCAACAGTCAGATGGGTGGGAAACTGGTTGTGGGCTTGGACCTAGAGAGTACTAATAGATGGATCTCTGTCAACCTGGTGGAAGGTAGCCAGTGGGGTCCCCCAGAGTTTGGTACTTGAACCAGTGCTTTTCAATATCTTCCTCAATGATCTGGATGTGGGGTGAAAAGTGCACTGGCAAAGTTTGCCAATGGCAATAAGCTGTGGGGGAGTGTGGCCGTGCATCAGGGTAGGTTAATGATCCAGGAGGACCTAGAGAGTTTAGTTACATGGGGAAGCCAAAACTGGATGCTGTTCATCACTGAGAAGTATAAAGTGCTCCATCTGGGAAGTAAAAATCCACAAGAAACATACAGGCGCATTGGTGCTACTTTAGCTAGCACCATGTCTGAAAAGGACCTGTGGGTCATAATTAACCATAAAATGAATATGAGCTGCCAGTGTGATGCTACAGTTAGCAGAACAAACAATACAATGGCGTGCATCAACCAATGCATCTCAAACAAAACTAAGGAAGTTATTCTCTAACTCTACTTGGCATTGGTGAAGCTGCAGCTAGAGTACTGTGTCCAGTTTTGGGCACCATACTTCAAGAAGGATGTGGAGAAGTTTAAGAGAGTCCCGAAAGAAGAGCCATTTGTATGATAGAGGCCTGAAGAGCAAGCCATGCGAGGAAAGGCTGACAGATATGGGACTGTTCAGCTTAGAAAAGAGAAGATTTTGGGGGGATTTGGTGGCAGCTCACAAATATATAAGGGGAGAGGCTAGATGAACAACTATTCACCAAAGCACCCCAGGGGAAAACCAGAAGCAATGTCCATAAACTGCTAGAAGAAGGTTTCAGACAGTATATAAAGAAAAACTTCTTCATGGTTCATGTGACCAGAATCTGGAATAGACTTCCTGTGGGGGCAGTGCAGGCACTCACCCTCGAAATCTTTGAAAGGAGACTGGATGTACCACTGGCTGGAGTTATTTTAACCCAGCAGTCTTCCTGACCAGAGCAGGGTGGCTGGACCTGATGATCTCACAAGGGCCCTTCCAGCCCTAAACTTTTGTAAATCTGTGTGAATCTGTGGATTAACTTGAATGTAAGAAAGTACTGCCCAGCACAAGTACTATCCTATGGCAGAGTTTAATGTGTTGCAATGCACATATAGATGATGATCAGGGCTGGCATGAGGGTTGATAGATTCATATTTTGTAAGGCTGGAAGGGACTGCAGAACATCATCAGGTTCAGCCCCCTGCACCAAGCAGGAAAGATAACTGGGGTCAGGTTACCTCAGCGAGGTCCCTGTCCAACCTTCTCTTAAAGATTTCCAGGGTTGGTGGTTGCACCACCTCTGGAGGGAATTTATTTCAGTCTGGACTCCCTAGTTGTGAAGTAGTTTTTCCTAACATTGAGCCTTCAACAGTCTTCCAGGAGTTTTTGAACATTACTCCTATTTTTTTCCAAGGGTGCCCTGGTGAACAGTTCAAGGCCTTGATGTATGCCTCTGATGTAGCAAGTACCCTCTCAGCCCTCTCTTTTTCAGGCTGAAGAGTCTCAGATCCCTCAGGCTTTCCTCATATGGCTTGCCATGCAAGTCTCTGATCATACAGGTGGCCCTTCTGTGGATTCTGTCAAGCTTTACCACACCCTTGTTCAAAGTGTGGTGCCCAGAACTGTACACAGTGTCTGCCAGTGAGCCCTACACTGTAGCATCCTCATGCCCCAGCCAGCTACTCTGCAGCACATTGAGCTGGGAAGGAGAAGCTCTGGAGTCCCGTGCAAGCTGCCTGGGGCTGTGCCACCTCAAGTCAATGTGCTACAGTCTTGGGTGCACTTGTAAATGCTGCGCTTGGGAGCAATAAACTCTGGCGTGAACTGTGCCAGAGTTTATTCAGCCACGCTAATTGCATGTGTATGTGCACCCACTGTGATGAGTCTTGAACACAGAATAAAGCAATGTACATAGCCAGAGAGATACCAGTATGAAAAACGTTACTAGACCACACTCACTTTCATGACATCCAAAACTAGATTGGTGGGACATATTGATGATGCTATAGAAAAAGTTGTTGTTTTGCTGGATACCAGTTATCAAAGTAGTAGCAAATTAATGGCAGAAAATAACTAGGAGCCTCCAGAATCATTCCCTTACCTTCCTCCAAGAAACATATAAACATAACCAGAAACTGTTTTACTGAAAATAGAATAATAGAGCCCAAAGGACTGAAGTATAAGTCACTGTGTTTTTTTAACTGTTGTGATAGACTGTAATATTGTAGCATGAACTACAGTTCCCAAAAGGCTTCTGTGGGGGAGAGGAATCAGAGGAAAGCTGGGCCTGGGTGCAAAAAAGCTTGGCAGTTGGAAAGCAGGAGTGAGTGGCAGCAGCCAGAAAGATTCAGGGCAGAGACTAAAAGCAGAGTGGGTCTCAGGCATGGTGCCTGGATAGAAAGTAACTGAGTGTTGGATGGGACCAAAAACTGGTTTGGAGCTCCCTCTGGAGCTGAGGGAGAGTCTAAGATTTCTTCAGTGTATACCACGTTGTTAATGTTCCTTATCTGTTACCTTGCTCTCTGTTCCTAATGGTTGTACCACTGAGTTACTGTTTATAACCTGTTACATATATTCTGGATGTATGTATCCTAGTGTTTATTCGCCTATGCATCTCCCCATCTCCTTATCCCATTGACCAGTGACCCTAAAAGCCCATTGGCCTGTGACCCTAACCCCTCAACATGCCCTATATTAAAACCCCATGGGAGCCCTCCTTTTTGACGTCCCGTGTAAGATGGCAGGGCTCAGGAGTTCAGTATACTGTGATTCAGTTTTCAGTGATCCTAACAAATGTTACCTTTCCCTTATCCATGGAACACAGAGGTACTCATTGCTAATTAAACATTACTAGAATCTAAGCAAATTGGGGCCACTTTTTTTCCATTAATGGCACTAATCATAACATCTGGACTCAGCTGAAAATTAAAAATTTTATTCTGTCTCATGTGTTAATGTATCTTTCATGCCTGCAATACATGGAAATTGGTACAACAACATGGCATAAAATAAATAAAATAATTGCGTTGTATCCTTTTCAAATCTGATTAGAACTCATTTCAAATCTTATTAGAACGGAGTTCTCTAGTTCAGAGATTCCCAAACTTTTTCTTATTGCACACAAGTAAAATCACAGCAGTCCAGATACTCCTACCAGCGTATGTTGTGTATTTTAACCCCTTAAATGCTGATTATTATTATAATGAAAATTAAATCTGCCATTACACAGTTTCTCCTGAGTACCTGTCAAAGATGTCTTGCTTACTCCCAGAGGTACATGTACCACAGTTTGGGAACCCCTGCTCTTTTTTAAAGAGTTATAACATTTTTAAAGGAGTATTACCTGATTCACTTTACTATTAGAGACATTTTTTTCCAATATAGTTCACCTAATCACAGCAGCTTTTAAAATGGATTAGTTGACCAGTTGAGTTAATTCTGTGATTTTACTTGTTCAAAGTAGCATTAATCAGATTAAAAAGCAGAAGTACTGAATATTGTATGTCAAAGATTATTTCAAGGTTTATTAAGGATATAAATAGCAATCAAAAATGTGTCATAGGTTCAAAAGTTAAGACTTTAATTTTGGTTTAGTCTCTCAGGGAAAAAAAATCTACAGGTAGGTGTGAATATGCATTCAGTTGTAAGGCTTTTATGATCTGTTAAACTTATACCACTGTAATATTTTTAACATCTGTAAGATTTAAGTTTTGCTCCAAGGATACTTTAAGACTGGAAAATACCATAATGTATTTTAAGACAAGTCATCTGAATTGATTTATCATGATATTCAGCTTTTGAGAATCCTTTGTCTTCTTATTTATTTTGCATAACAGTAACTTTTGTTTGCCTGCTCTGAGCTTTAGAGTAATTATAAAAGGATAAACCTTTATTGGTAATCTATATCTTTCACAGAGTCATGTTGATTTTAACTGAACAACAATGACAAAAAAGATATTTGCTTCACTGAACCAAACATTTGCAATTAAATCAGAGGATAGGGAAAGGATTAAACACTAATGAGGTGAATACCATGTATAACAGAATTAGCATTTTGTCCAATCATCTTCAAAATCCTCATAGTTAGATAAAACAATGCTAAGGTAGATAATGGCTATTAATTGTCAGTCATGCAAAATATTATTTTGTCTAACTTATTGAAAGGAAATAATACCTCAACTCTTTAAATAAATTAAGGGTGTACTATCAATGCTGTGTTTGGCAGCTTATGGGCATGTATACACATACTTTTTTTCAGCACTGCACTGGAGATCCATCGCTTCGGACCAGACTCGATTAATTGAGTCTGCTTCTCATGTAAGCTTAATTGTTCTCCATGCAATTGTATTAGAGGGGAAATGTGCATCAGTGTGCAGAAAATAGCAGTGGTGCATTTTTGAGGTGTTTTAGTTCAAAATGCACTGCCAGAATTTTCTCAGTGTTGATGTGCATATCGCCACTCATACAACTGTATGTGTCACTGTGACATATCCATGTGCACAAAAATGCCGTTACACACTACTCCTGTAAATATAGTATTTAATGTGGTTACTCAAAGTGCTATTAGGACTTTTTGAATAAAGAGTGCATTTCAAAGGTAGAAAATGATTTGCGAATGGAAGTTGAAAACTCCATCAGGCCAGAGATGTATTTAGCCCATTTTTTTTGTTTTTGTTTGTGATAATAGTCAATATTGAATGCTTTAAAGACAGGTACACCTCATGGTAGAAATAAATGTGTGTTTAAAGGACTGATTTGTAAAAAGAAACTACTGTGGCAGAGGACGCAGTCCTGGGAGCCTGTGGATAGTGCACCATGAACACTCCCCACCCTCCCCCCCAACAGTTGCAGACAGGGTACTATGACTGCGAGGCACCCACAGACCACCTCTTCCCCCACCCCCTGCAGTAGGGTGCCTGGTCTGCTGACCATGGACCACAGCACACCTCCAAGACCACACATACTCTGGATAGTTTCCAATCATCAATTTTTATTTCCCTACCACAAAACACTCCTTACCACCCTCACTCCCTAACAACACACTCCCTCCTACCCTCCCATCCTTCCTCCCCATAACACCCCTCTCAACCCCAATGCCCACTACCAGTAAAGCATCTTTTTTCATGTGCAACTATTAACAAGACTGTATTTGGTGTAGTGTCATGGCAGAACACTGGGTTGGAGGTACCTACAACACAGCGGAGAGGCTCCCAGCACCCTGGCCTTTGGTGGCACCACTGCAGGTGTGGACAGTGTAGTGAGGCCAGGGACCTGAGGGCTTGGCCAGGGGTGAGGGTGGGCACTGTCCTTTTCCTTCTTCATGGATCTTATCCCATCTTCCGCTCAGGGGTAACATGGTAGGCAGGTGAATGGTGGGCAGCTGCCAGGTGGCAGGTGGGTTTGGGGTCAGTGGCTTACTGGTGGGTGGCAGGTGACTGGTGAAGTACTGGGGAGTGGGCAGCATGAAGGAGATCACCAGGGCCAAAATGGTGTTGAAAACCTGGTGGTCCTCTTCTGTGGCCTCCACTGTCCAAACCGTCATGGCAGCTTGCTGCTCCTGGATGTCTAGCATAAGAAGAGCCATTTGCCTCTCCTTGTGGGCCAGAAGCCTGATCCAGAAGGGACAGTCCACCTGGTCCCTCTCTTGCTTGTGCTCCAGCTTTTGGGTGCACCAGGCCCCTAAGTCCACCAGCCACTCCTCAGCTATGGTGACCAGCCAGTCCAGCAGGAAGATATAATCTTGAGTGCACTGTTGGCAGATGCAGCACATGTGGAGGGTGCTGGCCAATGGTGTCGGTGTCATTGATGCTGCAGCCTTGGTGGCAGATAGTGCTTCTCCCCTGTGTGCAGCTGCTGGACCTCCAGAGCCAGGACAGAGAGGCTCTTTGTGAGAGTTTGCAAAGTTTCACAGATAACATGCACTATACGAAGGGGATGTGCTCTGCCCAACCTCATATCAGGGATTGTGCATGCACAGATACCCAGGCACCATGGTAAGTTGTCCAGGCAGCCCCTTCCATAGGTGACCACCACCTGAGCCCTCCATCCCCACTCCCTCTGGAGAGGTAGGTGTCCTAGTTGGTGCTTACTGCAGGTCCTAGCAGTCAGACTCCAAGCCAGGTGGTGGGGAGGTGATCCAGCTGTCTGTGAGATGTGGGAGTGTGGAGGCCCAGTGTAGCATAAACTGAACTAATGTAGCTAATGTTAACATAGAGTGTGACATAGTGAAATGTAATCATGTTAGTCTTGTCCTGTAAGCAACTTGAAAACTTCATTTTGTATTTTTCTGCTTCACATAAGTGAATAAACTCTGTATAACCTTTATGTATCAGCATGTGTAAAAGCGTAAATGGTGAGAGAATGGCATAGAGATGAGACAAGAAGATCTAATTGTTTACGTAAGCAACAAGTCACCAAATGTAAGTTACCAGTCAGTAAACTAATTAATGAATGGCTGAAGAATCCCTTTTGGGCCTAGGGCACAAAGAAGATAATGAGAAGGAATGCAGCCATCCTGCCAGATGGGCAACAAGAACACTGCAAGGCTAAGATCAGCTGAAGACAAAAGAGGAACAACCGCAAAAACAGAAGCTGGGTATGGAAAAACCCCAAAGCACTGAAACAAAGGATGCCAATCCCTATAAAAGAACATTTTGAAAATGCCAAGTTGTGTGAGTCTCTTTCTCTACTACTGTTTTCAGAGCACAGATGCATCTGTTCACCCCGCTCCAGCTGTTATCTTCAAATCTGCTGTCTTCAGATCATCATCATCTACTCAATAAGCCCGGGTTGGCCACCCTGGGCTGATATTGAGCAACTATTGCTGGTAGCTATATCTGGTGTATGTGTGGATGAAATGGTTGTTTGGTGTATGCCTGTGTCTAATGACGTGCATGATGATTTGTGTGTGTTTGTATGAATGGTGTGTCCGAACCTCTATGTCTAACTCATGTGATCAATAAACATGGCATCTTGCCTTATCCGCCTTTATAAAGTGTCACTCGTAATTTGAGCAATTGGCAATTTGAGTAACACCAGTTGCTGGCCACACTGGCAATGACCCCCTCTGGGGAGAAGCTGAAGCTGGCAATGGGTGGGGCTACCCTGGCCTGCCCTCCCTGCTTCATATGCAAGCCAGGAGTTGTTGGGACAGGTGACAGCACAGGCTTCCCATGCTGGAGGATGAAGCCCAGTATAAAGAGCGTGCAAGTTGCTGCCATGGCTGGCCTGAGGGGCACTACTCCTCAGAGCTGGGCTGCAGTAGGGTCTCTGGCAGTCCCCCTGTGCTTGAGTAAATGTGGCACCTATAGGACCCTCTGGGAGCTAAGATATGGGCCAGCTCCTGCATGCAGGGAATGGTCCTGCAGGCACCCCCAGACCATTGATTATACTCAATCATGCAGACCCACTGAGCCCACAGGGCCTTCACTTTGATGTGGCACTGCCTCCTGGACTGCTCATGGCTGCACTCCCACATGCAGCTTGCCATGTCCTCATAAATATGCATATTTGCCTGAGTGTCCCAAGCCAAACTGTCTTTATACCTCACCTTCACCCAAGATCAGATTAATGAGATTCGTAGTCTCCCCTGCCACTCAGTTTGGGCCCTGGACTGGTCTCCAGACAGATCAGGAATGCTGCCATCACTGGTGCTGCCTCTGCTAGGGACTCCAGGTACCACTGAGTCCAGCACACATAGCCACAAGCAAGGAGCATGGTGCCCAGAGGACAGGCAGCTACAGTTACAGGTAGGTCTGGAGAGGCAGGCTGGGGGCCTGCAGGACCGATGGAGCTGACATGTGCCCACAGTGCAGGTCATGGTGCTTGGGAGCCATAGAGCAATGAGCAGAGGCCTGGGAGTCAGGCTGGAGCTCTGCTGTGTTGCTGCAGAGCATGCATGCACAGTAGTGCACAGTGGCCAGGGGTAGGCAGCAGCTGGCTTAGGGGCTAGAGGGCTCAAGGCCAGGCAGTGATTTCTAAAGAGCCACACCTACTCTGTGACTGCAGGGACTCCCAGCCACATTGCTCTACTCCTGGCAGGAGCCTGATGGTCCCCTGGTGGTCTGGCTAGTTTGCTCCCAGTAAGGATCTATGGGTGCATCCACACATGCAAGCACATGCATTTGCAGGAGCTCAAATAGAATTGAGGGGAGGCCAGCAGTGGATGGGACCAGGCAGGGAAGGGATTAGGGGCCTTGGGGACGCTGGCGGGGGATGAGGCTGGGCAGGAAATGGATGGTGGGGCTGGGGGAGTGGAAGGGGCCAGCGGGGGTCCTCCCCATAGTCCTCTACCTGTCTTCCAGCCCCCCCGACCCCTTACTTACCGGCACTGGATCTCTGGTGCTGAAGCACACAGCCTGCCCTGCACGGGCAGGCCATATGCTTCAGCATGAGGGTGAAGGCCAACCACGGAGATTCTCTGGCAGCCAGAGCATCTCTGTGAAAGACCCAGCCTCCAGTTGCCTCAGGGCATAGACCAGGACCATGCCCTGCTCGGCTTTTTCTAACTCTGTTTTTTTTAGACCCCTGGATATCCAGAGGTCTAATTTTCTAAGTTTGCAGTGCAAGGAACATTTTTTTTATTCCCGCATGTTCCTCTAGCCTTGTTTCAAGGGGGTTTGAGACGAGACAAGAGGCACGTGTGTGCTTGTCTAGAAGTGCCCTATGTGTGCAGTACTACGCTTTAGCTAATGTTCAGTAAATCTACTACCTATATTTTCGGGTAGTAGATAACTGTACATTAACCTATTTTACTGTATGTGTAGTAGCTTAGTGCATGGTTAAGTAGTGATGCTTTACTGCACAGTAGATTAGTCTAATGCACAGTAAAGCATCTTGTGCAGACACACCCACTGCCTGCTTCTTCTCCTCTTCCTCCTCCCCTAAATAAATAAATCTGTAAATGTAGTCTATCTGTAATTCTAGAGTAGTAGTAATTTTGAATGTTTGCGTGGTTGGGGCCAAAAAGGTCAAGCACTGAAGTTTTATATCCCCTACTAGGATTTGAGGTGTGTATCATCAACTTCATAAACATCCTAAAACAGAAGGCCATCTACAGTTTAGAATAACTGTAGAAAATTAACTGGATTTACTTGACTGAGCTATTTATGACATACAGGACACATCTAGAGGATTGCCCTGTGGTGGTGTTGTTACTGCACCATGCTTTAGTAATTCCCTTTGGAAGTACTAAAGCATGGCGCAGCAATCGCCCATACCGTGCTGTGCACATGACGCATGGTTAGTTTTAGCTGCTACTTTGCCATATAGGTGTGCTGACTGGAGAAGCGTGCCACTATGGCAAAGGAGCTGCCGGTCAGGTGTAGACTCATGTGATTGCTACCTTGCCATAGTACATTATACGGCGATGTAGTGCATCGCTATAGTAATGTAAGGCAATGTGTAGATGTGCCCACAGTGTTTCTCAAAAAAGCCATTTAAAATATTTTCAAAGACAATAATATTCTGTTTCAAACTCCGTAGATTTCTTTGTATGGAAAAACTTCAAGTTTGTGAGTGTGCTCAGATATATTTCTCCTTATGGCCAGAGGCATATGAGAAACTTGAGATGGAAATTAATGAAAGTGAGCAAGTTAGAGATTGGTCATAGAGAAACTGATAATGAATAGGAAGTTATTGTTTTAATTACAGAAAAAAAAAACTTATCGCTACTTGACTTAAAAATAGGAAGTGAAGTGATTCTTGATTTTCTACTTAACCCTCTTTACATCACTCCTCAGTCTTACTCCATCTTTATCATAATTTTTAATGGATTTTCAGCATGTTTGTACCAATATGGAATACCTTTCATGACATAAGGGATACTGGTAGTCTTCTGGTTAATTTGAAAAATGTAATATGAAATATAGTTCAACTGTAGACTCATTGTGTCAGTAATCCAGAGCAAATTGTCTCTGCCTTCAATAAAAAAACAACAGTAGCAACAAGAACAAAAACTTCTGTGCATGAAGCTGAGGGGGGAGCAGGCACCAGGAGGGAACTTTCTAAAGTGTTTTTTAAGTAGCAGTATCTGTAGAAATACTCAGATGCTTAACCTAAGCATGCCTAATAGTTTGTTATAGCTCCTAATTTTTTTTTTTTTAAATAATGGGCCACATTCTCTCTTGATGTAATTCCATTAAATCAAGAGAAACTGGACCAATAGCTTCATAACTAAAAAGCGACCTATTCAACCCTGGTGTGACACCAGAAAATAATTTTGCCCAAACTATCCATAATCCATAGCATGATGTGACATCAAGAATCATGCTGTCCATCAGCAACATTAATTATGTTGTATTGGGAATTAACATGATAGAGTAATTGGCAAAAGAACAAAATGAAATGTATGTTGCTCTAGAGGATTTTTTTTCTTTTTTGCTATTAAAATTTCATGCATAAGATTGATTATGTTTATAGAAATTGACTTTCTTAGATTGAAAATGTTTGCCTGAAGGAAGTTGGATTTGTTTGGAGCTACACACAGAATATAATCATGAAAATATAATGAAGAGTTAATGAATGTGCAACAAATATTAAATAGATCAAAGAATAGTGTGGTGAAATGAATTTTTCGGATAATGTGAGGGGGGTTTCTGTTTTCTTTGCTGATTACTTGTAAAGGTAGTTAACACACAAAAGAAGAACCATTGCATGATTAATTTACAAATGTAATACCACATATACCCTAAACAAAACTGTAAATTAGAATATTAATATATTCACTGGTGATTATGTTAAACTCCTTTTTGCCCAAACCATGTAATTATTTAATGCAGTATTTAACTGTGACTAACATTGGAAAAGGAGAATAGAAATTCCAAGTGACTTAAAAATATTTACAAATATCTATGTAATTATTTTGTATAGATCATACTTGCTAGACGTGAACCTGAAGTGACTGTTTTGGTTGTTGCAAATCCGTTGTCATGTTTTTTCCTGATAAAGGCTGGGACAGACACTGGAAATGTCTTATGCTTTTAAAAATTCTCTAGTTCATTTTTATAAGACTAAATGGGTAACATCATTTGCTCTATAAATAATTTCTCTGTACATAAACTGCATCCATTGTGATGAGGGAGATTTGAATGAAAGGGGTAGTATGAAAATAAACTAGTGTCAGCATTACTAATTTACTTGCTTTACAGGAACAGGCCCCCTGGATTGCTAGCATATATGTAGCAGAATATTAATGAGAAAGGGACTGGATAGAAAGAAAGAGAAACAGTCAGAGAGAAGGGAAGGAAAAGTAGTGTGAACACACACATACACACGTGTCTAATAGTCTACAGAAATGCAGAAAGAAGTACCCAGCCCTTCTCTTATTGAAGCCACTGGGTAAGGTATAGACTTAAATCAGTGGTACCCAACCTTCCAACCCCATGGGCTGGAGGATTGACTTGAGTTAGGTCTGCAAGCTACATAGCACACAGAGTTGGCACATGGGGTAGGTCCACATGTCCAATCTTGTGTGCCAACCAAGCTCTGCTTCCCAGATCTGGCTGTGTTCTGGATCTGGCTTGACCATGTGCACCCAGACCAGTCTGCATGTTGGTCTGACCCTACCACATGCTAATGTGGCAGTCTGACTCTGCTGCCAACCACATGTGGCTGAGTAGCAGCCTGACCCCACGCATCTGCCTCTGGCCATGTGCTGTCCAGGCCTCATGCACTGGATGCAGCTCTGAAATGGCTCCATGTGCTGAGGTAGAGCCACATTATCTGACCTGTGGGGTTCCCCAGAGGTCTGGGAATCTGGAAGCAGGAGAGCAGCAATTAATGTTGCAACCACTCCCCTGCCACCAAATTCCCAGATTTGTGGGGAGCCCAGCAGGCCAGGTGACATGGCTCTGTGGGATGGATCTGGGTTGAGCACCAGTGACTTAAATTAAAGCAGGACTTGACCTGAAAGGAGGGAAAATAAAAGATTTTTTAAAAATCAGTAGTTTTAATATTGCCACTTTAGCAGATATTCATTCCTGTTTCACCTTCAAGATTGTTACTATTTCTAGGCTTGTAGTACCTACAGGGCATTTCTACAGATGACGCTAAGTCTCCATAGCAACGCGATATGGTGATGTAGCACCAACAGTCTCAAACCATGATGCCTCAGCTACATCACCTTAGCAATGGGCTCCCTTGTTACAGTGACGTAGCAGCTAAAAACCACAGCTAAAACACGTGGCGCAGTACAGGCTGCTACTGCGCCATCATGCAGTACTTCCAAAAGGAAATACTAAATGATGGCACAGTAACAAAAGTGCCATAGGGACTTGTGTAGACAGGTCCACAGTGTGCTAAACACTGCTTTTACAGGCAGGAAATTACAATGCCTGTTCTCAAGGATTTTATACAATTTTGAAGATCTTTTTTGTCTTCACATACAGTGGTATGAGACAGTGAAGCTGTGTTTTTGTTACTTGAAAGTTCTGAGTATAGGTTCCAATTGAACCACATGCAGCAGACAGATTTGCATGCTGGCAATATGAGAAATCATTATGCAGTGATCAAGAAAATTACAGGACCATTAGTAATAATAATAACTAATCACAATACAGGCATTGCATACTTTACAAGGTATCAAAATCTCCGTGGAGATGTGCCCTTTCACAACCGGGGCCACAGATAAAAAAAAAAAACAACTGAAAGTAGAGTGACTATGCAGTGCAGTCATTCCAAACCAATCTTAGGTAGAGGACTAGGTACCATAACTGGTTATATTTCAGTAATGGTTCTGTACCCCTTTTGTCAACTTAGGAAAAGTTGGACTATTTAATAAAATCATTTTAAATCAATGTTTTGAAATGTGTATATACCTTTCTCATAGAGTCATTTAAACCCATTTATCACTCTCAGAGTGATGTGGTTTAATATTGTAATTTTAGCAATTCAAGTTCAACTAATTTAAGGAAGCATTAAAAGAACTGTAAAGACATCTATATTAAAGGCACTGGTTCAGTTAAATTTGATTGAGCTGAACTGGTATAACTATTCTAATGCACATGAGCCCTAAGGGATCTTATTTTGGGATACAAAAATCTTATACTGTTAGCAGTCTGGAAAGACTGCAATACATTTATTTATTGTTGGTAATAACAGGTTAAAATATTTGTCAAAAACACAAAATAAACCTGTTGTCCTTTCAAAAAGCAGGCAAAGTCAAAACTGTATCCATATTGGGAGTAAAAGAAGTCTTGTTAAAGTGCCTATATTTTAAATTGTAATAAATGCTGTTTAACTTCACAGTGCTTCAGCAATTCCTAAGCCCTTCTTAAAAGATTTTAACACTGTTTTTACCAAGGGGGTTTTGGCAAATTCTTTAGAGCCCAATTAACCTGATCAAGGTACCTTGAAAGAGGACTCCCAGACTGTTTGGCAAAGTTTGAATTAACTGCAAGACCTGTCTAATTAGATGGCATCTTTTCTATTTAAAATTCTTTTTTCAAATATTTGCAATGTAAATGTTCTAAATTGTTCTCTATATATCACATCATAAATATTCAAATCATTACTCACCATGTATTTTTAATTTATAGTTATTAAAATGATTCTAAGGAGCTGAGGCATTATCCTCATCCCACTGGAAGAAAAAACAAAAAACAAAATAACCCCCCTCCCCATAATTTTCTTCAAAAAGGTGTGAAAGAAACAGCTCTTAGGAATCTAAAACAAGAGTTAATTAATTCTACTGGCTGAAATGTTCCAAAATGCACTTCATAAGATTTCCTTTAGCAAATTAGATTTTATTTTTGATGTTGAATCTGACAACACATACAAATAATACATCCAGAAGTAATTAACTAGTCAGGGCATCTCTTATTTAACAAAACATACATTGTAAGTTATGAGAGAGCTGGAAAGCTGAACTGGGGGAATTGAGGAAAACTTGCCACTTTTTTTTTTTGAAGATCTCTCATCTTGGAGACCTTGCTGAAACTATAGTTCAAGGACTTGAATGACTATAAAAGGTGACTGACAGCACAAGCTAGTGTGCTTTCACTGTCTAAGGAATAGGAAATTCACTAGCATAAAAACAAGTGACCTCACATTGACTCACAAATGTGGATAAGGTAAGAGTGAGCTGATTTACTTTAGATGAGACCTGGGTTATGATGGGGTAGGTTGGAAAAAAGAAGCCAAAGAATGGGAATCAGCCCACAACTTCCTAGTCTTCTTTATAGTCTCATATATATATATATATATATGGCATCCTCTTTGACTTCAGTGGGTCTTTTCACCTACTTCTCTGGGACTGATGTTGCTACTGTGAGCCAAAACTGGAACTACTGGCCTACTGGGTTAATTACAAATCCTATCCTGTTGTTCATACTTGTGGAGAAAACTAAGTTGCCTTCATTAATGAGTTTGTATTGGGATTGCAGGATTTTTGCACAGAATTTTTTACTAAGACTGTTTTATTCACAAAAGGTGCATCTATACATGCTATTAATTAGGGCCATGCAAAGCTTCAGTAGCTGATTCGAGTTGAAGAATATTTGGCCTGATTTGGGGACTGAATCTCAGAATTAAACCGGGAGTCCAAGTTAAAGTTCTGAATTGATTTGAAGCATCTGAATCAATTCAGAAAAGATCCCCCAAAAATTCAGCTGATTCAGAGATTCAACCATAGACTAAACAGGGAGCTGACAGCTACCTCCAGCTGGTAAGTCTGTTGGGGTTGCAAGAGAGGGAGGGAAGGGGCTTTGGGGATGGAGGGATTGGGATTGGGGCTGAGAGAAGCTGCCCAACTGGGGGGGTGCATTACTCAGGGAGAGGGGCTGAGGAGGTGGTATGTGGTGTGCAGCTTGCTGTGGGCAGAAGGAGGACATGCCAGGCTGTGCCTACCTCTCCCCAGTCTATCCAAATCTCTGGATATCTGTGAATCAGTGCCAAATCTTCTGAATCTGATTCAGCCAAATCAAATCAGGACAGTGATCCAAAACTCTGAATCTCTCACTCCATCAGTCCAGTCAAATCTGAAGCTGAATCAAATATTTACATATTCACATAGGCCTACTATTAATGTACCTAAATAAACTCTGGTGCAGTTTGTACTGGGGTCAGCTGCTTCCAAGGTACAGTGTCTTCACATGTACCCTGGGACTGCATCAGTTTGGGCAGCTCCAACCTGGCAGGGAGCCCAAAAATCAACTGAGGCCTCTGGGTGGCAGTGTTGGCTGTGGCACAAGGGTGCTACATTGCAGGGCCACATGGCAGGCAGCCCTTGCACTGTAGCACTCTTGTACCCCAACCAGCCCTGGTCACAGTCTACATGTGAGTTTGAGCACACACAATTATTCCAGTGTAGGATAGTAATTGTCCCAGACAGTACTATCCTAGAGTGGATTTAATTCATGTGCTGCACCCTAATATGGGCACATGTGTAGACTGATGCTTTAATGAAGAGCTAATTAGTCAAATTTATAGTAAAGTGTTCATATAGATGAACCCTAAGTTATCTATTGGAGTTAGTTCTATGGTGTCTTTTTTTTTAATTGAACAGAAAGTACATGGTCAGCAGTAGGTGATTTTATTTTAATATAAATCTAAATAAATACACAAAAACTAGCAAATCCCTATGAAAAATAAATCCTCTCCATGGTTGTTGACCTCAGGTGGTATAACAATATAAATTGTCAGAATATCAAGCAGTCTGGATTCAATTTTATTTTTCATTCTTTAACACTTACAATGGAAATAAATTTGGATTCATTCTTCAAATGAGCTACTTTACACTTAGTAGCCTTATGTGAATAGGTAAGTAAGAACCCAGCTGTAAAAGCCGTCTGTTCACCAGGGCACCCCAGGGGAAGACAGGGTCTATTGGTCATAGATTGCTGGAAGACCATTTTAGACTTAAGGAAAAAATTCTTTACCATCTGAGTCTCCAGAGTCCGGTATAGACTTCCCACAGGAAGTGGTGCAAGCACCTACTCTGGATACCTTTAACAAACACTTGGATGCTTATCGTGCTAGGTTCATCTGACCTAAGCTGACTTCCTCCCTTTGGGCAGGGGGCTGGACCCAATGATCTCGCAAGGTCCCTTTCACTCCTAATGTCTGTGAAATCTATAAAATACTTTAACCTTTGGACAGTATCCCGGGGAACCAGAACGGGACTTACCCACAGCCGCGGCGGAGCCCGAGCGGGACATCTGCCGCTTGTTTACACCAGCGCAACCGGAAGTCGGCGTCGGTGCCGGCAAATGGACGCTGGTGATAAAAGCAGCTGCTGAGAGAGGATGGGGGGAAGAACGAGCTGGGAGCTTTGCACCAGCCAAGGCAGAAGACCTAGAGGGGAACAGGCCATAGACCCCCCGGTAGGAGGGACAGGAAGCTCCCAGGCAGGATGAGCTGCCAACCGCTCAGCTTGAGGAGCAGAGAACTCTGGGGACAAGAAAATGGCTAAGTCCCCAGAGAGAAGGACAGGGAACCCCAGCGGGGAGCTGCAGCTTACCCAGCAGGAGGGGAGGATACCAGCCACAGCAAGCTGCAGGATGATGAGTGAGGAGCGGCAGACGAGGGTCGAGGATGAGGAATCAAGTGACAGGGAATTTTGGGACTGCGAACCCGAGACACGCAGGACTTGCAGGTCCTGGGTTGGGATGCCGGTGCGGGAACGCGACGTCTCCAGAGATGGTCGGGACCCGGAAGAGCGCCAAGGAGGTGCTGTCAGGCGAGGTTGACGCCAGCTGGCTACAGCCATAGACTAAGATAAGGAGTGCCCAAAGGGGGCCTGGGAAGGTCCGGGTAAGAGGCCCAGCCAGTAGGGCTGTGGGGGCCTAGCTTTCAGTTTTTTGGGTTTGTTTTCCTGTTAAAAAGGATACCCCAGCTGAGGGGTATATCCGGGGAGCTCAGGTCAGGGGCCCCGCAGTGAAACCCCGCCTTGGCCGTGACCCAGTCCCAGGTCAACCAGGACATGAGGAACCCTAAGATAAGGGTCAGTCAGACTGGTGAGGCAGTCAGCCCATTCATAGGAAGCCAGGTCACACATTAGAAGGGAGCACCAGAGAAGGCATAAGGCCGGGGTTCAAGGGGTGGTGGAGCCCCGCAACATGACCGCTGAGGGATCCCAGGCTGCGGAGTGACCAGGAGCCATCCTAACTGAACCTAAACAACAAGTCGTGGTGGGCGAGATCTAGGGCAGGGAATGGACATCATAATACCTACTCCAAACGAGTAGCATTCCAGGGTGATCAGCGGCAGTCCTCCTTCCACAGGCGACTACCCACGGGGAGGACCCCCCCTTTTCCCCCAGTCCGGCAGTCACAGACAGTTATCCTTTAAACTAAATATCTCAAAGTAAGAATAGGAATAAGGATAAGGATTTTTGTCTCGGCCACTTTACTGGTGAGTAATCTGGGAGGAATCACTTTATTTTTCCATGTTTCATTTTCCCCATCTGTAAAATGCTTGAGAATATCCCTCGTGTTTGGTGATAGAGGGGTGTGAATCCAGGGCAAGAAATGAAGAGGTACCTATTGTCCCGGGGGGATGAACCAAACCCCAGTGTCACGGTGGGCCGGGGTGGCAGTTAGGCACGGAAACAGGCCGGGTTCTTTTGGCTATGGAGAACTGAGGCATGGGAAGCGTAGTGGTTTCTTAAACAAGGTGGAATTTATTTGACTTACGCTTAGGTGCATAGGAAAACGATGTCTTCAGTTACAGTAATCACAAATAAACTGAACAAACAAAACTGTAACGCGTAGAAAGCTGTGGTGTGACGCCAGTCCCAATTGGTGGACGATCGGGTAGCCGGAGAGTAATGCTGAGGTCAGGATGCCAGAATGCTGAGGTGAAGTCGCAGTGGGATGGTCCAAATCGTAGTCAGTAATCGGTGAAACTTAATCGGGAACCAGGAGATCAAAACCGCAATTGCTCTAATAGCACGAAGTGCCAATCAGGGAAGGAGATCAGTAGGCCCAAGAGCCTGACTGCCAGACAGTCCCTGGAAACACCAGCTTCTGTCTCCAGTGACGCAATCTTCTCCCCCCCCCCAGAGGAGGGGCTCACTAGCCTTAAATATGAATTTCTTTAACCAATCAAATCGATCCTCCGACAGAATGTTCTAGCCAGATTATGTCATGTTTCAGGGAAACTGAGCATGCGTCAGATTGGGGCGTGATTGTTTCTGCGCATGAGTAACACAGAAACTGGGTCATGCTTGATTGACAAGCCCAAAGGTCATGAAAAGGGCAGCTTTGACCCTGTATGGAGTTTTCCACTCTCAGCCAGCAGGTTCTTGTATTGACAGCACCCATACTTAAACTATTGCTTCAACACCTATAGAAAAAAATCTTCTAAGTAATGGTTGTTTATGGTTAGTTGTCCTTTAAATGTAATATCTCAGACTAAGGATATGCTTACATATTAGCCTGCCGTACAGTGCAGAGGTACCTGATACAATTTTAAACAAGACTCAGAGGCATAGAATTCAAATTTACCCTTTTGTCTGAGCCAAGAAATGGAGTAAATTAGCAAGGGAGGTCCATGTAGTCATGGCTGAATTACTTCCAGTGAGATAGATCATTTAGGCTACAAAGAGACATTGCATTTGTCCCAGGATAGACCAGTTTATCCCAGGACAAAGTGCAATCAGACATATATGTCTACTGTCCCAAGATATACCTTTAAATGGTTCATGGGATAGGAAGCATTAATAGCTTGTCTTAGGACATCACAAAATGCACATGAACGTTTATTGCAGGATCACATCATTGAATCAGACAGAAAAGTGTCAGTATATTTAGCCACTTAAACACTGATTAAAAGGGTAATGTGTGTACATGCCAATCCCAGAACATTTTTGTTTCAGGACAAACATAGGCACAACTTGTCCAGGGACAAATGTAATATCTGGTCATCCAAAATCTATGCACCGTAGTATTGTTACTTAAAAATGTTGAAGGGAAACGAGGAAAGCTTTATGAAAAAAAAATTAAACATACCCAAGTGTTTTGGAGACCTAACTTCTATATTCATGAGTAATTTTAGGTAGATTTACCTGGACATTTAGGTACTTAAAGATGCAGTTTGGTGCCTTATAGAATTTTCAAAAACTCTTTGCTGGAATAGGTGTGTAACTCACTGGATTCTTTGCTTTACCTGCTCAGACACTTCTGAGAAAAAACCCATGAGGCATCTTTCCCTACCAAAATGCCCTTGATAATCTGTTCTAAGTCACTTTTGAAAATGGAACTTAGGCTCCTAAATCACTTAGGAACTTGTAAAAATTATAACAACAGTCATTTAATGGGAAAATGTAGGAAAGAATTCCTTTTTGTACCCAGGAATGTGCTCTAAAAGCTTCTGAATTCCCTGTGGAATTCATACATTTTGCCCAAAGTAAAATTGCAGCTATTAAAACTGGACTATCAGTGAAATAATGCATGATCTTGTTAAGTAGAACATTTTGTTTCAGTCTCTCTGTTGGATGCTTTGCCAGAATTCCAAAGGGGCTGAGATGATTATTTTACTACTCATTTGCTTTGATCTGAAGGAGCTCTCTGGTGAAATGCCAAAAGATCTCAGGCTACTGTTCATATGGACCTGGTAGGGCTGTGATTAATTTACTGCAACTCTACTAAATCTCTTAGGAATTTTTTTCCTACGCTAAAAAGAAAAATAGTTTAGGCAAAATGGGCGTGATGAGTCATTTCACTCAGATATGTCACATTGATTCCACTTCCTGAAGATCAGTGGGCCAGATCATAGTATGGTCTGGCTTGGATTCAAAATGACACCGCTCACAATGCATTTTATAATTTTCAAATTTAAAACTTTTCTCAGCTGTGTTTCCTGAAACTATGAAAGGTTATTATGAAATGACTTTAAGCCCCTTGCTTTGGCAAGGAGATTATTCTGTTGTCATTTCAGACAATATAATTACCATCCCGATGCTTTTAAATCTCCTTGTCTCCCATTTTTTCCAAGGTAATTTAAGAACATAATGATCTATTTTTAAGTAAAGGCATTCTAAACTAATGTTAAAGTAACTGGTAAAGTTTTCTGACACACCTATTAAAGAGTAAGTCCCCCCTGCCTTTTCTTTTCATCAGAAAACTTTGAGTGTCTTCAGTATGTTTACTTAACATGTAAGTTTACACTTTGATTTCAGTACTTTTTATTGGATTTCTAAAAGTTTTAAATAAGTATATTTCAAAGAACAAGAGAAATGCTGAGGGGAAAAACAAGAGCGCAAAAAAGAACCAGCAAGCTTTTCTTGTAGAGGGGGTAGTTTGGCTGAAAAGTAAAGAGATTCATTTATTCCTTTCAATTCTAAGTGCTTATATATATTACAGGATATAAAAAGAAAAGGTTCAGACAATAAAAGAAAGTGATTCCAGAGAGGAAAATTAACCAAATGAGGAATTTTGCTCTTGGGGATCGTTAAAGTGAATGTTTCGCACTGGGACTATATAATTGAGAAGGCAGTGGCATCTTCCTAAAAAAATATAAAGTAATGCACTAAACTGATTTCCACATTAAAGGAAGACACACACACACACACAAAACAAACAAACAAACAAACTTTTATGAGCATTAAAACTTCATAAAACAAGGGCTGTTAGTAAAATCCTACTTCGTGAGTTTTTCTTTCTTTATGCTTCTCTGAAATAAATGTATTTCAAGCTCAGAGGTCTTTAGCAAACTGAACAAAATTCAATGAAGAAATTTTAAAGTGAGAAATAACAAGAGTAATAGAGCAATAAAATACCAGGTACTAGAACTGAAATTGCCATTCAAGTATGTAGAAAAATTACGCTTGGATGTACTGTTCTATTGTCCTCAGCTCTCACAGTCTTTTTATTCTTTCCCCTGTTTGAATATAAGCATTTAAATAAACTGAAATCATTAAGAACCAAAATATACTTAGTTAAATCTGTTTTTCTTTCATTATTTATTTGAAATCTTACAAAATTCTTTGTCTCCTCTGATAAAAAAGAAAAGATAGAAAAAACATAAGCATTTGGTACTAGATTCAGATGTCTTCTGACTATAAAGTTATTGCAGATTCTTCTTTCCACATGTAAATGTATGACTTGAAAGCTGAGAGATAGATACATAATATTTGCTTAATCAGGCTCTTAATGTGATATTTTTGCATAGATTTAAAAAGCAGTGTTTTTCCTGTTAAAGTGGGATTCTTCTTTCTGCAATGCATTCCCTTTTTTCATAATGGTATCCTAGTGCAAGCTTCTCTGCCACTACAGTTTCTGCTATTGGATGGTTATATCTTCTTTTCCATGCAAACTATCCATCTTTGTGCAAATTTCATTTAACTTTTATCCATTATTTATACCTTTTATTTTTTTCTTACATAGTATCTAATCCAGATCTCATTCCACTACATTGTGAAAGCCCCTGGACAAAACTAGCCCAAGATTAGACCTTAAATATGTAAGGGTATGAAAAAAGATATACAAAATGGGGTTGGCTTCTGTAACTATTATAGAGATATCTCTCAATGGGGCAATGTTTACTTCTAACTTTCATTTGTGCTAATGAATGTGAATTTTATATGCATACATTTTCAAGTAAAAACTTAATTTCTGTATGCAATATAATAGACAATATTATTGTCTCCACTCCCAGGAACTGTGTTTGTCTTTTCTCAGTCTTGACAAACCACAGTTTTATTTAGTTATCTACATTTACAGTTTCCCAATAAAGTGTGCATGTTCTTCAGCTTTTGTCAAGGTTATTTTTTTTCCCTGCTTATCTAGTCTAAAGTGAACTATTTTTAAAGCACTCTGAACAGCACTTTTGAGGCTCACAATCTTGAAATACAGTCTTCAGTTTATAACTTATATCCAGAAATGATATTTGAGGGAGGTTTCTTGAAAGCTACATTTTAAGAAGTGATATGATCCATATGTGGACCCTCTCCTCTACTAAAGTACATCTCAGCGAAGCCACACAGACATGGGAACTGTTCAGAGTGAGATTATGGTCTAGTTATCTAATTCCTACCATTCCCATAGGGTTTCAAGAGCTGCTTTCACTTCAGTGAAACTATTCTGATGATCAGAAATGGAATTTTGAATTGCTCTTCTGTGTGACCTCAAAAGATGAAATTCTAATAGGGCATGAAAAACTTTAAGCAAAATGAGAGTTTTTTTATTGCTTAGAGTTTGAATCACCAAGTCTAATTTTTGGATATGCAGCTCAATGACTTTACAGTATTTGCCTTTGCTGGGGAATCTAAACTACCTTAGATGATTATGGAAACAGAGACTCCCATATAGGCTAGGGACAGAAATGACACATAAACTGGTATAAATGGTTGGAAACCAGTTCAGTTCTGTAACACAACAGGTATTCACTGTATATAAACCTCTTTCAAAATGGATAAAACTGGTTTAAGATAAACCTGGATGGATGTAGTATCAGACTCAACTGATTAAGGTTAAATCAGTTTATTGAAAGTCTGCCCCAGATCCCCTCCAGATTCAAGTTAACTTACAGTCTCCCAGCATCCCAGGCTGCTTGGCACCTCCCCCACAACCTCCTACCCATGAAGTTAGCCCAACGTTGGCCCAAGCTGTCTGCTCCAGCTGAGCAGGGAGGTGTGCTCTAGTTCTCTCCAACTTCTGGCCTGAGCCACTGCTGGCATGAGGCTGCATTTCCAGAATCAAAAGTTAATGTCTGTTCACTTGCTTCTTAGACTAACCTGCAAAGATTGAATTGATTCAGTTTTGGGTTTTTTGACTGTTTGTACTTACCCGTAATGTCTATAACTATCCTTGTCATTAACTCAGCATTCTGGCTCATTTCTTACCTTAATAACTGCAATTCTGAACGAATGACATGGAAAGTACTGGGAGACTCGGATTCTTTCCAGATTTTATGCTAATAGAAAAGGCATGTATGTGTTTTCTACAACTGATGGTACTTTTAGGCCTACATAATGTACCTAACCAAATGAATTGTACCTCTAATATCTCTTTGTGAAGTTCATCTTTGTTATGAATTGTTATATTTATAATTACGGATAATGGTGTTTATTTTTTTTCTTTAATATCTTAAATATCTTGAATATCTTTAAACAGAGTAATCAAAAAGCCAAATAAGTTTCCAAGGCTCATATTTGCCCAGGATAAGATGTACTGTAGAGCAGGGCTGTCCAGTTTAGGTATGCCTCTGATTTTAGTCACTGGCAGTGACTGAAGATCTCAAATTCAGTGGTGGGCAAGGAGGTGTGAGGTGATCAGTAGTAGGATTCACCACCTGGGTTCCAGAGCTACTGCAACAGCTCCAGGGACCATGCCAACAAGCTCTTCAGGCTGCAGTTCCCCTCACAGGCTGAATGTGGCCCAGTAGGCTGCCAGCTGAAGAGATGTGCTGTAGAGATTAATGTTCTATTCATAAGAGAAACAAAAAGATCATCTAATTTTCATTATATTGTAAAGAATCAACTCAGAACTTCAGGGTGACAGCAGATAAAATAGAGCAGTGGTTAGCCATGTTAATCTAAGGTCAGGCAGAAGATAAGACAGAGAGGCATCTTATAAATTAACTGGCTCAAATGGGCATGAGCTCATATTTCTCTAAACCAGTTAGTCACTAATGTCTCACCCTACCCAACCAGCAGGTGGACCACAGGTTCTTCTCCTCCAACATCATAATCTGCTACACCTCCATTTGGTTTCTATTTGCCTCTATTTGGTTTCTGTTTTCTTCTAGGAAGACCGTGTGTTAAACCAGATACTCTGCCTGTATTTCCTTTTCAATAGCACCCTAAAACATGTTAAAACTAGAATAAAATCTATGAAATTAACTTTCTCAGAATGAAGACTGGCCGGATAATGGGTAATGTACTTTTTAAGGGTAAGGTCAGAGAGTGGCAGCACTCCAAAAAGCTGTTCAACCAGCTGGAACTGATGTAGAATCACAGAATCATAGAAAATGCAGGTTGGTAGGGACCTCAGGAGGTCATCTTGTCCAACCCCCTGTGCAAAGCATGAACATCCCCAATTATACCATCCCAGCCAAGGCTTTGTCGAGCCTAGTCTTAAAAACTTCCAAGGATGAAGGTTCCACCACCTCTCTGGGTAATCTGCTCCAGTGCTTCACCACCCTCCTAGTGAGAATGTTTTTCATCATACCAAACCTAAACTCCCCTTGCTGCAACTTGAGACTGTTGCTCCTTGTTCTGTCATCTGCCACCACTGAGAACAGACTAGCTCCATCCACTTTGGAACTACCCTTCAGATAGTTAAATATTACTGTCAAGTCCCCCCTCAGTGTTCTTTTCTGCAGACTAAATAACCCCAGTTCCCTCAACCTCTTCTCAGAAGTGCCCCAGTGCCCTAACCATTGTGTTGGGAATCAGAGAATGAGTAAAGAAAAACAAAAGATGGATATATCTTTGGCAGAGAAAGATTCGGAGGGAAGAGTATACAGCTGCAACCCTTTCACTGCCAAAAGCTTGGGTCTTGACTATTGGACACATGAGCTCTCATTACAGTAAGCTCTCACTACATCACCCTGGATCTGTTCCCGCCAATTAGTTATTGTAGTTAAAAGATTAAACGGTTTTCATAAAACCAAAATACTGTATTGTGTCAAAAGACAACATTTGCTATTATTTACAAAAAGCAATATTTGGAGAAATCATGGATACCATTTTTTCCCCTATATTGGCTACATCAACAGGATTCTGGCAGGTGCCGTTAGAAAACAGAACACATTTAGTATGTTCTTTTCCCAGGCTTTTTGATTACTCTGTTCAAATTATGTCTCTGTGTGGCTGGATGGGGCCCATCATTTGGATCCAGCTCACAGGTGGCCTGGGCAGTGCCTATCTGCCCCACAAGCCAAAAAGGTTGAGTTACTGCTCAGGGTGAGAATCAGCAGAAAGTAACTGCGTTTTGAACAGGGTGATTAGAACAATATATACCCAATGCTTATTATGAATTTAAGGGGTAATATTAAGTACTAGATGAGATTTTGTTTGAGGGCATCGGGGTGACGATTTATAATATGTTGTGGAAAAATATCTTAAAAGTATTTTAACATGTTAGAAGTCATGTAGGGATTAAAAATGTTGAAAGAAGTCAGAAGCTAATAAAGTTGTATGTTGAATACACAAGCAAAGTCAAATGATAGAGTTAATGTTAATGATGCAAAGAAAATTTGCTGCTGGAACAAAGTAGACATGCAGTCACTTATGTTGATTGGAAAAAAAAATCTAATCTATACTTGTCTGAGACTGTTTGTATCCTGTCTAGAATATCACCTGAAAAGGTGATCATCCATTCTGAACATAATTTCTACTAGGCATGCCATACCTGATATTCACAATTTGGTGAATACAAGTTTTTAAAGAGTTTGCAATGAACAATTGATTTGGATAACTGCTAGGGTTAATCTAAACAGCTGCAATAAAATAATGTTAAAATAAGAAAGCAGCTATTCTGCAGAATCAGACTCTGAGCCTTATTTAACACAACTAAATTACGGAATGACACCAATTAGTCCAAGGTTGCCATTTTTTGACATTTTGTTCAGTAGAAAAGTGTAAACAAAATGCCTGAATTATATAAAAAAAAGGTTCCAGAGTCACTGAAGACTTGCAGGTATTTAAACAGATAGATAAATCCAAGTGAAAAGAAATCAGTATGATTTGGTTCTGAGAAGCTGCCCCCATTTCATGCAAATGACATTGTGTGTCACTGGTGGGAAACAATAGTCACAAACAGCAATGATTTCCCAAAGGTTTGTCCTGAAATTGTATGAGTTGTTGCACCAGATGGAAAAATATTCTGAAGGAAGAGGTGTTTTCTTTTTCAAAGCAGTATGAATATTACAGAATCTATGGATCTCAGACAGGTGACAACCATTGGCTGCTAAAGTAACAGAGAACTAGGATATGAAAAAAAATTTAAATGGACTTGCCACCTCCTGATACCAACAGTGTGCATATTCCAGAGGCTCTCTGTTGATCTAAGTTGCAGGTTTTTTATATTTTGTCTTTGTCATGTATTAAGGACTCTTAAAATGGGGTGTCCAAACATTAAGGCAATGAAAGATGAGCTAAATGGGCTCTGATTGTCTCAGAGATATTCCTCTTTGGTGGAGGATCACCTGGGCACATCTACATGTGCTATTAATTTGCATTATGCTTCCTATTTAGTAAGATACTGCGCAGTAAGACTTCACTGGGAGCTTCCCTGCCCAGCAGAGGGTTCACTGTGAGCTGTCCTGGGTGTGGGGCAGCAGCTGGTGAGCCTCCTGCCAGGTGCGGGGCACTGAGCTTGCTGGCAACTACCCTGCTTAGTGTGGAGCTGCCTGCTCCAGAGAGGGAGCAGGGCCTGGGAACCAAGGCCCTGCGCGCTCCCCAGAGCAGCTCCATGCTGCACAGAGCTGCTCTGGGGGGTGGGCAGGGTCTGAGTTCCCAGCCCTCGCTCCTCCTCTGGAGCAGTCAGATCTGTGCAACGCGGAGCTGCTTTGTGCTGGGACAGCTCCGCATGGAGATGCCTCTCCTGGGGTGGGTCTTGATCCCCAGGTGGCTTCTAGGCAGTGTCCCTTCTGCCTTTCTTGGCCACATGGGGATTGTGACCCTCCCACTTCCAGGTGGCTGCCAGGCAGCATCTCTGCTAGATAGGGATTACTCTCCCAGCCACATGGGGATCAGTCCAGACCTGATCCCCATGTGCCTGGGACGACGCAGCAGCTGCTGCTGGCAAAACAATTCTCCTAGCAATGTGAGAATCAGGATAGTCCTGATCCCCATGTGGCAGGACCTTAGCCAGGCAGCAGCAGGCCCCCTGTTGCCTAGGCTGACTGGGATCAAATTGCTCCCAGTCAGCATCTATAAATGCACTATTGTGCAGTGGCTAATGTGGAATTAATTTACTGCCTGCAGGTAATTTACTATCTCCAGGTAGTAGAAAGCCCCTCATTAGCTTAATTTATTACACAGTACTTGCTGCGCTCATGATGACACTTAAAGCATTACATGGTGATGCTTTACTGTGCAGTAGTTTAGTCTGCTGCACAGTAAAACGTCTCATGTAGAGATGCCTTCTGTAGATCATGTTAGGCAGCTCATATTGCAATAACATTAGACTCCAACATAGGGCCAACATGGGGTGGGAATGATTCTCCAGAATCCCAGGATGCACCACTCCCAGCCCCTTCCTTCCTAGTGGACAATCTATCCTCTGGAGCTCTACTGCCCTGGAGTGACATCTGGGGACACCCAGGGAAGTCACAAAGCAGGTAAAAATCCCCTCCCCCCAATTTCCCTCCACACTCAGAGGCACATTCCCCTCCCCTGCCCTCCTCCTCTGCTTCCTTTCCAGGCTTATTCCTAAACTCCCACCCGTGCTGGGCTTTTCCCCAGTTTCCGGTTCCTCTCTCACCTGTCTGCAACTGCTGTCCCAGAGTGTGAAGAAGTCCCTGTCCTGCTCCATGGGCTGTTCAGGGGGTGTGCTCAGGGAGCAGTAGGGGCATGGGTGGGTGAGTTCCTCTTCCCTGCTTGCTCCCAGGCTGGAAACATCTGGTGGTTGAGCTCATCCTGGGATGAACCCACGATGTGTTCTCCACCAGGCCAGGACCGAGCAGGGGAAGGGAAACCTGCCCACCCACCACTGCTGCCACTCTCTGGGATGAGCCCAGCTCCCCTGCAGCTCCTGTGGTACAACAGAACTATACCTTTTAAGGACTAACTTACCAAAAAACATTTGGGGCCCCATGAAGCTCTTGTTTTTTTAAGCACAGGTGGTCAGGATCTGAATAAAGCAGATATTATTCAAGTCTTGTAAGTGTTGGATGGACACTGAACTCCACAGACAGATTCCTTAACACAAGCTGTATTAAACCTTCTGAAATAAGATACATGACAGAGTAAGTTATTCTGTGTTATGCTAAACAAGTTGTGAAATTCCTTACTGAATTTCTTTCAGACTGAAAACAATGACAGTGAAATCCTGGGTTCACCTAGGTCAAGAGGAAGATTCTAGACTTCATTGAGACCATGATTTCACCCTTGAAACTTTGCTATTGATTTTGGCGGGTGCAAAAGAGAAGCCCTTATGCTTATCTTCAATGAAAAAAATATCTCCTTAACTAGAGGAAACAAGGACTTGCCATAGAAAAGCCTTTATTCTCGTGAGTACTTAACCAACTATTTCCATTAATTTCCTAGAAATAAGACATGAGAGGGAGGGAAGTCATGTGCCACAGGTCTATTTGGTATCCTAACTGTTTAGGTTTATGCACCTTCTCCTTTTCTTCGGGTCAGCTGTCCTACACAGCATTTATTTGCTTACAGAAATGTAGTACACAAAAACCATGTCAAGAACCAGTAAAATAAAATATTCTACCTGTGCTATACTCTTATTTTTCAGGTTCTTCCCTGTCTTGTAAATAACATACCCACCAGATAATGTGGCAAATACAAGTTACTAATAAGTATTTTATTGAATAGATGAATAAATAAAACCATGACCCTTCTGCAAATTTACTGCTGCCTTTCTGCTGAAGTGACTTGCTTGGCTGTGTTCTCAATTTGAAATGTATAACCAAGAACTAAGTAAACAGAACTTTTATAGTTAGTAGAATTTCTTGTGGGTTTTTTTCTTTGCTTTTCTCCTGAGTTTGGCAACCATTGTTCCTTCTGGATCATGGTGTATGAAGGTCACCCAGACCTTCCATGAATATGCCTGGGCTGGAGTTTTTGGAAGTGTAGAGGCTGCCCAGACCTTCCATTCTCCCTTTAGGACACTGAGACAGAACTGAAATGCCAGACTGAGTCCAAAAGCTTGGTGCCTCCATGGCTGTATTTGTATAACCCTTGGGAAACTGAACCCAGGTCCACCTGTGTGGCAGGGATGGATTCTATCACTGAACCACAGGGAATTCCTCTTTGCCTAAGTGCCTCCAGGTTAATTTAACAAACTGAGAGAATTGCTAAAGAAAGAAGGATGTCCTTACTATTTTTTCCCCCAGAAAAAAAGTGTATCACATTTGCAGACCATCTCTCTCAACCAATTCCAAAGTACTTTGGTGTTTTGTTCTCTTGCTGTGTGCAAATAGCATGCAACTGCCTATCATATGCATAGACTGACAAAGCATCAATGTTGAATTATAATGGATTTTTTTACCTCATTAAATTGAAAAGAAAAACTGCATCTTGTAGGTTGCTTGATTTAAATATCAAATGTGTACACAATCTCACTTTGCAAAGAAACTAATATTACAAAACCCATCCTTCTCTTTGATGCTAGTTGAAGACTTAAAAAAAAAGGGCAGGTGATTAGCAGACATATATCATTGAATGGTTTACAAAATAAATTTACATAGCAATTCAGTACCCCTAAGCATTATTGTTGTTCCTTGAAATGATATGATTTTCCCAGGAACCTGTTTCAGTGATTTGCAGCGGTCTATAACACATTGTGTCTAGAAGAAAATCCAAAGGGAATGATATAGTTATGTGATAAGAGAATGGGTTTTGATGGAAAAAAACAATTATTAAAAACCCCCCACTGCTTAGAAGTTTCTAAAGCTCTGTGAAAGCTCTGTTCTGGACATACACAGAGAGAGGCATTTCCGCCTGCTTTCATTTAAAGTGCATGACAGCTGGAACATCACTCTAAAAGAGTTGTGCTCTTTATTGTGACCAGTAGGTAATTCAATTAAATGTGTGAGCTTCAAGGGTCTGTCTTTGTGCTGTCTCCTGTTATGTATATTATTTGGTTGGGGGGGGGGGGAATGTGGCAGAGGGAGGGGTTATTCACTTTTTTTTATCATTTTGTCTTACAGTAGTTGAGTGATTGTATTGTTACAATTGCTCATAAAAAATATCTACTGAATTATTTTTAACAGTTTTTGTTTTGGTATAAATTGATGGTAATTGATGATAGGGCACAGTCTAATATTTGAGTTCTTTTATTTCTTAGGTCATGAAATACATTAATAACAATATACCTCTTTCTAAATACATTGCCAGCTTAGATCATATCAGAAAATAAGGGTAAAATGTACTTTTCCAAATCTTGATGCAACATTACAGCCACAATGTAAGATAAGCTCTTTATGCAAGTCAAGGCATAACATTTAATGAAAACATGGTCCCTATCAGAACAGGCTTATAATCTAGGACCCTGATTCCCCTGTTCATTGTGCACAGGCAGGTTGACACTAATGGGACTCTACACAAGCACAACATATTACCCAGGGGTATCACTACCTCTTCCTTATTTTTTGCACCTAATTTTAAACCAAGTTATTTGCTTCTCTGTGAAGCTGAGAAAGGACAATATAAAGCAGAGTGTATGTGCTTATGCACATGCATAATACAATTTTGCTGGCAAATTATTTTTTTTTACAATTTATTACTGGTTGCAATGCATGGTCATTTTTTTTTTTCAAATGCATGCCTTTGAGAATGGAAGAGAAATATTCAAAGGGCATTATGGAAATTTGGTGGCCAGCACCTATTTGCTTTCATTAGGAAATGGAATCCCTAACTCTCTCATCTGAAGATGCTTTTGAAGACTGAAACTTTTCCCTCACTTACATCCCTGTGCAAAGCCTGTCAGATTATGGTTAATGTCCATAGATGCCTTTTAAAGTAGGAAATGAATAATTTGAAAACAGACTTTTAGAGTAAATGCTATTAAATATCATTGAGTTTCTGGAGAAAGGGCATTCTGCCCTAATACAACTAGTGGAATGTTGAAGGATCTTGGACTATGTAAACAGCCCAGGGAATTCATTTCATTCTTTCATCCAGTCAATAGGAACATAAGCAGAAATAGCAAAGTGTCTTCTTAAGTTTAAGGCTAATGGTTAGGAGAGATATGCTATCTATGGCATGCTTAATTGTAGGATGGTGATACAAGGGCACAGACAGGGTAAAACTATTACACTTGCTTTCTCCATGCATAAACAAATAATACATGTCTGAATTTTCTCTCAGATTAGAAACTGTCAGTGTTTGTTTAGTTTATATATCAACTTAAATGAGGGGAGAAGTGCAATTTTGGATTCAAATTGGATATCAGTTCATCATTTGGTGTAATTTTCTTTAGACTAACAGATACTTTATCAAATGCTACTGTAAAAATGTGCCTCTAATGAGGACAGTTTCTGCTTCATTTTCAAGGTTGTGAGTAAAGTTTTGAAATATCCATAAAGACAAGAAACTTAGGGTACGTGCACACATTCACCACACCCACCCTATTTAAGCCAGCTGATCATAGACTGGGGGTGGCTTGGAAATGCATTTGCTAGTGCTGGGAGTCATGCTAGAACCTAATCCAAGTAAGTCAGGGTAGGTGGAAGGGCAGGGAGGATCATGAGAACTAAAGGGACAGTGCGGGGGGTGTTAGCAGATCCAGAAAGGTTTGGTGGGATCTGGGGAGGGGAGCTGGCTAGTCTGCAGGAGGATTGGTCGGTATGTTGAGTGGGAGTTGTCCATCCAGGGGTGGGGAAGTGTGAGGAGGGGTTAAAATAGCCCATTTGGGGTTGGATTGGTAGGAAGAGTCAACCCTGGGGCTCGGATGAGCAAATGCAGTTTCTCACCCTACTCCAAATACATGCAGATACTCAGCAGTTCAGGCTATCCCAGGGATGGGAAATTATTTGGGCTGAGGGGCCACTTAACAAGTTTTGATGAGCTATCAATAGCCACACGCACAAAATCTTTCAGACGATATCATTTTAACAAATTATGGATAAAAAACAAATCATGTACTAAAAATCAAACATTTACTATAAAATATTTTTAAAAACCCAGAAAATGAGCAACTCAGTGAGGTGTTCCGAGTTACATAACTTACAGGTGGCTTGGGTGGAATGTGTGCATGTGTATGTGTATCATTCTGTGTATCATGTGTATGTCTGTCCTGTGCCCTCTGTGTGTGTATCCATCCTGTTTATTCTTCATTCCCCATTCTTTATTCCCCATTCTGTGTCTCTTATACATGATCATCCTGTGTCCTATGTATTTTGTGTCTATCCTCTGTGCATTTGCGTCTGTTCTGTATATTCTGTGTCCACTTGCCTTGGGCGTCCCCACGAGTCCTCCATGCAGCCGCATTCTAAGGCTGAAAATGCTGTAACACAAACAGACTATGAGCTTTCCAGGGGGAACAAAGCTGACCACAGACACCTGGTGCCAAGCAGCTGGAATAAAAGGGCCTGGCAACCCACACACATAGCCTGCCACACACAGGTGCCCAGGCCCCAGCTCCCATCCCTGCCATCCCTGGCAGGGCCTGGTAGTAGTGGTGCCTCTCCCCTGTGTGCAGCCAACCCACCTCAAGCCTGGGGGATGCAATGAGACAAGGGAGCCATCAATTACCACTGAGCCCCACTTGCTGCTGATGCTGCTCTGCTCTCTGATTCCCTGCTGCTGCCACCTCTTTTGCCCCTCACCCCCGACAGGTTGTTTCCTCTGGAGTCGCCACAGGGCATATGGGGACTTTTGGGGTGGGAGGTAGGCAGTGTGTCTTCATTTATACTTTCCTTCTCCTCCTGGTCTGGCTGGGGCCAGCCCACCTGGCTCCCCAGCCCCATCCCTTGCACCATCTCCTCCACCTACCAGTCCCTGGCATGGAGAGAGGGCAGAAGCCTGGCTAAAAGTTTCTAGGTTCTTGTCTGTTAGGATGGGCATAGGAGCTGCTGTTGCTGTTGCAGCTGGTACCTAGTGCATGGGGAAAGAAGATGGCAGAGAGGTGCCAGCTTTGAGAGAGGCAGCCATGGGCCAAATAGAATTCTTTTTCAGAGAAGCAGCTGAATAGAATCACTTGGCATGCCGTATTTTGCCCACTCCTGGGCTAAACCATTCCCCATCTTAGTTCACCTCTTTCTCTAGGTGAACTAATTTAGATTAGGCCAGCCATTTTTGCCAGATTTAACATCCCCAAATATCTGCACAGATCAGCACTTGGATCAACCTAGCCCTAGTTAGGTAGACCTAAATGTAATGTCTGCATGTGCTCTAAAGGAAGTGGATGAAAGATGTATATAAAAGCATGATAGAAAAATTGAGGTTGTTCTGAAACAATGGAATCATCACCACTGAAGAATCATTATTTTCATTATGTGTCAACTACTGGTAATTTGATATACAGTCTGACATATCTAGTAAAAAAATGAAGTAACTGTAACTAAAGCTCATTTCCTTGTTTCATTTAGGCTCTTCTCTTTTGGAATATTTGCTAAACTTTTGGGTGAGCAAGTTTTTATTATGGAGAATGTTCAGGCAAAGATAAAGTATCTTAAATGCCTGTGCATATGAATAATTTCACAACAAAAACAGGGCATGGGAATAGGAAGTAGGGCTGAGTAAAACGGCTATGTTTCGTTTCCGTTTCAAATTTGGCCGTTTTGGAGGACAGTGATTCGTTTTGGTGTTTCAGATCACTGTTCCATTTCAATTTGGCCAAATCTGTTTCAGAGTTTGAATGCTGTTTCAAAGATTAGGATCGGCCAGGGAGAGGCAGGCAAAGCCAGCTGGCTGCAGGTCCTCCCACGGCTCCTCTGGCTGTGCCTGCCTCTGCCCTGATGTGGGGAGCTGCGGGAGAAGCCCCCATGGCTACCCTGCCCGGTCCCATCCCCCAAACTCACCGGCTGCAGCAGCGGTGATCAGGCCCTCTGAGGGCTCATGGCAGAGCCCCCCTGTGCAGTGGGGGATAGTGAGGGGCAGCAAAGATCACCCCCCCACCTTGCACCCATGTGGCAGCTGCCCCATGGCACGGGTGCAGCATGGCTTGACAGGGTGCTGCATGCTGTCTGAGAGCTGGGGCTGCTGGGGCTGAGTGGTGCTGGGTTCTGGCTGAGAGGTGGAGCCACCCCAGCTCTTAGTGTGTGGCACCCTGCTGAGCTGAGCGCCACCCGTATGATGAGACAGCTGCCTCGTGGTTGCAACGATGCCCACTGCCCTGCACTGCTGCGGGGGGCTCTACCACAAGCCCTCAGAGGTCCTGATTGTCACTGCTGCAACTGGTGAATGTGAGGCTTTTTTTTTTTCAAGTGCCGGACAAGGGATGGGGTGAACAGGGCAGCCATGGGGGCTTCTGCTACAGCTCCTCCTACCTGGGAAGAGGCAGGCACAGCCAGAGAAGCTGTGGAAGAAGGGCTGTGGGGCTTTGCCAGACTATTTCTGGGGGGTGCCTCCGAAATATTCTGAAACATCTGAAACATTTCCAAAATGTTTTGGATGGTTTCATTTCATTTCGGAGATGTTTTGGAGCCTTCCATTTCATTTCAGATTCAATGTTTCAGGCACCGAAATAAGCCAAAATACCTCTGAAATGAAATGGCTGCCAAAATTTTGCACAGCCCTTATAGTAGGTTGGAAGATATTGAAATGATCTGTGCTTCTGTACCTGAGTGAATCATAGAGCACATCTGAAAATAATGGAAAGAATTAATCAGCATGGAGTCTAGTAGATAAGAAGGCAGAGTCAGTAGCTGCTTGAAGCCAATGAAGAAGGTTTAGTTAAGATTAAGCCAAGAAAACAATGATAGCTGCTAAGTTCTGAACCCTTCTGAAATTCTGGCCACTTCACCTTGTGAAGAAGGTTTACTTTAGGAACAGTTGTGGGTAACTGCATATGTTGAGTAATTGAAAAGCTTTCCCTTGAAAATAATCTTGCGTAAAGATCAGACTGTAAGTAAATATGTGCGTGTGCTTTAAACAATGCCTAAAAATATTCAAGGCATAAAGTCAAGCACTCTCAAAAATTAGACAATACCAAGATAAACATTGCGTGTGACACCTTTGTTTTGGCCTATTTATCCATAATAATTGTTACAGTTAGCTAGTTTTTCCCCACAATATGTTCACTGGCTCCCAGACCCAGCTGCCTTGTCTAGCCCAATCCCATTTTCCCCAATTCGTAACCTACATTGCTTCTTAAATGCATTGGGGTTTTTGATTGAAGCTGATGAAAGATGAGTTAAGGTAGTAATAGTAATATTGAGGAAGTGTTTCATAGTTATTCATTTCTGCTAACAAAATAAAGTACTTTAATTTTAGGGAGGTTTCTCATTTCTTACCTACCTACAAATAGGAGAAAAGTTTTCACAGTATGAAAAATGGGACATCATTAATATGAGCCGACATGAAAAAGGCAGAAATATCAGAGTAGAAAGATCCCTTGAACAGGGATGTGTTAGACCAGTGCTGTCTAATGGCAGCCTGTGGGCTACATCCAGCATGCAAGGGGATAACATTTGGCCCAGGCTCCTGTCTGACTGCTACTTCCCACATTGTTTCATGCACTGTTGGCATAACATTGGTGGCAAAAGGAGGCTTGTGCTCCCCAGCTGGCAGTAGTGGGGGGAATATTTTCACAGGAGCAGTGGGGTGCTGCATTTAGTGGGGGTACTGAGAAGCTTGTGTGGTGTGCAGCCCTTATGGCATGCAGCCCATGCACTGTGCAGTCCAGGGTTGGTGACTGGTGTGATGGGCAGCTCCCAACCCCTCTGAACATTAGACAATTGATGACAGTGTAACATGTACTGGAAATTTGTGGATTCAGTCCATGCACCGGACAAGATTAAAACTCACACATAATTTCTTAATTCTCCCAGCCAAGGTATAGAACTGCTTGAAAAATGTCAACATTTTTTGTGAAAAATAGGGATACATTTGTAGCACAAAAGCTACAAAATGCATCCTGAGATCAACTCTCAGCATAACCAGAGTTTTGATAAACCATGATAACTGTATTTATTCATTTGTATTGTGATGGTGCCGCCCCATGTGGGATCTAGGAAATGATCCCAGAAATGAGTAACTTCAAAAGATTAAAACTTGTGTTAGGTGAAGCATTATACAACAAACTCGAACTCTGCTGATGTTCATTCCAGTGCTGCACCTACTCTGATAGGGAATGTCTCTCCTAAATCTCTAGCATCCAGGCACCTGACAGGTATATTATATTTTGCTGGATGTGTGGGGTTTTCTTGTTATAATCTTTAATAGTACTCAAGACCTAAATCAGATGCAGCTGCCTATAATGCAGTAATTTAATTTTAATGACTCAAGCTACATGCTTTTGTATTGGCTACCTTGTTTTTTTGTAATTGTGTTGGTATTTATAATGGTTATTATAATAAAGCATATTAGTCAATGGTCATTAAGGTGACTGAGGAGAAAGTTACATCTCAGCTAGTGCTGTAAGGTCAGATTCATGAAAGGTATAAATGGGTATAGGATTGTTATTTATAAATGTTTCTAGTGAATAAATGCCATGCATATTTTGGAAATCAGTAAATCTGTTTAAATGAGTTGTTGATTGGCACTAGAAATTCTTGCGTTTTAGTAAATAGATGTAATGATAATGATTAAACTTCTGTGCCAACAGTCAAATATCATGAAGATGAAAAAGTGTTGGTTTCTCCTTCTGTAATAGTGATTTACATTTACAGATATGCAGCCAGTTGCTAGAGCTGTTCTTTTCCTTTCTTTTCTCTTTCTTCAAATGAAAAATGGCTAACTACCTAGTCAGGGTTCAATCTGGAAAGGTAATGAGTTGTTCTCAGTGGTACAGCATGCCTTAAGTTTCCACCTTGTATGGATAAGCTAGGTCAGAGGTTGGCAACTCATGGACCACAGGCAGAATCCATGGAAACATTTGATCTAGCATGTAGGCCTGGGGATTTGGCTTTTCATCCATGGAGCTCTCCCCATGCTGCCACATGGAAGTGGTGACTACGGGACCTTTCCCCATGCTGTCATAGACAAAAGAAATGGCATCAGTTGGTCCTAGTACCCAAGCACCTACTTCTGACCTGAGCTGGGTCATTCCAGCCAACAACTTGAAAAAGGCTGCCGACCACTGGGCTTAGTAGTTTTCATTTTAGTGGGTTTATTGATAAATTAGAGATGCAGTTGCCATTCATTGATAAATTAGGGATGAAGGTGCCATTAATTAAACCAACCTGTCTAATTAAGTACCTGGGACAGACACTGTCCATTTTATCCAACGGTTATAAAAAGTAAAATTTTAAACAGTACTGGGGGTTGGAGTAGCTGCTAGGTCCCAAGGCAACCTCTTTTCCAGGGCAATGTGCATCTCACAGAACAACCTAGAAAGTTTCTAGCTCTTGTTTTGGCCCCATGTATCTTTCCAACACACCTTGACATTAGCCAACTTCAACAGCAGGATGCTCTTGAACCTGTGTAGAGCATGGCCTGGTGGTTAGAATACTTTGATGGGGAGTGAGCATTGAAGAACTCCAAGTATGGAGGACCTAAAATCCAAGGGCTTTTTTAAACATGCAAGCGCTGCAATGCCAGATGCTTTGAAAATGCACGCAGTGACATATGCAATTGTATAAGTAGCAAAATGCATGTCAGCACTGATAAAATGGCAGCGGCGCACTTTTGAACAAAAACACGTTGGATGTGCTTTAGTTCAAAAGTGCACTGCCACCATTTTCTGTACACTGATGCGGATTTCGCCACTTATGCGACGGCATATGAAACAGCACAGTTTGCCTCAGTTAGCGTGCAGAGCAGACTCAGTTAATCAAGTCTGCTGTAAAGTGGTGGACCTCCAGCACATTGTGGGACAGAAAAGTATGTGTATGAATGCCCCAAGTATTCCATTTTCTGAGCAAGTCTCTTAACCACTTAACCACTACACCAGAGCAGGCCTTGCAGACCAGATGAGTGGCATGGAAACAGTCTGAAGGCTGGATCCAGCCCATGGAGCCCCTCTGCCTCAGACCTGATTTGGTGGACACCAGAACCCATGCTATATGTACCCTGAATGGATAATGTGTTCAGTTCAGTCTGGCCAGACCAGTACCTGTGCTATATGCAATAGCCAGTCTGACTAGACTGTGCTGCATGTGGCACCTACCCCGGGAGCTGCAGGCCAAAACAAGAGCTAGAAACTTTCTAGGTTGCTCTGTGAGATGCACATTGCCCTGGAAAAGAGGTTGCCTTGGGACCACCACACACAGTGCCTTCTCCAGGCAGACCAGACCCTGTGCTACATGTGGTGCCTGTGAGTGCCACATGCAGCATGGATCCCAGACCAGCTGGAGTGGGTGCTGTGTGTGATGCACATTCCAGAGTGGGCACCGAATGTGGCACAGTCCAGCTGGGGTGTCCACCATGTGCAGCCCAACTGATGTTCCTGCTGTATTGCAGTGCAGGAAGCTCACATGCTGTCTGCTCTGGGATCTGCGCTATGTGCACCATGGGCGTGGCCACTGAATCAGGTATGCTGGGGAGGGGGGAAGTGGAGGGAGAAGGAAAAGAAGGGGGTCTTTGGGCTAGAGCTGGTCTGTGGATGAATGTGTATGAATCAGGTTGGAACCAGGGGCCGTACCAGCAGTCAGATGGTGGGGCTTTGCAGGCCAGATCTGGCCCATGGGTCATATGTTTGACACTTCTGCACCAGACTAAAGGTAGAAAGGACTACCATCTCACTTTTTCCTGGATTACATGGAGTTTTCAGCTGGAGTAGGATCTAAAATCTTCATAAAGGGCCCAAAATACGACTTACATGGCTAATGTTAGTTGATAACCTGGTGAAGAATGTCTTGCCTTGACCACCCAATAATTAGATTCTATATATGGAAAATTTATAAAGTTGTTATCATTTTCCAGGTATAGAATCTAATTATTGTAGGTTTGCCTTGAATTTGTCCTCCTCTCGCTACTACAGCAGGGAAAATAAATCTGAAAGAGCCACACAGCTCGCTTCACCCCCTCCCCTCAACTTCTTCCCCCTGTAGTCCCTTCCCTTGCTTAATGCCAGGTTCTGCTATCTTTGAGCACATGGAAGTGAGGAGTGACTTTGAAAACACTGGGTGCATCCATACATGCAATAAATGTGAAGCAATAAATTCTAGTGTACATATGTTTATGCATGCATCTAGGACCCTGGCATATTGATTTGGGTCAGAGTAGCCCCAGCTGGCAGGGAGACCTTGGGGTCAGCCTGCCAGCCTGGGCTTGCTCTGACCTAGCTCAATGTGCTGTGGAGGGACTGGCTAAGGCATAAGGGTCCTTGACTGTGGGCCTAGCCAGCAAGCAACCCCCACACTGAAGCACCCCCAAGCCCCAGCCAACCCCATCAGCATGTACATGTTCATTTCTGCACAGTAAATAATGTTGCCATGGGATATTTCTTGTATATATAAGTACTAACCTATGATTGCGTTTATTATTTACTGTGACCTAATAGGTTAGACGCAGAGACTTTACTGCAGATCTAATTAGGCATCTCCGCAGTAAACATCTCCTGTAGCTACAGCATCTGACTTTGAAATAAACAATTTTTAAATAAATTACTATGGGTATCCATAGATTTAGTTCATTCAGAATTGATGCTTTATATGTTTTTCAAAACAGCTGCAAGTTTTAGCACACATAGTCCAAAAAAATACTTTTTAAGCAGTACTTTTGTATCTGCTTATGTATAGTGAAAATTATGAATGAAGTTAGGACACAACCAAAAGGCTTGTGATTTACCATATAGTTCAAAGAGCTGGGCCCAAACAGAGTCAACAGTGTTTCAAGTCATGATGACCCCATAGCTAAGCTTTGCCCAATATGTGTGTGCATTCTAGCTATTCCTCACAAAGGGTCCATATACTAATTAGCCCCCATTCATAACTGGAACTGGGTGTTCTTGTCATGTGTTCTAGGATCCTTAAATAACTTATATGCAGATAAGGCACATAAGTAGCCTAGCTACACCTCATCAAGGGCAGGACCAAAATAAGCATGTGAGACAGGCAGAGAGAAAAAGCAAGAGTGGGATTCTTGGTGAACTGTTTGGGACGCAATTTTGTGATGTTTGCCAGACATGTAAGGCTGGTGAAAAAACAGAAATCATTAGAAATGGGGGGAAAAGGCCAAGCTCAGCTGTGGATATGAGAAGGAAGTTGAAATGCATTCAATATAGTGGCTTACCATGACTTGAAAAAGAGTTGATGCTGAGGGGGCTGAGCACAATGGGCATTCCAATAGATCTTATTCAGATAGGCTGCAAAAGTCTATCCGGATGGTAGGTTCCTATCAGTGGTATAGCTTCTCAGCTCCTCTTTTGCTAAGATCAAATGTAGTAGCTGGGCAGTGACTCGGTTTTCTACCCTGATTGATGCAAGGAGCACCAGAGGGATAGTGATGGAATGCTGGGATGGAGGAGGAGGAGGAGTTCTTGGAGCCTAGAACAGCATCAACAGCAGTTTTGGAGAGGAGAGTGGCAGTTATACATGGGAAGCAGATCAAGAGATAAGAAGTGAATCAGAGAATGGAAGAGAAGATCGAAAGTCTGATGGAGGATGGATGAAAGTGGGGAAGAATGGAGGTAGGAAAGAAAGGTGTAGTGGGATCAGTGATTTTGGAGGAGGCGTAACTGAAGGAAGCAAGGAGGGAAGAGTTCAGTGATCAAAACGAAAAAGAGAAGAGAAGGAGAGGAGATCAGCAGGGAGGAATGAAACAATGATTGAAGGAAAGAGGAAGATTAGTGGGAGGAATAAACCAGATCTGCAAGAGAAAGAAGATGGGAGGAAGCAAGAGATGGAGTGGCAGGTAATCTACACCTGAGAATAAGAACAGTACTAACAGGGGAAGGAGAACAGAGAAGTCAGATGATGAATAGATAATAATTTATTGAAAAAATATTGTTTGAAATGTTGGATGTTAAAGAGGAACATTTGAATAGCCTTATCACCTTTCCTAACCAGAAAACATGGGACATTTCATACTGGAGTTAAAAAGGTTATGAGGATTTTTGGAAGACATATGCAGCAGTAGGTGAGATAGAGGAAATTGTGGGGATAAGCTTTATTGAGAGAGAAAATACTATGGAAAGGGTAATCATTATTTAAATGTATACAGATATGCTTGAGATGGGGGGGTAGAGAAATGGTTGGACAATTATGTACAAAAAGTTATGTATGTTGAAAAGATACATGATAAATATGGTATATGAATGGGATTTTGAAGAGCCCGAGTGGTAATGAGGGCTGATGAGAGGAGTCCTAGTAGAATAATACACTTACTGACAGTAATCCAATTAGGGCCACACCAAGGGTTTACAATGTATTTCAGAGACCCTAAATTCTGTAGCAAGTATAGGCAGGAAGGAGATCTGGCCACATACTGCCAGTAAACTCTATGCTACAGATGTGAGTGGAAAGGACACAAGGCAGCAAAATGCCAATAAATACTGAAGTGTGTAATATGCAGGGAGGAGGGACACTTAAGGCAGCAATGTCTGTGGTCTTTTTCAAATAAAGCTAGAGCTACAGAGGGACACAGAAAGGGAAAACAGGGAAGAAGATGTTGAATCAGAATGTATGACAGTGGTGGAGATGCCTCAAGAAGGAAGAGGAGGGAAGGAAAAGAGTAGTATCTCAGTAGGTGAAGCAGCACATCTGGGGACAAAAGAGGGAAAAGAAGGAAAGATAAGTGGAACAAGTGACTTTGAGACTGAGGAGAGAGATGAGACAAAGGAGAGAATGCTACAGGAAAAAGGAGGAGGAGTGAGGATGAAGCAGGAGAAAGAAGAATATAGCCAGATTGGGAAAAGACAGAAATCACAGACTATGAAGCTTAGAAAGAAGGAAGCAGACAGAGAGGGAGGGAGGGAGATGGGCAGATGAAAAGCTCAGAGACTAATGGAGAGGGGAAAAAGGAAGTGGGGAAGCAGAAAGGTGGAGGATAGGGGAACCTTTCTTGAATATCAAAGCAACAAAACAATTTGCAAAAGCTATGGGGGTGTGAAAAGGGGGAGGTTTAGAGCTGCATGTGTCAAGCAGCAGCATAGAACACTTACAAAAGTGATAGAAATGTGTGATTTAAATGGACAAATGCTAGTTTCTGTATTGCATTTATGAATGTCAGAAGCATGTTATTAAAGAAGAGGTGGGATAAGTTTATGGCAGTAGTGAATGGGGTCAAAGTGGACTTGATATGGTTGCAGGAGTGTGGAATCCCATGGGAGAAGGATTATAAATTTTGTAAAAAGATGGGGATGAGGACCATTGTGGTGGATGATGTTAGAAGTAAAAGTGGCTCGAGTCATGATTTTGCTCTACAGTGAGGGAGTGGAAATGGGGCAAGTGCAAGTGATTGTGAAAGGGGGACTGCAATGGATGGTGATACAGTTATAAAAGAAAGTGTTAGAGCTTTTTAATATATATGCACTGGCTGAAAGTGAAGGAAAGATCACCCAGTTAAATAAATTAAGGGTGTATGTAGATAGAGGTAGACAGCAAAATTTAGTGGCGGTTTCAATGGCATTATTGAGGAGGAGGCTATGAGAGAGGACAGAGGGAAGGACAAGCTAGACAGCTAATCAAAAGTACTGATTAATATAATAAAAGAAGGATATTAAAAAGATGTATGCTGGTAAGAAACTGATTATGAAGATGAAACCAAGTGAGAGACAAGTGCTGAGGACTGATTTTGTATTAACATCAAATGGACTATGGATTATAAAGAAGGAGATTTTAGATGTGACCTTCACCAATCACTGGGTGTTGATAATTCAAGTGAGTATAGATGAAAGTAGAGGTAGGAGGAATGGGATGTGAAAGTTACATGTTCAATTTTTGCAAGATCAGAAGACCTGTCAAGAATATGTGAAACTCTATAAAGGATAGAGGATGCTGAGATACTACAAAAGTGTTTGGGAGTGATGGACAATGATCAAAAGAATAAGAGAATTTTTCAGAAATATTGGTTGAAGAGAAGTGAGGAAGAAGGTGGAAGAGCTAGAAGAACTACAAGCAAAGAAGCAGGAATTATTTAAGGAGATGGTAAGAGTGCAAGTGAAAGAAGAACTGGAAGACAAAGCAACAGACTGAAGAACGATTGAAAAAGAAAATGGATGAGAACTCTTCCTGAATGGAGCACCAAGGGCAGAGAAGGGGGAAGAATGATGTATTTTTTGGTGAAACTGAGGAAAAGAAGGAAGCAACTGAAAGCAGTGAAAACTGAAGAAGGAATTTAAGTAGGAGAGAGGGCGAAGGTGTTGGATGTGGTGGTGGAAAATTTATAAAGAGGTATACAAAAGAAGAAGAGTGGATGAAAGAAAAAATGACGGTGTTTCTTGAGGGGATAAAGGAAGGAATAGAGGATGGAAAAGAACAAAAATTGGAAGAGAAGTTAGGTATGAGAGGTGGAGGACTGCCTAAAAGCCTGCAAGAAAGGAAGGTGCTGGGAAGAGATGGACTCCCAGTGGAATTCTATGAAAATTTTTGCCAATGGCTGGGGACAGATATAATAAAGACATACCAGAAAATAATGGAGGGTGGGGAGATATGAGAGGATTTTGCAGAAGGCGTGGTAATTTTGATAATCAAAAAAGGGAAAGGAAGATGTGTTAGGCAACTCAACCCAATAACTCTTTTAAATGTAGACCACACATTGATTACAAAAGTATTGGCCAAACGAATGTGAGACAGTTTTGCAGCTGTGATACAAAAAAAAAATGTGCTGGTTCTGACAGCAGGATATCCCAGACCCTATGGTTAATAAAAACTGTAATATGTGATTTGCAAGAGAGGACAAGGAACATGGTAATAATGAATTTAGACTTGGAAAAAGCTTATGTTAGGGTTAAACATGATTTCATGTTTGAAGTACTGTGGATGATGGGGTGTCCTGTGAAGATAACTGGATGGGTCAAAGTGTTACACAGTAAAGTGGGAAGTCAAGTACTCGTAAATGGTTACTTGAGCAATGAAGTCCCCATATAATTAAGGGTAAGACAGAGATGCCCATTCTCCCCCTATCTTTTTGTGTGCATGATGGAGCCAAAGGTGCAGGTAATTTGTTATGAGAAGCTGATAAGTGGTGTGAAGACACCAGGAGAAGATAAATATGCAATATATATGGATGATGTGAACATAGTGGCTCAGGGCAATGTATCAATCAAGAGGGTACTGATGCATACTGAGGACTATGGTGAAGTGTCAGGGGTGACATTAAATAAGATGAAATGTATGCTGATGGGTTTGGGGAACTGGAATAATTTATAGAAGTTCAGGTTATGGGTGATAGAAGGTGTAATCAAGATCTTGGGAATCCCAATGGACAGCAGAGGGAAAGGAACAAAGGCATGAGAGAAATTAGACATAAGAATGAGGCAATTCTTGGGATTGTGGAGTGGCAGAATGTTATCTTTCAAAGGTCAAGTGGCTTCAGAAATAACATTACTCTTGCTGATCATCCTTTACACACAGGTAGTATATTCGCAGTCATGGCAGCAAATAAGGAGGGTACAGAGGCAAATACAGTTTTTTGGGTGGGAGGAGGGGACAGGAAAAAAAGGGTAGTCAGAACAGAGCTATACAAAGCCAGGGAATTAAGAAGTTGGGAAGTGCTCAATTTGGAAAGCTTTGTGTGTAATTACTTTATAAGTATGTCCTGTAAAGAGGCAATGCGATGGGTGAGGGAAGACTGCACATTTCTACTGTTACCTGGCAGGAAGAACATTAAGAAGATGAGGCACATACAGGGGAGACTGGAAAAAAAAAACATGGACTTGACAGACACTGACCCTCTATGTGGAGATGGCGAGTTTCTTAAGGGTAAATAAAGTAGAGGGAGTGGGATTAGAGTAACTGTAAGAAGGTGGTTAATATGATAAGAAAGATATGATAACAATAGTTTGTAATCTGACAAAAGGACAGGTAGCAAACGTTTGGAAAGAAGTGGCAGATAGTAGAGTGAAAGGAGAACATATGGATAACATATGGATGATAATCCAGAATACTGTTTCTTTCAGGGGCTTTCAACTAAGATTGGCAGTGTGCCCCTTAGAGGGATGTGGGGGGCTGAAGAATCTTTATCTCATGTATTTTGGGACTGCCCTTTTGTGCTACAGGTATGGGAGAGAGTGCATTGATTTTTGAGGGCAGACAACATGAACTGTGATCTAACATGTGACGTGGTGTCGTATGGATTAATGCCCAAAGGACTGGAGATGCAGAGACTGAGAACAATACTACTTTGTGCAACAGTAGTGATGTGGAAGGTGAAAAACCTACGGCTGGTCAAGGGAATCACTTTCCAAAGAAGAGACTGTTTGGAGTTGGCAATATATTTATGGAATATATAAATTAAAATATGTGGATAAAGATGGGAAGGAGAAAGCAAAGAAGAGATGGAGGAAAGGAGAATGGCAGTGTTTCTGCCAAAAAGGATAGAGGAACAGAGTGAAAGTTTTTCAGTGGGTACTCCTGTGTTTGAGGAGTTTCATGAGGAGTTAGTGTGTTAATGATGGAAAATGGTGTGAAAGGAACAGGCTATTCTTGTACGGGTAGTAGCCAAGTTTTGTGTCAATATAGTTTCTTTTAGTTGTTTTGTAATAAATCAGTTTCCATCAGTATGTTGTCTTAATATGGGCCATGTGTTTTATAGTCATGCTCAATGTTGGCTGTGTTTAATCAATGACATAGTTGGTTTCCATTACTGAGCAAATGCTGCTTTTGGCAACAGTTTAATGACACACAATATATTTAATGAGGTTTCCTTGTATGCAAATGTGAGATGGGAAAACGGCTTTGTCTTATATTTGAGTAAATATGGTATGTGTGTGTGTATGTATGTGTATATATATGATTATGCCTCCTCATACACACAACTCCAGCCTCTTTTAAAGAAAACATTTTCACTGATGGATAATTATAGGACCTGTGCAGCTACCACCAAAGGGCATGATTCAATTTAAAGGAAAAAAATATGTTCAGGCTCCTACGTTGCAGATGGTCATGTTGGGCTGGTGAAGGCCTCTGTGGCACTGTGTGGGCTTCAGTGGTACGGAAGCCAAACATTGTCTATTACTGACTTGATCCCAAAATAATCATTTAAATTTAGAAAGGAGAGAAGCTTAACTCCTCTGTAATTTATACTCTCAGAATTAAGCACCAGTTCTTATTTTCTTCCATTCTTTGTTTCTCTCTAGTTTGTTCTCACTCATTAGAAAGGACCAACTGTTTGCCAAGGAAGTCAGAAAATAATATTCAACATGAGATTTGCACTGAAATTCTGACACCTAGGCACTGCAGTTATGAAACTAATTATTTATAATGTATCTAATTCATTTATATTTTAATTTTAATCTATCAACATCAACTAAACTAAATTATTTTTATTCTATTCCTGGCTGATCCTTATAATAAGATATTTTTTAGATAATAAAACATATGTTTTGGAGTCTTGCTATTCAACAGCGGGCTATTTTTTTACTAAGGTTGCCAAGAGTTTTTGGTGGCTATTGTAAGATAACTAAATTGCATATTTTAGTAACTATAAAGACACATTCTGAATTCTCTTATAATAATTTTCTTAGTCCAATAGCAATTGAGAGATGCCACATATGATGGCACATGTGAATGTATTTTGTAATAGGGATTTTGTTAAGACTGAAACAAAAAGGAGATGATCAATGAGAGGTTGAAAAGAAGCCATTTCAAAATGTGTAAACTGCATGTGAAATGGGTAAAAGTAATGGCTGTGGTCTTAAAACCCTTCTTATTTGTATGATTTCATTTTATTAGTAATTGTTCATTTTTAGAATGGATATTCATATGTATAAAATCAACTATGGAACCCCTTCTGCATAGATAGTGAACAATGCAAGGCATGTTTGGACCTTTTGAATACATACAGGACAGATCCTTAGCTTTAATGAAGCCACTCTGATTTAGATCAGTGAACAGTGGGGTTGACTTACTGTTTTCTATCTCTGGGTCCTTAGAAGTGTTACTCTTCAGCCCCTGGGAACTGACAGTGGTTTAGAAGCTCAGTAGAAATAAGCAAATGGCTTGTAGGCAAAAGAAAAGCTATTCAAAGAGAGTAACTTTCTTGAATGGACAGGAAGAAATAGACAAAATCATATACTTTTTATGAAATGGTTCTTATGTTCAACCATTCCAAAGAGATATTAACTCAGGTATTTCTTTCAATACACATAATAAATTCTTATCTTTAATATTTCTGCTACACATCTTTGCCTGTTACAGTAGTGTGCATATAGAGCTGAATCTGTGAACTCTGCTGAACTGACTCATGATTTATTATGTCAACAAAGGGGAAAAATAAATTTGCCAAGTTCATTTTAACGTATGATTAAATGCTAGAATACCCATTCAGGTCTCCTGAGGCAAAATTCTAATGTCCAAATCTGCTACAGCACATAATTTCTCCATGGATTATTATCTACAGTTCTTTAAATCTTAAAATATGTGATTTTTAAACATAATTTTGAAGGAAGATCTGAAAATATCATAAATATTTCCCCTCATGTTTACAACTAAATAAAAGAAATTACGAAAATATGCAGGGTCTGAAACTTTAGACAGACAAATCCTGTGATTTCCAGGTTTGTATATGCTGTATAGTTCTTTATATCTGACACTGAACATTAACCTCTTGAACATCAAGTTATATAGTTTACTATTTCTGGAGAACCAACTTGTGTTAAACTCGTACCTATTCTCCGTGTGTTTAGGTGGTAAGGCCCAATAGGCACAATAACATGTAGGTACATAAATACCTTTTCAGGATCTGGACACAAGTATTTTCATTGTTTTCAAAATTCCTTGAATTTAATGGAAACAGCAAGTCTTTTCAAAATTAAGTTATGGCATGACTTAGGCCTCAATTAATTTGCAAGGAATGTTGAGTAAACGGTATTCAAGCAATAAACATATGAATACTGTCCTGTTTTATGTCTCCTTTTGATCTACCTGTGGCAGAGCATATAAATGGAATAATCCAATCCTCTTTTAGCCAGAACATGAAACTATGACAGTTACATCACACAGATTACCCCAGGAACTTTTAACCAGTGAATTTTTTCTTTTCTCACTGCTCCAAAGTTAGTAGTTGTTTTCATGATGCCAAAATCTATACCTTTTTATGTTTAAAGAATTTCAAGTGGTAAATCCTTTAGTCTGAAAGCTCTGAAAGGTTATCTACTTGCTATTCTAAGCTGCTTCTTTTTTTCTTTTTCTTCATTTATTGAAAAGAATGCAACTGTTCTGACTAGGAATATTTCTAAATTGTAGTTGTGCTATGATGTAGTAACTGGGTGTCATGTAGTAACTGTGTGTCAAGCACATCTCTTTTTGGGGGGAAGGGGATGAAAATGTGATATTTTGTATACCAAGCTAAGATTGCTGTAATTGCAATGCTAATTTTATATGGATTTGTTAACCTGAAAATATTATTTTCCTGAGTCTATTATACCTTCAGTGAACATTTAAAAGTTGTGTGTGACTATTAGACGTGAGTGGAGAATATTTTCTATATAATTTGAAGTTGTACTAGACATTGTTGTCAGATCTGGGATAAAATGCTCAGTTTCTCTTGCTTCAGGTTGACTATGTGTAATATATAACAATACCTAAAAGCTTTATAGGAGGGCTATTAATCTCCTGTTAAGCATTGTGTGTGTGTAGTGGAGGGGGAGGGGTCCTCCATCAGTGGTGCAGTTTAGGACCACTGTAATGACATAAATAGCAGTACATTTTATTATATGTGGCCAAACCACTGTAATATCATTGCATTTTGAAAGGTATTTGGTACTGTTGACCTGGTTTTATTAGTTATTTTGGAATGGTTGGTCACGGTGCCATGTTTATTGCTCACATGAGATTGGTTTTGAAACTCACAATTCTCAGTGACCACAATGGGAGTGCTAATTAAGAGAAAAATGTTTTCTGCTACAATGTAATTTCCAAAAGGATTAGCTTAGTCTCTTTTATTTTCTTCTGTACAGGCTGCCTCAGACCCTTAATTTAAGAAATTTAAGAAATTATCTTAAAAAATAAAAATTTAACATTTGAAAAAATATTCCACAAAGTAAAATATAAAGTATTTATATATTTACATTTAGATCTGGTAAATAAATAGTATTAAACTAGTTTCTGTTGGAAGGGAATGTAAACAATTTACTGTTACTGTTTCATTCTTAATGCTGTAGACACAACATACACATGCAGCCTGCTTTTCATAGCTCTCTGAATTTAGAAGAGCAAAATTTTTTTTGTTCAGCGAATCTTACATTCATGAGCTGTGGTTCCAAATTTTTTTCCAGTCATGACCTCATTATAGATCAGTAATTTCCTGCAGGCCCCTATATATCAGCATAATCAATATCCCACTATGAAAGTCATAAAAAATAAACCCTAGTTAGTTTTCCCACAAACTAGAAACTTATCACACCTCATCTTTTCCGTCATAACTTTCCTGATGCCTAATCCTACTCCACAAAGAGGGCTAAACCACGTGGCTTAGCATTGGTTGAGCTTTCACTTATCATTGCATAATCATGAACACTACGCCAAAAAAACAAACAAACCACGCTTTACTTTAAATTCATCATGCTCCAGTGCCAAGCCAAGCACGTGTCCAGAAAAGGCAGTGCATTATTTGACCTGGCTCTGCAGTGTCTGTATAGATCAGGTGGTTTATTAGGGATTTTTTGGTACTTTTATATAGAAGTTGATTGAATCAGCTTTAGATAAAAGCACCAAAAAGCCCTGCTGAAGTGCCCAATCTCTACAGATGCTGCAGAGCCAGGCTGAAATAATGCAGTGCTTAACTGGTCAAGCAGAGTTTTATTTTATTTTATTTTGCATGCCTGCAGGCAGCCCTGAAGAACAGGGATTCCCTATCCCCTGGTTAATTGAAAGTAGATAAAAAAATTACTGCAGGTCAGCTGCTTTGTCTTAACTATCTATTTTCCTGCCCTTAAGTGTGATAAGTGGAAGCTGTAACAGAGCAACTTAACCCTGATTAGCTAATTTGCCCCAATTTAGCTTTCACTTACCACAGGGTAATTGAATGGCTAATGGCTCTGTTCATGTTCAGGATGCATTTCAATACTGACAAGTGCAGGGTGCTACACTTGGGCAGCACACTTATAAGATGGGAAACTCCCTTCTTGAGAGCACAGAGGCAGAAAGGGATCTTAGAGTCATTTGAACATGGGCCGACAGTGCGAGGTCACAGTTGGCAGGGCTAACCAGACCTCGCCATGCATCCACAGGTGCATCTCAAGTAGGGCCAAGGAGGTGATCCTCCCCCTCTACGTGACACTGGTCAGGCCACAGCTGGAGTACTGTGTCCAGTTCTGTGCGCCCCACTTCAGGAGGGATGTGGACAACATTGAGAGGGTCCAGAGGAGGGCCATCCACATGATCCGGGGACTACAGGGCAGACCCTACAATGAGAGACTGTGGGACCTGAACCTGTTCAGCCTTCACAAGAGAAGGCTGAGGGGGGACCTGGTGACCATCTATAAATTCACTGGGGGGTACAAGAAGGGTTTGGGAGGGACCTTGTTTCCCCTAGCGCCCCCTGGCATAACAAGGAATAACGGCCATAAGTTGTTGAAGAGTAGGTTTAGATTAGACATCCATAAGAACTACTTCACAGTCAGGACGGCTAGGAGCTGGAACCAACTTCCAAGGAAAGTGGTGCTGGCTCCTACCCTGGGGGTCTTTAAGAAGAGGCTTGATGCTTACCTGGCTGGAGTCATTTGAGCAAAGTTTTTGTCCTGCCCAGACAGGGGGTCGGACTTGAAAATCTACAAGATCCCTTCTGACCCTACTTCTATGATTTTATGACTTTTATGATTCTAATTATAAGGCCCTGTTCACGTATCCACAGTTATAAGGTTTCAAGGGCTTACTGTGCCTCAGCTGGTAACTATGTGTCTGCAATTATCCTATGTTGAGTTAAATTAAAATCTGTTTCATACAAGGATAAACTGCCTAGGTCTAGTTCTCACAGGGTATACCTACACATGCCATTAAGATGATGTGATAAACTCTGGAGCAGTTCACACCAGAGCCAGCTGCTCCTGGGCACAACATTAGGACTGTGGAAAGCTTTGAGTGCTGGTTTAATTTGGAGGATATTCAGCCCAATTTGGTGGCTGAATCTCCAAATCCAAATCAAATAAGGGGACCAGTTAAAAGGTCTGAATAGATTTGAAACTCTCTGAATTAATTCGGAAAAGATTTGGAGAACTTCAATGTTTTGGCCAGTCCCCACTCACTGCAGCAGGGAACTGGCCCTGGACTCTGAGCTGGTAAGTAGCGGGAGGGGGAGGGAGAGCTGGAGGAGGGAGAGGGGATGATGGGGGGACCCCTGTTTGGCCCCATGCCCTGCCTTCTCTCCCAGCCCCCCTGACCCCCACCTGCTCCCCTAGCCCCGCTCTCCTGATGGCTGCCTCAGCCAGTCCAGCTCCCTGGGGTTTTAGAAAAAGCCCCCACTCACTGGTTGCTGCCTGTTGGGGGCAGGGTGATTCCTGCTGCCCTCCACTCTCTGTTTTTAAAGGTATTTTGAAAGCTAGAAGTATGATTTAGCTAGACCTTTTTGTTTTGCTTTTTTCCTGTGCATGCTCCATTTTATTAATCTATGCTAGGAAATTCCAACTGCACTGAATGATTCTATTAAAAAATCATTATACTTAAGTGGCTTTATCTACACCCATTGTAATATTCTTTCTTTGTGTAATTGTACAGGGAGAAAATGCAGATATTGTGACTAGAAAAAGTTCTCAAATTCTGTGCTATTCACCAGATACTTAGGGATAGTACATTTAGAACTACAGTGGATAATATATATACTTTGCCATCCGCTTCTGGAAGTATCTATTCAATGGTCATGACAGTGAAAAGTTCCAGTGGTGAAAACTTTCTGGAGGTTTTATGAAATACTTAGTATCAAGCGAGAAGAGTGACCCATTCTTTGCCATTTTAGAGTCAGTTTTGATTTATGCTGACTGCTTTTGGAAGCACATGTTAAACATAAAGTCAGTGCCCTGTCTTTTCTTACTCTAAAGATGAATCAGGAAACAGAAATCTGAAATCAACAGGACTTTTTGTAGCTTCAACTCACATTTCTCATAATGCCAGTTTTAACACTACAGTATCTTATAAAGTTTTAATGATGGCCACTGCTATCCTCTGATTTTTTACAAAGTATCAAGACTCATTTAAATATCTCTCCTGCTGTTTTCCTTTCATCTTAAAAATATTTTAATTCTGCAAATCTCATTTTGTAACTGGGTCATGTAATAATATGTCTGTAGTATTTGATATATTATATTATATATGTGGTACTGGACTAGGCCTCAAGAGCCATGGGTTCTAAGACTAGCCATGGGTTCTAAGACTAGCTCTGACACTGACCTTACTGAGATCTTTACATGGCCTTCATTGGCCTAAGGCCTTTGATTCAATCAGCAAAAGAGGCCCTATGAAAGATTCTGATGAGATTTGGATTCCCAACACAATTTGTTACCTTCATGAGATGGTACAGTCACATGACAGGAACCATCATAAGCAATGTCTTGAAAACATTATAAGAACTAGAGTCAAGCAAGGATGTGTGATTCCATCTATATTGCAATTATTTGGCATTTCACTTTTATAAACTTCCATGTAGATTCAGCATCCTGTACTGTATGGACAGGAATCTCTTTATCATCAACCAGTTACATTCTAACTCCAAGATAACCAACACTTCTATTGTGTAGTGAGTGCCTACTCAATTGAAGAGTTCCAGGTTGGTCTTGATTTCTTCTGTGAAGTGCATGAAATGTTTGGATTCGCTATTAACTTTGTGAAGACTTTAACAGCCCATGTCAAGCGAACCAGCTGCTTTTCCACCACCAGTGATAGCTTTGGAAAAATCATTCATATCAACTGAAAGTACAGAAAAATGGATGCCAGTGTTATGGCTTGACACCAGCATTTAAGTCATGCTTACACAGAACTAGCTCTGTTGTCTAGGACATATCATAAGAGTGCCTAACATTTAGCTCCCCAAATAAGTCCTACAGTCACCACTCTCAAAGTGGCCAAAAGAAGAGGCTCAAGGACATTGTGATCAGGGACTGGCTAAAGAGGAGATCTAGGGAACAAAAACAGAGATTGCTCTGGAAGAACACTGGAGCAGCTGTTCTTTGAAGTTAAAAGGTGGGGGCATGGCTCAGCATAGTGCACTGGAAGAAAAACAGGGTGGAGGTCTGGAGAGAGAGGAGCCATGGGGTATGGATGGTGGTGGCATGATTCTGCGGGTTGGGGCAGACTGGAAGTGGGGAACTCAACCAGAGAAGAAGAACTGGGATCCTTGAAGAGGTAGTGACCCAGGAGTCATTGGGAAAAGGAAAGATACGAAGACAGAAACTGTGAGAAAAAAAGAGCTGCATATTTTCACTGGAGTTAATTAAGGTCAAATTATTCTTATCCCATTTGGTTTGCTTGGCTTTGTGGAAAGTGAATTAGGACCAGTAGTGCTTCATGATCCAAGGGAAGAAATAAAGCTAGAGACTGAAAGAAGTATGTCACAGGAACAAACAGAGGGGAAGATGCCAAAGAGCCAGGGGTGAGCCCTGGGGTCAGGAACCCATGGAAAGAAGTGAAAAGAAAAGAAAAGAAAAACTGCTTACCTGCAGCAGGATCCATGGTGGAACTAGAGGTGGGACCCACATGGCTCATTAGCCGCGTCTTTATAAAGTTACGGCCGGCGGATAATGTCAGACGCAGGAGCCGGCTGCCAGGCATAAAAGAAGCTGCCAGCAAGGAAGGGGGGGAATTGACGCAGGCAGGAGCTCCAGCAGGAGGCGTTGCTCCAGCGTTCCAGCAGGGGCTATGGGAGCCGGAAGCTGATTCCCCTGGCAGGGAAGGACGCAGCAGAGCATGCAGCAAGCCAGAGACTGCTGGCCGCTGTGGGGAGAGCATAGAGCCGAAGGTGGCTCCTCAGGACCAGGAACCCAGAGATGAGAGTAGAGGGGCACAAACAGACTCCGACATCAGTCGCTACAGCAGAGGGGCTACAGAGACTGATGTAATCAATGGCAGCAAACCAGGTGGGACCATTGAGGGCACCAGGGAAGCTGAAGAGGCACACCAGGCAGGAGACAGGAGGCAATGGCAGTGGGACAGGCTGCAAAGGATGGCCCTTGGTGATGTGGCGTGGTTACGGCAAGAAACGGGTGGACAGACGCCTGGTGGAGGATTGCTGGTGGCCCGAAGAAGCCCAAGGCAGGATGAAGAGAGACAGGAACGGTGGCAGAGCCTACAAGAGACACCAACCACCTTAGGGTTGAAATAGACCTTAGGGTTTAGGCGAGTTGTTAGCGACCTGGAAGAGGGTACTGAGGCATTCCTCAGATTGTATCTGTAGCTTTTTTTTGGTTTAGAGTTTGTGTTTCCCACTTTAGGAGGGGTTGAGGGTCAGAACAGGCAGCCTGAATATTATTAATTCTCTGCATGTGTTGCTGGCTTTTGGGAAAAGTGGCAGTCTCGTAGACCAGGTTGGTGACCACAGGCTGCCCAAATGGTAGGCAGGGCAGATCGCACCTGCCACGAAAAGGGAGTCAGGGGTTCAATGGTCGGGAGCCTGGCCAGAAGGACAACTGTGACCCATAAGGGCGAGGTATAGGGGAGGTGGAGACTCACAGAAGATCACCCGATAGCCATCCTGTAATCAAGAGAACCCCGGTAGTCAGACACCAACCACTGAAGTATGATCCGAAGTCATGGCAGGTGAGATTGGAGAAAGACTGCACCAGAAGGAGACACCCACTTGGCATAACAGTGGAGATGGACAGACAAATACCACCGAACCTCTTCGCCCAAGTGACGCATGACTGGATGTTCGAGGCCAGATGGGCACAAAGTTTTTCAGTTTAGAAAAGAAAACATGTTTATATACAGTTCTAAAAGTTGATTTTTTCCTGATTTTTTTTTTCATGTTGCTTCAGTGTTTGCTAGTTGCTGTAAAGTGTTCTTGGAAAAAAATAAAGAAATAAAAGCAACCCAAACAGTTTGAAAGATTCCCAGTCTGTATGAATGTTATCTGATAGAAATAGAAAACAAAACAAAACAAAACAAAATTTATAATAGAGAGAATTGATCAGCCTATTGATAAAAATTGGATTAAAGTGGCAATAAAAAATTCTGAGTATTGTCTGACAGAGTTGGAAGTGCGTGATAATGTGGTGAGAAAGAGATCTATCTATATTGCCAGTATCCTTCTCTTGTCAGTAACACCTCCTGACTGACAACATCATATTAGATCAAGCCGTGGTGGGCAAGAGTTGCCTTATTAAACAGAAGTACACCAGTAAGGCAATCAGAGAGGTAAGATGAAAAACTGATTCTCAAACATTTAGGGAAAGGTCTACAGACATCTTGAAGGCCAATCTGAAGAAATGTGATATTATTGGTACTTGGGAGACTCGAGCAGCAAATCATTGCCTTGGCGAAACTGGCCAATTGTGGTCTTGGGTCCACCACGATCCACTGGCTGGGAAATTGGCTCCGTGGTCAGACCCAGAGGGTAGTAATTGATGGAAGTCAATCTTCATAGTGTCCTGTGACCAGTGGGGTCCCCCAAGGCTCTGTCCTTGGACCCATATTGTTCAACATCTTCATTAATGATGTGGACATTGGAGTTAGAAGCGGACTGGCCAAGTTTGCCGATGACACCAAACTTCAGGGCAAAGCATCCATGCCAGAAGACAGGCGGGTTATCCAGGCTGACCTGGACAGGCTCAGAAAATGGGTGGATGAGACCCTGATGGTGTTTAACAGCAAAAAATGCAAGGTTCTCCACTTTCGGAAGAAAAACCTGCAGCATCCTTATAGGCTCAGCAGTGCTACGCTGGCTAGCACTACAGAAGAAAGAGACTTGGGGGGTCATCATTGACTACAAGATGAATATGAGCCTGCAGTGTGATGCTGCGGCTAGTAAAGCAACCAAAACGCTGGCTTGCATCCATAGATGCTTCTCAAGCAAATCCCGAGCCCTCATTCTCCCCTTGTACTCGGCCTTGGTGAGGCTGCAGCTGGAGTACTGCATCCAGTTTTGGGCTCCACCATTCAAAAAGGATGTGGACAACCTTGACACAGTCCAGAGAAGAGCCATGCACATGATCAGAGGTCAGGAAAACAGACCTTACAATGACAGGCTGAGAGCTATGGGGCTCGGAGCACCCCCAGCCAGATCATGAGGCACTACAGGGAGTTCGGAGCGGGGCTTCGGGGTCTGGGAGCTCAGGTGGTGTTTTCGTCCATCCTCCCAGTCTCGGGCTATGGGCTGAGGAGGGAGAGGAGAATCCGTGAAGTGAACCAAAGACTGCGGCGCTGGTGTCATCGGGAAGGCTTTGGCTTCCATGACCACAGTCCGCTCTTGGGTGAGAGAGGCAGCGAGCTGCTGGGAAGAGATGGCCTCTACCTCTCTCCCCTGGGGAGGAGGCTCTTCTCAGCCAGGCTGGCTGACCTGCTCTACCGGGCTTTAAACTAAGCCCGCTGGGGGATGGCGGGACTACTGCCACTGCTGGCCTGCAGAGTGACCCTTGCAAAGCCAGCGAACCAAGGCACTTAAGGGAGCCCACCCCTGCCCCAGCCCTCGCACAATCTGTGGGCAAAGCAAGAGCCCCCAAGGGCACACTTGCCTGCCTGTACACTAATGCCAGGAGCCTGGGCAACAAGCAGGACGAGCTCGTCCTGCTCAGTGCAAAGAAATATGATGTCATTGGGATAATGGAGACCTGGTGGGACTCCACCCATGACTGGACCACGGCTATAGAGGGCTATACCCTGTACAGGAGGGATCGTGTTGACAAAAGGGGCGGGGGTGTAGCACTCTATGTCAAGGAAAGCTACATGTCCCTGCAAGCTGATGTTGGTGACCGGCATGGACAGCTAGAGACCCTCTGGGTAAAAATTCATGGGGAATATGTCACAGGGGACACAACAGTGGGAGTCTACTACAGACCTCCCACTCAAAGTCCTGAGCTTGACCAGGAGTTCACCCGGGAACTGACTGAGGCTGCTTGCTCCAGGACCTTGGTTGCCATGGGCGACTTCAATTACCTGGACATCTCCTGGGAAGATCACTCAGCAAAATCCGAGTGGTCACAAAGCTTTCTCTCATGTGTGGATGACCTCTACCTGTCTCAAGAAGTCTGTGGGCCAACGAGAGGCAAAGCGCTGCTCGACCTGGTACTGGCTACAGGGGATGACGTAATCGGCGACCTAGTGATCGATGGGAAGCTGGGTGACAGTGACCACGAGCTGATCACCTTCACCATCCGCCGTAAATCTGGCAAGTCAGTCAGCAACACAGAAGCCCTTGACTTCAGAAAAGCCGACTTTGACAAGCTCAAGAGGCTAGTCGGTCAGGCCCTTAGGGACCATGACCCCAGGGAGATGGGAGTTCAAGAAGAGTGTTTGCTTCTCAAGGAAGAGATCCTCAGTGCACAAGCTAAATCTATCCCAACACGGAGGAAAGGCAGCAAGAAGGCACACCAGCCCCCCTGGCTCTCCAGGGACCTGGTGGACCTCCTGTGGCTAAAAAGGAAAGCCTACAAAGGATGGAGGACGGGATTCACCTCCAAGGAGGATTACTCCGCGCTGGTCCGGTCCTGCAGGGAGCAAACCAGGAAAGCCAAGGCTGCAACAGAACTCCAACTAGCTTCAGGCATCAAGGACAACAAAAAGTCCTTTTTCAGATATGTGGGGAGCCGGAGGAAAAGCAAGGGCAACATTGGACCCCTGCTAAACCAGATGGGGCAACTGACAACTGACGCCCAGGAAAAAGCCAGCCTATTAAATAGGTACTTTGCATCAGTCTTTCATCAGTCACATGGGATGCCCATGCCTGCTATGGGACAGGGAAATCTGGGTGAGGGGGATCCCCTACCCTCCATCAATGCTGACCTCATGAAGGAACACCTTGAGAAGCTGGATACCTTCAAGTCAGCTGGCCCTAACAATCTGCACCCCAGGGTACTCAAGGAGCTGGCGAGCGTCATAGCCCAGCCCCTGGCACAGATCTTTGAAAATTCCTGGCGCTATGGTGTATTGCCTGAAGACTGAAAGAAGGCCAATGTGGTGCCGATCTTCAAGAAAGGGAGGAGAGTGGATCCTAACTACAGGCCCATTAGCCTGACTTCAATCCTGGGGAAGATCCTAGAAAAGTTTATTAAGGAGGCCATCCTTGAGGGACTGGCCCAGGCTAACATCCTAAGGGATAGCCAGCATGGGTTTGTTGCGGGTAGGTCTTGTTTGACCAATCTCATTTCCTTCTATGACCAGGTGACCTATCACCTGGACAACGGAGAAGAGATTGATGTCATATATCTTGACTTCAAAAAAACTTTTGATCTGATATCCCATGATCACCTCTTGGCCAAACTGGCCAGTTGCGGCCTTGGCTCCACCATGATCCGCTGGCTGGGAAATTGGCTCCGTGGTCGGACCCAGAGGGTTGTGATTGATGGCAGTCACTCATTGTGGTGCCCTGTGACCAGTGGGGTCCCTCAAGGCTCTGTCCTGGGACCCCTACTGTTCAACATCTTCATTAACGATGTGGACATTGGAGTCAGGAGTGGACTGGCCAAGTTCGCCGATGACACCAAACTTTGGGGCAAAGCATCCATGCCAGAGGACAGGCGGGTGATCCAGGCTGACCTGGACAAGCTCAGCAAATGGGCAGATGAGAACCTCATGGTGTTTAACACTGAAAAATGCAAGGTTCTCCACCTTGGGAGGAAAAACCTGCAGCACCCTTATAGGCTCGGCAGTGCTACGTTGGATAGCACTACAGAAGAAAGAGACTTGGGGGTCATCATTGACCACAAGATGAACATGAGCCTCCAATGCGATGCTGCAGCTAGTAAAGCGACCAAAACGCTGGCTTGCATCCATAGATGCTTCTCGAGCAAATTCCGGGACGTCATTCTCCCCTTGTACTCAGTCTTACTGAGGCTGCAGCTGGAGTACTGCGTCCAGTTTTGGGCTCCACAATTCCAAAAGGATGTGGAGAAGCTTGAGAGAGTCCAGAGGAGAGCCACGCGCATGATCAGAGGTCAGGAAAACAGATCTTACGATGACAGGCTGAGAGCCTTGGGACTCTTTAGCTTGGAAAAGCGTAGGCTCAGGGGTGATCTGATGGCCACCTATAAGTTATTCAAGGGTGACCACCAGGATCTGGGGGAATGTTTGTTCACCAGAGCGCCCCAAGGGATGACGAGGTCGAACGGTCACAAACTCCTGCAAGACTGTTTCAGGCTGGACATAAGGAAGAATTTCTTTACTGTCCGAGCCCCACGGTCTGGAACAGTCTGCCAGCGGAGGTGGTTCAAGCACCTACATTGAATGCCTTCAAGAGTAAATTGGATGCTTATCTTGCTGGGATCCTATGACCCCAGCTGACTTCCTGCCCTTTGGGCAGGGGGCTGGACTTGATGATCTCCCGAGGTCCCTTCCAGCCCTAATGTCTATGAAATCTATGAAATCTTTAGCCTGGAGAAGCGTAGGCTCAGGGGTGATCTGATGATCACGTATAAGTTTATCAGGGGGAACCACCAGGATCTGGGGGAACATTTGTTCACCAAAGTGTCTCAAGGAATGAGGAGGTCTAATGGTCATAAACTCCTGCAGGACCGTTTCAGGCTGGACATAAGGAAGAATTTCTTTACTGTCCGAGCCCCCAAGGTCTGGAACAGCCTGCCATCGGAGGTGGTTCAAGCACCTACATTGAACACCTTCAAGAGTAAATTGGATGCTTATTTTGCTGGGATCCTGTAACCCCAGCTGACTTCCTGCCCCTTGGGTGGGGGGCTGGATTCGATGATCTCCCGAGGTCCCTTTCAGCCCTAATGTCTATGAAACCTATGAAATTCCCAGTAGTACCCAGGTGAATGAGAAAGCATCAACCATTTTGTGCAAATCTACCTCACCATGGAGGTGGAGAAGTGAGAGAGACAAAGAGAAAGAGCTGTGACCTGACATCACTCTTTCCTCCCAGAACTATTTGCTATTTGGTTCAGCCTTTTCAGTCATCTCTGGATTCATCAATGACTTCCCTATTTAGTGGAAGACTATCCTCCTTGTATTGAGGTACTGCTGATGATAAGATATACTGTATTATACATGTGATACTGGATTGGGTTTCAAGAGCCATGAATTCTAATATTGGCTCTGCCTCTGACCTGTTTTTGTGACTTTTGGGAAGTAATTTTACCTTGTTTGTACTGTGTACCACTTCACTGTCTGTTTCTGCTTTAGGAAATGGACCATCTTGAGTCATATAGAGATAAAATGGGACTTTGATCTAGTTTGCGGCCTCTAAGTATGGCCAGAGTATAAACACACAATATTTAATTTTATTTAGAATAGATAATAACTGTTTTATCTCAGAGATGGTGGTATAAATTGAACAGTTATTTTTAGGCACTGTGTTGCCATAGCAATGCAGTATAATAAGCAAGTACGTCACTACGGCGACATAGCTGTGGCCTCACGGTTTTTGCCTGTCAATGCTGCATCACCATAGCATGCTGCTACAGTGTTGCAGCATCACATGTAGATACAGCCATCATTGACCATTGAAAGACAACTATAGGTGGAGAAGAGGTGATTGAGACTTCCTTGGAGCCATAGCAACCAGCAAAAGTGAGAAAAGCCTAATGGATACATTTCTGCCATAGACTCAACAAGTGTCAGGGAGCTGGTTTCAAGCCTCCTTTAAATATCCCACCTTGGGCTACATGGAATAATATTAAACAATGTCTCAAGGTTGTATCCTGTGTCTTCAGCAAGATAATATCAGACTGGGGCAAAGCCTATTACAGTCAGTCCCAGTGACTGTATATTAAAGTAGCATACATATTTAAAATTATTTAGTATATATAATAAAAAAGCAGCTTTTAGAATATATGGTTTTCTATCCAGATAGCTGAAATTCTTGTTAACTCCTTAATCATCTGAAACCTCTTCTTTTGTGTCCTAGCCAGCCAAGTGTAAACAAAATGCAACTGCTAAAATTATCTTCCCCTTTTGTCTTTCAGATTATGCTTCCACTCTTTATATCTCTTCACTCGTTTTCTCTTGCCTTCTGCATCAAATCTAGCTCTTTTTTCCTGCTTACTTTTGTGTTCATTCAGAACTTTAACTATTCTGCAACTGTGCTCTCACTTCCTCTCCTGACAGTCTCTACTTCTCCAAAACCCTTCCTCTTCAGTGCATCTTTTTTTAACTAATTTTATTTCTACCTTGTCCCCTAGGCTTTGGACTTTATTACTCATCACCTTCCCTGGGGACTGATCCTGTACCATTAAAGTTAATGGATATTCTCCCTTTAACACAGGGGTGGGCAATTATTTCGGGCAGAAATAATTCCACGCGCTTACTGAGTTTTGGCAAGCTATTGAGGGCTGCATAACAGGCAGCCAGGGGCATATAAATATTAATTTTCTAAATTTTTAGGGGCCCTGAAGGCTGAACAGAATGACCAGGTGGGCTGCATTTAGCCCACGGGCCTCATTTTGCCTGCCCCTGCTTTGACATCTATCAGTGGTCCCTGTTTCAGGTTCCTGTATAAATGTACATCTATTGCATCTTTCAGCAATAATTAACCTGATCGATTGACCTTAATGTTTCTTTGAAAATTGATGACAAATAAATTGGACAATTAAACATAACAATTCCCTGCACACCTACAGTCTTGGCAATGCCAAATTGATCAGCATTAAAAATCAAAGGGACCTGGGGGTAATAATGGACCACAGTATGAACATGAGCTGGCAGTGCGACACTGTAGCGAGCAGGGCTAATAATGCCCTGGCATGCATCAATTGATGCATCTCCAGCAAAACCAAGGAAGTGATTCTTCTATTCTACTTGGCACTGCTGCAGCTGGAGTACTGTATCCAATTCTGGGTGCCACACTTTAAAAAGGACATGGTAAAGCCTGAGAAAGTCCAGAGAAGGGCCACCCATCTGATCAGAGACTCGCATGACAAACTGTATGAGGAAAGGCTGAGGGATCTGGGACTCTTTAGCCTGAAAAAGAAAAGGCTGAGTCAAGACTTAGTAGCAGCTTACCACTACATCAGGGGTGTACATCAAGGGCTCGGTGAACAACTGTTCACCAGGGCATCCTTGGGAAAACTATGAGTAATGGTCAAAAACTCTTTGAAGACTGTTTCAGGCTTAACATTAGAAAAAACTTCTTCACAGCTATGGTGTCCAGACTGTGGAATAAGCTCTCTCCAGAGGTGGTGTAATTGCCTACCCTGGAGACTGGGTGGCCAACTTGCTGGGGTCACCTAACCCCAGTTGCCTTTCCTGCTTGGTGTAGGGAGTTGGACCCAATGATCTTCCAAGGTCCCTTCCAGCTCTACAACCTATGAATCTGTATTTTGTTGTTTTTTAAATCTGATGGCCAGGTGAGGATTGTGGCAGGGCACTGGTAGTGCCTGTCACTTTAAGGACTGGGCCAGGGAGGGGCAGGTGCCTGATGAGGGCAGCCATTTGAAAACCCAGCTTCCTGGCCTGAGGGCAGTTCATGATCAGCCAGCAGAGAAGGAACATCTCTCTGCTGAGATCTGCCAGGAACAACTTGGAAGTAAGGGTGAAGCTATGGGGATGGCTTGGATGCCTCACTGGTTCTGGGCTAAAAATGACCTAAAAATGCATCCTGCTGGGCCAGGAAAGCCTAGTGGAGCTGCTGGTGGCATGGCAGTCCCCATGTAAATACCAGGAGTGATCACCTCCCTGGTAGAAGGTGGGTTGGGGCGCCTTAACCTCAACCCCCACCTTTGGGTGGGTTATATAATGCAGGGAAGGCCAGGTAAGCTTCTTGAAGTGCCTGAGCCTGCTGGGGTGATTCCATGGAGCCAAGCACACTTTGTGAAGTACCTGAGCTGGGAAAGGGGGAACCCCAGACCCTGAAAGCAGGCAAGCAGCATAGACCTGACCTGAGGGACCCAACTGGGTAATGCTAGGGCCAGGACTCAGAGAGGTGTCAAAAGGGCCAGGGAGCCCACCGCAAAGGATGCCCACAGACAGCAAAGAAGCTCAGAGTCCTGACTGGCCTGAGACAGTACCAGGGTCTAAAGGGCAGCCAAAGGTCCCAGGGAAGGGACCACAGCTAATGGGTGAAGGAAACAGCTGAGTTAGCTGCCTGAGATGCCATTTGCGAGGCATGAGCCACAGTGAAGGGGTGGAATGAAGCTGTGGACACCCCCTAAATATCAGGGTGCAAAATAGGCAGCCTCCCACCTAATTAATACATCAAAACTAGTACATCAAGGTGTGGCAGGGGAATGAGGTAGGTGGCTAGCCCATAGACAAGGGGCAGGCTGGTGCTTGCACAGGGTGTGAAAGCTTGTACCTGTCACGGGGATAAAATATAACTTTATTGTTTTATATGTATAAAACTGAGGCACAGGGGAATAAAATGACTTAAAGTCCAAGAAAGCTGTGGTAAAACTGAGAATCAAATATAACTGCATGAATCCTGGACAGCTGATTAAATCACAAAAACAACCATCTCTTGAAACCTAAGCTTAATTCTGTAGTTTATATTCATCTCTTACCTAAGTGAATTCATGATACTTCTTTTTGTAGTGTGAATTTTGTTTTTCTGTCCTTCAAAGAAAGAGCATTTCAGCTTTTCTAACTCTGTCATGTTGCCACTATTTCATTGGCTGCCAAAGCACTGTTGTTTGTGTTGTACTCCTTCAGAACTGATGTGTTCTCAGGAAAAGTTTTTTCTAAAATTTTCAACTTCAATTTTTCCATATTTTACTTTAATTTCTCATACATAAATCAGGCTTCAACTTGAATTTAGAAATTATTTTTATTCTTCTTTACCAATGTTGTTTCAGTCTCAAGTAATGCCATCAATAGCTGTTCACTTTTTTTTTCTGGACATAACTAAATTAGCTAAGAATGTCAGGTATACAAGTAGCACCTGTTGCTAAGCAACCCATCCCTATTATTTGGGGAATAATATTACATCTTACTGAATGCTGGCAAAGCTGGCAAATGGTCTCAGAAGAAGGGGATCAGTCACAATTCTGTCACAAGCCTACAGCTACAGATGGTTTCAAGAAATTAACTGTGTAGGTTTTCTAGCTCAGTAGCTCGCAGTCCCAATCTTTTCAAAAACAGCTATTTCACTTCCAGTGTGAATCAGCACAGTATTTTAAAATATTAAATATTACAGAGGCTACAAGTCAGAAATTGAAAGAATAAAATATTCTTTTATGGGTATAGTCTACCAAGCCGCAGATAGTCGGTACACTTTTTACTGTGTTGTCCTTTAAAAAAACAAACAGTCTTGTATATATTATAGTAACTTGAGAGCCAAATTGGCACTCTCTTTGGTTTAATTACTTCTGACAAATGGGTCAGGAATAGCAGAATTATTTGACTGTATATGTGGAGTATCATTACAGCATAATATCATAGAAATGGTTTTCAGAGACTTATTTACATGAATTGAGCTCTGATGACAAGGTATTATAAGCATGTGCAATTACAGTGCTTTAACATATGGGACCAATGCTTCTGAATTTTTTTGAGTAAAAAAACCCATATAATTTAGGTACCAAATACTTAGAAATGAATGTAACATTTCCTTCACTAGTAAAGAAAAACTTTTAACAAATATTGAAGTCTCTTAAAAATATAGTTATTAGTAAAATTAGCTGTATGAGGCTTATTCATTAAAAAGTGCAGAAAAATAATGAATTAAATAGACTCAACCCTTTGGATCAGGTGTGTGATTTTTCAATAAAATAAATGAATAACTGAGTTGGCTTTTTAAAAAAAGGAGATGGAATTTTTTCATGTTTTTTGAAATTCAGAATTTCAAGAGCAGTGTTATCTAAAGACCAGATTGTTTTATTTCCATAAATAATGTATGCTCATTCTTAGACTGAGATGTCATCTCAGTGCGATAGGCTTTGCAACATTTTTACATTGAAAAGGTACTGACTTCCGTGGAGCTTCCATGCTTCCCAAATAGACTTTTTTTTTTTTTTACGAAGTCACAGTTTGCTTCCCCCCCTCATTGTAAAATTGTACATCCTTCAGAGTCAAATCATTTGGCTAGGTACAGACATTATACTTTTACTGGCATAGGTGATTGGAAACCAATCTATACTCATAACAGAACAGAATTTTGGCACACAAAACTGGTCTATACCCATAACAGAAGTTAAGCACAAACTGATTTGAAAATGACAGAACCCGGTCAAAGATTTGCCCCCCTCCACCACTCCCCTACAAAAGGGCGAATATGTGTTCTGCTTCCTACCAATCTAAACTATGCTGCTTACAGAAAACTGCGTAACTTAGATTGATTCTGCCTCAGGCTCTTTGAATGTCTTTACCTAGCCTTTGTGCTGTGAATTTGATACATACACTATGCCTTTTGATTTTTATCCAGTTCTCACAGGTTTCTTAACCCCCTCACTGCAAAAGACTGGTGAGAGAAATTGAGTTTTTGGTTCTCAAATAACCTTTTTTTTTTTTAATTTACAAAGTTAAAACTGAAAATTTTCTAGAAGGAAAAGTAGGAAATCCCAGGCTCTTTTCGGGACTCTTTTCTTCTCATTTCTTCTTCTTTTTCTTCATTTAATCTCATATTTTTTCACTTAAATCAAATGTCCTTAAACCTTGCTTTTAGCCCCACTGCTCAACAGGACACCATCTCTGCTCTTCCTCTTCACCATGTTATGCCGTTTAAGACTTGCACCATACATTTCCATCTGCTGTGTGAACATATTGCTGATAAAATGATAATTAGGCACTTCCATACTGAAGACTTATAAAAGGATATTTGCATCAGTGCCACATAGGCAGGTGAGTTTGGTCATATGAGAGACAGTATTAGATAGAGGAAGAAGCAAAGCACACATTCTTAGAGATCTCAATACTTGTTTAAAGATATTTACAGTATCTGGGAAAGAACAGGTTAGGACTTAGGATAAAAAGGCAACAGAAAATTTTCAAACCACTGTAAACAGCTGCCAAACTTCTGTTTGATTTGCTACAGTGACAAGCCAACTTGACAGATCTTTCAGGAGAAATGCCCATAGTCATTATAGTGAAAAAGAAAGAGAGAGAAGTCTGTTGTTACAAGGCAGCATCAAGTAAGTGTCTTTTGTGCTCTCTCTACAGATTCATCATCTGGGGGCTAAATTAGAGAATGCAGGTGTATAATTTGTGCAGAGTTGCAGATTCATCTTTAATGAGAAAGTGATATACCCAACAGTAGCTGCATTAAGCAGATTTGGATATTTATGCTCTGTTATAATCCCACCAGCAGCACTGAATCCACAGTGTGACAAAAGTGTTTGAAAATACTATAGTCCCAATCATAAGCAACACTGATTGACTAGCGTCACGTAACTACATTATGTGAAATCTGCTCCAGAAAGAGAACTTTCTATTTAAACTAAACACCATTTTTTACTAGGTTGTCCTCTAGATTTGGTATTATATCCAGGAGAGAGCACAATTTTTGGAAAGATAAGATGGGCTAGCACTCCAGGTGATGAAAATCATGATAGGTCCCCTGAAGCCTAGGTAGTCGCATTCGTTTTTACCTGCTGAGGATGTGATCCTTCAAACTGTATTTTCCTTGATTTAGAAAAAGCACTACTTGCTCCTAGGTAACTGAAAGAATTTAAATTAAGGCATTATGCTGTCTTTGACTAGGCCTTACAAACAATAATTGACATTTTCATCTTACACACACACATGCACACGTGCACCACAGATCTATGCATACACACACATTGCATTCTGATTTCTGACCTTTTGCAGACTGGTTTTTGTTATGATTGTGATTCTGATAGATGGTGACATTTACTAAGTTTCTTGTTAGGGTCACTGAAGGGACACCCTCTTTAAGTAAACATTTTTTTTTTTGTGGTGGTTGAACCTGCACTGCAGTGTTGATGCTATTTAGAGGGGCACTGTAGGGAGTGGATTTCTCAGAATGAAAAGCTTCCTAAAGTACATTCTCTTTTCAGGTAGATTAACAACATACCTTTCAACTTCCATGTATTTAATGGATGGTCACACATAGATTAATATATCAAGCAATTTGCTGAGTCTACAGTTTGTTGTTTACAAACTGAAGAGCATATCCAACTAAAACGTATCCTCCTCCTCCTCTTTCCTTTCTTCTCCTGTATGCTACACAGAAAGGACAAGTCTACAATAGTGTTCCCATAGTTGTTTGGGACTCTTAAACTATTGTAGCATTTTAATATGGACATGAAAACCAGTTAAAGCTAAATTGGGCACCTTTTGTAGTTTTAGGCTGCATACGAGTGTTCAGTTCTAGTAGTAGTAAGCTTTCATCGCTACAAATGATTCTTGGAGAGGGGTCAGTACAGACTTTCGGTGTGAAACCATCCCCTTTCTCCTGCTCCTTGCACCTTCCCAAGACCTGGGTGATCTTGGTCTGGAAAGCATAGGCTGCTCTAGTCTTCTTATTCCTGGGGGTCTGGAGCAGTGGGACAAAACCCTGCCTCCTCCCCTTACCAGGGACTCCAGTGTGAGAACAAGCAGGAGGTTGTGCTGCTTCCTGCATTCAACTCCTTTTGTGCCTGGCAGCCAAGCTGAACAAGAAGCATAACAAAGCCTCTGTCTGCTTCTCATTGTGGGGGATCTGGAGAGAGAAACAGATAGGGAGCAGCTAGCAACTGCTTTCTCTGCCCTTCCTGATGTATGGGAAGAGCAGGAGCAGCTGCTTCCCATATTTTTTCAAGATAGAGGGACCCAGTATCTGCAAGGCCTGGGAGGCTTTCCTCCAGCTCCAATCCTCCAGGTCCTCCTGGAGGAAACTGTGCGCATATTCAGTCTCCCTGGACAAACTATCTTGGGAGAATTTCTACCTTGTAATTAGGTTATTGTTTTTCTCCTGGAATGGCTGTTTTTGCTCTGGGAGAAAAACCTTCAAGGTCTGCATGCTTTGGGTTTCTATTGGAGAATGGCAATTCTCCTAGTAGAAACTGAATGTCTGTACATAGCCCTGGATAATGTGATGCAACATCAAATTAGCAGCAGAAAGAAGAAAAACAATTGACATTGGAATTTAATTAAAAATATTTTTCCTACTTTTATACAGTTGTACATATAATAAACACAAATATATATATTTAGCACCCAAGGACCCCAATCAGGATTGGACTCATTGTACATTGGACTCAAAGGAACATTGTCTGCTTTGGAAGGCTCATACCCTAAGGCCCCAATCCTGAAATGAGCTCCACTGTGATATTTGAACTGGGAGAGGGGGTGCTTTTAAAAGGTGTCTTTGTGCCAGGACTTGCTTACGTGGAGCTCAATTAGAATCAAGACCTAGAAGACCCAAATAGTAGGGCTGTGCGAAATTTCGATGGGCGCTTCATTTTGAAGCTGTTTCAACATGTTCTGACTTTGAAACAGTGAAATTGAAATGAAACAAAAGGCTTTGAAACAGCTTTGAAACGAAATGAGGTTACTCGAAATGAGGGCACACTATGGGGCTGCGGAGCCTTCCGCTACTGGGCTGTTCTCACCAGGACTGCACTCCCAGCAGCTCTGCCACTGGCTCTCCCATCACCTCCTGCCACTGGGCTGAACTCCATAGGGCTGGCCAAGCTGCTCAGGGAGGGAGGCAGGGAGAGCAAGAGATATGCTTCAGGTGGCTCTGCCAGTTCCACAGAGCTCAACCTGCCCTTCCAGTGCTTCTGGATTCCTCTTGGGGGTGCAGGTTCCCAGATCTGCATGTGGGGTGACAGGAGGCTGCTGCTGCTTCTGCTGCCCTGGGGCCAGCAGCAGCAGCAGTCTTCCTGGCGCTGGGCAGGGACCGTGCCCAGCGACAGTCCCAGGCAGCAGTGGCAGTGTTCTGTCATCCCGCGCACAGATCCAGGGGCCTGCACCCCCGGGAGGAGTCTGGCACAGCCCCACAGCCCTCCCAGGGTGCGAGCCCCCAGATCTGCACGTGGAGTGACAGGAGGCTGCCACTGCCAGCAAGAGATATGAGTTTTGCTCTCAGTTTCCCAAAACCGCTACACCTATCTTCTTGAAACTTGGCAGGCTTCATACCCTTACAAGGGGCTACCATCCTTGCAATTTTTTTCTGAATCAGGCAAGAAATTACAAGGTTATAGGTATTTTCATGATTCCCCATTCTAGCCTATGGGCAAAAAGTCGAAACAGCGGAACATTTTCGATGAAATGAAATGCAACAGTGCTTCAAAACTAAATGAAACAATGCAACAAAATGCTGTCCCTTTGAAATGGTAAAATGGAAGTTGAAGTGAAATGGTGCTGTTTCGCACAGCCCTACCAAATAGGACTCTGAACAAGGCTGTAGTACCGACACAAAAACATTTCAGATGAATTATCAGCTTAATACTTTTCTCGTCTTTAAAACAGGATTTATTCACTATAACATTGCTTTCACTATATGATTTAAGCACTGTAATTTTAACCTTATTTAATCATTTGGTTTGATTTTTCATTTATGTAAAATGTATAGCCATTGAGAGTCACAAATCTGTCCATGGAACCACCTTTTATGTCAATGTTAGTTTTGCATATGAAATGAAGGAGCAATATCTGAAAAATAGACAAATAAATAAAAATAAATTCAACCGTCACTGTTTGACTTTATTATTTCCAAAGGCAAACACATCAAACACATCTAAGCATGCTTTATTTACTTGTAATATTATGTTTATCAGCGGCAGAAACTAAGCATAGTGCATGTTATCTATACAATTCTCAAAATATTGTTTTCTAACTGTATGAGCCCAAAATAACTTTTATTTCTAAGGTACAAAGACTCTTGGTGAGACAGTAGACTACCAGAAGCAGTAAAAATAGCTATGTAGAAAGGCTGCAAGCTTTTAAAATACATTAATAGCTAAATAACTCTCTGCAAAGCAAATACAATGTTCTTAGAACATGAGAAGAAAATATACTATTTTCATAGTTCATGAAAAGGTCTTAACTAAACTATCTTATCTTAAACCAGCTTTGGCAATTTTGCAAGAGGTTTATGTGCACTGAACATCTGTTGTGTTACAAATGTGAACTGGTTTCCGATCATTTATATTGGTTTATGTGTAATTTCTGTCCCTAGCCTCTAAGTTTGTATATGTATTGGCAGTTAAAATAGCACTAAATCCAATATCTGAAAATAAGCTTTATTGCTGGCAGCAGTCCACCTCAACCTTGGAAGTTTTTTTTTAACTTCTCGGTCTCAGCTTCATCCTGCTGCCTTTTGTCTCCTAGCTCTTTCCTTTCTCTGACATGTTTCTTATGTCTATGTTCTACTATGAGTATTTCCTGTGCTTCTGGGCTTTGCTGGTTACTGTATGCTGCTGGGAGGGAATTCTACCCTCTCCCCTGCCCCTGCCAACACACTCTTGCTTTCTGCTGTATGTGTCAGGGATTTTTTAAAGTCCCCCTCAGAGGCTTTGCCTGTTGACTGCAGCCAAGGCTGTGCTTTTTGACTGGGGTGTGCCAAAGTTCCAGCTGAGACTTAAAGCCAGAGTTTCCTGGCTAGAGAGTCCGGTCCTTCCCCTCAGGGTCAAACTAGTTGCTATATTTGGGGTCAGGAAGAAATTTTACTCCATGGTCAGATTGGTATGGACTGCAGGGGGTTTTGCCTTCCTCTCTGGTGGTGATGGTACAGGATGGCCTTCTACCTGGGATCTCTTGAATGTATATTAACAACATTTTACACAAGCAGAATGTTGGCTGTCATGGTTCTCTTGCTTTACCTGTGGCAGGTTAGGGTTTTCTTTTGTGTTATGTCAGGGTTAATGGTAGTTTTACTAAGTAGTTAGACAATGGATTTGTATAGGATGGTTTGAATAGGGTTGGACTAGATGATCTATGGAAGTTCCTTCCAGCCCCACTTCTCTAGGATTCTGTATTTCCTTATTGCAGCCCTGCTGCACCCTACATTTTTTCTTTACTGCCCATGAGGATATAAATTACTGAAAGCCAGACCAGTGGCCCACAGACTGATTTATAGAAAGGTTTTACTGAGAAGTACAGAGGGTGAGATTTTTGTGGGCTATCAGGTATGATATAGAGAGGGATAAGCAGCTCATTTGGTTCAGGTTGGCTGGCTGGCTAATGTCATGGTAAATAGAGTAGTTATAACCCCAAAGCAGAACACAGCAACAAACAGGAATAAAATGGCCCACATTATGACATTAATGATTTCAGACCATCGTTATATATCATAACTCCTGTTTTGTTTTGTTTTGTTTTTCCTTTTTCCAGGTCAGCTTTACCATCCATGACAAATATACATAGAGGATCCATCCCAAAGTTAGGTCATAAATTAAGACTACTGTAGTTAATAAAACAGCTAAAAAATAGTAAGGTTTTCTTAGAAGCAGGTTTTCTTTAGAAGAAAAACCCACTGTTTTATAAGGAAATGCTCCTGTTTTAGGACTAGATCTTTGTCAAATGAAGCCTCTACCTTAATTCTCATAAGTAAGAAAAAACAACCTAACTAAAAAATTATATGGAAGTCAAGTTTAGTAGTAGACAGTTTCATTGTTTAGTTTGTTTTTCTCAAATCATTGATAAAAATCAAAGCACACTGTACTCTAACTAAAGCCGATCTCAGCATTTTTCCCCTCTAAATTGCTGGGCACTGCAATGATCCTTGTGCACTAGAAATAGTATATGACTCATCCTAACCTAATAATAGGTTTTAAAGCCTATCTTAGACAAACATAGCCATTCTTTTTGTGGCCTGAGTCTTCAAAACCATTGCACTAATCATTCCTGTGCACGTCATCACAAGTAAGTGGAAATGTACTGTCTCTATGTCAATGTGCCAAAAAAAAAAAAAAGTGAGCAGGAATATTTTGGTGAGCCTCAATTTTTGTAGGGAATACTGATTATTTGTCAAATTTGCAAACTTGTTTTCTAAAAAAGAATAAATCAAGTATACCCTAGAAAAGAGCTACACGTTAATAGTTCAAGTAATCAAACTTTTCTACTTAATACTGTAGATTGATGCTAACTTGCCATGAAATAGCACTTCGTTTTTATCCTTGGAAGTATGCAAATATTGGAATGCTTATAAGTTTATATTCATTCATTTTCATATATTAAAGTATTAAAATATATAGAAGTAAAGAAGATTAGCATAATACAGAGAACCTCAGCTGAGAAAAACAACAATGTAGTTGAATGTATTTTTAACTGGAAATGGGCAGTAAGAGCCCCTGTGGACAGAAGGGACAGCTGGCATGACAGCATTTGACATCCTGTGTGTAATTGGTTTTGAATGCTTGACAGATTTTTATTATGGTACAGAGGCACTTAGACCGGCAGGTAACTGTTGGGAATAGATTGAGTGGTGGTGAGGCCATTTTCATATAACTCTCACTTGAGAATCCTTTAGACACACTTGACATCAAAGATGTACTCTCTTTTAAGTTCAAGTGCTTGTCAACTGGTGCACCCTCTTCCATCAAATTCAAGAACAGCAGAACACCTTAAAACACCTATACATTATTTAATTGATTTTTTTAAGATCAAGTTTAAAGTTCAGCTATTCATGATAGCAATGGGGAAAGAGGATATTGGTTCAGCAACCTGAGAAATAAACTTTTTATATTTTAGTTCCAAAATTGCTTTTATTGGCAAAACCTGAGCTGAGAATCACTTGTAACTGAGTCAAATGAACCCATTAAACAGCTACAATCAGGGATGAGCTGCTTAAATCTGTTGGAAGTGGCATCTTTTTCTTATTATCATAGAACATGCAGATTGGAAGGGACATCAGGAAGCCATCTAGTCCAAACCCCTCCTCAAAGCAGGACAAGTCCCAACTACATCACCCCAGCCAAGGCTTTGTTTAACCGGGTCTTAAAACCCTCAAAGGTTGGAGATTCCACAGCCTCTCTGGGTAACCTGTTCCAGTGTCTTACTACCCTTCTAGTGAGAAAGTGTTTCTAATATCTAACCTAAACTTCCCTTGCTACAACTTGAGACCATTGCTCCGTGTTCTGTCACTACTGAGAAGAGTCTATCTCCATCCTTTTTGGAACCATCCTTCAGGTAGCTTGAGGCTGCTATTAAATCTTCTCTCAGGCCACATTCTCATAAGCAGGGGCATGCATTTGCAGCAGCACACACAGCAGTGGTACAAATTTGTGCCACTACTGTGTGCTGTAGCATATGCCCCTGCTCATGTGGTTTGCAATGGGGTGCCTGCACATATGGATCTGGCCTCAGTCTTCCATTCTCCAGACTAAATAACTCAGTTCCCTGAGCCTCTCCTCATAAGTCATTTACCCCAGGCCCCTAACCATTTCCATTTCCCTCTGCTGGACTGTTCTCCAATTTGTTCCACATCCTTTCTGTAATGTGGGGAGTGAGGGGCACAAAAACTGGACACAGTACTCCAGATGTGGCCTCACCAGTGCTAAATAGAAAGGAATAATCATGTCCCTTGATCTGCTGGCAACACTCCAATTGCTCTGTCCTACGTGCAGGACTTTGCACTTGTCCTTATTCAACCTCATGATATTTCTTTTCATCCAATTTGCCTAGGTCTCTCTGAATCCTAACCCTACCCTCCAGTGTATCTACTACTTCCCCCAGCTTGGTGTCATCTATAAACTTGCTGAGGGTGCTCAAGGGAACTTGCACTTCATCCCATCTTCTAGGCCATTCACGAAGATATTGAACAAACTGACCCCAGGACCCACTTCTGGGGTACTCCACTTGATATTGACTGCCAACTAGAGACTGAGCCATTGACTACTACTCTCTAAGCCTGATGATCCAGCCAGTTTTCTATCCAATAGTTTTCTATTATGATTTAAGTAAGTTTATATAACCAAGATGACAAAGCATAGAATAGTTATAAGTAATATTTCATTTTAATGTAAGGTGATCCCAAATTTTCATATTAAAAAAAAAATCTCTCATGTGCTCCATTTCTGAGCTAACCCTCTGATCTTAATTTATTTCTCTCTGTCTTGGTTGATTATTAGATGAAAGGAATAGAATCCATTGGCAAATTTAAAATGTGATTAGTGGCTGAGGTTGTACTGAAGACAGACACTCCATGCTTGAAACCATGTCCAGCAACTTTCCCAACTACATAAATGATACAATAACAGATATTACATACACACGGAATCCTTACCTTCAGTTTTTAAAGGATATTTTTGGATTTCATCCGTATTTAGCTGTAGGGGTTTTGCATTTTATGGAATCCATTTCAATTTGGGATACAATTTGATTAATGTTGCTATTTTGGGAAGCAGGTAACTCTCTTTATACACTGACTGCTTTGCTAACTAATGAAATGTACCAACCAGTGTTCATAAATTTCTATTAACATCTCTGGATCAGATACAGATGCAAATGCAGTGGTGGCAGAGAGGATTCATGCAAAGGAATACATACTTATTTGCATCTTTAAGGGTGTTAGTTGTAATTAGTAGTGATACATCTTGCACCTGAGGATGCTGAGGAAGTTGGCTGATGTGACTGCAGAACCACTGGCAATTATCTTTGAAAACCTGTAACCACAAGTTTTTGCCCACCACTGGGAGAGATCCTGGATGACTGGAAAAGGGCAAATACAGTGTCCATCTTTAAGAAAGGGAAGAAGAGGTTTGTGGTTTCTCAGATCCCATAGAGGATCTGGGAAACTACAGACACGTTAGCCTTACCTCGGAAAGATCATGGAGCTGGTCCTCAAGGAATCCATTTGGAAGAACTTGGAGAAGAAAGTGATTAGGAAAAGCCAGTGTGGATTCACCAAGGGCAAGTCATGCTTGACCATCCTGATGCCTTCTGTGATGAGATGATTGACTCTGAGGATGTGGGAAGAGCAGTGGATGTGTATGCCTTGACTTTAGCAAGGCTTTTGATACAGTCTCCCACAACATTCCGGAGCAAGCTAAAGAAGCATGGGTTGGATGAATGGACTGATAGGTGGATAGAAAATTGGCTGGATCATCAGGCTCAGAGGTAGTAATGAATGGCTTGATGTCCAGTTGGCAGCTGGTATCAAGTGCAATGCACCAGGGGCCGGTTCTGGGGTTGGTTTTGTTCAATAACTTCATCAGTGACCTGGAAGATGTGATGGGGTGCACCATCAGCGAGTCTGTAGATGAGACCAAGCTGGGAGGACTAGTAAGAGGGTAAGGCAATGATTCAGAGACACCTTGACAAATTGGAGGATTGGACCAAAAGAAATCTCATGAGGTTCAATAAGGAGAAGTGAAATAACCTGGCTTAGGACAGAACAATCCCATGCTGGGTATGCCAAGGGGACTAACTGGCTAAGCAGCAACTCTGCAGAAAAGGACCAACTGTGTGCCTTGTTGAAAAGAAGACTAATGGCATATTGGCCTGTATTAGTTGGAGTGTTGCCAGCAGATCAAGAGAAGCGATTCTTTTCTTGTATTTGGCACCATTGAGATCACATCTGGAGTCCAGTTTTTGCACACTCCTCCCCAAGAAAAGATATGGACAAATTGAAGAGAGTCCAGAAGAGAACGGTGGAAATAGTTAGGGGGTTGGGGCACATGATTTCTGAAGAGAACTGGTCTTATTTAATCTGGAGAAGAGAAGATAGATGGAATTTAATAGCAGCTTTTAACTACCTAAAGGGTGGTTCCAAAGAGGATGGAGCTACACTCCTCGGTGGTGGTAGATAACAAAACAAGGAACAGTGATTTCAAGTTGCAGCAAGGGAAGTTTGGTGAAGCAATGAAATGGGATACTTAAAGAGGTGGCAAAATCTCCATCCTTGGAAGTTTTTAAGGCTTAGCTTGACAAACACTTGACTGGGGTGACGTAGTTGGGGGTGATCCTGCTTTGAGCAGGGGGTTGGACTAGATTACTACCTAAGACCCATTCCAACCCTAATGTTCTATGATTCTGTGATTTTTACCATCAATAAGAGGTCTGTTTTTGGACAGTATTACACCAGTAATCCATGCCTACAAGCCAACATTCACACAGGACTCAAAAAGGATAAACTGTTTGTTACAAAGGTAAAACAGGGCATCTATAGATCCTGTACTGGGGGTGGGCAATTATTTCAGCTGAAGGACTACTTAACTAATTTTGGTGAGGTTTTGAGCTTCACTAGGATAGCTGCACACATTGACAGGTGCCCTCCCGCCTGGATGCCATCTTAGGACCAGAAGTCCTGTCCCCTAACCCCTGACCTGTGCCACAGGAAGTCTCTCCCTTTGCCAAGGAAATACTTCCTTGGTGGGGGAGGTTGTTTGTATATTGTGTGTGGGGGGGTACGGGATGTATGTGGTGCATATGTGTGGCTGGGGGTGTGTGGGGTGTGGGTATGGTGCAGGCGGGATGTGTAGGTAGTGTTGATGTGTGTATGTGGGTGGTGTGAGGGGGTGTTTCGGGGTGTGGGATGTGTGTGTGTGTGGTTGAGGTGTGGGGTGTGTGGGGCAGTGTTGGGTGTGTGTGGGTATAGTGGGGGTGCATGTGTGGGGGGTGTGGGTATGGTGGGGTGAGCTGTGTGGTGGTGTTTATGGGGGCTTGGGTATATGTGTGGTTCTATATCCTCATATGGGATGTGTGTGGGATGTGTGGGGTATATGAGGCAGTGTTAGGTGTCTGTGTGGGCATGGTGGGGATGGGTATGTGAGGGGTGTGGGTGCCGGTGTGGGTGCCGGTGTGGGTGTGGGTGTGCTTGAGGTGTGGGGTGTGTGTGGGTATGATGGGGGTTGTGTGGGGGGGTTGTGGGTATGTTGGCGACGGAGGGTGTGGAGGTGTGGATGTAAGTGTGCATGTGTGGGGGGGTGGGATGTGTAGGGGGAGCTGTAAGGTGTGATTATGTGTGAGTATGGTGTGGGGGTGAGGGGTGTGGGGTGTGTGGTTGGTGTTGCACCTCGTAACTGGTGTTCCCTTGACCTGCGAGCCTGGGTCGGCACGACCGGCTTGGCACAGAAAGGATAGATGACCGGACAGGTGGGGAGTAGTGGTGAGTAGGAGTCAGGCGGCTTGAAGTGTATTGGTTGTATGAAAGATTTATTGTACTTACGCTACTGATGGTTGCAGCATAGGTAGGATAGTTGGCTTTGTTCAGTTACAGCGCATAAAACAGAACAGTCTAAAGGGGTCTGTTGGTTCACAGGGTTCCTGAGCCGAGCCCTTGCTTTCTAACCCGGAGGCTAGGTGCAGCTGCCCGACTCAATAGTCCCAGAACTGGTCAACAACTCATGCACAGGGAAAAACTATAATGCACATTCGATCAGTAAACTTCCGAGAGCTCTTTGACGAAAAGGACAGATGAACCGGTGAGAAACGAATACGCCAAAATGAAGATTGGTTGGCGGGGAGAAGATGTCTGCAGGTGGCCAATCTGCTGACTGTGTCTCCTAGGTGTGCGCAGATTCTCCGCTTAATGGCGGGAATCTGCTCTTAGTTATAGTCAGCAGTGACCAATCACTTCATGCCAATTGTGAATATTTACTGACCGCCAATTATGTTCTTACACATTGACCTAGATACATTATTCATCTGGCTGCCCTCAGTGGGTTCAAAAGGTCAACATTGTGATTGGCACCTGCAATACTTATCATTGCAGACAACAAGCTCCTTAAGTGTGGAGAACAAACTTTTAACAAACTCCAACTACAATGCTTCTTTTAGCAAAGAAATAAAGGCTACTAGTACTGAGGGATCTTTATGGTCTGCAACCCTACCAAATTATAATGGTCTTTTGGTTTGCTGGCATTGGCACTCTAACTTGACAAATGAAATTCAGACATGACAGTTGGGAGGGTGTGGGGGGGTTGGTTACGCACGTGTGGGGGCTCCCTCTTCCCCCACTTGGCTTCCTCCCTGGCTGCTCTTTGTGATGTGGCTAAGCCCCTATGGAGGTGGAGGGAGGGGGATCAGCACTGCCTGCCTGGCTCACAGTGAGCTGCAAAGGGTCAGAGAAGCAGCTGCTGCCAGTAGGAAGCCAGAGAAGGAAAAGGAGAGGGGAGGGTGCAGTGGGGGGCAGGGAACCAAGCCTGACACCCTTGGTCTCTGTCCCATACCTGTCTGGCAGGGCTGCAGCTGAGCCTGTGATGGCTCCTGCTGCTGCTGCTGCTGCTGCTGCTGCTCTCACTCCACCTGCCTGTCCCACTCCTACCCAATGGAACTGCACCACACTCATGCTGGCTTTTGCTGTTGCTGCTGCTTTCACCCCACCTGCTAGGTGCAGGCAGAGCCCATCCCTACACCTTGCTTCCCTCAATGCTGCAGTTTTCCCTCTCTACCTGCTGCCCAGAGCACTGCAGCACGGACAGAAGGAGTGGCTGGAGGCTGGGGGACCCCAGCAGTCTTCTGGGTAGCTACAGCAGCAGCAGCAGCTGCAATAGCAGTCCTGCCTGGAAACTATGCCTTCTGGCTAAGGCTGGAACCCTCTGGTGGGGGAAGCTAGAAGCACAACACGTGCTACCCTAGGTGGGACTGGGTGGGACTTGGCGCCAGGCAGAGTGCAAAAGGGGCAGCCGTTGGTGGGACCAGATACAGTTAATTGGTGGGTGCCTGCCTGCAGGCCAGATCCAATCAGCTGGCAGGCTGGATCTGGCCCACGGGCCATATTTTGCCCACCCCTGCCCTACACCCAAATTAAAAACACTGTCAATGATAAAATGCAAAGATCTATTATAATTGTCAAAGATTTGTTTCACAGCCATAGGGCTAGTGAACATTTATTTCAATACACTTGTCAAAAGTAGTATTTGAGGCCAGTGAACATAAAAAGGAGTCAACACAGGAGTTAAAAATATCTTCCATAATAATCCAAGTACCATGTTTACTTTAACACAGAACACATTTGAGTTGAAGAATTACCCCCAGTAATTAGCTTTTATACATGAAAAAAGATAAATGTGTTTATAATTTTCTATGTTTAGAATCAAATCGTTGTAGGGTTATCTTAAATTCATACCCCTACCTCTGTGGCAGGGAAAAGAGTCCCCTTTCCCTTGGCCCCATCTTCCCCCTTCATTTGCTGCCCCTCTCCCCGCCCCAGTGTTTGCCTCCCTGCTTGCCTCTCTCTGCTGCTGCTTACTCTGTGAAGTGGCTCTGGCTCCAATCAGGGGGATAGAGCACATGGTGGCCCACTGTACCAGCATAAGGCACTAGTGGTAGCAGCAGCTCCAGACCCTGCATTGGGCCTGGTAGTTCACAGGAGTTGGAGCCACAGCCACTCTTTTGTTGTGTTGTGATCTCCCCCACACTCTCCCTTCACACCATACATTGTCTGCAATGCTTTCGCCACTGCTCTGTCCCCATGATTACCTGCCCCCATGCCCCACCGAAGCACACACTGCATGGTCTTCCCCACGCTCTCCTGCCCCCACCATGTAGTCTCCCCTGAGCTTCTCCTACCACGCTAGCCTCCTGGCCATGTACTGGGGCAGGCAGGAGCTCCACCTCCAGCTCTGCAGCCCAGATTCGAGATGTAGCAGCCACCTGCCTTAGGCCAATACTTAAATCCAAGACAAAAGCTTTTTTCCCCCATGTTGAATGGGAGATGGCATGGGGAAGGAAACTCATCCTGGATTTGAATATATAGGGCACATGCTGGGGAAAATATTTTGTAGATTTTGTCCTATTTTTGCTATATATTTTTTTACTGACTGGAAATGAAAAGAGACATTTCTAGCCATGACTGCTATCTGGATGCACAGATGCAGATAAGAGTCAAATAAGATGCTGAGATTGTGAACCACTTTGACAATGGATGAGAAAATGCCCTGAATTGAAGGACCCAAAATAGGTCCTGACAGTTCTTCAGATCTCTTCTTTTTGTCAGCAAGTATCATTGTTGTGTTCGTTTCTTGTGCTCAAACCTCAGCATAAATTCAGGGTCTGCTTCTGATCACATTACATTAACATTTCTACAGCATTTTAACTTGTGAATATCTATTTTTTTCAGTCTAACTCCTGCTGAGGCAGTTTCCTCTACTCTAGCTACCTAAATCTCTTCAGTTGGATAGGCTATTTTTCACTTCCTGTTATAACTCACTGTATAATGTTGCTGGCACAGCAAAGTGTGCTTTATTTTATCTTAGAGATGTTTCGCAATTCACTGATGGATAAACTGATTGTGGTATATATTATACAAACATCCACAAGAACACTTTTAAATGTAAATAGCTGTAGGAATAAAGGTTAAATCAGCCAGGAAAAACATCTTCTGCCCATAAGAAAGTCTGGATTGATCTCATAGAAAAATAGTTTTATACAGAGAAGACAAAAATTGGTCCAGTTTGAGGAAGTAATGTGAGTGGTGACCAACTTTTAAGCCATGCAGTGAAAAGATCTTATCTAATTTGGAAGTCATTAGTTTACAGCATTTAAGTAGCCATACAAATATTGTATCTAATCTAATGTGCCACACTGTCATTACCCTGCATATATTATTTGGATGCTTAAGGCTTCCCAACTAACCTCAGGCAAATATTACATTCCAACTTCACTGCCTGTCATGTGATATTTGTTATAAAACTCTGAGACAGAAAATTGATTGAAATAACTTCTACAAAGTTCTAGGGTCTTGCTTTTTCAATTCATACATTTAGCGCAGTTATTTATAAATAATTTATCATCAAAGATAAAGTCTGATTTTAAAAAAGCCAAGTAAAAGGCTACTTTAAAGTTCAAGAAACTGTATTATTTCAATGGATTTATTCGGGGAAAATTCTGTCTCAAGTGCTCATTAGCTGTCACTCTATTGTTCCAGGAAAAGTTAGCTGTAAGTTGTTATTATGGATGTAGATAGCAAGATAGTAGTCTGAATAGCTTGGAGTGTTTCCATGGAAGAAAAACCATACCTTGAACATATGTGGTAAGAGCAGAGGCACAGGAAGATGTGTTTTTAGTGGTCTGTGTTGCTAAGCAGAGTAGATTGGCTGGTGTCTTTTGAATCAACAGATGCCTTTTTAAGGGTGCCAATTTCAGCCTTACCTATGCTATGCTGTAATAATCACATCCAGCAGATTTGCTGATCATTCTATTCAGGCCCAAATCCAACAAGATGAGTCAAAATCTCCACAACAGGCGCAGATAAAATAGGTCTTTTTTTTCAAACCAGCAAAAACTGTGTTTTGTTTTCACCCCCCTCTCTCTCTCTCTCTCTCTCTCTCTTTCCTTCATCTGATTTCCTTAAAATAAGGGAAATATGATAAACTGAAACATTGATTCTGCAATCAGAAGCCCAAATGAACTTAACTTTTGCTGTTTAACATAAGGCAGATCCTGTGAACAGGAGACATTCTATCTCAAGCTAATGTGACAGAGTAGTAATTTAAATTATGAAGGAGGGACAGCTCTCATCAAAGCCTGTCTAAGCATAATTCAGAGCACCTGTCAAAATCCATTTAATTTTTTAAACCATGCTGCATCTTTCACTTCCCAAAAGATAATAGGGTAACACCGTTTTGTATCAATACCCCACTTTTATATTCCAAGCTTCCATACCCTTACCATTTAAATTTTTATTTCATGTATGATTTTGCTTCTAACACCACTTTGAGATATATATGTTGGATGGTAAATGTTAATGATTGTGCTCCAGGCTAAAATGTGGTATCTTAGCATAATTTCCCTAGAGCATTTTTGTATTATAAAACACATAAAATAATGCAAAGATGCCAAATTAATATTTTTCTAACATCATATTTCCTGGAAAAATTCATTGGAATGATCTAGAGTCCACCCATTTCCCCTTGTAGCTAGTATTCTAGCCTGTAGATACTGTGACCAGAGTCATTCTCTATTAAAGTTTTTTTGAGTTTATTCTTCAGCCCAGTTCTGCTTACCCTTATACACTGTTGGCGCATCTACATGAGACACTACTGCACAACGGTTACTGCACATGTATTTATTGCTTGTATAGTCAAGTACTAAATAAATGCACAGTAACTGGAATTACTGCACAGTAGTGCCAGCAAACACCTTTTTAATGACACTACTGAGTAGTAGCTTAATCATACCAAGCAGCAGTGTGTTAGTGCTCTTTCTGCTGTGATGCGCTACTGCGCAGTATTATCTGGCTACAGCGCAGTTAGCATCTTGTGTAAATGTGCCCTGTGGATAGTCAGATTGACTTCAATAGGCTGTCAGGTCTAAAATAAACAAGTGGGTAAGTCTTTGCAGAATTGAGGCAAAATCTAGGTTGCTCATGTTTTTCTTCTGCATTTTTCCATGATAGCCCTACACAGTTGCTTTCTAAAGTGCGTAAGAATGCAGGGGCACTTCAAACAGCAGTTATCCCTTCACTCCCCACATTTCAAATTGCAAGTGATTTTCTGTTTCTGGGTCTGGCTACACTGTGGACTGTAGTGAGTTAGGAATAGCCAAACTAATTTTAAATTAGCCAGTGTATGTAGCACTACCAGTTTAGCAGCATGAAGCTGAGCTCCATTATGAACTTCATTCAGCTGCAGTTAAACTGCCTATAGTATACAAGCTAGCTCACTTTGGAATCTGTCACACTGCAGTCTGCAGTGTAAAAAGTCCTTCAATTAATTTATCTAAATATTATTGTTTTAAACACATTGAGCACTTGGCTTTTGGCTTGGATTCCTAATCCTTTCCCATAGCAGTGTTTTTATGTGTGTGACAGGCTGGCTGGCAGTGACCTGGCCCAGGGGTTTTGAAGGGGTAAAAGATGATTGGAGGACTTGGGATTCCCTTTCCGCACCAGTCAGGCCCTAGAGACTTACCCCCTCCATGTCCCAACTGGCCCCTTGGGTCACCTGGAGGGGGATAAAAGGGGCAGCGTGGACTGACTCAGGGGAGAGACTAGTGAGGGACAACAAGGAAGGAGTTTCACAGAGCTGGCAAGAGCTGAGCCAGCGGGATAGGAGCAGTGCCCCAGGAGAGCCTGAACGAGCAGGACCTGCAGGCAGCAGTGGGACCCTCAGCAGCGTGGCATGTGGCCAGCAGGAGAGGCTCCCCACTGGGCTTCAGGATCCCCGAGGAGAGGCTGCAGCCAGCAGGAGAGGCTCCCCAGCTCCAGGAAGGATCTGAGCAGCAATCTGGGGGGTTCCCAGCTCTTCCGATCAGAGGCCAGGCAGCTTGATGTGAGGCCGGGGCTCTAGAAAGGTCAAGACCCCTAGTATGCTGGAGCAGTGGTGGCTGAGTGGCTGTGTTCCAGCCTACCACATGGGTGATCTGGGTTTAAGTCCCAGCTGGGGTGAGTGAGATAACAAGAAGCAAATCTCCTTGCAGTGGAAAGGGTCCATTGTATTTTCCCTCCTTTCTCCCCCTCCAGGTACCAAGGCCCTATATTTCCTTATCATTTGACATTTTGCATTTTGTGCCTTTTTATATTTCACCAACCCGTATTGTTTGTTCTGCTGTTTGAATTTTATATTTTGTTAACCCTGTTTTGTCAGTGAGTGTAAGTGTCTAACCTTTGTTGAATCCTGCCCCCTTGGGGCATTGTAGTGTCCATTATACCCTCTGATTTATGCCTGTTATGTTCCCGGTATTAAAAGGTATATGGTTAAGTCCCCACTGGTGGTCTGGCTCTGCTCTATAGGGGAGGAGTGTCCCTACACCTCCCACAGTGCTTGTGCACATGCTTTGATCCTTTCAATTGGAGAGGTGGTACCTCTTGGAGTACACCTGGGTTACATGTGATAATGTATGGATCACATTTCCCAGGAAATGGAGATTGGTTTAGAAAGGTAGTAAGATGGAAGTACACAGGGAAAGAAAGAGCAAGAAAGATAATATTTTGAAGCCTAGCCAGGTGAGCTGACCATTTGGGAATCTGTGCTCCGGTTTGGACGTTCATTTGAGAAATAATTGAATACCACATGTAGCTTTTATAAATAATAATAACAATCATTTAACTAAATATGGTTTATTTCCCTAAATAACCACAATGGCTTTGAGAAACAAAATTCTTGATTATGTCATTTTTGGTTATGTGGGAAAAATACTGAGGGTTCTCAGCACCTTCCAGGATTAGGTTCTTGGTATTTATATTATTCATAAATACTGTTTATAGCTGTATCCCCTAAGATGATTACAGAAGTTATGTAAACATTCTGTACAATAAGCCTCTTAACTATTTAACCTTTTTAATGTATCAACTATGGAAGTGCAGAAGCTATTTTTCATACAACAACATTAATGGTTATAATTTGCTCAGGGATCAAACCTGTTTACTCCCTGCAGTCACAATAGGGATATTACCATTTAAGAGAAAGTGGGCACAGCTACACAAGATGCAACATCGCTGTAGCAACACACTATGATGATGTAGTGTCTCCCTCACTATAGCTCATCCCTACGGTGACGCAGCAGCTAAAAATAGCCATGCACCCCTAGCATGCCATCATTTAGTACTTCCCTGCAGTAACAACAGCACTGTAGGGGCACACGTAAACATGCCCAGTTTCTCCTGTGCCAGATTATATTTGAACCATAAGGCTTTCTTAGTGAAACAAAGGGCAGCTTCTAAATTTCCTTTATTTGGAAGTGTGTCTCTTTCCAAATCATTTTATTTAAACCTCTCAGAATCAAGGCCAGGTTTTTATAATTGCCAAGTTAGCAATTGAACTATAATTCTTCCTGAAGATGGGCAAAGTTAAGTGCTCTTTTAAAATTTATTTGGCTTTACCTATACTGTTTGGTCATTTATAGGGACCTACCAATATTCACAGTGGAAGTGGGCTGTACAGCATCTCCCTTAATCTTGAAGGTTCCCCCATACATTCGACCCTCATTGCTTATTGGCTGAGGGACCCCAGTAGTCCTGCTGTTTGCTGATGATTGGCCAGGAGAAAATAACAGCACCATATTTAAAAATGTGGTTTTCAGCTCCCTACAGATGAGGAGTGAGTGGTGGAGCCTCTCTGCCAATCAGCTTGGAGTGTGTATGTAGGAAACTGCAAGATTAAAGGAGCAGCCACACAGCCCACTTCTGCTGTAAATTTGGTAGGTCCCTTGTCATTTATATTTAATCTGTATTATATGATTAAATTTGCTATTAAAAATTGTCTAAGTTTACGTTAGTGAATATTTAATTTTGGTGGAACTAATTCCTCCAACTTTTCTGTGTTCCCAGAATGACCCCAGAGGGGGCAGCACTTTGTAGTTTTAGCCATTAATGGCTAAGCATAGAACGAAGCTATGTAAGAACAAACCCCTTTGGTATATTCAGGTAAAATTACTGTAATCTGATATTTACATTATTACACCTCACTCCTGCTTGAGACTGCTGAGAGTTGCACCAGGAAAATTACAGGTTGTGGAAAGTTTGAGCAGGTTCTTGCTAGCATTTTGCAGTGGTGTAGCTATATAAGTAATGAAGAAAAGAGTTTTGTACATATAGCCTCTGTGGTACTGAGAAGACTACTATTAGCATGAACACATTTTCTTTTTATTATCCTGCCATTAAATTTCAATTCAGAAAGTTAAATCTCAAATTCCTCAGGAGTGTTTCAGAAGCCACTTTTCAGCTCAGTGACATTTTCAGGGCTCTTGGTTAAATCAAACTGGGGGAAAAAATAACCCTCGTCAATTGATGCCCTTGGTGTGTGTGTGTGTATATATATATGTGTGTGTATGTATGTATATGTGTGTGTAAAAACAATATATAATTTATTACTACACATATTTTTCACCTCTCTAGCAATCTGAAGTCTTACTGAACATCTGATTTATTACTGTGAACCGCTGTTGTTTAATATCAACTTCTGCAGGGGCTAATTTACTTTTCAAAGACTGAGCAGTGCCATTGTTATAAATAAACTTCAAGTGCAGAGAAGCAATAAAGGAGTTTCAACAAGTTGATTTTCATTCACAGAGATTGAAGGGATATTCCCCTTTTCCAAGAATATGCTGGATATGAAAATGTTGGCAATTCAAGTGATAAACGAAGATAGAGCAGGCTCTAACAAGTGTTCTGAAACTAGAGGCATTTGGAAGTGGATGTAATGATAAACTAGGATTTGATGAGGCTGACTGGAGTCTTCAAGCAAGGCATGGTTCAGTGAACTGCATCACCTAGTTGATTTTCTTTAGAGCACAAGAGTAGCTAAGGCTTAGCCCTGAAGTCCACCCCAAAACAGCCCTATTAGAGCACTTCTTATAATGGGTGGCAGAAAGAAGATAATATATCTTGTACTTTATGAACAATCCTACTGTGTATAGTAGAAATGGACAGAGATTTTTAAAGTAAAATTAGGAAAGAACCACAAAAGAAAATTATTGATAAAATTTTACATATACAGTGCAACCTATCTTAAGTCACCACACCAGGTACCAGCTTCTTCCCCTCCCCCCGCAAAAGGTCCTTAGTGAGAAGAGGTCTTGCACTATCTACCTGACAAGACAAATAGTACCAGAAATGCTAACACTACTGTACAGAAATATTCTTTGCTGACATCTTGTTGTCTTTCTTTTGAATTGGTAGAAATTAGATCCGGGTTCCCTTACACCACATTTTCACTGAGTACCTTTAAATGAGGCTGAGATTACACTTTTGAGTTTGTGAATACTAATTGCAAGGAATGTTAGTTAGTGTTAAGGTTATCACAAGCTAAAGGTAAATGGGGTGTTAAAGGTTAATATCCTCTCTAATGTGCACTGCTCAGATTTGCCATTAGAAAGCTGTTGAGTAGGGATGTGTCTGAGCCCCAGGGCCTGGGCTTTCTCTGCTCTGAGAGGTGAGAGGGACCAGCGTGCCTGGACAGAGAGTAGTATGGAGCAGCATGCCAGGAGGTGGAAAAACATGGAGAATGGGGGCTTTAAGGTAAAGGTTAGTTATTTAAAAGCATTTTATTTGATTGAAGTTAAATAAAAGTGATGCAAAAAAAGAAGTATTCTAGACTCTCAATTGTTTCAATAAATTGGTGGTGGTGGAAGAGGGCTGGGCCCAGGGAGGTGGGGGGAGTGAGGGCTAATTGAACCCTAGCACAGGCAGCCCTTTTGGCTTTTGGTTTGAGGCTGGGAGAACGAGAATAAGCTGCTCCTGGTGGAGGTAGGGAGAGTGGTTCTGGGACCCTGATGCTCTGGTAACGCCGTGCTGGCTGACTTCATGCCACTGAGTTCCCTGACCACTCTGGGGAAGCTGGAGGGACCTCCTACCAGCAGCTGCAAGGAGGGGCTGAGGAGGGAGGTGCTGGGCTGAGTGACCCAAGCCTCTCCACTGCTATCTGGCTGAACCTCCCTGTCCTGCCCTGCCCTGCCCTGCCCTCCCCTTTCCCCACCAGGAAATAGGGCTCAAGCCTTAGCCAGGGCCAGTAGCACCTCTCCTTCTGAAAATGTCCTAACTGTTGCATCAGGTTAAAGGGACAGTGTCTTCCGTTGCAGCAGCTGGGTGGCTGCCGTTTTTCAGGGAAGTGGGGACAGGGCATTCAGTGCAGGCTTCCAGGGGTGGGTGGGCAGGTAACTGAGGAGCTTTCTAGCCCTCCACAGCTCTCTCCTGGAGCTTGCCAGCTGCATTAGAGTTTAGGAGGGTGGTAAGCTTGTCCTTGGAGCAGGAGAATAGAAAAGGCTTGGAATGATGCATCCTGGGATGCTGGAGGACTCCAAATAGGGTTTTTTATGTTGGCGAAATGCAGATGTCACTCTGTCATCTGGTGGTGACAGAGTGACATCAGCCCCCCATTACCTTTCTGAATGGACTTTGGGCTGACCTTCTTAGCCTTAGCCTACAGGTTACTCTGACTGTGGACTGGTATCCTAAGCCAACAAGCCCTGGCCTGATCTTTCAGTCTCAGTCTCTTGCCAGTCCCCAGCCACCTGCATTGTTCCCTTTGGGATCAGGACCTGACTTTCTTGGCCTCAGCCTGCCTATCCCTCACTCTCAGGGTCAGGCCCTGGCCTTCTTAGCTTCTGCCTGCTTCTGTCTCACACCGCTGCCCCTGGCAGGGCTCAAAAACTATTGTACCCTTCAGGCACTCCTGTGGCCTCTTTTCCACCCCTATAGCCACATCTGGTCCTCCATTATAGACCTGGAAAAAAAAAGCAAGCAACTGTTCTAAACTCAAACACTCAGGTGCCCCATCTGGGTCATCATGCCACTGCAAAACCACCTTCCCATTCACTGGCTCTCTCAGCCTTGGGGCTGACTTACATGGCCTACATCTCCCACTCCTCACCAGCCTGAGCTGGCAGAAGCTTCTCTCCCTGAAGAGTTAAGGGCTCCACTGCCCCCCACCTCATATTCACACTTATATCCCCTAGTCTCCACTTTTGGTCACGGGCTCTCCTGACTAGCCCCAAGTGGATCCCCCTCAGCCCCCACAGAAGCTTAACTAGGGCTCTGTTCTCTTGCTGGGCAGATATCCCTGCAGTAATCACTTGCAGCCTTTAGGTCCCTGTCTGCCTATTCTCCTGAAACTAGCCCATAACCTGTGGTCTTCCCCTATCTGGGGCATGGGGGAAGACCATGACTTCCTGTTACACATCCCTGCTTTAGAAGTAGAATATGTGGACATAGCATGTCCAGAGTGATCCATTCCCTGTCATACCCTCCCTGGTATTGGCAGACATTGGTTTAGGGAAGTAAGCTGATAGATCCCTGACTAATCTATTACATGTATTTATTTGTTTGTTTGTTAGTTTTTAGCTTTATATGCTAACTTATCCACAGAAGTTTCCCAATGGAAGTGTCCTTCATTAATCTGTCTGGTTTATTTTTTAATCTGGTTATAGTAGCTGCCTCTACTACTTCCTATGGCAATGAGTTCCACAAATGAACTATGCACTAAGTAAGAAAATACTTCCTCTTATTTGTTTTAACCTCACTTTTGATAATTTCAGTGGACATCTTTTTAGGATGTGGAGACCATAACTTCATGTAGTAGCCAAGATGTAGGTGCACTGTAGGATGTATTCTGCTTGTTTTAGTTCCCTTCTTAACAATGCTCAGCATTTTATTGATTTTTTTTTTGCTTGTTGCTGAGCACTGAGCCAATGTTTTGAGAAATCTATCCATGTTTTCGCTCATGAACCTTACTTTGTCTTTGACAATGTTGAAGTTCACCCACTACTTCATTGACCACTAACTTAGTTTTCTGAGACCTTTCTGCAGCTAGATTCCCCTCCATCAGTTTGAGATTTGACTACCGGGAATAGTTCCGCAGAAATGCATGATTCTGATTGTTTTTAAAGATAAGATCACCTTCTGTTTCATTTTTTCTATTAATTGTTCTTAAGTAGTTTATTCACAGATTATTCTTTGACAAGAAGTTTTTTGCATACAGTTGCCTAGTGTTGGTCCTCCATGTGCTGCCGCTCAGGTTCTTGGCTCTTGATTCTCATTATGTATAAAAAGCTCCTTAGTGTACATTATTATTGCTACAATAAAGTACTATGCAGTAGGCATAAATTCATACCTGTTATCCACTACCCACTAGAATATGCAAGTTTAGTCTCTCCTCTAAGAGGTATATTTGATATTGCCAACTGGATTTGTCTGTTATATTATTTGTAGCCTCATGAATACAGAAGTGAGAGTAATGAGCAGAGGTTGATGTTTTAAAGGCACTCTTCTTTTCTTTATGAGCCTATCTGCAGCAGGAATTTAGTTAGATATAGCAGGTTAAATTGGGAACCTTGCTGTTGTTTCTAGCTTCTCTATGGAAAGCTGTGGTTTTGGTATGGTGAAGTTATGGTGATTTGTTGGTTTTTCTTTCAATATTTCTGTTTGTACAGACCGTGATCTTTTTCTTTGATATTCCAACAGCAATACATTGATTACAAAGCCTAAAAAGTATTACAATAACTCCCTTTTTTTCAGAGAACACAGAAGTACCTCCCAGTCACTTGTAGTCTGTACACAATTCAGTAGCACAATTCCTCACTTGAGAGTGATTTTCACGTAAGTCTCTGGTACCTCTCCCTGAACAAGTGCTATACAGAGTCCTGTCTGGGGTTGTTTTTAGTGCTCTTTGGGGAGAGTTTCTGCACAGGCCTTACATAGGCTAAGGTGCAAGACAGCATTGACTCCACAACACACATCTCTGATTTTTATATGTGGTGAACTCTTATAGCCCCTATTATGTTACCTGCGGAGGAAGAGACAAGGATAAATAAAAACTGCTTGCACCTCCTTTTCTTTCCTCACTGTGTACCAGGTCCCACTTGCAACATGCACTTCTGCCAGCACCAGCAGCCATCTGGATAAGAGCTGGAAAGTCCAATTTTTCTGGAGTCTATATCAGTAGCTACTCCTGTCATATACTCTTGCAGGGCTTTGACTCTCTCCACTCTGCAATACTGACCAATTCTACACCACTTAACTCCAAGAGAAAAATTTTAATCCCTTTCTAATCAGCATCTTTCCACTATCTGCGCTATGCTAATTTGCAGTGTGTTCATGAAAATGTCATTCCTAAAAACTCCCTCAATATATTTTCTTGAAAATGTGTATCTCCTACTACTTATTATTTTAATTTTCCCTTTTAATTTTGTCTGCAGCACTCATATAAGTAACAGATTAGTTTCTCACAGGAACTGTATTTTAATGAAAAAGGAGAAACATTTTTAGTAAACATTGCCCTGATTGACAAAGATGGACACTGGTTGGAGCATCAGGTTGATTCTTTTGGTTAGTTCATCAAAATCACATTCAGTTTCTTGGATTAGTACATGAAAATAATGTAAGCATCCAATCTCACTCCATATTTGTGAATCTCTGCACCTGTAAGGAGCTCCAGTGAGGTCAACGGTGGAGTCAGGACCTTCGTTTGTAAATTCTGTCAGTCTAATCCCACAGTCTCAATAAAAGTCATCCTATTAGAAACTGCTATAATGAGAAGTCCTTTCCATATTCCCCAGAAGTATTACAGATATAATTAATTTTCACTTGTTGAAAAAATTATAAAGATTTTGGATTCAATCCTCTTTTGTGCAAAGAGGTTTAAATATTGGAATACTGTATGCCTATAAATTGCATATTAGACTCGTCAGACATTACTTCTGTACATATTCCTATTTGTCTATAACAGATGGCCAGCCAGCAATTTAGAATTTTCTTTTAATGAATCCTCATCCAGATCACCCATACTGACAGATTTGCTAGGAAAACTAGCTCCTACTTACTATCTCTCAGCAGTTTCTGAGTACACTAAACTTTTATCTGCTTGTGACCCTAAAAACTGAATTAAATGAGCCATTGGATTCAGCCAGCTGTTAGCCTCTCTCCTTTGAAGCCTACACACCATAAACTAATTCTTCCCTATTAATCATGGGAGCATGTGAGCCCACAGACCTAGTCATTGAACATGGCTCCCAGTGGCCAGTGTTTCAGAAATAAGCTAGCTTGGATACTGGCTCTGATTCTTGTAATAAGAAACCAGAGCTACTGAAACTGAAAACGTGACAAAGCATCCTTAGAATTTCTTTTTTTCTCAAGGAACATTCAAAGCTTTAAAAAGTAAAATTAACTACTATAATCTCTTAAAAGAAAACCCCTATTGGATTCATCATTGCAACGGAGTGGGTGGACTGCCCAGAAGCACTCTCTTCAATAGCTATAATTCATAAAATTCTTCCGTAATAAATCCTTCTGTAAAGTCTCCCTTAATATTGGCAAAAGGCAGAGATGAGTGTTTGACCCTTTTCTTAAAGTGGATGAAAGTACTTGGCCAGTTGTACTGTGCATTATGTGAAAGAGAACCTTTTCCAAAGCCTTTTAGAAGCAGAGGCTCAGCAAGATTGCTCAGGTGAACCATCTCAGTGGTCACTTTTGGGGGAAAAAATATTGAACAATCATCTGTTCTTTGCTAAAATTGCTCCTCTTCTCTTCTTTCATACTGCTTTTTTCAGCTCCATCTAACCAAAATGACCCTGCTAGAATTCTGTTTTGTAGCCAAAAGTATTCTACTTCTCTCTATTCCTTTCCCCTTCCTCAAATCTTGTCTTTTGACACACTGAATCTGGGATCCTAACTTTCATGTTCAAAGCTCTTCACATTTTTGCCCCTGCCTACATCTTTAACCTCATTTCCTCCTACTCTTGCTCTATCTAGTGTAGCCAGCTTCTTTCTTTGTACATGACTGAGCACCATGGTATCTGAGCAAAAGACATTTTTTTTTACATTTTTTTAAAGAAGCAAATACTTTATGCAATTGAAATCTCATTCCATCCCCCATTTTCTGTGGTTTGTTCTGTATTTTTTTTGTTGCCTTTTTCCAATATTGCAGGAAACTTCAAGTCAAATATGGAACTCTTAATTTGTTTTGGGAACAATTAGATGTTTAGTAACTTACCGATTCATTTGATCATCCCAGTATTCTCTTCCACCTCCCCTTTACATCCCTGGCTCTCCATGCAGGCACAATGTTGTTTTTATGCAAAATTGTAGACCCAAGAATTCACACTAACTCATTCCAAAACAGGATGTTGGGGTATTAGTTTTGTCTCACAGTAAGGGCCACATGCTTGACACATCCTCAGACATTCTTTATACCATTTGCCTTACCAATCTTATTTCAAGACCCTCCTTAAAGCCTGCATTTTGCTGATCCTTCCAGTAATGATCTTTCTTTTGTTGAAAGGCAGAGCACGGTGGCATCTTATAGACTAACTTGTTCAGAGATGCTGACAAAGTAGGCTGTTGTATTTCTAAGTTCATGCCTGTGAAGAAGTCTGCCTCCTACTTAACTTCAGACTAACATAACTAATTACCTCTTTCTAGTGGCGAGCTCACTTTGGCATCACATGTGTCCTACATATTGTGCTTACCTGCTAAAGAAGTAAACTCCTCCAGGGAGGCACATTTAATCAAATCAATGGAGTTACACAAGGCATGGATAAATCTCCTGGCCTTATAGGCATATGTGAAGAGATGGCCTGATCTAAAAGCTATTAAGCAACAGTTCACCCATGCCATTAAGAAATATCAAGATTGCTATGCATGCAGTGCTGATATATAATTTAAAAATCTCCTAGAATGAAAAAAAATACTAGAACATTCTACATTAAAACTAGTTTCAAACCAAACTCAGGACAAAAGACAATATATCTTTAAACAGATTTAATTGTTTTTTGCTAAATAAGTTTTTCCATTCTGAAGTCTGTAATAAAAAATGGATACTGTTGAGTGAAAACCATTGCAATAAATATGGAGATTTTTCATGTTTGCTTTCAGTATTATTTCACAAAAAAGTGCTTATAAGCCTCCAAAATTAATACCGTATACAACAATTGAAGGCAACTTAAATGCAAATGAAACTTCTTAAATGAACACATAATGCTTACTGCAATGATGCTCCGAAACATTTATATTTATGGTGCTGACTGGGGAAAAAAGTAAATTTACACCGAACTCTGCATAAATGTAAATTCATAATCTATTTTCACTTGCTGTGCTTTTCCAGCTTGGGTTCTGTATTTGTTTTTGAAAATCTGATCATTGTAATACAACTGTATTAGAATTGGAAGGATCTGTCAAAGTTCACCTAGTAACCCAATTCTACAAGTGTGATTCTTCTCAAGCTCAGACGTAAGGTTGATTGAAAAAGGTACATCTCCAGGTTAAAGTTTGTTTGTCTTCTGCTTGTAAAAGGCTAACACTGAAACAGTGGCAGTGTGGAAATTCACTCCTTCAGCAGGGTTGTTAAATTGCCTAATTTACCTGGGTCTGGTAAGAGTGAATAGTTGAGAAAGTGAATAGTCCTCTGTTTTTCACACCTTAGGACCTAGTTACACATTAATTTTAGGAGGCTCATGGAGCTCTTACCCCTCCCCCCCCGATTGTCCACACATTAACACCTCAAGCTAGTTTTAAGCACACTTTAGGCTGCTTAAAGTTATGTCACTCCAAGGCACCGTTTATCTTTGATCCGTGTTACCCAGGTCATGTTCCATTAATGTCTGGCCACTCCCCACAGATGACCTGCCCAAGTTGCAGTCTTCTGCTATGCCAGGATGCAGTATCCCTTCTCCACCCTCCTATTTGTGTGGACAAACTTCTCACCCCCTGAACCCCAGCCATCCTGGGAAGTTTGACCAGCACCCCCATACCCCAATCCCAATTCCAATGTATTAAAATTGAGACCTTCTTTAATTTACTTCCCCTTGATTTCTTTTTGCATTTTTTTTCTTTTTTTACTTCTTTTTATTTTATCTTTCAGTGGCTGACTTCCTTCATTTCACTACCCTTCCCCCACCCCTATTTCCATTCTACCTCCCATTTGATTACATATCCCAATACCATTAACTCTTCGCCTCCCAGCTTCATGTTCCTTCCCCCACAACCCTTCTCTCATACCCCCTACCTACAGCAGGGATAGAAGCCTGTCCTGGTTCACCAGCCCTGTAGTCTCAACTCACAGCTGCAGAAACATACAGCCATGGGTGGGCAGAGGGTGGTGTCTGGGAGCAGGACAGGTGGGTGGAGCCAGGGCCAGGATTGTTGAGCAGTGACAGGGTAGGGCCAGGGCCCAGGGCAGACCTGTGATATGCTCTTCCTATTGTGGTTCTGCTGTAGGCCCTGGGCCTATGCTATCACCACCCCGTAATCCCAAGCCTGGCCCCACCCACCCATTCCACTCCTGGATGCTGCTTGCTGCCCGCCTACTGTCCCATCCCATCTGCCCAGCTGAGTGTGTCTTTCCGGCAGGGGTCCAAGCTCGATGTCCATGGAGACCCTACTTGTCTGCTCTCTCCAGTGTCCCTGGTGGTGGGTGTGGGGTGGACAGGACACAGTATCTGGACAATGGATCCAAATCTAGAAGCAGTAACACTGGCAGTGACAGCCGCAAGGAGCTGCTGCTGCCAGGGCTGTGGGGAAACAGAGTCCAGCTGCTGCAATGTCCTCAGCCCCCCCGTGTGCCTGGGGGTAGCAGGACTGGTTGTATGCACGATGGCCTGGCCTGTCCCCTGCCTAGGGTAAGCAGGGCCAAGGGACCCACCACGGGCTGGATAAAATCCCTTGGCAGGCCAGATCCAGCCTGTGGGCTGTATTTTGCACACCTTGATCTACTGTTTTGCACCCCCCAATCCCTTTTCCCAGCCCTCATCTCATGTGGAATCTATCCTTCTTCACACCATAGAATAAGAACTATCTTCCCTGGCAATTATAACCATGAGACAGGATGGCAAGGTAAATCTCATTGCATTTCACCAGCCCCCAAAGATGATAAAAAAAAATGTACAGTATCTGTGAAAAAAATTATTCAGTCTTTGCTTGAGAACTCTCCCCTCACCCCCATCCCAGCTGAACAATCCAGTCTTTAGTAGCAAGCTTCTCTGCTCATCATCCTCCATCAGCTGACTGGGGAGCCTAGAAAACATATTGAGATTCCTCTTGAATCTCTTACTTCTATCACTCCTAGTTCAGACTCAGGAGTCATTGCAAACCATTGCACAAACTCCCCTTTCTCAGGGCTAATCATGCTACATTGGCAGCATTAGCTTTGCTGCTTTTCTGTAGGACTATATAGCAGGCCAGGGATTCAAACCTGAATGTCTCATGAAGCAATAAATACAGGTCCAAAGGGCCAGCCCAATTCTGGATTTCATGCCAGGTTTAATATCCTACAGCTCTTCTAGTTTGTCTTATTGATCATATTTGAATAATGAAAAAGCTCTTAGCCTTATATAATCAGCTCCATCTATGCTCGGAGAAAACATTCAGCAAAATCCTATTTTAGCACATTGCATGGGTTCATAAGGTTGCTCAATTGAGCAAGTAACCATTGATTCAGTATGCTTATCATGTTCCTCCTACATATTCCTCTATGATGTGAATGAGATTAGAAATATTGGCCTATTCTTCTTGCATCAGTATAGGAATGTACTAGGAAGCCATGGCTCCTGTTACTTGCAGAGAGATGTCACAGGAGAGATGTCCCCAGGTAGGGTAACATATTTGATTTGGGACTAGCTGCAGAGGCATAGACAGCCAGGGCCCATAAGCTACAAACATCTTTTGCAGAGCTTGCTGTCTAGGAATAAAATGATAGGGCAGTGCCTTGGTTGGGTAATAAGGGCACTGCTACAGTAACTAGAGGAATAGCAACAAGCTGCCCTGGAGACTGAGGGAGCACTCCTGTGGCCAGCCAGGGGAACACCCAACCAGAAGGAGAGGATCCAGGGAATATAAGCCAGCGCCTATGAGGCAGACTAGCAGTGTAGTTCTAAACTTGGCAGGGGAGAGAAGCTCCTGCCAGCTCAAACTGGTGACACTGGGAACAGCAGGCATGCCAAGTACTCCAAGGGCTGAGAGAACCAGAGAGTAGAGAGGTAGTTGAGCAGGAGTATGATGACCTGGAGAAAGGCACTTTGAGTTTAAAGCTGCTGGTTGTATTTTTGCTCTAGTTTATGCTGGAGGACTGGACGTGACTGATAGAGGCTGGATTGCGAGGCCATGATGATGCTGCAGACGCACGCAGCATAGACACCTTCCAGGACCAGAGACCTGGTGGGCTGCGTGGGATGGAAGCCCAAACGCTTTAGAGAGTAGTAGAACTGGGAGCAGCCTTGCCCTGGGTAAGGGATGTCAGAGGTGGTGGTAGCTGAGGGAGGGCTGGGACAAAGCTTAAGACAGGGCCAAGGGGCCCAAGGACACAGACAAGGTTAAGACTGAGATAGCTGAGTCCAAATCAGTGGGCCAGGACTGGAGGCCTGGAGCCAGAGAAAAGGAGGGCTAAAGCCAAGAGGGTGGAGACCTCTACACAAGGACTGAACTATAGGTAGAATAACATCTGTGAGACATGGGCATGGCTGTAGGGGTGGAAGGAGGCCACAAACTTAGCCCTTAAGGCAAGTAGGGCCTAAGAGAGTGAGTCGAGAGAGAGAGAGAGCAGCTTAAGCTCAACAGACTCTTATGCAGCCTCCCTTCATTTCCTATTAACATCAACACATGGGAGAAAAGGATGCAGAGTAAAACCCTGGGAGTCAGGACCTGGAGCTAGGCAGGATTGAGGTAGCAACTAGGGAGCATCATGATGGTCCTCAGGTGCCATCCTGTTGCAAAGACAATGAAAAAATTCACTCAACTGTAATGACACAGTTGATTCTTCTAAACAGAATGGTACCTGATACCATTTGCAAGTTTAAGTCCCTGTTACGTATAGTGAGTACTTAGATGTTTTACTGCAACTTTGTCATATTTCATAGCTAATCTTTCACTTATATCAACTTTTATGATTTCATAATTACAAAAATCAAATGCTCACATCACACACACAGAACATGTGTGTGTGTGTAACAGACAACTTACACTGAAGGAAATCCTCCAATATTTTATATGATTACCATTTTCAAATACATTATTTTTGGAATTACCTCTACTTTTGATTGTTGTGTTTAACACACATAAAATGTAGCTATAAGCATATCTCTGATGTTGCATTTTTGAGAGACATCACATGCACTAATATGATTTAGGAAAATCCCTTCATTTCATTAATAACCCAGCTGAGCATTCAGTTGCATTTTGTATACCAGTAGGCAGAGGTACCAGTTGAGATAATCTAAATAAATACCAAATGTTTGAGATCAGTTCATTTTGCCTTTTCTCAAGAATAGGCTTTCAAAATCATGTGAGTCAGGGCTGTCGAACTGGTAGACTTCAGGTGGCAACCAACCCCTAAGGGGTAACCTGCACTCGTTTGGCTACCCCTATCTCCTCTGGCTTCCATTTCCTGTCCCAACTCTTAGGGGTGGAGATGTGAGACCGAGGAAACCCATAGCTGGGCAGCTTGGGAAAACTCAGAGACCCTCCATGGCATGATGCAGTGCAGGAGCACTGGCATGCATGGCACAGTGTGGTCATGCCTGCTGCACAAAGTCCCATGGAGGAACTTCCGTGATGTTCTGTGGCATTCAGGGTGGGGAGGTACTTGCATGGGGCAGCAGTGGTGGCACACACCACCCAGTGTGGTGTGGAGGGGGTGCTAACAGTGAGGCATGGCTTGTAGCCTATTTGGCATGTAGTCAGACAGGGTAGTTTGTAGCCTCTGGCCATTCAAAAGCTAAATGATTTAGCAATATACATTCCATGAAGTATCAGTAAGGCCTAAATGACTAAGGTTCTTTTAAAAGTTTATAGGTTAAGAACTTCCCCCTAGGCTTTCTGAATCATTCTGTCATGGGCAATGGGATATTCTATGGACTCATTTACTATTCCTGCCAGTGAATGCATTTATGTGCATGCATCTATGTATATGTGTTTGCATAAAATGTGCATATACGTGTATGCATTTGCATAAAATAAATGTGATTGTTGTTATTGGGTATCTAAATCTTTTTCTCAGCACGGAATAGAGCAGTAAGGCACAAATCTCAATTGATCTAAATCAGAATTTCTTCGCTAAAATCAGTTAGGCTGATTTACATTGGAGAGTATGTAGCTTAGAGTTTCTGAGTTATGATATTTTTAAATTTTTATACTGTTAAAAAATTATTTTCAAAGCAGAGGTGTTATGCTGGATGACAGAGTAGCATATAAGAATATCACGGTTTTTATTTGAACTGGTATCAAATGCTACACGTCCACAGATTCTAAAGCCCGATGGTACCTTTTATAATACATTTAGAAACTCTGTATCAACATCAGCTGATTCAATGGTGCTAAACAAAAAAACAGTATCAGTTATAAAACTGGAAAGAATATGAGGAAGTGTAAGATGCCCACAGGGGGTGGAGACCGCTTTGCATTGACTTACACAGCTACAGGGTGATTATTTTTAAGAATAAGATGTTACCACTGAGTGATAAATCTGGATGACAGATGAGGCAGGTAACTTTTGAAACATATTTTGTTTTTTTGAGTTTGACCACAATCTGTAGATTATTTTATTTTATGAATTTGTTACTTTTGCCTGTCTTTTTAATGATGCTATATGTAAATCAGCGGCGGGCAATTATTTTGGCTGGAATGTTGCTTAATGAGCTTTGGTGAGCTGCCAAGGGCCTCATGGATAACCCCCCGCCCCAACAGTTGCCCCGTCTCACGGTCACTATCTTGGGACTGGAAGTCCCATCTCTAACCTCTGACCTTTGCCACCAGAAGTACCTCCCCTCTCTCTGGAAGTACTCCTTTTGGAAGGAGGTTGTCAACTTGAAAAAACCATCAAATCATATACTAAAAACACACAAACATCTACTGTAACTTATTTAAATATTATTTTTTTAAATATTTAGTTTTGATTTATGTGTGTTTGCATTATGTATCTAGAGATGATTGCATAATAGCTCAAAATACACTCTTATTCTTGTATAGTGTGTTTGGACAGGTACAAGGGTGTATTTGGGGACTGTGTGGTTAGGAAGTGGGTGTGAGGTTGTATATAGGGTGTAGGTATGGTGAGTGGGGTGTGTGGGAGAGGGTGTGAGGTTAGGTGTGGGGTATGTGGTTGGATTGGAATGGTAGAGGAGGGAGGGTGGGAGTGTGTGGGGGCTGTGGTGTGTGGGAAGGTGTCAGTGTGCGTGGATATGGTGGGGGTGTAGGAGTGTGTGGGGGGGTTGTAGTAGGGTGTGGGGTAGTGGGAGTGTGTGGGTAACAGTTGGGGTTGTGGTGGGAAGTGGGGAGCCAGTCCTGCTTGTCCCATCCTGGCTGCACCACTGATGATCCATTCAGCCCCCTGGTCTGTCCTTACCTGAATTTTAACTCTCAGAAGAGGGAGGGCTGGGGAACAGCCACAGGGTTGCCAGGTCAGAAACCTCTGCTGGTCAGAAGCTTCAAGTGTCCAGGAGTTCCTGGGGGGTGGTGTGAGGTGTGGTGGGTCAGGTTGGAGTTGGTTCGGTTGTGCCTTGCAACCAGAGCCTGATCTGCTTGCTGCTGCAGCTGGTGACTCATGCCACTGGCCCCTCATTGTCCTTTGGACAGGCAGCCACTGGCAGGTAATAATGGTCTATAGTTTCAAGGGGCTCCATGGACTGGATAGAATGGCCTGGTAGGTTGGATCTGGCCTGTGGGCCATATTTTGTCTATTTCTGATGTAGGTGGTATATAGGAATACAGTACTGCAGTACCATTAAGTCCTGGGGTAAGCCTGGTTGGGCTTTTGGAATAGAAAAAACTTAAAATGCCTAGCTGCTGCAGGTTGTGGTGGGTTCTCTATTGATAAATCACTATTTTAGCACAGTGGGTAGCAAAGCCATTTTCAGCCTTTAGAATCTGTGGATGGTGGAAAAGGTCACAGGGGTTCTAGATCATACCATATGGATAAGGTATAAGCCCTGGTAGAGTTGGAAGAAATGTTGGTGGTTAACCTCTTTTTGTTCACTATAATATGCAGAATTGGCTTGACTAAAGCTATTTGTGTCATTTTTCTCACCTTGTTTTACCACAATGAAAAATTTTGAAAAAAGCTGAAATATTTAATTTTGACATATTCTGAATGCTTCAAGTTGTTTCAAAATGGTAGTTTAAAAAGTTTCTAAAAAGGAAAGTCAGTGTTTTGTTTCACATTCAATGAAGGAGTTTTCCTTTGTTTCATCTCACTTCTTTAGGAAGATCAAAAAGTTTTCCTTTATAGGAGCTTGAAACAACTAGGTCTATCTTTTTCAGTTTATCAGTTCAGCCTGCAAACCAAACTATCAATTATTTTCTCAGCTCTCAACCTGAGTTCCAGGCCATTGCTGGTTGTCAAAGACCCCATAGAATAATTTGTAAGAAGAATCCTTTACAAAAGGGTCTGTTCTTTTGAGATTTTCAGCCCTTTTTTGCAGTTGTAATAATGTTTAGACAAACATCAAGTTTCAAAAATTTTGGTTAACTTAATGTGAACATACTGGGGTTCCCATCCCTGTTTTCAGTCTCAAGTAATCACTGCTGATGATTTCAGAATCTGTCTGGAAGACAGTGCAGATGGCTAAATCCAATATGCAAGTATTTGAAACTATTACAATTTAAATGGTCTGTGTCAGCCAAAACAATATACAATGTTTTGGCTGACATTTTTGTAGGCTTTTAATTTCAGGGATCTTTCTGATATAAAAAAAACTATAATCCAAACTAACATCCACTATAGTGATGTTCTTGATAGGGGCTGACAGAGATCCTTGGGTGAAGGCTAAGAGGAAAATATACATATTGCAGAACATAACAGGACAGCAGGAGCAAGATAAAGCACATTTATAGAAATAACTTAATACACATAGGCTACATTATGTACTGTATTTTCTTATGACTTTCATTGCTTTCATCAGTAAAAGCACAGCTCTTTTTCGTTCTAGCAGCCTTTTGATAGTACTACATTTATTAGGATTAAATCCAATTCACAGGTGGAGTCTTCAAAGCTTGTGCCATCTTTGGTCAATATTAAAGAGCAGAGAGAGTAGAGCACCTTAGAAGCCCAAGACCATGATCCAGTAAATATTTATATATTCAATTAACTTTACACACTTGAGTCTCCCAGTGAAATCAATTCCTTACCTGCGGGCAATTAAGTATTTGTTGACAGAATCAGGGAGTTGGGAAAGTTATATTCTCTGCAAGAGAACCCTTAGTAGACATGAAGTCGGACTCCTTCCTGGAGAAAATCCTGCCAGATAAATAAATATCTGAAAGGCTCTCTTAAAAATGTAAAAAAAAGAAAATTTAAATGTTGCACTACTTGTCGAGTATCACCGTCCCCTGTGGACCTAACAGACGCCGCCTGCCAGTTGCCTAGGGTGTCATCACCCATTTTTGGGGTCTCACACACATACGTTTCGTCTGCCACGACTTGATATTAATGGAGTTGGTTCAGATGTCTGCAGCGTGTAGTCCAATTATGAGTCTCCCTGGCGTCTCGTTAGGTCCCAAGTTTCTGAGGGCTCCACCACCCCTACAGCCTCACCCATTCCACCAGGGGCATGGCCAACCAGTTGGTCCAGCCACGTATCCTCAATTCCACTCAGATAATCCACAAAAGAAATGTAAATCAAAACAAACACGACAACCAAGAAGGTTCCCTTGATCTGTGTAGCTGCTCCGTCTGTCTGCAGCCGCCTTCCAACTCAAACTTGCCCTCCGAGGGGTCAAGCACCCCTTTGTTGGCTCTCTGAGAGCCCGCTTGTAGGGCTTGATGAGATTCCTTTTTAACAGCTTAAGTTCACTGTTGAACTGCGCCCCTATTACAGGGACTAGGGTACCCAAGGTCAGTAGTGCTCCTCTATTAGGGTTTTTATGGTACCCTTCTGCTGCAGGGCTCAGCCAGCTCCCCGCTGGTAAACAAACGGTTCTACCCCACAGGGGCCAGTAAACTGGGTTCCAAACCCCGCTGGGGTTTTGCTCTCTGCCAGAGGCTCCTACCAGCCTTCCACGTGGCTTTCAGTGTTCCCTGCAGTCTGCTCCAGCATGCTACTCTCCTCCTCCTCCACCACCACCACCACCACCACCACCACTACTACTACTACTACTACTACTACTACTACCACCACCTCCTCCTCCTCTTCTTTCCGGTTTTGCATTGCTGCTGCTTTCTGGTCCTGGCCTGTCCTTTATACCGGCAGTGGAAATGTCAGCCCCTCCCTTCCCAACATACCTGGGTAAGGGGAATTTCTGCCGGGCTCCTTGGGGCTGTGGACCTGGGGCCGATGACCCTACGCTTAGCCCAGGAGCCTTGGAACCTGCTGGCTCCTTTCTCTCACACTAGTAACACAAGCTAAAAAGTTACACACAATTTTATTTAAAAACATAAAAGCAGTTTCCTTAGACTTATATTAACCCCTACAAAAGTATTAAATTTGCTGATCTAAGTGAACTCTGTCAAGTGCTTTTTCAGGAAGCCTATGGAGATATTTTTCTCTGCTTTGTCATATTACCAGCTAACTGACATTAACTCTAATTACCATTTAATTGTAGTAAGCCACTGTCTTGCATAGGGATAGTTTTCATTTGCTCTTATCATCAGGTCAGGACATGTCCTCATCATCCACTTCAGGGTGAAGGTAGGCACCCCCACTGCTGTCTGAAGAGAAAGCCATTTGCAAAGTTCCACTGTTGTAATCCACTTCCAAGCATGTGTATAGAAAAGGGAGAAGAAAGCTCTACTCCCTGCTCCCTCAATGCCAGAGGGTATATTTTATACTAAATACAGGGCAGGAAGTATGCAGACAGTGTGCAGTGCCCTACTAAGCCTCACTGCACCTGTGCCATGGGGCAGCTGCCGTGTGGTTGCCAGGCAGGGGGGGCAATCCCCACTGCCCCCCACTTCCCTGCTTTGCACAGGAGGGGGCTCTGCCATGAGCCCTCAGAGGCCACGATCACTGCTGCTGCAGCTGGTGAGTATGGGGCTTTTTAAAATTTATTTTTTAAGTGTCAAGAGGCTGGGGCCAGAAAGGGGATAGGGCCAGAGCAGCCATGGCAGCTTCTTCTGCAGCTCCCCCCACCTGGGAAGAGGCAGGCACAGCTGGAGGAGCTGTGGGAGAACCTGCAGCCGGTCGATCCAAATCTCTCCAAAACTTTTCTGAATCAATTTGGAGGCTTCAGATACATTTCGGACCTTTTTAATGGGTCTCCTGATTTGATTCAGATTAAGAGATTTGGCTGCTGAATTGGGCCCAATCTCCTCCTCCAAATCAGCAACTGGAGCTTCCCACAGCCATAATAATCACCCACCTCCACAGAATGGGGTGGAACATAAGTTGTAGCGGGGATGATTTGAAAAGTGATATAAAGAAACTGCATCCTTTTGGAAATTTTTGCAGTTCTGAGCATACAGTGCACCTCATAGCTGCAAGTGGCAGCACTGAGAAGACAGCTTTTCTAATAAAGATCTGAGTTCTTGACATCCAGGTGGAGTCAGTCCTGTTATTATTGCACAGAGCTCTCAATGAAACCCAGGGAAAAGCCTAGACAGTAGATTATAACTACTTATAGTTGGCAGGGGTTCTTGGGGTCAGCCTATCAGTCTGGATCTGCTCTGCCCTGGCTCAGTGAGTTGTGGAGGGGCTAGCTGGAACATGAGAGTGCTACAGTGTGGAGCTAGCCAGCGGGTAGCCCTCACTCTAGTACCCTCATGCTCCAGCCAGCCCCTCTGCAGCATGCTGAGGCAAGGAAGAGAAGCTCTAGGCTGGCAGGCTGACCAGGCCCCCTGCCAATTGGGGTTGCACCGCCCCGGCTCAACATGCTGTGGTCCCAGGTGCATGTGTAAATGCTGCACCCTGGAGCAATAAACTCCAGTGTGAACTATGCCAGAGTTTTTCAGGTGCATTAATTGCATGTATAGATGCATCCCCTGTGTGCTTGATTATCAGAAAGCTCCAGCTGTGATATCATCTTTTGAATATTTTTAAATTTTCTTTTGAATGCTCAGAGAGAAAGAAGAAGAAGAGAACCATTCAGACATTTAAGGAAGCAAAGTCTGAAGTAAAAGTCTGAATATCTTATCCTATTAGCCATTAAAATGTACAGGACAGGGGAACAGATGTTATATTTCTCATAATATTCCAATCTCTTTCTGGACATTAATAGTGATAGGAAATACAGCACTACTGATAGTGCACACTGCACATTGTTGTGAATCAGTAGTAAATATCTGACATGCGAGATTTTTAATTAGTTAATTTATGCAAAATTATGCTGCTCTCTGTAGTCTATGCTTAATAAATGATTTTTTTTTATGTTACATTTTTGGGAATTTGTAGTTTTAAATTAAAAGTGCTTTCTTCCCTTTAGTAAATGGCCTAAAATAGATTAATCAATATTGACATTTGAGACAGTTTTTCTATTTTGTTTCTGTTCCAAAGCAGAAAGCATTTTTTAAAAAGTTCAAATCATTCTTCTATCAAAAGGTAAAATATTGTATAAAACAAAATACAAATAATTAAGATGTAGGTCTTTTCTTTAGGAGACCCATGGAAAATAGTAGGAAGTATATTATTGGTGATGTTATTGGATTATTCATGTTTTACTGCTGCATGCTGAAATGTTTCTCATCTCATTATCTCCTTGTTTAGGGAGTATCCTTCCTGTACTTTGCATAAACAGAATACATATTATTAATGTAAAATATTAGCTAGCCACATGTTCTAAAGCACCTATCACTCTATGATCTAGCCGGCAAGCACTGTCTGTAGGAGATCCTTATGATATACTATTCCTTATTTTATTTGGTTTTTGCTACCAGGTGTTCGTTTACATATATCCACATAGGCCTTGAAACCCATTGGTATGCTGCTCCTCTGATTTGAACCCCTTTCCAGAAACTGATTAAAAATGTCAAAGCTCATTATAAAATCAAATATGCTCATGATTTGCTTTCCCACTCAGGGCTGCTTCTGAAGTATACTGATTTTTTGGACAAATCCAACTAATAGATGGTGTGCAGCACGTATTCAAACACAAAATAGTCTGTGTAAAAAATGGCAGCCTACATTACTGAAAATGTTAAATGAAGCAACCCCATCACTTTTGAATCAAGTTAGACTTTATCATCATTTATAATTCATTTGAATTCCTCTTAAACACTGCTTCAAGCATCTCCTAGGTGTTTATACTGCAGAAAGATAAAATGCATAGATGTATGTTGCTGCCTAATAAATCTCTTTCATGCTTTTCACTTGCAGTGACAGAGTACCCTGACCTTGGAAAAGGGCTATAATCTAGAGTCTTTATAGAGATGAGGAAGCAGCTTTGACAAGTAGAAGTTAAACCCTAGATGGTCCAGGACTATCTAGCCATTGCTTAATCTTCTTAATATAGTAAGACAAATCCCATTCTTCATTTTTATATTAACATATTTCAATTTTATTACAGTTTTTAACTCTTCAGTATAACTGTGGGGTCTTGGAGAGAAATGTCATCCTAGCATACACATTAAAAAAAAAAGAATCCTCCCCTTCTTATCAAGCTTAGAAGTCACTGGAAAACTTTAAACAGAAATAAATTATATGCTGGAAAAAATCAAGGCATCTAGTACAATCCCACAAAATGATTATGGAGACAATATAACAAGAAAAAATAAAATATGAGTTAGTTACTCCTGCTGATGAAGTGGATTTTTTTTTTTTTTTGGATTGGATTTTCCCATTAGGACAGATTCCTAGGTGAATAACCTGGATTTCTAGAATCAGGCAGATCTGGTTGCAGATGCCTGTTTCTTGAGGGGTAGGATATAACTACCCATACCATTAGCTTGCTAGTAAGCAGACCAATTATCAGCCTAGAGATAACTTCATTGTGCTGATATGAAATAAATTCTACATAACTTTGGTCAAAAATGTTTCATTTTGTGAAAAGACTTCTCCAGGAATTACTACTTCAGTTTTCCCCACCCTTACCAGTTTCTCTTCCTTCTATTAAGTTATTTATTCATGTATTTATTAATGTCTTAGATTTCTAGGCTGTTCTTCCTCCAAAAAACTCTCAGGGCTGCTTACTATAAAAAACCAAGATGAATGATATAAACAGATAAAAATATCAAAGTAAAATAGCAACTGATAAAACAGTTCCCCAAACAATCCCCAAAACCTTAATACCACCCGCTAAAACCCTGCCCGACACTTCTCGAAGGTGTCCAAGCTCAGGGTTCAATAAGGGGAAGAATTTCCAAAGCTGAGCTACTACCAAGGATGACCTCACATATTTTTACCAAACAAACTTGGAAAACAGATGGAACTTGCATGAGGTTGCTTTCAGGTAATCTTATGTATCACATTGCACCATAAGGGTCAAGACGGTCCTTTAGGTATGTTGGACCCAGGCCATTTAGGGTTTTATGATTTAAAACCAGCACTTTGAATTGTGGTAGTAAAGCTTTTGGAAGCCAGTGTAGGCTTTGGAACACAGGGTCTAGATGACCCAACCTTATCAGAAGGCAGCTTTGCATTCTGCACCAGTTACGGATTCTAGCTGGTCCTCAAGAGTAGACTTACTTAGGGCCTTATTACACTTACACTGGGCACATCTATAAGTGCAATTAATGTGACTGAATGTACTCTGGCTCAGTTTGAGCTGGAGTAAACTTATCCCAACATTACCTCCTACAAGTACTTTTAAGCACAGTAATTTACTACGGCATAGCATAGTACCTGTGTCTGATGGGACTATCCTATGCTGAAGTAAATTAATGTACTGTAAGTAATTATGGTGTGTGTGTAGATGGTGATGCTTTACTGTGTATTAAATTAGTCATGTCTAGTTGTGCCCATTGTGACTCACATAAATGCTGATCAGTGTTAGCATTAGCTCAAGTTTGGAGCAGTCACACATTCAGGCCAGCAGAGGCCTGGAGGACTGAAAGATAAGAATCCCCTCCTCCCCATTCCCGCTTCTTCCCTGCCCCATTCTCCCTGGTTCCCTCCCACCCTTCAGGGTTCCCCCTTGCACCCACAGTTTATCTGTGGTTTCATGTATCATATATTACATGGAGGAAACAGAGAAGGGTTAACCTCCCTACCTAGCCTCCACCGTCACTCCTGCCAAGTAGCTACCTTCTCCAGGTTGTGCTGGGCCCAGACAGCAGCAGCACTGGTGGCAGTGGCAGGCATGCAGGCAGGTTAACCTTTCCCTTCCTGCTCCCCCAGAACAGATAGTGTGGGCAGCCAAAAGTAAGTGGAGGAATGGTAGGGGACAGTGAGAGGGATCTGGGGTACTGGGGAAGAGTGCGGGGGGGGGGGGCAATGGACCTGATCTGGGCCAGCTGGGGAGGTAAAGCAGGTGGGGTGTTTACACTAAGGTGTAGTTTAGAGTGGCTACACTTTAGTGTAACATGAGCTAGGTAAAACAGATCAGAGATAATCCTCCCCTGGAGTGGAGGAATTATGAGCTGCCTAACAAATGTTTAAAACTAGTTCAGGTATTAATAAGAAGACAATCCCCATACAGGGCTGGAGCCAACTGTATCCTACCCCCTCCACACTGATCCTACCCTGGCACCAGCTGCTACAGCTCTCACATCTGCCCATGAGCACAGGGCCATGTCTCACATTAAACATGAAACATATTAACTCCAAGTTTATGTTGTAGAAATACGTGTATCAAGTTAAGGGTGTTTGTTTTTTGGGGGGTTTTTTGTGGGAGGAGTATCTCCAGAATTGTATTAACATGTATTCAGCAATCACTAGATTGCTTCTCAGAGAAAATGTGAGTTCAAGATTCCATTGTGGTCCAGGGACCTTGACCAACAATCAGCTGATAGCTAATTCGACTCACATATCCTAGCTATATTTGTCAGTAATATAGTAAAAATGATCATCTGGCTTGATTAAAAAAGTCATTAAAAATTGCTGCCTGTTTTCTGCTTGCTGGATAGTTACATATTTTATGGTTAATTTGAAAATGTTATAATAGTTTTTACTCGCATGTGAGTGAAGGAATCTATGGGCATGTCTAGACTTGCACATGTAACCTAAATTACTGTGCAGTATGGACAGGAGGCAGATATCAAATGTATGCCTGATTAATTACTGTGCAGTAATGCATGTATAGACACATTACTTTGCCATAGGATGGGAGCCTCCCAGCTGGGTCTGCCCAGCTGCTATGGGGGTGGCCAGAGCCCAGCCTTAGGGCTTCTGCCTGGCCCTCTCTCTTGCTCCTGGGTTGGTCTCTGGCAGCCCCTAGCTACAGGGTAGAAAAGCCTGCAGCCATTTCATTTTGTGGGGCACATACTCCAAGAGCCTGCAGGGGTCTGTGCTCACTCCTGGAGCCCAGCAGGCCCCATGTGCTCCCTGTATGGAACACAGGCTGTGCTTGCTGGATCTGTCCCACTCCAGAGCTGCTGCTTGGCGATAGGTGAGTGCTGCAAAGGGCTGCAGTTTGCTGAACCCCCTTGCCCAGCCCTGTTATCCAAACAGGGCTGCTGGCCCTCCTGGATGTACCACCAGGGCCAGCATCTGCTGCCTCCTGATGCTCACCCCCTACCTCTCACTCTATTTTCAGGACTGTGGTGAAGTGCCTCAGCCATGTGGCTGTGATTCCCTGACTGTGCCCCTGTCAGAGGTGATGCTGCCAGCCGTTCAGGGATGGCCACACAGGTCCAGCAGTGTGGGGACCCAGTCATCCTGAGTGGGCACAATGTCTACCACCTCTCCCATGTCCAGCTTCAGCCCTACCCATGTGCCACCTGTATGCAGCCCCAGGGGCACAAACTGGAACCAGGAGGAGGTGTGTGCCCTTGTGGCACTGTGGGGTGGGGAGGATGCCCTGAGGAACTTTGCCCAGGCTGGGCATTTGAATGCCCACATTTATGAGGTCCTAGCAGCTAGGATGCAGGCATGAGGCCATCCCTGGTCAGCACACCAGTGCCGTGTGAAGACCAAGGCCCGCAGACCCAGCGTGTGGCTGTGACCAGCCACAATCACCAGTTCAGTGAGGCTCCCAGCACTATGCCTTTCATGTGGGAGCTGACTTGGACTTTGGTGCCCTGGGAGGCCATGCCCGTACCCCACTCTGACACCTCCAGTGACTCATCACTTGGGGAGGGGACCTCAGACCTCCAGCATTCCACCCTGTGGTCCCCCCTGGCTGCTTGGGGAGCCTCAGCCCCACCCCACAACTGCCCACAAGGAGCAGCTGGCCACACTACACCACCAGCCACCAGCCATCATCCCTGGCAGGGGGGGCTAGCCAGGTGCCAGTCCCCAGCCTACTGCAGGCTGCTGACACTGGGGGTAGCCAGATAGCATCTGGCACAGGGAGCCCTGCACCTAGATGCCAGCATTGCCAGCCCTGGACTCATGGTAAGACTTGCACTAAGAGGTGGGCCCTCCCAGGCCCAGACCCCACTCCTGCCCTTCCCCCTCCCCCTTGCCCTGGCCACTCTTCTTGCCCCACTGGGCTCCAATCCCCTGCCCCTGGGCCCCACAACATGCAGACAGGTGGGACATGGGTCAGAACTTTATTGAGCAGGCCATGCCCTGTGGCTGGGTGGGCAAAGGCCTCTCATGCATTGAGGAACATGTTGATCCAGCAGTGATCTCAGTAGCTGGGGGCAGGGCTATGTAGTGCTGTAATAGGTAGTCCTCTAGATGGCAGCAGACATTGCAGGGAAAGCTGGGCTTGCCCCCATGCTCTTGCAGCTCAGGAGCCAATCCAGGAGTACTAGCAGGAACATCATCAGCAGTGTGTAGTAACTAGTGCAGTCCTCTGCCTGCATAAACTGCCCATCATACAAATATGCCCAAGGAATGCACAGCAGTGGCATGCTTAGGGTGCAGTGGCAGCATTATGGGGGGCTGGCACTGGGGCACCTCTCTGGAAAGGCTCCCTGTGGGGAAGGCAGGGGTGCAACCAGCCCCTTGCCCCCATTGTCCAGGAGCCCCTCACACACCAAATATGGATGCTGGGGGCTGGGTGGCAGCAGAGCACAATGGTGGGGTTGCAGGGACAAAAGGGGGGTCAGTGGGGCTGTGGCAGCAGGTGCCTGGCCTGGTCCACCCTGGGAATTGGGCAGGGGAGGCAGGTGGTTTGTGGCCAGCCTCCAGGGAGCAAGCAGGGACAGAGGGCTCAGGTTGCACCCACATGTGGCTGAGCGCCCCTGGAGCAGAACATCATATCTCTCAAATGTTGCAAACTATCACAAAAGCCTTCTGTCTCTTGACTCTGCAAAGCCAACATCTGGGGGCAGGGGAGAGGCTGCAGGGGCACACAGGATCACTGCTGCAGGGTTGCCACCATCTGGCACTGGAGCACCCTTGAGGTGTCCGTGACACCATCACGATGTCCTTGACTGAACCTGCCTGCTTTGGTGGCTGGTAGTGGCTGTGGAGATCTGGATGGCAGACCAGTGGGCATGGCAAGCAGAGATACTGAGTTCAAATGTATGACACTTGAGGAGATGCCACAAGAAGGAAGAGCTGGGGAGGAAGAAATTTAAATTTCAGTAGTTGAAGGGGTACATCTGGTGACACAGGAGGGAAAAGAGGAAAGATATTGGAACAAGTGACTTTGAGACAGGAGAGAGAGAAGGGAAAGAGGAGAGAATACTACAGGAAGAAGAAAGAGGAGTGAGGATAGAGCAGGGGAGAGGAGAAGAGAGCCAAATTGGGCAAAGACAGAAATTACATGTTATGAAGCTTAGAAAGAAGAAGGCAGACAAAGAAAGACGGGGGGAGGGAGACAGGTTGATGAAAAGTTCACCAGAGCTAATGTGGACTGGGACTAATGGAGAAGGGAAAGGGGAGGGAGGGATGCAAAAAGGTAGGGGAGAGGGGAAAGGGGAAACTTTCCTGAATATTAAAGCAATAAAACACCTGGCAAAGACTATGGGAATGCAAAGATGGGTGGAGGGGATTAGAGCTGCCTGTGTCAAACAGCAGCATAGAAGACGTATAAAAGTGATAAACGTGTCTTTTAAATGGACAAATATGACTTTTCTATTGCATCTATAAATATCAGAAGTGTGCTATTGAGGAAGCAGTGGGATAAGATTATGCCACTATTAAGTCGGATCAAAGTGGACATAAGATGTTTATAGGAGTATGGAATCTCATACTACAGGCCCATTAGCCTGACTTCTATCCTGGGGAAGATCTTAGAAAAGTTTATTAAGGAGGCCATCCTTGAGGGACTGGCCCAGGCTAACATTCTAAGGATCAACCAGCATGGGTTTGTTGCGGGTAGGTCTTGTTTGACCACTCTCATTTCCTTCTATGACCAGGTGACCTATAACCTGGACAACGGAGAAGAGATTGATGTCATATATCTTGACTTCAAAAAAGCTTTTGATCTGGTATCCCATGATCACCTCTTGGCCTTGGCTCCACCACGATCCGCTGGCTGGGAAATTGGCTTCGTGGTCAGACCCAGAGGGTTGTGATTGATGGCAGTCACTCATCATGGTGCCCTTTTACCAGTGGGGTCCCTCAAGGCTCTGTCCTGGGACCCAGACTGTTCAACATCTTCATTAATGATGTGGACATTGGAGTTAGGAGTGGACTGGCCAAGTTCGCCGATGACACCAAACTTTGGGGCAAAGCATCCACGCCAGAAGATAGGCGGGTGATCCAGGCTGACCTGGACAAGCTCAGCAAATGGGCAGACGAGAACCTCATGGTGTTTAACACCGAAAAATGCAAGGTTCTCCACCTTGGGAGGAAAAACCTGCAGCACCCTTATAGGCTCGGCAGTGCTACGTTGGTTAGCACTACAGAAGAAAAAGACTTGGGGGTCATCATTGACCACAAGATGAACATGAGCCTCCAATGCGATGCTGCGGCTAGTAAAGCGACCAAAATGCTGGCGTGCATCCATAGATGCTTCTCGAGCAAATCCCGGGACATCATTCTCCCCTTGTACTCGGCCTTGGTGAGGCCGCAGCTGGAGTACTGCGTCCAGTTTTGGGCTCCACAATTCAAAAAGGATGTGGAGAAGCTTGAGAGAGTCCAGAGGAGAGCCACGCGCATGATCAGAGGTCAGGAAAACAATCTTACGATGACAGGCTGAGAGCCATTCTTTAGCCTGGAAAATCGGAGGCTCAGGGGTGATCTGATGGCCACCTATAAGTTTATCAGGGGTGACCACCAGGATCTGGGGGAACGTCTGTTCACCAGAGCGCCCCAAGGGATGACGAGGTCGAACGGTCACAAACTCCTGCAAGACCGTTTCAGGCTGGACATAAGGAAGAATTTCTTTACTGTCTGAGCCCGCAAGGTCTGGAACAGTCTGCCAGCGGAGGTGGTTCAAGCACCTACATTGAACACCTTCAAGAGTAAATTGGATGCTTATCTTGCTGGGCTCCTATGACCCCATCTGACTTCCTGCCCTTTGGGCAGGGGGCTGGACTTGATCTCCCGAGGTCCCTTCCAGCCCTAATGTCTATGAAATCTATGAAATCATGGGAGAGGGATTATAATTTTGTAAAGAGATGTGGATGAAGACCATCATGGTGGGTGAGGTTGGAAGTAAACAAAGTTTCTGGAGTCATGATTTTGTTCAAGAGTGAGGAAGTGGACTGTGGAAGGGATACTGCAATGGATGGTGGTTGCATTGGAAAATAAAGTGTTAGAGATTTTTAATATATATGTGCCCACTGAAAGGGAAGGAAGGAACACCCTGTTTAACAAATTAGAGGTATAAGTAGGCAGAAAAAGGTAGCAAATTCTAGTGGGGGATTTCAGTTGCATTATTGAGGAGGGGGATAGGAGAACAGATGGAGGGGAAAGAGTCAAAAGTACTGATTAATATAATATAAGAAGGAGATTAAAAAGATGTATTGTTAAGTAAGATGGTGATTGTGAGGATAGAACCAAGTGGGAAAACACGTGTCAAGGATTTATATATTAATGTCAAATGGGCTAGGGCTTGGAAAGAAGATCTTTGATGTGACCTTCAGTGATCCCTGGATGTTAAGAATGGAAGTGAGTGTAGATAAACATAAAGGTGGGGGAAAGGGATGTAGCAGTTAAATGTTCAATTATTACAAAATGAGAAGACCTGGCAAGAATATGTGGAACTACATAAAGGATGGGGGACATTGAAGAGATACTACAAAAGTATTTGAGAGTGGTGACAATGATGAAAAGAAGATCAAGATAGTTTTTCAGAATTATTGTTTGAAGGGAAGCAAAGAAGAGGGTGTAAGAGCTAGAAGAACTACAGACAAGGAAGCAGGAATTATTAAAGGAGGTAGTAAGAGGAGTACTAATGAAAGAATAACTGGAAGTCATTAAGTTTTGGGCTGAGGAATGATTCAAAAGGAAAACAGATGAGAAAATATTTCTGACTAGAGCATCATGGGTGGAGAAGTGGGAAGGGTGGTGTAAATATTTTTAAGTGAAATTGAGGAAAAGAAGGAAGGAATGAAAAGCAATGAGAACGGAAGATGGAATCTGAGTAGAAGAGAGGGCAAAGGTGTTGGTCACAATGGTAGAGCTTTTTAAAGAGGTGTACAAAAGAGGAGGAATGGATAGAAGAAAAATGAAGATGTTCCTTGTGTGGATAAAGGAATGAATAATTAGCACGTATTGGAGCAGAGGTCCATCACATGTATAGGTGCTCCAAAGGACCGGAGACATAGACTGATAATTTTTTATGATAATAATAATAAAAAAGGGTTCCCATCAGTATGTTTGCCCAATGTGGGCCACATGTTTAATAGTTATGCTCAGTGTCAGTGGTGTTTAATCAGCTTCATAGTTGGTTACCGTTCCTGAGTGCATGCCGCTTTTGGTAGCAGTTTGATGATGTCCATGTAGTCAATTATAAGACATGGGCCTTTTTCTTCTTGCATGCTGATTAGGGGAAATGAATCCTGTCTTAAATACAATAGTTTGGTTTTGATTTTGTAAGGGGGAAAGTCACCTCTGTGACTTCTCCAATATGCCACATATTGTAGCTTCTGTTATTTGACTAGGTGATCTAATTTCTAGAAAATTCTAACCTCAGTTTGAAGTGAATTTTGTTTCTTCATTAATGGACTAAGTGCTAGTTGTACAAAATATAATATCTAGATATTTCTATATAAACCAAACTCTAGTCATACCTATATTTATATAAGACAATAATAGGAGTCTATACATAGGCCAAGTGCTTAGCTGAACCATTTTGGAAAAGGTTTTCCATTATTTCTCCAGCTCCAAAATTAACGATCTCATATATAACAAGCCTATTATAAAATGAGGGACCTATTTCAATACAACTCAAACCCTTGAAAAATAAAAAATATATATACTCACAGTGCAGGCATCACTCTGATACCTGGGGCCAGGATTTCAAAGGAAAATGTAATAAATCTGGTCATTAGGACCTTTATTCTGCAAATATTTGAAAACTTACTTAATTGTATGCTTGCAGCTCTCATTATAACTATACATATGCTTGATTATGAAGCACATGCATTTGCAGTGAGAGATGTGGGCTTAAATTCCACCAGCAATATCTAGAAATCTATATGCAAGCAGATGCCAGAATTTTTCTGCATGCAGTCAGTTTATTCATGAAACTGCCATTTTTGTGCACACACACTGTTCTTTTTGTCAGGCATGAAGGTTTGTGTAGACAGCACTTGCAGGTGTAAATTTAAAGGCTTTTCTTAATCCCATGAAATTTTTGCCTCTAGTTATCTAGTTATTTCATTATAAAACATCCAACTCAAACAAGTAAGCGCAGACCTATAGTGTAATGTTTGCTGGAAAAAAATAGGGGGGAGGGAAGGAACCCTCTGGAAGTATGGCACTTCCTTATCTGTTTAGGATCTTATATCCCTTTTACCATTAAGTTATCTAACTGCCTTTCAGTTGTTGATATAGAGCCACAATTTTTTTCACCCACATTATACATTTTTTGCCAAAAAGAAATGAACTCTGTTACTTGTTAGTACACATACTGCTAATGGCTTCTGAGATGGAGGAAATGCCTGCTTCATGCTGACTATTTATTAATTTCAGTGGCAATTTATTACTTTGTATATCATAAAACAATAGACATTCAACATTGTAATTGTTTTTTTTTCTTTTTAAGCAATTTGAAGTGTGTTGTTTTCCATCAGAATTAAGCTGTTTACTTTTTAGAACTAACCCCCCCCCCAGTTCTGTATAGAATACATTTTGGATGGCAGTAGCTTACTGACATCTGAGAGCTCCTTGGTGTTGATCATGTTTGAAAATCTGTTGCCTCTCATTCCTTTTTTTAAATTGAAGTCAAGAATGGTTTGTCCAGTTAGATTTTCTGGTGCATGGATACCCGTTACTTCTCGTCAAAAAAGCCAGTCACTTGGACTAGCTTATATACAAGTCTAGTGTATTAGTTTTGGATTTCAACTTAAATTCCTTATAGACACAGAGGTTAGTATTTTCAATCCAGTGATACAGCAGAGATGGAAAATCGTTTTGATTCACAAGCCTTATTTCCTTGTTAAGAGGAAAAATAGAAAACAGTTCCAGGAAATGTTGAAGGGAGTAAAAGGAGGAAAGCCCCTCCCTGCCCACCGCCAAAAAAAGAACCTAGAGGAGAAAGCCAGAAGTATGTTCTCTGGAGCTTTGATAGGTTCAACTGTTATGTGAATTATAAAATATTACCCTTGTGCCTTGCTAACAGTGAAGGAATGAGTCCTTCTCTAAAATTATCTCCTTTCCAGCTTGACACAAATTGAATATGGCTGGCCTGTCCCTTTCATTGCAACAGGCCTTCTGAGATCAGAATGGAGCAGCTGTTCCCTAGCTAGTTCTGTGCCAGGAAGAGAGCTTAATTAAAGTCCATTTTATTACAACTTTTATCACGGTATGGGGTCAGAAGCTACCCAGCACATGTAATGTCAGGAAAATTCCCAAAGTGGGTTGATTTTAGACTCTGAAGAGAAAAAATGACAACTCTGAAAACTGCAAAGCAATCAAAGTTTCAACATTTGTCCTTGACTCTGGACATTAGAGGTGTGCAAAGTGGGCTATATTTGATTCAGATTCAAATTCGGCCCGAATCAGGGACAGTGATGCGCTTCATTGATTCAGATCACTGTCTCTTCAATTTGGTTGAATCTGAATCTGAAGATTTGAAGCTTGTTTGGAGAATCAGTGATTCAAACATAGACACAACTTTAAATGTTTTTTCTACATACTTTGAGGAACCAGCATGGCTTGTGAATTCTGCAATGCTGGGGTGCATAGAGCATCCCACAGGAGTGCGGGTAGGGGGGAGGGACCCTCCACATGCTCATTGGCAAACCTGGAAGTACATCATAAGTACTTCTGGTCCACTTCCGGGTCTGTTGGGAAGCGTGCAGGGGGTCCCCCTGCGCCTCCCCCCAGCTCGGCGATCGGCCACAAGGGGACCCTGGGTGCCCCCTCTAAACCCAGGAAGCACCCATTGCCAAGCTGGGGGGTGTGGGGCCACCTCCACCACACTCCCAGAAGTGGACTGGAAGTACTTATGGTCCACTTCTGGGTCTGCTGCCGAGTGTGGTAGGTGGCCTGCCTCACTTCTGTGGGACACTCCATGTGCCCTAGCATCACAGCATTCATGAGCTGCCTGCTACATAGAGGTATGTAGGAAAAAAAGCCGTGTCTATGTCCAAATCGCCAAACCTTTCTGAATCTCTCCAAATCAATTCAGAGGGTTCTGATTTGATTCAGAGAGATTAAAGGATCCTCTGATTGAATTCAGATTCAGAGATTCGGTTACTGAATCGGGCCAAGTCTTCACCGAACTGAATCAGGGACCGAAGCTTCGCACAGCCCTACTGGACATGTAATCTTCTCTATCTCTGGTTGTACACTCCGCTCCTTTCAAAAACCAACTGTCACTTGACACTGTAATGCTGTCAACTGATGCAGATCCAATCTCTTGTTCTGGGCTTCAAGCTCTTACAAGAAAGAAATACAGGATCTTTAAGATGTGACCACTGTGGAAGATGTGCAACAGACTCTGGAAACGTACAAGTCATTCTGAAGAATGAATATATGGGTTGGTTGGAGTGTCTGCAGTGCCTCATGGGAGATTTAGTTTTGCCAAAGAGCGCAGCTTACAGAGAAGGAATGCATTAAATACCCAAGGAACGAGTGCAGCACCTAGAGGCATAATACCAAACAGTGTGTTTTGTTGCGTTGAACTAAGTACAGTATTTAGTTTGTATGGAATCAATCTAAAAGTAAATATCTGATATATATATTTTCAGTGGAAAATTGAAAAAAACAAACAAACAAGCAAAATCAAATCTTCCCTTAAAAGTCAGAACTGTACTTTTGATAAAAAGATGTTTTGACATACAATTTCTGACCAGCTTAATTTATCATCCAAATGATCTATTCTCTGACAATCACCTGAATTCACAAATATTCTTATAGCCTTCACAAGCCATTCACTGGAGCTCAGATGGGCATTTATTGGCACAAGTGAAGAAATGTTTCTTTTAAATTCTGGTAAATGTAGGAGTTTTTAATTTAACTGTGCAAGAAACTTATTCTTTGGTTACAGGACAATATAACAGGTAAGATCAGATATTCTTGCATTATAACATACATAACTTGAATACAAAGCCTTAAAAAAAATCTAAGTGCTTAACTTTAAGTATGTGTGCAGTCCACAGCTTACCCTAGAGGTGTGTGGGGCATGGGGCATAAAAGCCTGTCTGGAGCAAGGAACAGGGGTGGGAGGAGAGCATGGAGCGGGGGGGGGGGGAAGAGTGGTGAGCGGCTGGAGTGTGGAGTGGATGGGGGTGGTAATGAGTGGCTGAAGTGCGAAGCCAGTAGCACGTGGCAGCTGCTTAGAGTGGTATCAGTCTCAGGGTCTATATGGCACTGTTTGCAGGGCACCCCAAAGCACACGGCCTGGGCTGGTCCCCCCAGTTCACACACCCCTTCCCCTCCCCCCACAAGGGATGGCTCTGGTGCAGTCCCTTTGACTTTAAGACTATCTTAATCATCTTCGGCCATCCCTCACAGTAGAGAATGATTGTCTTCCATGATTGTCTTATCCGTGTGGCTGATGAGGCCTGTCTGGGATTGACAGACTCTACTTCAGCTCATAGATGTGTTTCTGCGTGGGGTGGGTGGTGCTGGATTCTTGATTTGGCCTGTGACGCTGTTTCTGCTGCTACCACTTTTCCATCTCCTGTTGTTGTCATGGGTTTCTGCTGCTCCCACTTTTCCATCTCCTGTTGTTGTCATGAGGTTTCAAAGGACTGAGATTCCTGCAGGAGACTTTTCCTTCATTTTAAGTAGTCTTGGGCAATAGTCCCCCATGAGTTGACATACATGTTGCATTTTTTTTAAGTTGGCCTTGACATCCCTGAAGCAGTTTCTGTGCCCTTTTTCTCTGCCCTTGGCTGAGATGGGAGAATAAAACTTGCTTCAGGAGTCTGGAATTGGACATCTGGATGAGATTTCCAGCGCAATGAAGTTAATGTTGGATGATTATCACCTCAGTACTTGTGATGTTTGCTTGCAGGATGATGCCAATGCTGACACATGTTTCTTTCCACTGGATTTGGAGGATCTGCAAACAGAGCAGACAGCATTGAGGGTACTTCTCAACAACTTTAGATGTCTATGTACATTGTCCATGTCTCAGCTCTGTACAGCAAGGTGGGGATCATGACTGCTTTATAAACCATGAGCATGGTTTCAGATCTGATGTCACAATCTTCAAAGACCCATTTCTTCAAGTGTCCAAGTTTTCACTTGCATATTTGATACTATGTAGATTTCTTTGTTGATGTGTCAGCCTTTTGTGAGAGATGGCCGTTGAGGTATGGAAAATAGTATTCTCCAGAGTTTCACTGTGGATCTGGATTACTAGATCTGGGGATTGTTCATTAGGAGCTTGCTGGTGGAGGACCTTAGCTTTCCAAATGTTAAGTGTCAACCTCATTTTCTTGTATGCTTAATGTAGATGATTGCCTGGAGTGCTTCTGAGTGAGCACACACTACAGAATCATCACCATACTGGAGATCAATGTTTGAGGTTGAAATGGTCTTGGTTTTGGTTTACGGTCATCTGAGGTTAAATTAGTTTACCATCCATTCAGTAGTTTAGCTCTATTGCAGCTGGAAGCTTTGATGTTTAAAGTGGTTCATTTCTCTGGAGGCCACCAAAATCACAGACACACACTCATTAGATGGCACAAAAGATGTATTTGCAAATAGGGTCAGAGCAGAGTCAAAAACTCAGATTACTCTGAACCCACCAAGGAATTTTGCAGGCTGTATTTATCTCCTCCCTCCTGGGCACGTCTGCAGAAACAGGAACTCTTACAGCTCACTTCCGTTTCATACAAGCATACATGTGGTTACATCACTACATACATCGCATGTATAGTATAATTAACTACTTAAGTATGCAGGGGGGAGAGGTAAATATGCATCAGCTAATTAAGCATACTCAGAGACTACTATAGGTCACCAAGAGTTTAAACCCTCCCCCTTTCAAGGACACAGTCAGTTGAATTCCAGCTTCTGTAATCTGCATGAGAAAGGCTAGGGAGAAGCTGGGGGAGAGTCTGCGATTTAGTATAAGAAAAGCTAGGGCAAGGCTGGGCAAGGAAAAAGTCCTTGGCAGTGTTTCTTTCTTATCAGGTGCAAGATGCAAGCTGTGCATTTCTAACAATACTCCATTTCTAACAATATTCCATTTCTAACAGCTTGTTGATAGTTAGATTTAGCATTGTGACAAGGAATCTTGAGAAGAGTGGTGGAGCAATAATGTAGCCTTGCTTAACTCACATGTTAATCTGAAAAGGATCTGTTATAAACCCATTACTGAAAACCACCACTTGTATACAATCATGGAGCAGGCCGAGAATGGTGACAAATTTTGGCGGGCATCCATACTTCAGAAGGATCCTCCACAATGCTTCTTGGCTGACAGAGTTGAAAGTTTCATAAGGTCAAAGAAGGCTATGTAGAAAGGGTTATGTTGTTCCTGGCATTTTTCCTGCAGCAAGCTGTGAAGATCATGTCATTTGTGCCTCTTCTTGCCCTTCTTGGTGGTGCTGCTGCTGCTGCTTGTCCACAACTGCTTATTCATCAGAGTTACCCCTGCTTATTTCACAGCTAACCTTCCGTGAAGGTCATTCCATTATTGGCCACCTGTGGATGTGCTGGGTAGCAGTACAGCTCTGCTTTGTAGACTGTAAGTAAAATTAAGCATATGTAAAACAGTTTCTGTCTTTTATTTTTCTTTCATGGATAAATAAGTCTAGTTTTGCCATCTTTAGAGGGAATAATTTTATTTTTTTTCAGTCTCTTTTGTCTTTCTCTGGACTTTTTCAGCTATATATTCAATCTTATGTGTAATGTATTTTGAATACTTATCTCATCATAATGGGCAGCATGTCCAATTAAATCAAACTGTGCATCAATCACAGTAAGTGGGTGAAAACATAATTTTATTATATAAACATACACAGAAATATGTCTTTAGGTACCAGTGTCTAATGAAATGAAGGTAAGGGAGTCTACTCAAATACATAGACTCATGCTGTTCATATGAATATTTTCCAGGGTGCTTTAATTTTATTTTATAAATATATAACATGTCACTGTTTGAGGCCACCTTGAAACTTTTAATTTATTTTTTAGCTAGCCTACCAAACCTCATTAAGAAATGTTACTAGATATCAAGTGAGCTGCAAAGGAATTTGTACTGGAAGGCAGTTAAATTTGTTAACATATTTAATAATTATTTTGTGCTCTTGGAATTATTTTATTAGATTACACAAAGTTTAAAAATATTTACTAGACTTTCCTTCTCTCTTGCAAATATTTGCATTGGTGATTTTGAATTGACAACCAAAATGTGTGCATACTCAAACCTTTCTGCTTCTTAGAACATTTAGCCTATTCTTAATACTTTTAAATTCTAAGAACAATTTAACATAAGGTACAGAGACGAAAGGCCAGAGTCTGGTCTGATGTACAGTGCTGTAAGTCCAAGCTTAATTATTGCATTTCAGTGTTGTTGCTTTGATCCATATGGGTGTGTCCAGACATGCATGGACATTTGGTTCCCTGGGGACAACTAACAGTGGTGCACCTTGCACCGCAGCTACTTGTCCCTGGGGGATGCATGTGCCACATGTGCTTTGTCACATGGCAAGTTACCCCAGGGGTGGTTGGGGAGGCTGGGGCCAGCACTGTGTTGGCCACAGCAGCCTTATCTGGGGGCCTCCCAGGGCTGCAGCTGCAGTGATTCTGCCACATGGAGCCTGACTGGCAGTGGAATGCGGCCCCAGGCAGCCCGGCACACTGCCTGAGCATGAGCTGCACTGGATTTTTTTCTCCGTGGTTTTGTTTTCCACAGGAAAAAAACAAAACAATGCAGTACACACTCAGGCAGTACACCCTTGCAGTATGGAGACCAAACTGTGCGATATGTGGTGCTACAGACGTGTTTGCAACACCACATACCGCATGACTGTGCTCATCTGGATGTAAGCCAGAAGAGAATCAAACCTTTCAATGCTAATACCAAGTATAATTTTTCCGTAAGAAAAAACAGAACATTTTATCAATTGTGAGAGTATTTTAGAATTTAGTACGTATTTAAGTCAAATTTCATGAAAAGAAACATCCACCTGTGACATCCAATGGTATTTCAGACGCTAACAAACTGAAAAATGATTTTTATACAGATTAATACCAACAGCCTCTTGTCCAGCAGGTGACTATCTACATTAAAAGGTTTATAGAAGTGTAGAGCGTAATAGGATGAACAACCTTGATAAAACACTTTGATTCTTATCTTTGAAATTTCCTCCCTATTACAGTTACCACAGCTGGTACCACTGCAGTTAAGGGATGTCAATGCTCCCATTGTAAACCCCTTTCCCAGGGTTTTATGACTCAGTGACAAAAAATAGCTTTTGTCTGCAATACAGTACAAAGAAATTTGAAAATAATTCTTTGTTCAACTATAAAAGGACCATGCTAACTTGAAAATGAGATATTTTAAATGAAATAATAACCTTCACCTCTCTGAGTCATAACATCTTAAACAATTAAAAGTGACACTATTTTAAAAATCCAATTTACTCTCCACTGTTTATGCTGTTTGATTGATTACCTTTTTCACAATGTACTTGGAAGAAGAAAATCAATTAAGCAAGTTTTTCTGCTACTTGGAAACATTTTCCATTGTGGGTCCTTACGTTGGAATGTTTGGAATCTAAATGTTGCAAGGTAAGGTTTGCTGAAAAACACCTGCACGAACCAGACATTTTTAAACATTTGCTGTTTCATTTCTATTACACTTCAGTCCTGTGTTTGAATGAAGAAAATTCATGGTTCAGTCCTTGTTGCCTGCCTTCTGTATGTGAAAAGGATGTGATCATAATAAGGACCCCTAAATGTTATTGCTCTTAGCTATAATTTTTGTTGCTTGGGCTACTCTAATTTTTTCTGGAAGACTGTCTTCGTTTGTAATAGCTTCAAGATGGGAGGAGCAAAATGGTAAGATACATTTCCTATACTCTTCTTTGCCCTGCTTCTGAATTGTAGAGCTAGTGGTTTATCCAGATGTCAGCAGCTGGATCTTCATTGTGTTGTTTATGTGAACTGCTCATATTTTGTTTGTTGTGGTGTGTGCGTTAGGGGGAGGGGGTTAAGGGATTTTAATCTGGCTAACTGTAAGGGTACTCTGAAAGGATATATTACACATTTGTATTCAGATGGGTTTTACAGTGGGCTTTTGATATATTTTGAAAGCTTGTGATTTCATGTCCTTGCCATCAGACTTCAAGGATAAGGCAACTGAAAGTACCTGTGGTCATGAGCCAACCAAATTCAGTTGTATTATGTATCAGTGAAGAAAAGAAAGTTGTGGGTGGAAGTAGGGAAGTAATTGTTTATGCTGGGAAAGAAGTGAAGTGGTAGCTTACTCATTCTTTGCAATGAGCTAAACAAGCTACAATGAAGACAGAGTAATCTTTTCACTAATAGTGTATAAACCAAATCTTCTAAATCTATACTGGAATTCAGTCTTGAAAGCTGAATACATGTTTTTGCAATATTAGCTTTGGTAAAGAAGAGTTGCTGTGAAATATAGGAAGGAAATTGAGGCTAAATGTTTCACAAAATTAAGTATTTTGTAAAGTGGGTAGGTAAAACACCTATTTTCTTCTTAGCTGTACATTTTCCCTTATTTACAGAGTGGAATTAACACCCCTGAATACTCACATCTCCAGCTAAGTAGGATAATTGGGAATGATTATTTTGGAGGGTGATTACACTTTACTATTGAGAGGAAAGACCCTCATATGAAGGCAGTAGGAGTTGAACTACTGCTGTGTTTATGACATAAATATGAGAAACAGCACATTGGAAGGGTCTAATACAGGATGAAGCTGTGTCACTGCTATTGTTTGCAAACACGAAGCATTAAATTTGACTGTAAAGTATTTTAAATGCTTAAAAACCTTTAAGAAGAGATTTTATAAAATGCCTATCCAGGGTATTTTTCAACAAATTATATTTAAAATTTGCACACTGAATACATTATTCTTGTGCTTCAAAACACCAGACAAATTTGTTTTACTTCATTTTAGAAAATATTGCATTAATTTCTAAACCATACAAATGTGACATGAAAGCTTTAACTGGAAAAGATTTACATTTGTGATGCAAATGAATGCATGAAAATGGTCCACTTACACTGGATGAATAATGGAGCAAAGTAATTGAGAATGTAAGTGTAACTGCAACATCTCCTGGATTATGCTGTTCAAGAGCAGCCTATTAAATGTTGCGTATTATTTTTAGTCTTTAAATGTATTATTTTTAGTCTTTAAATGTCGTATCACCTGCATTTTGTGAAAAGCTTTATTTCATATTCGTAGAGGAACGATGTAGGCCTTGCTGGAGCGTTGACCAATATACGCTGTTCACACAAAGGCTTTGTTACAAAGCATTGGACAGAGTAGGCCTCACTAGCAAACCTGGCCAATGCATGAGCTCCTTACATAAACAAAACTTGGCTTGTGGGCTAGATGTGGACTTCTGCCAAGAGATGAGAGGGAGAGCTGATGGTACAAGGTGGATAGTCCAGTATCAGAATGATAAAGCTGAAACAGGAACACCTAGATCACAGTGTGAAACAAGCCCCTGTTACAGGACGGTTTGAGACATTCAAGATACAGATGGAATGCAATACATAATTTGTTTTGATCATTGTATAAAAGAAGAACTGGGAATCAGGGAGACTTTATAGCAGTCAATGAAGTCTACAGCAAAACTCCCATTGACTTGAGAATACAGAAATTCATCCAGTATCTAGATCCCCTTAGGCATGTATATTATATTTTATGCCATTATGTGGGGGAAGTAGGCCATATTTAGACATGATTTCCAGCCAGTGTTGTTTTGGCTTTCCAGCTCTATCATTTTCTACACTTCTGTGGTTGTGAGTATAACATGGTCTAAATATGAGATTTTTGCAGACCAAGGGGCTGGAACAGAGGTAAGCAGAGGATAAAGGACCTTAGGGTAAAAATATACATCACCAAACAATGAGGACCAGATGTGGCATGATGTGTCCCACCATGGCTGATACTCTTTATTGGGCAAAACACCTGTCAGCAGAAATGCAACATCAGGCAACATCTGTTTCTACTCTAAAGCTAGGTACAGTGGGTCAAAAAGCCCAAGGTGGATTCACACTAACTTTTGCAGTTTTTCTAAGTGCTTTAGATTAGTTTGACAGTATTCAGAACTCAGATTTGCCCTTGGCAGTGGGGAGCACAGAGTGGGCCTGCACTGGCTAAGGCCAGCAGGTTGGAGGCACTAACAGCAGGCTGATGGAAAATTTATTGTATCTCTGGTACTGTACCCACCCACCTCATGTACAATGTCTTTCCCAGGTGTGGTCCTGAGCATCTTCCTCAATCTAATAGTATTCATAATCTAACTTCACATTTCTAGAACCATTATCAAAGCTCCAACAATGTTAACTGGAATTAAAAGAGGTAGTGAAAGCTTTTGTGAATCACAAAGCCTGCTATAATATATATATTTCACAAAAATCAGTGCATTAGATGTGCAAAGAAGAGAAAACTGTTCTGTGGCTCCAAACTCACCCTTCAGGGGGATCCTTCATTGTTAACATGCAGTCTGAATATTCATTCATCTGATGGTGTTTTGCCCACACTTTTTCAAATTCTTTCACTTTGAATTATATGGCTAAGACTGATTTCTGTACTTTATAGACTATCTTAACAGGACATGATCTGTTTAAGGTCCTATTTTCCTGGAACCCGGAAAACAACAGCATTTGATTCCAATTTTTAATTGACTTGTTTCAGATATATGATGGACCTCTGAGATTCCAGGCACGTGACTAACTAAAGATGAGTACTGAATCTAATCAAGCTCCTTATTTATAGGGGAAGTTATTTTACAAGGACAAGAAGGCTGTTCTGCTGCCATCTAGTTCTCTGACAATAAGGAAGAAAATCTAATTTGCATTTTGCTATACACATAATTGGAAATTTGGATATGCAAATTGAACACTCCACATTCTAGTCTTGTTTCTGGGTTTTCAGGGGCTTAATTGCCCTGAAACAATTTTTAGAGGTTGAAAGGGATGGATGTTTTCTTTTATAACTAGCAAGAAAATTAACAATATAACCAGACTATTAGAGTGAGAAAATGCCTGGGTTCATCAGGTAAAAATATTATAACCATATGGACTAAATGCAGTAGATGATGAAAGTAACGTTTAAAATTCATCTTATTGCTTGATAACCTCATCCTGATCTCTCTAATCGGCTATCTTTTAATCACTCATCTCTTCCCTTTTTCATTCTCACTTCACTGTAAAATAACTATATCAACAATTATTTATAAACATTTCAATGTTCATAAATGGTACCAAATTGGCTGTGCTGGAAAATTAAGTTTTCTATTGGTCCACCAAACAGGGACTGAAGGTACATGATTTTACCCAATTGCCTGGCTGGAGAGTGAAAGTATAATACTGTCTCTATTTGTTCCCTATTTTTTTTCTCTTCAGACTGCCTACGAAGATGTTATATTTTTTTTTCTTTGTGTTTTTTTTTTAACATGTATTAATATCTGAATTTTCACTATACCACCATGATGTTCCATGTTTCATTTGGCCTCTCAGCAAACCTCTCTGATTATCATGATTTTTCACCTTTGCCAGCTGAAACCAAAATTCAAGCTGAGATCCCGAAGGGAAACATTTCCCAATTTTTTAGTCCTACCTACCTGTATTTGTATACTGATTTTGCTCATGAAAAAGCATTTACTTCATAGTTTAGTGTGGTGCCTTTTCACATGTATTTATTCTGTGTGGAAGAAATGTTCTTTCCTTAGCTGCTTGCTGAATATAGAGTCTTTATCTGTTCAGTTCAGTCAAGATTTCTACCCTCTCATTCTGTAGAAATGCAGTTTTAACACTTCCTATTTGCTTCACCACCATCATCTGATACTAAATGACTATTATTGCCTTAGTTACCCACCAGAAGCCCAAGGAGGTCAATTTAACAAGGAGACAGAATGATACTGGCTCAGAAAGTACTGGATCTAGGCCTCCGTTTTCAGAAATTGCCTTTAAGGCTTGATGGAAAAAGCTGAATACAGAAAATGTGCTCTTAGAAATTTGGATGCTGACAAATGTTCCTGAAGCTCAGGGAAGCTGTTTGTGACTCTGTGAATATGTGTTCTTCATTTCTATCCCTACTTCTTTGTTTCCATCTCTACAAAATGTAGTGTAGCCAGTGCCATCAGGTCAGCCTATTAATATGATCCTACATCACCTGTCTGACTGCAAAAAAGTCTAAGAAGTATATGTGTTGTCTTACATTCTATAAACATACAGCCATAGAAAAATAATTAGTTTCAGGCTTTGAAAAGTATTGCATTCCTAGATAATATTAGCAAGTTATTCTTAAATGTTATCAACATGTAGAAAAATAATATAATGATACAATACCAGATCTTTTTGATTTAGAAGAATGTTTCCTTTCTTTCCAAGCATGTCTTGTATTAAATCTCTCTTATATATCTGATGGCAGGGTAGCAGCTTGTGGACTGTGGTTCAAATTTTTATTTTAATGATTATTTTAATATATAGGTAGTGTAAGAATGATGTAGCTGTGATGGTCCAGAAATTATGTGAGAGGCAAGGATTTCTTAGGGTGATACTAAATAGCACATCCTTATTTGTGCCTTATTTACTTTCTTTCTCTCCACACACTCAGACAGACTTTTTGGATGACTAAATGATTAAATATCTGATTAAATGCTAATTTGCTCATGTAGGCTTATTAAAAATGCTCATTGTGGAATAAAGTGTTATCATGTGATAAACTGCAGTAAGTATCTCCTTGGCATATACAGTAGATGCAGATAAATGACAGATACATTAGATAGGTGAGTATATACAGAAGAAATAATTTCAACGTTGTCTGTCACCAATGTTAAAAGGAAAAAATGCTTTATAGTACTTTAGATAATGCAGTTCTGAAACAAACCTTGCTGCCCCACTTCAAACATAATCCATATAATGGCTATATTGCAGTGAGGATAAGATCATTTTATAAGTACCATAAAAGTGCAATCTGCCATGCTTTCCCAGTTTTTTCTTTTTCTTTTTTTTAAATAGACTCCCAGCAGTAGTTTATCTCCGCTGTATCAGAAGATGGGTATTTTGGGTTAGTGAGAACAAAAGGCCCTATAGGTAGTAATTGCTATTCTCTTGTGAGCATTTAGCAAAGAGAATCTAGTTCCACTTTAACCTCCAAAAATATATATTTTTCAGATAGTCTTGAAAATAAGAATTATCTTTAAACTATTTGTTTTAATTGAAAAAATACCCAGAATATATCATCAGAGAGGTGTTTAGTTTAGATGAATGAAAGGCATTGCTATAGTATTAGAAGTTGTCAGTATTTCACCATGACAGGTTTAGAAAGTTAGAAGCATTCTATGTGAGCATCAGTTGTAGTTTTTATTAATTGTTTAGAAGACAGCTACCATAACTTTCAAAACCAACTGTTTTCAGAAAGCAGTACTTTACCCATGCATCATATAATAGATATGCTTATTTTATAAGCATGTAACCTGAAGCAGAGCAATTTATTTAGGGAACATATACAATTCATTCATTAACACAGATCCTGGGTTCCTTTAAAATGACATTTTACTCTAGCCAGAAGGAAAAAGGACATTCTAAATCTAGGACTAACTAGGTCAGGGATTTGCAATCTTTGCCCATGGACCATATCTGGTCCCACAACCTTTAGATCTGCCCCATGAATGTGGCGCTTTGGTAACATCCAGTGGGGAGGAAAGGGAGGTTAGCTTCTGTGGGTGCTCTCGTCATGCCCCTGAAAAAACAAGCAGCAGCAGTGGCAGGGTTCTAGGGCCCATCCTAGTGTCCATCTGAACCAGTATGGGGCATTCTGGCCCACAGCTGGAAAAAGTTGCCTACCCCTGAACTAGAATGTCTAGATTATATGTTTTTTAATGGTGTGGCTTCTTTGTTAATTATGTATCCCTGTAAACAGTGCCTAGCAATATGAATCCTGATATACAATGGAACTTACTGCAGCTAAAAACTGTAATTCTAATGAAGGTAGATACCATGCCATTAAAATTTTCTCTCTGACATACCATCAACAATGTTTTGATAACTTATGGTCCTTTCACTGTATTCTGAAGATCAACATGAAGAGTGCCCACCCATGAGTCCCATGATATTCAAATCTGGGAATGTCGGTGTGAGTGACCATCTAACTTAAGCTGATGTGGATGTACAGGTGAAGTAAAATTATGGCAGGCAGCCAGGATGTGATGTAGAGATAGTTTTACAGACCAAAATCTAAGCCTTGAATTGTGCCTAGGTATAAATAAAAAATCAAAGTGGCTGAAAATTTTTTCTCCATCCTTTGTAGGAAATGATACAGGAAGAGATCTACCTTCCACTATGGCATCTGAAGCAAGTGCACCCTGAAGAGGGTATAAAAGCTAGTCTGTGTTTCATTTTTTTTTCTCTCCCTCTTCTCCTTGCTGTGATACAAAAGGCAGATATGATGACTTTAAAATATATGTAGCTTTTTGGTTCCAGTGCAAAGCACTCACCAGGCACAAAATCACCAAATATCCCACAGGTATCAGGTCTCCTAATGCCAGGAACCAGCTTAGTAGCTGAATTTCCTTGGACCAAAAATATTGGAGGACTGGCCAAGATTCACTGGCTTACTATTCCAACGAAGTCAAAGGGACTTTGCCACCAAGATTCTGGCCAATGTTCCATCCTTGATATATTATGGTATGCTCAAAATCTTCCCTCTTAAGACTTCTAACTAAATGCTTACTCATTTCCAGTTCCAATTAACTTTCACAATTTTCCACCTATTCTTAAGCTTTTCTACTATATATCTTCAGGTTAAAATGGAAATGTTATTAGCATTCTTCATATCTGCTTTTTTTTATGCTAATAGAAGCAGACAAAGAGTAAAACAACCATCTTATAGCTGAGGATGTGAAATCCTGTGCATGACGATTTCAGTGTCTTAGCTGGTATGCCAGCCCTGCTTCTCTTTATGAGTAACAGCTGGCAGTGACAGAAGAAATCCCTGACATGGAAGAGACCAGGGACAGGCAGCTATTTTGGGTGGAGGGCAGCTTAATGAGTTTTGGTGAGCTGCCAAGGGCCACATGGGTAGCCATGCCCCCTACCATCTTAGAAAAAGAAAAAAACAACAACAACAAATCTTACACTAATAGTCAAACACCTGCTATAACACATTTTCATTTTATTACGAAAAATGTTTTTGTCATGATTTGTGTTTGCATAGTGTATATAGAGGTGATTGCATAATAACTAAAAAAAATTCTTAGTTTTGTATATTGTGGAGGGGTGTGTATGGTGGGGGGTGTGTGTGTGGTGGGGTGTAGTCTGCGCAACCTCGCCCCTGGCTGTCTGTGTCCCTGGCACTCCCTGCCACTCATGCACAGCCCCTGCACTCTTTGGGCATAGGAGGGAAACCCCATGCATTGAAGCCAGCTGCCTTCCCTGCCTGGGCTGTGCAGCAGGGTAGGGAAGCCCCAGACACCCTGGGGGGCAGGGAAGGCAGCCAGTTTTATCTCATGGGCTTACTTTCCATGCCTGAAGGTGCTGGGACTGCATGGGAGTGGCAGGGAGCACCAGCAATAGTGGCAGGGAGCACTGTCTGCAGCCTTGGGGAGGCTGCACCCCTCGCTGGGATGTGCAACATTGGCCAGAGCTGCACCCCACCAGGCACCTGTGCCACGTATCCGCTTGCTGCTACTACTCCTGCAGGGCTGTGCACTATGAGGGGAGCCATGAAGAAATTTCACCCCCACCTCATCCTCTCTTACACCCATACACTGGCCAGCCAAGCTTCACACTGCTGCTGCCCCTTGGGCCCAGGCTCCATGCTGCCACAAGCCCCAGCCCCATGTTCCATGCTTCTACCCAGCTGCAACCCCACCGACAGCCCCACTGCTTGCCTACCTGCTGCCCAGTACCAGCAGGAGACTGGGGAAGCAGAGCAGGTCCCCAGGGGCTGCAGCAGTGGCAGCAGCAGCCCCACCTAGAAGCTGTGTGGTGGTGGGGATGGGCCCTTTTGCCAAAAACAGCAGGAGCAAGGTGCAGTAGAATATGTTTGGGGAGGTGTGGACACATGGCTGCCTTACTCCCACGCTTGTGGGTGGAAGGGCTGGGTGGGACACAATTTGTTGGTAGGTGCCACAGGCCAGATGAAAATGCTTGGTGGGCTGGATCCTGCCCATGGGCTGCACTTTGCCTGCCCCTGGAATAAACCTTCCTACTAAGGTTGGAGGCTGTACACACATGCACACACATGCATGCACACCACTCAGTACTTAACATCACATCCCCTTAGATAACTTAGTTCTTTAAGTACTTGAGCTCAGCTATGACTCACCTTGGACGACCCAATTTAGGAGTTGGAGTCATCCACTTGGAGACAGAAGTAAGATGTTGCAGTTCTTCTTTACCTGCTTGGACAGTTGGAATATTTGATGGGTGTAGAACAACAGCTTCTGGACTAATAAGAATCAGTCCTAAAGGCAGTAGAATATCTTCTTGGTCTATAGATAGTGTATTATCTGAAACTCAGTCTTGCATCTGGTTGCCATATCTTGGCTTCTGTAATGTCTCGGCCTATCTTGCCATATCTTGGCTTCTGTAGTGCCATTTCTCACCAACGGAGAAGTGTCTTGGCTTTTGTAATGTTGACCTTGTATGACATGGGTCCTATAGCTTCAAGGACACCCTATGTTATAAAACCACTAAATTCTTTATTAGTTTTTGGATGGAGGGTGAATGAAGCATAAATAGACTTCAGATGGGTGTCACACTCACGTTCAATATGAAAGAAACAGGCCTTTGTACACACCTAGCCTTTTTTTCAAAAACTTTGCTGAATTATTTTAAGGCATCTTGAACAGCATCTGTCACAATGCTGCACACTCCCATTAACTTAATGCCCTGTGGCTTGAATAATTCTCATGGTCAGTCCTTCTCATGGTGGATGTTGATGTACTATTCTTCTTTCAGATTAACTTTTTGGTTATAGTAGTTGACAAGTGTTGCTTCACATGGTACAATAGGAGAAGAATTACAAGACAACAACAATTCATATATATCTTCAGAAACTAAAGCAAACTTGAATCTTAAAACTATCTTTCTGACTTAGATAACACCTTGGCATAAGGGAATAAGGCCCAATCCCAGGCCTTAGGTGGAGGTAATCATGAAATCAGGTTGAGTCCTCCTGCAAGAAGAGGGCCCCACCCACAGTAGCCTGTATTAGCTCAAACCAGACAAGAGTCTGCAGCCTCTGGGAAGACTGAAAGAGTCTGTAGTCCCCAGGCTCTCTGGGAAATAAGTTGCCTTGCCTTGCTTCTGGCCTGTTTGGATCTGCTAATCTTGACTCTTTGCTTTGAATTTCTGGTTTGAACCTCTAGTATGGACTCTCCTACCTATTGCTGCTCGCTTTTCTTCCTTCTTGCTTCCACTCCTGTCTTAACCTATTTAGGCTGGATCAACTGCTTGGCCTCATCACAACCTTGTCTTGACCCTCAGCTTGTTATCCTGGACTAGGATTGATACCTAGCTTAGATTTTAATTTTCACTGTGGAAAAAAACTATCTAGCAGGATCTGGAGGAAGCTCACCATCTCTTCCCTGGTTCACAGTTACTTTTTAAGCGTTGCTTTAGTGTAGGTCATCTTCTTCTATAGGGGTGGTGTTTCTACAGTGTTGGCAAACCCAATAGTGTAGACATCAATGAGTTTTCCATACACTAAAATTCCATTTACATCAGCAAGAACATTTGTGGCAGTGAGAGGTATACCCTGCTTCTTTGACTTCTTTCCAGATGACTTCAATTTCTGACAATACACACATTTGATACGACACTGATGGCACTCAGGATTGTAGAAATGGCATATGTTTGTGCTATAACAGCTTCCCTAGGATGAAAGATGTTTTTTCTTATGAACTAGGGGTGACTTCTTTGTAAAACTCCCCTTGTTTGCATTCAGTATCAGTTGATATCATTTTTGCAGATGACACAGACACATCTACATGTTCAGTAGTACACTGTACTTACTGCACATTAAGTTTAGTACTTGGTTAAACACAACAATAAAAAAGAGCCACTTTAAAATGTGGGATGAAGTAGAATAGGGCTAATGAAGTTGATGTAAGAGTTGCAGTTTTCCTTGGTCCCCAGCCCAAATCAACAAATTAAGTTAGGTTAGGGCTCCTTCTGGTTACCCTTAACAGGAAACTGAGAAAACCAGTAGGCTGAGGGAAAAAGTTGAGAAAGATGGTACCTGATCCATGGCTTCTCATCCCCACTGCCATGTTAATTCTCTGATTCACAGAGACATTTCTCACCAATGGAGACACTAAAAATCTAGCAAATAAATATTTGAATCCTGTCCACCCACACACTACATACTTTCATAAAAGCACATATTGGTTTTTATCTGACATGTCACCAAAAGACAATCCCCTCCAATACAGTACAACTTACACCCTTCTACAAACCATACATCTAGTTACTCCAAATTTCTCTCTCACACACATCCACACACAAAAAATTAACTATGAACTTGAAGCACTGAAGAAATCACTACTATAAATGGTGGATAGCAGATATGGAAATAGAAAATAGAAGGAACTTTTTTCAAAGGAAGTGAAACATAAGTTTGAAATCAAATTGAAATGCCATTTATATTGAATGAATTAATTGAATACATATGTAGTGGACAATCTGGCTTTTGTTTATTGCCAGGGATTACTTGTTTTGTATCTAAAGTATCACAGAAGAATAGAAGACCTGTTTTAGAAACTGGTCACTGAAAAAGAGATTGTAATGTACCAATCTGATAAGTAAGAGTAACATTTTCTTTCTGTTATTCAGTGTTTTTCTTTTATCATTGTTAGCTTGTGTTGTGGAAATGTGACTGCACGTTTCACACCAGATTGACCAGTGCTGGCTTGAGGGAAGTTTTAGAGGCATTTGAGCGTACCTTACATTTCTGTGCAAAATCAGAACAGAGCAAGACAGGTGAGGTGCATAATTTGTTTTGCAAAGTCTTGATGGTTCCTTGGCATATCCATTAGTCCTTATCAAGGCAAAGAGGGGAAAGCTATCATTCCAGGTCAGGTCATTTAAGAGGTGCTCTACTACTGTAGAGAAAAAAATGAACGTATCATCCCAACTCTCCTCACAAATTAAGAATAAAAAAAAAACAGGGAAAGGAAATGTTTTTAAGTATCCCATTTGTGTTGTCCTATTTCTGTACCCTACCCATTCCCAGGTTTAAGAAATGAAAAGTGAAATAACCTGTAACAAAACTTTCCATACCTCTACTTCAGTTTAGAATGGGCTGTTGAGAATATTATAGAATATAATTCCTCTAGAGTCAACAAATGTTTAGGTAGCAGATGTGACAAGAGTGGAATGGACTTTCAATAAATGGGGGTATATGCAAATATTACATTTAGATCAAACTAACTACAGTTAAGTCAATTTAAAGCCTCATCTATGCAGATAATCAAAAATGGTTGGCCTTATTCTGCTCCTCTCCTACCCTAAAATTACTGACATTGGGTTCCCCATACAGCTTCCTGTTCCAGCAAATGTCTGTACATTCCACTCCCAGTTTATGATCATCCAGCTTAAAGTCACATGATTATAGACTGGGTGCGGTTTATGTTTGTACACACTCTTAATGAATGGTATTCAGAAATTGCTCACCATCAAGGAGTTTGCCAGAAGCATGTTTCATTTAGTGTATGAATGTTTATTGATTGTAAAATTTGCGCCTCTGTAAAACACAGGTAGTTCCAACTGGCTCTGGCCAAGGTATCTTCAAGATTTAGTTCATGACTTTCATCTTTATTCCCACAATAATTCCCTCTCAACAAAGCACAGATGGACTATTATCCACTTTATTTCCATATTTATTGTCTACATTGTTGTGTATTTTGTACCAACACTGGTTTTCACATAATACATTTACCTTACATGACTAGTAAGATATGTAAATGGCATACTGATAATCTTAAAAGTTAGATGCTGGAAAGATTGATATGAAATGCAGGCATTTTGTCTTATTCTGTAGTTGGGGTGAGTTGCATGGCCTTTTACCCAGGATCTTTTGAACATATATAGACAACAGCACGTAGAAGCAGGACATTGGCTGCCATGGTTCCTCAGCTTTACCTGTGGCAAATTAGGGCATTAGGTCTGTGTTATGTCAGGGTTGAGAAGAGTCTTATGTAGAGCTTAGATTATGGTTTGTATGGAATGGCTTGGATAGGGATGAAGAGATCTTGGTTTCTTGCAAAAACAGGTGATAATACAATGTATCCAGACAAGGTTTGAAATAAGGACTGCCTCTAGGTTTTGTGTAGTCCCTTTGCATGATAAAGCATGAAATTCTTACCCAATTTCCTCCTTTCCTACTACCATGTCCCTTGTCCTTTATTAGCTCATGACAACCTCATTGTCAGCTTCTCTTTTGCCTGAACTCCTCCCATTTCTACTATCTTGAGGTAATAGAAACCCCTCTTTCATCTCTTTGGGTTCTTGAATCTTTCTTCATCTTGAATTTGGGAAATCAGATATTTACATCCAAGGAGGTTATTGCCAGGTCTAGAAGAATTTAGTGGCAAAGATAGTTTTTGCTATGTGTGGCAGACACAGATGGATTTCAGGACAATAGGAAGGGAAGACAGCCAATAGACTGTGTGGGGGGGGGGCAGGGGATGCTATGGTAATTCTTGAAACATATTGTTATAAGCAGCTGCCACATAGGTTTAATAAACAAAAGGTTACCATGATTGGGGGAGGCTGAGGGTAATTTTGTTATTCATTTTGAATTCCTAGTTTGATTCCTTTTTTCATGGCAGGTGTAAAGTATTCATGCTGGCAAAAAGGCTAGTCACTGAGCAGTTTTGATTTCTCAGAATCTCAGACATGTTATTGAAATACAGGACCATTTTCACTCTCAGACTGCACCCACTATTCTTTTCCGTTTGGAAACATATACACTCAAGTTTTAGCATTTGAAAAACTCTCAAACCTTTACAACCCACTTGAAAATATCTCCTGAGTTCCTTTAGAAATTCAATTCACATTTATGTTGCATTAGAATATATAGTCTATGCACAAAAAAAATATAAGAAAAAGAGTAAGACATACCAATAAGGTGAGATACAGTTGTGTAAGTGATCTGGAATTCTTGATCTAATGCCCTGTTATCATATAAGTTGTTTTTGCGTTGTACCAGGACCTAAACAGTCCAAATGACCCTTATTGTGTTAGGAATTGTTTAAATGTAAATTAAGCAATAGAAGGCAGGTAGACCTGCACCTTGTAGACAGGGGTGTCAAACTTATTCAGCCCTGCAGGCCAGATGAGGGTTGCTGGGCCAGTCTGTAGGATGGATCAGGTCCAAACCTCTATGCATTCTGGGTCCAGCCTTTGCATGGCATGCAGCATGTACCAGCTCTGATCCAGAGCTTGCAATGCTTGCAGCATACAGGCTGGACACATGCAGCACAGGGGTCATTCTGGGGTGTGGGCTGCATGGGGCACCTTGCCAGACCGGCCTGGTACATTGGTTCCAGGGCCAGTTTGAGTAGGGGCCCAGGCTGTGTGTATGTACTGGAGCCAGCATACAGAGCTGGTCCAATAGCCAATCTAGTCCATGCCCTGGACTGACCTTTGTGCTATGTGAAGTGTTTTGTTCAGTCCACATGCTAGAAGCAGTGCGATCACCATGCTGAGTCCTTGTGCCACATATACAGTGAGTCTTGGGGCCATGGGGCAAATGAAATGGACCTGACACCATGGGCACTGCATATAGTATAGGGGGCCAGCATAGGGTGTGTACTGCTTGCAGTGCCCTTCCAGACTGGCATTGTGCATTGGCTCTATCATGGCCTGATCAGTTCCAGCCCCTAAGACAGCATGTAGAGCTGATACAGTGCAGATGCGGCATGCATTGGGCACCCTGGACTGTCTGTCTGTGCTGTAGACAGCACACATGGAGCTGGGTCCTTGTGCATCCCGGACTGACTGCTTGTGCTATATGTGGCATCCATGGATTTAGGTCCAGCCCATACCTCAAATGCAGTGCATGGAGCTAAGGCAGAGCTGGGTTCAGCACATGATGCATGGGGTCAGTCCAGAATTCCATATGGGCCATATGCTTGACACTCCCGTGTAGACTAACTAAACTATAGACTATAAATTATATAAACTATAGACTATAAATTATAGACTACGAAGAGACAGTACTACTGGTAAGAACTTACATTATAAAACAAAAAACAAAACCAAATGCATGTCTGCGAAGACTAACAAAAGTAAATACAGGCATGCCTCGGAGATATTGCGGGTTCAGTTCCAGACCACCGCAATAAAGCGAATATCGTAATAAAGTGAGTCACATGAATGTTTTGGTTTCCCAGTGCATATAAAAGTTATGTTTACACTATACTGTAGCCTATTAAGTGTGCAATAGCATTATGTCTAAAAAAACAATGTACATACCTTAATTAAAAAATACTTTATTGCTAAAAAAATGCTAACCAATGGGAAAATGGCACCAATAGACTTGCTCGACGCAGGGTTGCCACAAACCTTCAATTTGTAAAAAACACAATATCTGCGAAGTGCAATAAAGTGAAGCACAATAAAACAAGGTATGCCTGTAGAGGTGAAGAGCTTCACTTAAGTAACACAACATGTCAATAGCCTAGCCAGGAAAGTCATGGAGTACCTGATCATTAGTCTTTTTGTTGGTTCACACAGAAACTGCATATCAGAAGGCATTTCTTTGATATTTTGGCTAGGAATACCCATTCCCTGCTGGTTGGTGTTTCATTAGAGAGCCTGATATCCTATATATTGTCTATTACTTTATTACCTTTTCTCCTTGTTGTGACTCTTGAAGCACTTGAGCCTTGCAAAGTTTTGACTACTTTTGCAACTTCCTGCCTGCAGGGGAGTTTTCCCCTTAGACCTGTGGCTGGCTGATGTTACAAATATTCCTTTCTTGTTGGTCTTTCTATTAATATTCTCTTCTTCAGTGGAGTTCTTTACTTATATTGGATTACTTACATGTACCATGTTGTGATTATAAAAATGAAACATGCCTTTTTATGAATAATTTAGGATCAGTGCAAATGAATCTTTAAAGATTTTCTACATCAGGGAAGTTTCTTTGCAGATATAGGTGAATTTGTTTCCTGAGGAGCATCACAGGTCTTTCATGCTTGACAAATACCCTTTTATGCTGAAGACAGGATGAACCTACTGGTGCCTCAGGTAGTAAAAACAACCTTCCCAAACTCAAATGTTTATACTTTGGGAAATACATTTAAACTACTGTAATTTCACAAGATGAATCAATTACCCTATGTCCATTTATAAAGTGTTAAAATGTTAAACATAGTATAAATGTCAAATGTTTCTAGGGAGACTCTTTCAGTAATGCTCAAAATCCAGTTAGGAGTATTTTATCTGTTAGTGTGTTTGTGTGTATGCATGCACATGTGTATGCATGTTTGTGTGTTAGGAGACAGTAAGAGAGACGAGAGCATCACAATGAAGTGTTTTCGTTTTTTTCTTGAAGAGTACTACAATCTGCTGGTGAACCAATAGTAGGTTAGTTTACTTCTTGAAAGTTTGATCAACAGGACCAGCAATTGGTGCCCATTGTTTCCAATGGATACGTAATAAGGCTTTTTTGTCATCCTGAGGTGAGAATGCTGCAGGGTGCTCTATGTTAGACTATTTCTGAGGTCATATAAAAGCTAAATGTGTATCAGAATATTTATGAGTATTTATTAAGCAGAGTTTCACATTGGCAGCAGGCAACTGTCAATCCTCTGAATCATGGTGTACATGTAAGACGTCTAGTCAGATGCCTGATGAATCCGTTTCTGTCTGATAATCCCAATTCAAGAGCAACACAGCTTCTTACAAGTTTTGCAGATCTGTGTGTTGTCTAAGTTGAAGTCCAAATTTAAAGCATGCTTCTTTCTTTTTTCTTGCTTTGCTTCCATCCTAGTGATCAAAGCCACTTCATGTTGAACTGCAACTAGTGCCAGATATTCCTCTCAGATTAGACTGGGTTCTGAGAACTCCTCCTAGCCTTCTACAGTAATGTTGGCTGACTTGCTGTCATTTTTGCACACATTGTGATAATGCCATAGAGGGTGACCCCACTTTCTAGAGCCGTCTCAAATATAAAACAGGGAACTGTTGGATCGCCTGAAACTTAAAAGAGAAGCCTACACCAGATGAAAAACAGGAAGCATCACCAAGAAGGACTACTCATCACTAGCCCACATATGTAGAGTGTGGTCCAGAAAAGCCAAGGCAGAAACTGAACTCAGGCTAGCCACAGGAATCAAAGACAAAAAAAAAGTCCTTCTTCAGATATGTGAAAAGTCAGAGAAAGAATAAAGGCAACACTGGACCCCTGCAAGATCAAATGGGGTAGCTGATGTCTGATGCCCAAGAAAAGGCCAATCTCCTAAACGATTACTTTGCATCAGTTTTTCACCTGCCCAAGGGGTTCACATGGTCAGACAGGAGCAAAACACCCAGGGAGTGGGAGATGGGCCCACAATTGACGTAAATCAGGTGAGGGAACACCATGAGAGGCTAGAAATCTATAAGTCTGTGGGGCTCAATGGAATGAACCTGAGAGTCTTGAAGGAGCTGGCAGACATCATAGCTCACCTTATGGTGAAGCTATGTGAAAATTTGTGGTGCTTGGGAGAAGTTCCAGAAGACTGGAAAAGAATCAACATGGTCCTGGTCTTTAAGGAAGGAAGGAAAATCCAGGGAAATCAAGTCAATCAGTCTGCATCCATCCCATTCATGGTTCAATGACTGAGAAACTGTCTCCAGGGTCAGATCCAAAGAGTACTAATTGATGGGAGTGAATCAACGTGGCCCGAGGTGACCAGTGGTTTCCCTTAGGGCTCAGTACTTGGGCAGTACTCTTCAACATCTTCATTAATGATCCAGATTCAGGCATCAGATGAGGACTGGCAAAGTTCGCAGATGACACTAAACTGTGGGGAAAGGCAGTTACATTTAAAGAGAGGGTGGGGATACAGGCTGACCTGGACATACTCACAAGGTGGGCTGACCAAAACCTGATTTCCTTCAATGTAGAGAAGTGCAGGGTGCTCCACCTTGGGAGGAGAGCCAGCAGCATACTTATAGGCTCAGCAATGCTACGCTCACTAGCACCACAACCAAAAGAGCCTTGGGGGTCTTGATTGCCCATAAGATGAACATGAGCCACCAATGCAATGCCGTGGCTGGAAAAGCAAACCAAGCTGTGCCATGCATCCACCGATGCATCTCAAACAAAACCAGGGAGATCATCCTCCTGCTTTACTCAGCCTTCGTGAGGCCATAGATGGAGTGCTGCATCCAGTTCTGGGCCCCCCACTTCAGGAGGGACATGGATAAGCTTGAGAGAGTCCAAAGGAGAGCCACCCATATGATCAAAGGCCATGAGGGCAAGCCTTACAAGAAGAGGCTGAGGGACTTGGGATTCTTCAACCTGGAGAAGAGAAGGCTGATGGGAGACTTGGTGGCAGCCTACAACTATATAAGGGGGTGCATCAGAACCTGGGAGAACACCAGGGCTCCCAAAGGGATAACAAAGTCTAATGGCTCCACACTCATGGAGGCTGATTTAGATTGGACATAAGAAAAAACTTCTTTACAGTTCATGTGTCCAAGGTCTGGAACAGACTCCCCCCAGAGGTGGTGCAAGCACCTACTCTGCACTCATTCAAAAGACATCTGGATGTTTATCTTGCTGGGATCATTTGACCCTAGCAGACTTCCTGCCTACGGCAGCGGGGCTGGACTCGATGACCTCGAAAGGTCCCTTCCAGCCCCTAGTGTCTATGAAATCTTTGAAAATATTCTTCAGGATATGTTCGTCTTCCACTCTCCTGACATGGCTGATCCATTTCACCTTTTCTTCTTGACAGCAGTTTCTAAGTGTGTCAGTCCTGCCAGTGTGCCAGTTCCTTTGTGCTTAGTATTCTGTCTTCCCACTTTATTTTCAGGAACTTAGGCAGACATCTTCTATAGAAGCTGTTCAGTCTCTTGATATGCCCAGCATATGTAGTCAATATTTCTGAACCATAAAGCAGGGATGATAGCATACAAATATCATAGATTCATATCTTCACCCTAGCTGATAGTTTGCTGTTATTCTATGCACGTTGCTGTAATAGCCCAAAATTCTTATCTGCTTTTCTCATTCTGTTAGTCAGTTCAGTCTGAAGGTCAAGATTCTTGTTGCTCATAGAACCCAAATAGCAAAAGCTGTCAGTGAAACCAAGATTTATCCTCCAGAGTGATGTGAGGTATTGGTTCTTTCACCCCTCAGTACTTGATCATAGTGTTCTTTTCTAAATACAGACAATCAAAAAAGCCAAGGCTGAATCAATTCAATCTTGGCAGGTTAGCCTAAGCTGAGTAGATTGAACTGATAAGCAAGCGCACAGACATTTACTTTTGATTCTGGAAATGCAGCCACATGCCTGCAGTTGCCAAGGCCAGAAGCCTGGGGCACTAGAGCATGCCTCATAGCTTGGGTGGAGCAGACACCTTGAGGCTAGTCCACATGCCTGGCAAGGAGGTTTTGTGAAGGAGGTGCAAAGCATCCTGGGATATTGGGGGACAGAGTTAACCTGAATCTGGAGGGTATCTGGGATAGAAGTTTAATGAACCGATTTAACTTAAATCATTTACGTCTGATACCTCATCCATCTACTTTATCTTAAACTGGGTTTGGCCATTTTGAAAGTATTTTATGTGCACTGAACTTCTGATATGGTACAGATTTGAACTGGTTTCCTATCATTTATAACGATTTATGTGTAATTTCTGTCCGTAGCCCTTGAGACTGATTGCTATCCCAAAGCTCTTGTATGATTCAAAAAATCTGCCCAAGAGATTTTTGAGGGAAGATTCACTGTGGGTAACCAAGGCTGTGTCATCCACAAACCATAAATATCTCATAACCAGTTCTTTCACCTTGGATTTTGCTCCAACCTTTGTGGTGTTGAACAAGCCTCCATCTAGTTTGGTTTAAAGATAAATACCATCTTTGCTGTCCTTGAATGCATGAAGAAGCAGGGATGAAAAGTAGATGTTAAAAAGCACAGGGACTAAGACCCATTTCACCCTGTTGTTGACATCAATGGAGTTTGAGTCTTTGTTTTTGTATACTACAGTTGTCTTCATACCTTGATTAGTGAATGATGTTCATCGGTTTGGGGGGACACCCCAGTTTCTTCAGAACAGTAAAAACACCCTATCAACTGCTGAATGATTCATTTTTCTCTACATTTCTCTTGCATTTGCTTGACTGAAAATATCATATAAATGATGGAGCAACCTGAGCAAAAGCCGCATTGACTTTCAGGATAGATTCTTTCATCTAGAAACTGCAGCTTAGGTAACATGATGAGAGTGACAATTTTTTTCCAGCCATGTTCAACAGGGAGATACCTCTATAGTTGTCACAGTGACTTCTATCCCCTTTGTTGATAGAACCCGGGCACATCTAGATGAGACACTATGGCACAGTACCAATGAGCTACTGTGCCAAAGCTCAGTGCTACCACACAGCAGCATTGCCAGGCACTAACTATGATGCAATTCTAGTGCACAGTAGTAATGAGCTATTGAACAGTAGCTTGTTGTTACTGAGAAGTAGTGTTGGGAAAACAACTGTGCGGTCATGGTACTGCACAGTACTGCACAGTCATTTAGTACTTGCAGTGACAGTACTGCAATTACTGTGAAGTTGTTTAGTATTTGCTTACACAAGTACTAAATGATTGTGCACTAACAACTGTGCAGTCCACCCGTAACAAGGAAACCTAGCCCTTTTACTAAGAGACAGGGTGGTCCCTCTAAATCCAGAACCTTCCAGTCATGGGTGGCCGGTCAAGCAGGGGTTAAGGCTCAAGCCCTGCCAGCCAGTCAGGTGACAGGAGGAAGGCCAGGATCCTACAAATGGTGAGTGGAGAAGGCCAGAGGGACAGCAGAGAAGGGGACTCCCAATGACCATGGTGCTGCAGCTGCAGCTGGAAGAATACGCCACTTGTGAGCCAGAAGCATGACCATCTAAAGTAAGCAGGCATGTTGCCTATCTTATTTCTTTATTATCCTTTTTCCATTATAAGGCTGTAGAAGTCTGTGTTTTGCATTGGATGTTAATACACGGAGGGTAGGGCGGAAGCTATTTGGGGAGGAGGAGACCTCATTGGGGGTCCACTTCAATGTGGGGACCCCAGCACCAGAGAGGGCACAGTATGCAGGGGTGAGTGGATCCCAGCACCAGAGTGCTGGGGCCCAAGTGAATCTTTGACAGCTGGAGCCTTAGAATAAATCCCAGATTAGTAGGTTTTTGATTGACAGGTCTAGCTAGAGAGAGAAGGAGTAAGCCCACAGCAGCCGAGACCCCAGCATAAAGAGGAATTTATAAATACCATCTGCAACGCGTGGACTGCAGTGTAGGGGAGGAATGGAGCTGCAGATAGAGCCCCCTGGCATCGGGGCAAGAAATGGGCAGGCTCCCACTTCATTAACAACTATTAATTAATTAACATCACGGCATGGCAGAGGAGAAAGTTGGCAGGTGACCCAGAAACAGGTGGGCGGGTCAAAGGCAAAAACTGCCCTGAGAAGAAGCCCCCCCGTTACACCGCCACCTATGTAGATGTGGCTTGTAACACTGAAAATACTTGTCTCAGTAGTTGCCTGTTTCCAGATACATGTGAGCCTTAAATAGTTTGGGATCTGGTACATGAGTAACTGCCTCTCTTTCTGTATGCTACTCTTTTTCATTTGTGACCTGAAAAAATACAGAACATGCTCAAACTTGTTCTCCAACAGAAACGGGAGGCAGTTCCTAAAAAGGTATTTCCTGTGAAGTCTCTTTGGGCAGGTCCACATTGCTTGAGTCTTCCCCTAAAAAGTGCCACAGTGAAGCAGGCCATGACTGTGCTATTCACATTATTTCCTAAAAAAGGTAGAATGTAGCCAACTTAGTGCCGCCGTCAGCATGTGCCAGTAGGACACAGGCTGTGCATACGCGAGACACTGCCTGCACAGTAGCTTGTTACTACTGCGCAGTAGCATCACATGGCACAAATTGTGATGCAATGGTACTGTATAGTAGTAATGAGCTACTGCACAGTCAGTGCCACCTACAAGCCGTTCAGCAATGCTACTGCACAGTAACTCCAGTTACTGCAGTCATTTAGTACTTGTTTATACAAATAATAAATGACTGCGCAATAACAACTGTACAGTCAGTGTCTTGTGTAGATGTGGCCCATACATCAAAGCTGGATACATGTATGAATTTTTGTGTGTGTGTTATTTCATTCTCTTTCCTTCTCTTTATTTAATCCATGTAGATTTTATGGGATGGGGACTATCTTTTCACTCTGGACATGTGCCTTGGGCATGTGTTAGGAAAATGGGACATCAGTTTCTGATGGAGGTTTCAAAGCGCTGCTGCAATGCAATGAGTTCAAAATAATAACCCATGCAGAAGCTGTTCATTTACATGTAGATATTAAAAAATGTGTTTTGCTAGATTAGATGATCGGAAAGTTTTTGTTTTAAATCATAAGTCTGCAGACACCACCGCTTAAGAAAGAGAAGGATGAGGACTTTTGAAATGACTGGAAAAATTAAATAGAAAAGAATACTCTTTTCTCCCTAGCCAGTCTCAGACACTGGAATGTGAGTGATTTGCACTTTCTGAATCCATAGAATCCCCCACTAGACAGACTCAGAATTGTCATACGCTAACATCTGGGGGGAATTTAACCCTTTCCTTGTTAGGGAAAATGAAACTGTGATGAACTGCCACTGTGCTTAGATTGTACAAAGGAAGCATGGTGTATTCATTTAGCCTAAGTCAAGAAAATAAAATGAATCTGAAGTGAAAGAATTCCTAGTCCCAGGTGAGGGTCATGTCATTTATAGTTTAACAATTTTTTTCTGAGCACTGCAGAACATCAATTGTGTCAAAATGGTTCAGTAATTTGAAAGCTAGTGAAGTGGGGATTTTTGCTGGTCCAGAAATGAATCATCCTTTTCAGTGTTTGCCCCTGAAAAAATATGTAATTGAAGAAAAATAAATGTTTTCCTGGTGAATAATTCCTTGGATACAGGCTGCAACAATTTGCCCTAAAATTTGGGGCACGAATAGTGTCAGCTGTAAATATTTGAATCATTTCAGCACAGATAGAACAAGGTCATTACGTCTCTAGTGGGTATTCATTAAGCTGTGCAGACAGCACAGCAGGTGAAATTTGATGTTTTTAAAGTACACTATTATGGTATGTTAATTGAATGTGCTGATAGAGAGAGATAGCAAAATGGCAGTATTTAAAAACAAAAACCAACCCCATGAAGTCTTGCCAGGTTTTTAGCATAATGATCCATTCAGGCTAACAGAGGCAGCACAGGGTTTTATTTTTTCCCCCTTTCTTGCTTTCTCAGTACCTCCTCTTTCATATTTCATCTCTTTTCTCTCAATCTCTCTTTGCAGGAAGGCTATGTCAGTTTATGGATTCAATATAAGCCAGAAAGAACATTTGGATCATATACCGGACTGGACAACAGTAATTATTGACAGAATTCCAAGGGAACTAGAGAAAAAGAAAGATGTGGAGTGCACAAGAAAACTTCACAAAATCAGAAAAATAAGATTGGCAAGGATGTTTTGTGTTACCTTTTACTGAACCAGCTGCATAGCTGGCAGAGGTGTTGCACAAGCTTTTGGGTATCAAGTGCCCCTCCTCAGGTCTAGGACAGAGACAGGCGCAGGGCTGAGCTAAATAGCAGAGAGAAGACTCCATGTAAATACAGTCAGTATGAAAGGTTAGAGGAGGGTTGTGAACTAAGTGTAAAGAGGTGTTATCAGGACCCTTTATAAGACAGAAGTGTTGTAGAATAAGCAATCTTGCTAGTAGCAGAGTGAGATCCCTCAAGAAGGGAGAGGCAGTTGTTACCTGTGAAGTTCAGGGAGATTAGTAGAAGTATTTGTTAAACTGTAACTAGCCATAAACTCACTCTCTGTATTGAGTACAGATTTTTCTATCCAATAGGGTTACGAATTTGTGTTCCCAGGCCTGTCTCCTGGTGGTGTTTTGTAAATTTCCTTTGATCATGAGGATTGTAAAATAAGAGAGGGAGTGGTTCTGTGAAAACTATATTCTGACTGATGTTCACTTTTTTTACTGGATGACATATATTGTAGCTGCGATGTATATGTGTAATAAGATCAGTGAATTCAGATGGTTTTGTTGTGAAGGGTGTTGAGTATTGTGTCACTGGAGAAGTGCTGACAGGCTCTGCATTTCTTTTTAAGACAGGGCTGTGTCTGTTCTGTTGAGTCTTTTAATTAGAGTTGGGCCAGGTTTGGGTGTTCCTTGAAGGCCAGGAGTGGGGGATTTGGGAAGATTTCTCTCAAGGTTTGATCTTTTATTATACTTCGTAATTGTTTGATGTTCCTTTTTATAGGTTCCAATGTATGATGATATTGAACAACCAGGGGAGTGTAGTCAGCACCTGTTTCTTTTTGTACTGTAGTAGGTTACTAGAGAGTATCTGTTGTGACTCTGAGACTATTTGTGATGATAAACTGCCTTGTAGGATTGCAGCTTTTACAGATAAGGCCAAATAATTAGGGCCTGCCTGATTTAAAACCCTTCCAAGTAAATGGAAATGTTTTCTTTGACTTCAGTGAGTCTTGGATGAAGCCCTACCTGAACTTGTGAAAGCCTCACAGGAACAAAGGATGGTTTCTCCAAGGAATCAAAAATAATCTGGGAATTTTTTTTTTTGCACTAACATCCAAGTTCCAAAGGTTTCCTTGATAACAAACCAGATAAACTTGCTCTAGACATGTATAATTAGTCTTAACAACAATGTTTTATGTATTCTTTTTCAAGATTGTGCTTGAATAGTGTCCCCCGCTCCCTGCCCCCACCATAAAACACACTTGGAAACACAGGGAAATGCCTTTTACTAACAATTCTTTTGTTTTAACAGTATGTAGTTGACAGTATTCTGTTCTTGCTGAGAAGGACAGTTTTTCTGAGTTTCATGGAAGAAACTTTGGGGTTAGGATTTGTAGGAGAAGTTGAGGCTTGCTGCAGCAGTTTAGGCTGAGCACTTCAAACATTAGGGAAGGTATGGAATAAATGTTGTAGACAAGAATAGGAAAAAAGAAATAAATGAAAGCTGGAGCAAGGTTGCCATTTTGTTCATGCAGGTCTGAATACCTTCATCTTTTAAATCCAGTCACACCTAGGAGACATGGGGATCTCTATTTAGTCCATATGCAGTGAGAAAAATTAGTTCTGTTTTCATTAATGAACAATACGTCTCCTATATAACCCTAAGTTGGAGAGTTCTAAGTCTTGTTTTCCCTTTGTATTATCTCACTTCCAGCAAAATTACCCCATTCTCTGTTGAAACTAACTTGGACTGTAATAATTAATTTTAGAGTATGTAACTTAATTGATAAATTAACAATGCTGATGGTATCTGAATTTATCAGTACCTTTGGTTCCAGCGTTGCATTCTGCCATTTTGTCATATCTTCCACAAGTCTATATAACATTATGCATGCAACAAAATATGATCTTAAACTTGTCTATGAATTGACCCTGGCCGTGACAGTGACCAGATTAGAAATGAAATGTGACACTGCAGAGTGTGGGCATTCTGATTGAATAAATTTGATGAATCAATCATCTGCTCAGTCTCCCTATAGAAGAAAGGAACATTATAAGAGTACAGTTGATTTATTTGCTGATTGAACTGCCCTTGGGAAATTTCAGGTACCTCTAAGCATATGGGTAACCATCCAGTCAGAGCTTAAAGTGAATTTAAACTACTGCTTCTACAACCTCCTCAGGGCAGTGCTGCATCAGAATGGATCAAGCAATAGTAAGTGTGAGCAACCAACCAATCTTTTCCACCACTTCACCTAAGAACAGTAGTGAGAGGCTGTTTTACTTTCTGTACTGTGGGTTTTCATGAGGATTCATATTTTCCAGCTTTTCTAGGGCAATACACTTAATTAGTCTTTTAGACTTTTCAGTTTAGCCACAAATTTCCAAACATACAATGTTATAAATGCAGACATTTGTACACTAAATATGTTATATCTATTTATATATATATGGATAATTTAACATAAAATCCATACAGTTGTTACTTTTGCAGAGGTCACAATTTTAGCCGCAATTCAGGAAAGCATGGAAGCATATATTTAAAGTTAACATGTGCTTAAGTTCCACTGACCTCAGTGACCTGTTTTCCAGTCAAACATTTCCTAAATCAGAGTTTTGGAGTGAATTCATACCACAGTTTAATATTTTCAAGTAACAAAATATAATGAATTAAAGATAGTCATTTTTCCTGATAATGAAAGGGTACATCTTGTTCCCCCTTCTCCCAATTTAAGATTACACAGCTATAATTCTTCTGTTTGATAGAACATTTGATGACTTGTGGAATATATTCTGTTTAAACAATACATTCTGCTTTTGTATTGCCTACAATCCTATTTTCCACTCATATGTTATTGATATAGTCTTTTTGCAAATAATAGGATCTTTATATCTAACTGTAGTTCATCTGCTCCTGCAGTTCATTCCACACCAAGTGTAATAATCCTCTATTTGCAGAATCACAATCATCTCCACAGTAACCAACTGTGATGTCACAGACAGAGGATTACTATTTCAGGTAAACGAAAAAAAAAATTTCTAAAAACAACCACCTTTTTCATGCCAAACGTTAATGAAAAAAGGATTCTTTTTTGTAGATGGAGAAAATCTTCTTCTAGTTATTTATTTTTAATAACATAAAATTCTGGATTTTACCTTCCATGGCATGCACATTTGATTGTTAAATGCTTGATCCCTTAAAACTAATCCTTTACAATGTTTTTTGTTATTATTGCTTTCTTTCCTTGATTAACTATAAATGCCAACTGATGAGTAAAGAGTGCAGAGTGATAGTTTGGCATGAAAGAAAATAAAAGCAAAGGTTTGCAACAGCTAGATTCTAACCTGAAAGATTCTGCATTTGCACTAATCTGCTTTTATAAAAGCCAATGGATTTTGTCAAGGCAACTTGTAGTTATCTGTTAAAGCCTTGTTACACATTAATTTTAGGTGGCACCTGGAGCTCTTAGCCCCTGGATTGTCCACATATTAACACCTAAAACTAGTTTTAAACTCTCATTAAACTCTCACAACAGACCTGTGCTGTTCAACATCTTCATCAGTGACTTGGATGAGGGGGTGAATAGCACCTTGTTCAAATTTGCAGATGACACTAAGATGTGGGGGGAGGTGGGCACGCTGGAGGGGAGGGACGAGCTGCAGTCAGATCTAGACAGGTTACAGAGGTGGGCAGATGAGAATAGGATGAGTTTCACCACTGATAAGTGTAAGGTACCGCATCTGGGGAGGAAGAATCAGCTGCATACCTACAGGCTGGGGAACTCCCCTCTTGCTAGCACAGAGGCAGAAAAGGATCTTGGAGTCATTATTGACTCAAAGATGGACATGGGCTGCCAATGTGGGGATGCAGTCAGAAAGGCTAACCGCACCTTGTCATGCATCCACAGACACATCACGAGTAAGTCTAAGGCGGTGATCCTCCCCCTCTATGTGACCTTGGTCAGTCCCCAGTTGGAGTACTGTGTCCAGCTCTGGGCACCACACTTCAGAAGGGATGTGGATAACATGGAGAGGGTCCAGAGGAGGGCCACTGGCATGATCAGGGGGCAGCAGAGCAGGTCCTATGAGGATAGGCTATGGGATCTGAACCTGTTCAGTCTCCACAGGAGGAGGCTGAGAGGGGATCTGGTGGCCGTCTATAAACTGGCCAAGGGAGACCAGCAGGCAATGGGAGAGTCTCTTTTCCTGTGAACACTACCAGGAGTAACAAGGAGCAATGGCCATAAGCTGACAGAGAGCAGATTCAGGCAGGATATCAGGAGACACTACTTCAGAGTCAGGGCGGCTAGGATCTGGAAACAACTTCCAAGGGAAGTGGTCCTTAAGGACCTGGGGGTCTTTAAGAGGAAGCTAGATAGACACCTTGCCGGGGTTGTCTGACCCCAGCATTCTTTCCTGCCTGTGGCAGGGGGTTGGACTTGATGATCTGCTCAGGTCCCTTCCAACCGTACTAACTATGAAACTATTAGGTAGCTTAAAGTTACGACATGAGGGCATCTGTAGACAAAACCGATTACACCCCCGTGTTGTGCTCACACCTTAACTGCCTCTCTGATGGGGAGGAGAGGGCAAGCTGCTGGTGGGTGGAGTAGTCCCTGAGCTGTGGGGAGGGGCTGGTGCTTCCCTCCACAGCAGCGGCAGCTCCCTGCCCTCCAGGCAGCACCTGCCCACAGGCACCCAGCTTGGGTGGTCCCTGGGGGCACTGCAACAACAAAGGGAAGCACCAGACCCCTGCACATCTCAGGCAGGCAGGCAGGCTTCGGAGGTGGGGGGAGGATCAGGCTCACCACTTTTCTTGGGCGGAGCCTGCTTTCCTGGCCTCCTGCCAGACTGCCTGCACAGGCTTCCTGCAGAGCCATGGAGCTGCACAGAGCTTGGTGCTTCTCTCGGTGGCTGTAGGAGCAGCAAACTAAAATGCTGATCCCCAAGTCATTTAAGGTGCATTACACTGCCAAATTTCCTACAGTGGTTAGAATTAATGCACAACATGCTGCCAAGGCATGCAAACATTTACATGATTAAAGCAGTGCAAAAGCATTTAGTCCACTTTAAAGTGTCGTGCACACAGGCCTCTCATTTCATCTACTTGTGGTTCTACAGCCTAGGTTTATCTCCAGTCTGTGTTACCCAGATTGAGTTATACCAGTGGTCACCAACCTTTTGATTCTGATCAACAGGTCAATCCCAGAACCTCTTTTGGGTGATCCTGGGATGTGCAACAGGTGGGCATGCACACATCTGCCCCCCCCCCCAGCCCCAGCAGGTCAATCTGGTGGGAAAGAGGGGGGGAGATCAAGGTTTCCACAATGACTGACTGACCCTGCATCCCAGTTAAGAGCTGGGTTGAGCCTGGCTGGGTGGTGGGAGGATTGGAGCCCAGGGAGCTCATCCAGGGGTGTGTGTGTGTGGGGAGGGTCCCCCCATCTCTGCAGGAATGGAGGTGGCAAAGGTAGCTGCCGCTGTGCCTCAAGCTCTGTTGCAAGCTGGTCAGGTGTGGGCATGGCTTGCAAAACAGCAGGGACTCACATGGGGGCATCCCTGTCCCAGCTTGGTCTCAGAAGATTTGGCAGTACTGGGGCATATGGGGGGAGAGGGCTCCCACCACTGGGAGGAGCCTGGGAGAGATTTATTCCCCTCCCCAACCTGTGCTCCGAGTATAGCAGGCAGCCTGCAGCAGCAGCTGCCTCGTCCCTATCACAGGTTGGGGGGCACAGGCCCCAGGGGCCTCTTCTGAGCTGTGCCCTGTGGAAGGAGCACCCCTCCATGTGCCTCTGGATGACCAGATCAGCCGGGCCCCAATCTCACTTCTGTGCCACAGCTGCACTGAGCCACATCCACCCGTTGGCCAGGTGGGCACAGGTGGGGGGCGTAGGCCCCCAGGCTTTCTTTCGGGCTGCGCCCAGTGGCAGGAGCCCCCCCTCCCCCCACATGCCTCTGGACCATGGAGACTTCCAGACCGAGCCAGGCCGGGGCTCGACACCACACTTGTCTGGCCACCAGGTAGGTGTGGCTGAGCACAGCCGCAGCACGGAAGTGAGGTTGGGCCCCTGCCTGGCCTGGCCGGGTTTAGGACTCTCTGCGGTCCGGGGCACATGGGGGGGGGGGAAGTGAGTAGGAGGGGCTGGGATAGGGGGGAGCATAGTAGATCCTGGATTGACCTTTACTTCCAAAAAGTGCTATTCATCATAAAAAGGTTGGAGACCACTGTGTTACACTAACATGTAGCACTCTCTAATGTGAACACCTATCCACCCCCTCTCCCCTGCTGGCCTGGATTGGGCCCATTGCCTGCCCAGCACCCAAGAGCTGCCCCCCACCCAGACCCCCACTTATTTGCAGCTACCTTACCTGTGCTGTCTGTCCCCAGAGGAGGTGGTAGGGAAGGGTTTACTGACCTTCCCAGCTGCTGCTTCTGCCTCTGCTGCTACTGTGCTCTAAATTGGCTCAGCCTGGAGAAGATTAGCAACTCTGCAGCCATGGCAGTGGGGGTCAGGCACCCTAGTTAACGTCCCAAGACAGATAGCTCAGACAGCCACAAGTAAGTGGGGATGTGAGCCCTGGGAACATGGGTGGGCAGAAGGGGAGCCCCAGGGTTAGGGGGTATCTTGGGGGGTGGATGGCACAGGATGGAAAGTCTGGCATGGGAGGGAGTGCTTCTTATCCTCCAGGTCCCTGGTGGCCTAAATGTGTGGCTGTTCCAAACTCAGGCTAGCACTAGCACTGATTAACATTTGAGAAGCTCAGTGTAGCATAGAACAAGGCCCTGAGCTGATTAGAAGCAGGGAGTTTAATATTTACAGTAAAAAATATGTTCTCATATCTTTTCATTGGAAGGGAAATTTAGGTTGTGACATTAGCTCAAACCCCTGAATGTGCAAGATAACCACAAAACAAAATATCATAGATTTGCAGCTTGCAGGTATAAAACCCTCTGCTGCACCGACAGGAGTATATGTCTATTTTCTTCACATATAGAACATATTTCTACAAGCAGGACCTGGAAATGTACTCCTGTCAACCTCCAGCTCATTATAAAGATAATATCTCAATAAATGCTGATGACCAATGGATGTCATCTTTGCTCTTCAGAACTGTGCTGAAAGGCGTACTCACCTAGCAGCAAATAAACAAGTCAGTGTAAGGAGTAATCTTGAAGAAAATTGCTTAAGATCATTATCCCTTGACTCAATTGTATTGTATATAATATGATATAAAGCCCTACTTATATCAAGTCATTTGCAAATCAGCACTTAAGTATCCTTATTCCAAACATGGAAAACTAACTTACATTTGTGAGCATGCTAGAATGTTAAAGGGTGGTAATGCACATTGTTTTAAATATTTATTTTCAAGAGAGTCAGCAGACCATTTTTTCTCAAGTGGGAACAGAGATAGGCTAATACCAAGCACTTTTGGAAAATTCCATCTGAATGCATTATGGACTTCCAGGGCTTCAGCTGGTTTAAATTACAGTAATTATATTGCAGAAGTTCTGGTAACCTGGTTTAACATACATACATTTTGGATGTTATTAGAATACATGCTTTATACCAGGAATATGGCATGAGATTGGAGATGAAGGGAATTAATTAGAAAAGGAATCAAATTGCTTTCATTAGCTAGGTATTTTTTTCATGAAATAATATTATGTGCCAATCTTTCTGTTTGTGTCTAACATTCCTGTTAAAATGTTTCTGAGTTTACATTGAAGCTAACTCAGATTGGATTCTGTACTTACATGTATAGGTGTAAAGATATGAACCTCCTGAATCATATACATAGTCGTAGTATAATATTAAAAATAGAAATAGTATCATTTTCACTGAAGCAACAAATAATCTCTGTATATCCAAAATAACAGTCACCCATATATCAGGACACTCATAGTTATAGACATAACTGCCATTACTTGGCACTGAGTGGATAATTTGCAGAAAATATATTATCTGATTATTTCAAGTGCTCTTTCTGGCTTTGCAATATCCAGAACAAATTTATTGAATGGTTGTTTTGCTGTATTTTCTTTTGCAGTTTGAAACTATCAGTGCATTGTGTGTTTCTGTGAACTTTTAACACTGTAGTATTATTCTCAACAGTTTTATAATATATATTTGCTATCTGTGCTGTATTAGCTAGCTGTGATTTGGCTAGATTAGATCAGTTATATATTTTTATTTTTTTTCTGTTCCTTGATGTTGGCACTATTAACATTTGTTCACAGAACTTTCTGATTCCCTTTCTGTGATCATTCACTCCATTAAAATTTGATTGCATGAATATTTGCAGAAAGTCCCTATAAATGGGGTATAAAAATCATTTAAATATGTGGTTTGAATCTTAGCAGATTTCTATTTGTTTATAGTCTTTTCACAACTGTCCCTTTACTGTCGATAAAAAGATTAAACCTTAGGCCAGATATCACCCAGGAAGTCTTTATAAAAGTATGCCCACTAAACAAGAGAAATTGGTGTGACCAGTGGCATTAGGCAGTGGAGGGGATGGCTGGGGCATGCGCGTGCTACAGTGCAGGGGTAAGCAGGAGGCAGCCCCCTCCCTTTAGCACTCATACTCCAGCCAGCCCCTGTCACCATCTACATATGCATTTTGCTGGAGTAAATTACTTCCCTATAGGATAGTACTGTCTCCAATGATACTATCCTATGGCAGAGATAGTTAATTTACAGCACCCTAATACTGGCACATGTAGACTGTGCTTTACTGTGGAGCTAATTAGGCAACTGCAGTAAATGGTATGTGTAGTTCCACCCAGTGTTTCCCTCACCTGGATCCACTCCACATCTTCCTGCATCACGAGCTTCTCCACAAGGCTGCATGATTCCCAGGTTAGAGTTGAACTATATGCTGATGGCTGCACTTCCCTGTAGCCCTGGATGCCTGGGCACCCTGTGTTGTCTGTGCAGCAAGAACTGAGCTTAGACCAGTGTTGAGGGGGCATAGGGTAAAAGGAAGGCTGGATCTTCTGGGTTGGCAAGGGATACCTCAGAGGGTGAGACAGGGAGCAGACATGGGAAGGGAGGACCTGCCAGCCACCAACACTGTTGCCATCAGGCCTGGGTACAGCGGGAGCCCTGTGGCTGCTCCTGCCCCGCTCTGTCCAGGGGCTGCAGAGAGTAATGGTGAAGGGTTCTGGACTTAGGCTCAGCCCTGTGGCTGTATCTGAAGAGTAGGTGTGGGCTACACGTTCTGGAGAGCTCGATGCACTACGTAGTGGAAGGGGTGTGCATCCCCTGAATCTTCCCATGCATCTGTATGTATTCTATTTATGGGTAAATATGATACCTAGAAGGCAGGAAATGTTTTATTCATCTTCATTTTGTTTTGAAGAATCAATGAAGGCAGTAAATTCAGTGAGAAATTAATTCAGGAGGACACCAGAATCAACTAAGAAACTGGCTTTATTTGAATTCAGTCCTTTTCCATGCAGGCTTGAATATGTTACAAGGGCCTATTAATTTCCCTAACTTAATTCCCTTAAATGCTAGCTAAATGTGAAAGACTAGCAGGCAGTATTTGCCTTAATTGGAAAGGCAAAAGTTGCTTCATTTTCCTGAGAAAGTTTTGGTGTCAGATGAATCACTATGGTTTCTATGTTTATATATCATCCAAAATAAGTCTCTATATTTAAAGATTGATATTCAAAATAATTTAAATGGAATACATATGGGAATAATTCTTATCATTTGCATAATTGATCATGATTTTAATCATATTTCTGGTCATTTGATCATTGAATATATGTACTGGATTTGCTTTCATACATTAAATATCAGAATAAGCACAATCTATAAGGTTGTTAAAAGCAGTTCACTTCCTTTAATATCTTAAACCAATCAATATCTGTCACTAAGTAAACTATAGTATGCTATATTTATAGAAAAATCTTGGATTAATTTTATTTACTTATTCCCATATTTAATTTGAGAATGGGTTCACCTAGTGGTCTAAAGCTATTTTCATTATTTTTAAACAGTCTTTCATTTAATTTAACTAGAATATATATAAGAACTGTACTTTGCGCTATTGTGTTGCTTCAATTATGTTGTTCTTGGATCAAATCAAATAATGGTAGGATTTGTTGTTTTGAAAAACTGCTTTCCACATATGGATTGGTATGAGATTATCCCATCAGGGGTTTTACTATCTGGGAAATTAAAAAAAATATATCTAAAAGACTAAATGCTTTCAAAAGGGGAAAACATATACGATAATGAAACTGAGGCTATTTTAAAATGCAAGGCATCCCCTTGAAGCTGGTACTAAGTACACTCAGAGAAAGCATTGCATGCTAAACATTGTTCATTACGATTACGAAACTAGGTCTCATTTAATCCACCAATATTTTGGTATATTTAATATTTAAAGAGTCTTTTAAAACCATTACTCAGAAAAAAAAACCTCTTGGATAAAAAAAGATTTTAGAAATAACAACGAGTACAAAAATGAAGGATAATTTGACCTTTATCCCTGGATTGTTATTTAAAAAATTCAAAAGTACTTGTAGTTGGTATGCTTATTTAATCTACGTCAGTTGAAAATACAAGAATATGTCGTAGAATGCGCTACATTTTTGAGACTTTTACAAATAAAATGCATAAAAATAGAATATAGTTATTTACGGCATACGTGCACCTGAAATATATGCCAGTACATTCTTTTTCAATATGTTAATGCAGCTGGTCGGAGGAAGTTTGTTTGGCTGTAGTCATATAACCGATTTTTAAGAGTACTTACCAGAGACGAAGTATTGTTGTCATCTTCTTTTCTTCCATAATATAAGGTATATTCTTCTATGAAATACAAGAAACAAAATGTATATTTTCCTTTGCTAGTCTTAGCCTAGGAATACACAGTTGGTTAAATTAATATATATATTTTAAAAAGGCAATAGAGTTTTAGTTGATATGGAAGACTGTCTTTAGAAGAAGCTGCTTGGGACACAAACGTTGGGTATCCTCTTTGCATGGATGATCCTAATATTGTACATCCTAATAAACATGCATACCAAAGAATATGCATGATATACTCACTGTGTACTGAAGCACAAATATATGTCACAATATAAGCTTTTAGTTTAATGCTACAATATTCGAAAGACTGCATGTTTCATAGTAACAATAAATTACAATGGCAAGGCTACCGGCTTTAAAGGTGATGAGTGAAAAGTACACAGGAGAGAATGCGATTTATATTGAAATGCCATGGGTCATTTATAAAAATTTATGACTCTCAGAGTCACTGTTAAATGCATCATATCTCAGACTATGGTACAAATGTCATATTTTATATAATACACTCCCCTCCCCCTCTATTTCCCTACAACTCCTATAGTATCTGAGCATTAAGGTTACTCAGACACTGCTCAGCATTCAAAAATATGGAAATGTATCTGTAACATTAATGCATCCTCCTCGTGTTTGTGTGTTATGACATAATCTTTATAGAAACCCTTGCTTATTCAGGGCATAGTGGAGATGGTTTTCAAGGTATCCAGGGTTTGTATTGAAAAATAATGTCACTGGTCAGACTCATGGTTTAGTCATTGCAAAGTTGGAAGTGCGCAGTGAATCCGACAGGGGACTGTACTCAAATGTCACCTTAGAAGAACACCTGCTATGGGGTATAACTGGAATCCATATTGTTGTACAATAAAATTTCAATTATCTGGAAGTTGATTATCTGGAATGTCAATTAAATGGAAGGTCCTCCAACCTTCCCCCTCCCTTTCTGACTCTCTGGCTGGCTCCATGATAGCCAGCCCAGTCATGAGCTGTCAGAGAGCCCTGCAGGGACCCTGTTGCTGTGACTGCTTGAGCAACCCTAGGATTCTCTGGAGCAATTCAGATGGCATCATGGATTCCTGGAAAAAATGCTTATCTGGAATGATGGTGATACTAATTATTCCAGATCATGAACATTTGATTTTAATTGACTTAGCTTAAAACTATATGAAATAGAATTGCTTTTTTACAGAATTCCTATATGCTGATAATGGGCACTTGCCCATTATTGTAGTCTTGGAACCAGATCGAAATTTCTCACTGAGGAGTCTCTGCTTAGGCATTGTAGTGCCTAAAAATTAGGTGCCTGGTGAGCAAGTCACGTACAAAAGATTACAAACTTTAGAACTCTGCACAGAATAAGGCTTCTTTGAATAATGATTCGGAGCCTAGAGAGCCTGTGGCTTGGGGGACACCCATGTGGCATAGCATGGTGCAGAATGGTGATGGGTTCCAGAAGTACATGGGGGACCCAAGGAGTGTGTGGCAGCTGGGGGCCTGCCCAGTATGTGACCCCAGGGGGCTCCAGCTACTCCCAAGTTAGGCAGCTCTGCACTAAGGTATAGAATAGTCAGTGTATGTGCACCCTTTTGTGCACCAAGATACTAGCAAGTGATAAACACAAGAGGCATGGGGCCAGAAAATGACCCGCAAACAACGAGCAATAAGGGAGCTTGACTTCCTAGCTTAGTGGTTAACAAATTCAGCTGGGATAGGGGAGTGCCTAGGTTCTGGTCCCAAAGATAATTTCTGTTTTTTAGTAGTTGTTTACTTTTTTTAAATGCGTAACTACTATTACTGGGCTACAGCCAGGCTCCCCCTTATTTGTTCTTTTGCTGGCCATATGCCTTTAACATTCCTTTCAGTCCAATGTCCAAACTTCAGCAGGAAAAGGGAGCATCACTATCCAGCCTACTCTAAAGCTAGCCTGGTGGTTGAGACATGATCCTAGGATGTGGAAGAGTATATTTGAATCTCCTGGAATGGAGAAGGGCCTAGAAGCCTGTTGTCTCAATTCTTGAGTGAGTGCTACTAGGTTATTATGCAAAAGGTAGGAGGCACTGTAACCAGCTCCTCCTCCAATTGTGGCTTGGGAGAAAAGTAGCTGTGGGTGCTAGATTTTGTGCTGAACTCAATTTAATCAATATGTGTTAGGCATAACCTGGGGATGCCTAATGGATAGGACCTCTCCAGGTATATAGACAGAGTTTTGGCATACCTCTGGCACCAACCTAAATCACAACAGAATTTAGGAGGAAATTAGATACCCAGCTGCTTATATTGGATCACTTGTGAGCATTCACAGATGATGAAGTATAGGTATCTAGAGAACTTTTGGCATGAAAAGATTCTAGATGACTAAATGGGTTGATGGCCACTGAAGCAGGGTCAGTCTTGGACACGCTTTGTGATATAGGCTTAAATTTTGCCTGTCTCATTTCAGCATTTATGAGAACATTTCTAAAATAGTCCATACTCTTTCTGCTTCAATTTGCCAGTTCCAATTGAAGAATAATAATATTACCGTGCCTCTCAGAGACACTGTGAGCATATATTAACTACAGTTTGTGAAATGAAGGGGCAATAGAGAAAAGCTCGTGATATAATTATTAACAAAGTATTCAGAGCAGGATTTGAATGCAGTGTAATAAATAAATTCTGGGGCCTCATATTAGAGGATGAAGGTAAATGTAATATTCAATAGCTACTCACTAAGGCTAGGTACAGACATTATACTTATTGTGCCGTAAGTGCGTAGAAAGTGTTTCACAGCTGTAACCAAACAGATAGTCAGGGCACATAGAGCACTGTAAAAATGGTGAATCGCACTCTAAGATAACCGTGGATGGTTGTGGTATCAAACTTCAGCACATAATAACTCATGTTAGTTCGTATTCCACTGACAATTCATTGGGCTCACCTGCACACCTGCTTCCCCCTCTCACAGAGTGGTGCTCTAGCTTTGGCCAGAGCCCATCTCCTCTCTCCTCTGTCTGAGTGCAGCGCCAGCTTTGACCCCAAGCTGTCACTGACAACAGTCAGTAAAGCCTCTGTCCCCAGGCCCTCCCACATCCTCCCTCTGGTTACCATAGATCCATCTACACACACAAAAAAAAATGCTTATTCCTGAATTACTCTTATTGCATATTGTCATGGGTGCAGTTGAGCAACTGCTGAATGTGGTTCAACTGCTATTTTAGGCTTAAAGAAACTAGGGCCACTTCTGCTTACAGTTAACCTGTCTTAAGAATTGATTAATCTGCACTGATTTCTGGCAATGGGCAAGCTCCCTAATGGACCTGAGGCTTTTGACATAAAATTGTGTTTAACTGCTGGCTCTTTAACATGGTCCAGAATGGCATCAAGATAAGTTTGGTGGTGAAAATGCCCTCTAACCCTAGCCTTTACCAATGTACTTAATAGTTCTGTTACACTGTCAAAATATATTGTGCTTTTCAAAGGCTGTTACAGAGTCCCTGGTATAGACAGGAAGCCTAACTCTTATAACTATAAAAATAGACTTGAACATACCCAAACTGTACAACAGCACATCTACAAATATTAATATGTAGCATCACAATTTCCCAACTTGTCTGGGGAAACCAAATGTATATATACAGTGTAGATTTTAAGAAGCACTTGCACTCCCTGTGTTAGGATGCAGGACCAGAAACTCATAGCCACATCCACACATGCATGGATGTTTGGTTCCCCAGGGACAATTAACAGCAGCACAGGCTAGGGAATGCCTGTGCCAGACACCTTCTGGTGCATGGCAAGATACCTGGGTGGGGTAGGGGAGCCTGGGGCCAGCACTGAGCTGGCCCCAGAAGCCTTATCTGGAGTCCTGGGGACCTCCCGGGGCTGCAGCAGTGGTGATTCTGCTATGCAGAGCCTGGCCGGCAGCCAGAGGGCAGCTCCATCCTGCCAGGCTCGTTTTGAGTGGGGCACACTGCCCCCATGTGAGCTGCTCTATTATTTTTTCCCATGGTTTTTTTTTACATGCTAAATGAGTGGTATGTGGCACCGCAGATACCTCATGGTTGTGCTCATCTGAACATGGCCCATGAGTCCAGCTCACAGCTATGAAGTCCTAGAAACCTTGGATCCTTTGTACACTTGCTCATAAACATCCTTTAGTTGAACATCCTCAGTTCAACTAAATTTACCTTTATTGTGCACAAGACACGTGTGATGGATTCCTGCATTCATTCATGGTCAGATCATGGTCAGCTGTGAGTTGCAGCCTGGCAGAGGGGTGGTGGTGAGGGGTGGTGGTGGGTGTCAGGGGTCTCCATTCATCCACCATACCAGGCCACCCTTGTATCCAGTCTGTACCCCCCACCCCTTCATGAATCACCCCATGGACCTGATGCAGAGCCAAGAGAACCCCAAATGCCCAGGCACAAGCCTGTGGAATCTTGCTGCTGGCATCAAGAAAACCATTCCAATAACATCAGACACCTGGGTCATGGCCACATTGTTTACTGAAAGGGCATTTGACCACAGCTACAGGATCCCATACTGTGAGAGTGTGTGTGTGGGGGGGGGGGGGGCGTGGTTGGGGAGAGCACTGAACCTCCAAGCTGGGGCAAGCATACAGACACCACTAGAACCTGCAGGACTCCATCTAACTACCTCCTTGCTTGGGGGTTGAGGACCTTTGACTTTACAGCCCTGGTGGGGCATTGCCAGAATCATGGGGTATCTACTGAAAGACCCTGGGAATTTCAAGATTGTGGAGGTAACCTAAGCAGTGGAGCCCAGGTGATGCAGAAGCAGGGGACACAAGCCTCTGAGGTGAGAGCAAAAGCTTTCTCCCCATGGTACCCTCTTCTGCTGAAGCTTGGTGCTCAGCTAAGGTGCCAAGCTTCCCTGTCCAACCCTTGGGCACTTAAGAGAACATTTCCTATTTGATGGGATCAGGAATCAGCATAACTGGCACATCCTCACTGTATTTCTCAGGGCTTTGCCATAGTCCATAGGAGATTCAAGCCTCAGTACAGATGCCCCAAGTACTTGCACATAAACAGCTCTTCCTCCTCTCAAAGCACTCATGGAAAGACATTGATAACACTTATTGAGTTCAGCAGGGAAAGGGTAAACAGCAGTTTTGGTAGAGAGCTTCCCCAGGTCAGGGATGGGATATATCATACAGCTATGTTTGACAACTGCTGCAAGAATGAGAAAAATTTCCTCATGTTAAAAACCCCCAGATCCCCCTCTCCCACCCAGTTCAGGAGGCACATGTTATAGAAGGATTCCTACATGGGAACAGTTATCTCAGCCTTTCAGCTCTCTCTGTCAGGTTAACTCCCAGGTTGCATACCTGGACAGGCTACGAAGTGGCCCAACAGCAAATTTTCCCCTCCCCTCTGACCTTATCCATGAGTGAAGTCCAATGGGTATTAGCTGATTCCAATTCTCATGGTACAGACACTCACTGAACCCCCAGAGCAATCCCCTATTGCTCTCCTGCTATCACAGCCCTATCCTAACCTCAGATCTGCCCCCTGCCCACCACCCACCCCAAATCCTGAAAGCTAAGCAGTCCTTCCCCAATGTTTGCAGGCTCTGCATCTGTGTGTGAAAGGCCAGCTCACAATAGCCAGCATAGTGGGTCCGGGACGGGCAGCTGAATACCTTCAGAGTACATGAATGATGTGCATATAGAGTACCAGCAAAATAAAGAAAAGATGTTACAAGATCTGGTCAGAGCCTCTGAACTCAGGCTGTGCCCTGTGGGCTCGTGGGACCAAAGACTGAGAGATCAGCATGAGGAATGAATCAGGACATGTATGAGGGTTGCATCAGAGCTGCCGAATCACATGACTGAGAGCTCCCAATGGCCACCTGCTGTTTGGAGGAGTGGAGCTGAGAGTCACAGCTCCAGGACAGGGGTTAATGCACATGATCCTGGACTCATGGCAGTTACCTCATATACCCTCTCCCTCCAGGTGGTTCCAGGCCAGTCCCAAATGGGCACAGGAACACTCAGAATGGGGAAAAGCATGTGGATGACCAGCCTTCTGAGTCAGGAAAATGTTGGGGCAGCTTCTGGGAGCAGATCCCAATAACCTCATCTCATCCACCCCTCAGCCAGGAGGCTGAGGTGAGAGCTCTTCCATTCCCCATGTCTCCACTCATGGCCTGGGTCCCACTGCAGGGGAGTGGCATAGTCTTGGTGGAGATAGGCACCCCATGGCTCAGGCCAGCTGCCTGACATGAGCCTCAGACATTGGCAAGGGCTGCAGGATCATGGCCTTTGAAGGAGGGACATGGCCTTGGGGGCTGAGGTGTTCAGGGGTCAGCCAGGTGTCTCTGACACCCTCTTTGGTGTTGCCTCCTGACTCACAGCCTCCCGGTCCCCCACCACCCACAGCCCTGCAGCCACCTCTTGGCCCACAGCTCTCTCATACAGACATTGGGTCCAGAATCAAATATCTGTCCAGCTCCTACATGAAGTCCCTGATCTTGACTCCAGACTCCTGAAAGTAGGGTCCCAGGTCAAAAGCCACCTCTCCTGTGCCTCCCCTCAAAGGTTTCATATTTGCTGAGTTCATGACCTGTGGCATGCACCCTAACCGCAACCCCTCCCTTTTGGTTTCTCTTGCCCCATTTTCAACCCTCGCCCCCCTCCCCCCCCCCGCCACCACCAAAAGTTTCCTGTTTTGTGTTTTGGGAGGAGGGACCAAGCTGAGACATTGGCAATGTTCAACAGGTTTTATTTACTGAACAAAGGAAAATATGGACAATTTTAAACTGGGGCACAACTATTTCTTGTGCTGCATTCTCCCATACCCTCATGTGTGCCTGGGGAGGCAGAGGAAGGGGAATGGTGTACAGGCAGCCTGGGTTATAGGCAGCACTGCCTGTAATACAGGACCAGAGGATCCCAGGTCAGGAGACATGTGCCCAGTGTCAGGGTGGAGGCACTCAAAGCCCTCCAGCTGGGGAGAGTTCCTGGTCTATGCATGTGAGAAGCTAGTCAGACAGGGCTTCAGGGATTCAGACAGGATCCCAATGTACAGGGCCAGGGCCAGGGCCAGGGCCAGGGCCAGGGCCAGGGCCAGGGCCAGGGCTGCTAACTTTGGCTTACCTTCCCCCCATCCCTGTGCCATGTGTGCTCATGGTGCCTGGCCTGGTCTGTAGTTGAAATGCAACTTCTGCCCCCACCATAGGGCTTTATGAGCCAGGGCAGGAAGGGGTAGGCTGGGGAGCCCCAATAAAGATTGGGGGGAGGTTGACCTTGCCGAAGATAAAATTAATTGGGGACCTTGGGTGCATAGCACCTGCCCTTTGTCAACTCAGGAAATGGAGAATTATGCAAGATGTAGGCATTGTCCTCATTGACCACATGAAAATCAGTGGCCTAGTCATGCCCTAGATGCACGTGTGTGTGTTCCAGATGACTGGGTTCTATGTACGTGTGTGTGTATGCATGTGTGTGTGCATGTTCACCCTCCCCCCACTGCACACACACACACAGAACCCAAGCATCAAGGATACACACACATACACACAGTCTTCCACACCAGGACTGTGGTATCCAGGACATAAATACACTGACAGAAACCATGAGGTGCACACAGACACATAGAAACTCAAACACACACAGTGGACCCCAGCATCCAAGACACACACATGCACACACACACGGACATGCAGTTAGTGGGTGCTGGGCACACTGGGTGACAATATGCAGGACAGTTGGCTGATGGGTTGTGGCACTGAGGTGCATGCCATGATGAATTGCTGCCACATCAGGTCCAGGTGGTGGCCATGATGTCCCACCAGAGCTGGACTATCTTATCCTGTGGAACCTGTGGTTGCAGGGGGAAACACAGCCAAGGGGCCATGCCCCACTTACCCCCCACCACCTGCGCCATATTTAAAGGGCTCGATGCAGGCAGGGACCCCCTTCCCAGCCAAGTGGGGATGGAGTTCCCAGCTCCACTCCAGCCCCAGCCCCAGCCCTGGCCCCAGCCCCAGCCCCAGCCCTGGCCCCAGGGGGGGAACTCAGGCATACACAGCATGTGCAACCATCACCCCATGCTCCCTGCAGCACAGCCCATGTGCATGCAGCCTGTCCACGACTATTTTATTTCAGTGAGTTTATACTGCAATTAACCACAATTTTGATTTTTTGATGGATCAGGGACCCCAAAACTATATCTTGCAGGGGGTCCCAAAAAATTGTGGGCCGGCCCTGTGTCCCACATCCAAAACAAAGGTACATGAAAGTTATGATGGCAGGGGGTTGGGGACATGGTGGCCCATGCTCAGCAGTTAGCCAGAGGTGACTCAGCTGTTTCGGTCCATTAAGGAGTCTTTGGCAGCTTAGGGAGCCCACGGGGCACTTTGGGAGGTGTGCAGAGTGCCCCCTACCTGCTGAGCATGGCCCATGCAGGCAGGCTCTAAGCCCTGCCCCACTGCAGGACTAACATCTGTTCTGTTTGCTGCCAGCCCCAACTCGGGTGCTTAGAGTAAAGCTTGAATGTTAGAGCAGTTCCACCTCAGGCTTCTTGAATGCCTGTATTTAGCCTAAATGATCACTATCAATTTTATACAAGGAATAAGACAGAAGTCCTTTGGAAAAAAATGCATGTATCATGTAATTAATGTCTGTATTATAAGGTCTATGAACACACTGAAATATTCCTAAAGTATGAACCAAAACTGTTCTCAACATGAGTAGACACAAGCTCTCTTCTCTTTCTCTCAAAATATGTAAGGGACAAGCATTTCTTTTATAAACGTTCATATACATTTTACCTAATCCAGAATCTCCACTATAAAGACAGTATTAAAAACTGAATGAGGGAAAGATGGTCATTTTGTCAGCTCTTGCTGATTTATTTCTATGATTTAAAATGACTACAATGGATCCAATTTATTTTATCTGTGACTATCATATAATAACATATGAATAATATAGTGGTGTTGACAATCTGAATCCACCAGGCTGCTATCACTTGGAACAGTTTTGCAAGTCTAGAGTTTCCAGATGCTCTGTCAGCAGAGAATAATCTCAACCTTAATTACATCCAGGGTATAGGACTGTAAATATTGTGCAATCAATCAGATTTAGATATGTTTTCTTGCATCAGCCCTCTAGCCACCTTTCCTGCTATTTCATATTTGAACTATGGGGACCTGCAAGAACTCTGCAGTGGAAGATGTAATCATTGATGATTATGATGTCCCAAGAAACTATGGACATGGAGATTTAATGACTGGACAAAATTATCCCACAGAGTAGTGAAATACAGCACATTCAATGAGTCTCCAAGGGTATACCACCAAAGCAGCTGCTCTATCCTGACAGGAACATCGATAGCACTGCAGTTCATAAGGAGACGATGATGTCAAAGATGTTGTCATGGTAATATCCCAAGGATATAAACCTTCACACCCAAGTTCAGATGTATGATGAGTTTACCAATCTGAGCTGGGTGTCTGAAATATACAGCAATCAGATAAACCAAATATCCTCCCTATTTTTGACTATTTGAGGACTTGGTATAGCATTGATAGATTAATCAGCATGTTGAGTAAATTATTAGTATGACATCTATGGCTTGCAGTCTTGCTTTGTGAAAAAAAAAATTCAGGGATAGGTCATGATTCCACTTTATGTCTCTGTTTAAAACTACACAGAAATATAGATTGAATCAGTTATGCACAAATTCTGGTGACACCACCTGAGGTCATTATTACTTATTACCAAGCTTCTGGGTATTTTAAGCTTTAACTCTTTCAAGAGCTATTACTTGAACTGTCTAAAAACTGGGAACCATTTTACAATCTTTATAGGTCCTTATTTCCACTTTTGACTTCAGCCAAAACTTGTCTTTCATATTCGTATACTAGTCTTCTGGGTATGTGAATGCATAGGTGGTATTAACCATATAAGCAATTTTGAAAAGGAAAATAAAACCAAACATAATCTTGTCTTTGATAAATATCCTTTTCAACTTTATCAGAACCTGAAGTAAAAATCAGGAGACCTGGTCTATACATGTATTTCAGGCATCTACAGAAAGTAGGTATAAAGGAGATGCAGAATACTTAAGAAGTACTGTTCAAAGGTAAAACAAGCCTTCATTTCTAATTCAGGAAAATAGATTGAGCAGGGAAAAATTACTTGTCAATGCAGACCCAGAAACTGATTTTTGCTTTTTTGCCATTTGTTGGAAAACACCATTTATTAAAATCAGATTCAGAAAAGACCCTTAATAAAAATAGTCTTCCAACATTAAGCTTTGGTTCTCCTTTCTTTGGGGTTTTACTTTGGCAGTGGATAATTACTGTGAAATACACATATTACATTAAAAGGCCTAGTTTTTCAAACAATCATTTGTGGACCAGACCTGGAAGTTCTTGCTGACTGCTGCCTCACCCAGATTGCTTCCTAGGATGCTCCCCGGACACTGTATGTTCCCAAGGGGATTTATTCTATGTCACACAAGGTTAGGCACCAGACTCTACTCTTGCAAGAGCAGTAGCAAGATTGTTCTTTAATGTAAATTGTTCTTTATATAAGTATCTATGAATCAAGTATTTTTTTTCCACATCAGAAGCCTCAACAAAATGCCACCAACAGCTCATTTGCTGATCCAGTCATAAGGTATGGTGCTAAGCCAGTAGGTATGTCTGTGAGAGGGTTAACAGAGGACTCCAACCCTTCAGCTTGCTGAGCCAGGCACAAAGATCAGTCATGTTTGCAGCTGCATGGCATATGCAGTGTCTTTAGGCATGCTTCTTCTCTAGCTAAAAGCCTTCAACCTTCCTGCTTAAGACACACATCCAACTTATGGAGAAAAGGCACATGTGGTTTGAAGAAAATACGGTATTTTGCTTAGGATAGTGCTTCTAAACAAATTCACATCCCCGAATGGCAATGCTATCACAAAATCTTGTGACAGTGATAAAAAGTCTAATGAATCTGGAGGTATGCGAGACCATATTTGTTTATTTGCATTCATAAAAGCTCCAAGCCAATGAGCTGGGTATATTTATATAAACAAACAAACACTTAATAGATCCCAAACCTGCTTAGTCCGTACTAACATCTGCATTTTTCTGCTTCCAAGCAGTTATATATTATACATTTATTCAACAATGTCTCCATGTTGTGGGAAAAAAGAAGATTATTTAGGAGACTGTTATCTTATTTGTTTAGGAAAGGGATGCTCTTTGTCTGCTTTCAATCTAATATCTTTTTCAAGGTAATATAATTAAATATAGTATGTTTAATATCTGCTTTTGATATAGTCGATCTTATTTTGAAGCAAACTGATTGTAGGAGTTTTGCTTACATATCCAAAGCATGGAATTTTATAGTTTCATAGTTTCTAGGGTCGGAAGGGACCTGAGTAGATCATCTAGTCTGACCTTCTGCCATGGCAAGAAACAATACTGGGGTCATACAACCCCAGCAAGATGTTCATCCAACATCTTAAATTACTCCCTCCTTTTATTTTTGTGAAACAACATTACATTCATATTTTGATATGAATGATCATTTTGCATCTGGATTAATTATCTTTGCAGTTTCATTCTAGAGGTCCTAGAACTGATACCATATTTTCAGAAGCTATTGGAATTAATCATGGATATCTATTGCATCTGTATATTTAAAACAAGAAGAGAATATTTTTGCGATTAGCATTGATTAATGTGACATTTAATAAACCTGTTGCTAAAAAGTTTATCCTTTTTTTGATAAAAGGTATCAAGCATGACCACAGCTTGGTCAGACCCAACTGTGGTATAGGGGTCTTAATGACTTCCTTACACCCTGAAAAGACTCTGTTTATAAAGGGGCTCTGTTTCTAATATTCTCAAGCATTCTACCAAAGATGAAAAAAAATATGTTTTAGTCTTAGGTAACAGTAATCACTATTAACTTGTCAGCATTACTAAGCTACAGCACAGTCGTAGCTGAACTACCAGTTTTCTCTTTTGAATAAGACTAGGAAAGAACTGACACCTTTGCTAGCTAAATATACCCTTTTTAATGGCAACCGTGTTCAAACCCTGATTTCAGAAAAAAACATTCTTAATTGGGAAAGCAGCTCAGCATCTATATCATACCTTACTGTGTGATACACATATAATTACAATATATTAGCCCCTCTAGAAAGAGAAGCAAACATAGTGTTCTTGTAGGTTTCAGGACCTGTTGGTACAGCAATCTGACCACAGGAATGCATAGGCCTTCTCCCTCCACATAAGGGCTCTTGCCATGAACATGAAGACAAATGAGAAATTAAAATATTTTTCCTCATCAGGGTTGGAACACATGTCCTCTGTTTCCTTTCTTTTGTAATTTAGATTTCAGTTATTTATCTCAGTCATCTCCCCCCACCCTAGCCTTTTTTCTTCCTAGCTGTTGATGCTGGATTTGGACCCAGCACCTATCCCTGGGTGAGCACAACCCTCAGACTGACCACAACACCTGCCAGTCGATAATAGGTGAATTTATTGATACAGAGTAAGACCCAAAAAGTAACAACACAAACAATCAAACAATTATATCAATCTACCAATCCTAGGGCTGTCATCAGAGTCAAAGTACATCTGGGCAGGATGCAGGCTCTACTCTGAGGCTCTCTCTTAGGCATCAGGAGACTGGAAGTGGGATGCTGAGGCCCACAGCACCCCTCCTCCCTTCCCTCCTCCCCATGGGGTGCATGGGACGGGCTACTGATATGCCTTTCAGCCATGGTGACCTTGGGAACCCTTCCCAGGAGACGGGGATGGGGATGGGGACCCCTCTCAGGGAGCAAAATGGAGAGGGGACAAGAACAAAGGGAGGGATGAGAGGGACTCTTCATCTCAAGTCTCTGCTTTTATATACTCCTTTCCCCGTGATGACTCCTGATGACTCTTCATTTGATGATTTTTCTATTGCTGTCTCTGGTTGTTTGTATCTCTATGGTCACATGTTCACGTAGCCTTCCGGGCCTTGGCCTCATTTGGTCTGTTCCCCTAAAACCAGTACTTGGGCCCCTCTGCACTCTGAGGCCTTGTTGCTGGTGTCACTTATCTCATGTTATGGGATAGTATGGTACATATTTTCTTTGCTTCCCAGGCTGTGTCCTTGCTCTGTTAAACAGCACATCTGCCTTGAAGGCTGTGATCTCATGTTATGGCATGCCCCCCTTCATTTTCAGTCTGTGTCGATCCATTGGCCTTGTTGTGCTACGCAGCCCATCTACTTTCAGGGTTATGAGAAGCTGTGTGCGTCTCCCAAGCTCTTTAGAAATCCTTTTAACCCCTGCTGCTCTCCCTTATAATGCATATTTCTATACCTATAAGCCAATTCCCAAAAAACAAGCCTTTAAATACTGTTTTTAAGCCAACACTAGCAACATTCCCAAATCTGAAGTGAAGACACTAGTAGTCCAATCTGTGTGTCCTCTCAGATCACTCATCCTTCATATATTCTCTCATGCCCACCTCTGCACTTTTCTTATTTACCGCATGACATGTTGAGTCAGATGTGTAACTATAAGGATCTGCACCCTAGGTAGCAGAGTCCAACTCAACTGTGGCAGCAGCTGCTATTCTTGTACCCTCTCTAAATGGGGGCCAAGGGCTGGTGCCCCAGTTTCCCACTCCTCATTACACAACTGTGTAGAGTATGGCCAACGTAGAATGGGGATGAATGCTCTGAATTTCAGAATGTATTTGAACAGGAAAATCATTACCTTTAATTTACTAAATACATATTATAAAGAATCTTACTTACAGAATTTCCCTTTTTATTTGGACCTCTCCTTCCTTGAGATACAGTTTGAAAACTCATGAAATTATTTACGATTTTAATCAATTGGAAATTAAGTAGAAAATATTCAATTTGTTCAGTGTTCAAAAATGTCTGTGATTCATTTATGAGATGTTAGTAACCATAGGCTTGATTTTGTTTGAGATTGAGCATCTGTCTTGAGATGCCAAGCACCCATTCCTAATTTTTGAAGATGTAATATAAATCTACTTCTCAACAAGTTTTGAATTTGTGGCTGGTAAGATGTGCTGGTTGTGAATGAAGCCTTGATTCTTTACTGTCAAGTCAGATCAGTTGAAATTAGAATCACATGTGTCTGCTTCCAGCAATGTGCGTATATATTATTTGACTTTTATGGTGCTTAGACAGCCTAGACATTTCCTAAACTAAAGCCTTGAATATTAATAATAATGATTATGTAAAAAACCCAAACCTCGGTGAGTGCTAGCTACAATAATTTTGCACCCATTGAAGCAACTGAACAGTAGTAGCAGCTGAAACATGGTCTCATTCATTTAACATTTCATTGAGATTTGGTATGAATAATCAAAGAATTTTTTTTCCCCCATAGTATGAACAGTTTGTCATTGGAGATGGTGACCAAGCACTATAATGTTGCCAAATGATTTCAGAAGAAGACTATTGCACTGACAGCAGGTGCTCCAATGTATTGCTAGGTACAAATATTATTTAATACACTAAGAGGAAGAGGAATACACAGTGCTAAGTTATATTATTTTAGCTTGCTGAAACAAACATATTCATTGTTGTCATTGTTTATACCTGTATAATTTTCCATCAGCCTACAGGTAAAACACCAACTATTGTTTCTGAATCCTACTGGCACACAGAGCAAGGTGGGGTTTGGCATAAGATAAAACTATTTGTGTTCTCTGTAATAAAAAAAACCCCTGACTACATACACAGAGCCAATCTTTTATAAAGTTATTTCTGTCTGCTTGTGAGTGTATGTGCAAAAACCTGTATGCCAGTTTTCAAGAACCACTACCAGAATTGCCCAACTGTTCATGCAGGTGCTAGTGCTCATAACATATCTGTTAAGGCCTGTGAATTCATCAGCAGCACTAGAGGCTGACTGAGAGAGGTGGGATTATGGTTTCAGTGGTCTGGCCAAGCAAGCCACAGTGATGCATCATATGTTTCTCTATAAATGAATATTATCAGTCACAGTAAATGCTTGTGGTCATGATGTTACTTAAAGAATCACATGTCTTTGTAACTGTAGTTTGAATGTGATGCATGTCAAGTAGCGACTGAAAATGGTCTGATTGTTATTTAAGCACTTGGGGAAAATGAGTTTCTGGCTTTAGTCTAAGTTATAGCAGTTAGATGTCCATTTTGCAGCATAATATAGTAGCAGTTATCAACAGTTACGGCCCAGCTGAGAGTCTCAGAAGAGAGAACAAGAAAAGAATAAGCACTGAGAATGGATTAACCTCTTTTCCCAGTAGGAGGTTTCCTTTCTGGGTCAGGGTCGAGCTATTTAGATGGTCAGTGAGGGAGGTTTGCATTTTCTAGTGCTGATTGTGTTAAGCTTACTCTGTGAACAGGGGGCTTTCTTTTCTAGTGATGTCAGTCTGTCTCCTTTTCATAAGTACTAAATTAAATTTATAAAGTATTCTTGATGACACTCTTTACCTTAATCTTTCTATTTCTGATGTGATGATATTTTTTTTTTTTTGCCTTTTAATCTCTGATTATTCAGTTCTTTCCTTTGGTTGAATTTGACTTACTCACCTCCATGTCTCATCAAAAAGTGTTTCAGACCGGAGGACAGCTTGGTTTCTCTAAGTTCTTTTTTTGAACTTTCAACTCTAAATTTTAATGAGCATCCATCTGATTCTACTCAAGCCACAGTGGGTTATTATAACTGCTCCAGTACTGATTTAATTCTGTAGTTGCATTATTATGCTTAAGTTCTTGATATCTTTGCTAACACCCTGGCTTAATACATGTTTTTAAAAATTTATGAAAGGCAAATCTCAGTCAGTTTGAAGGATTTTTTTTTTTTTACTAAATTGGAGTTAAAATTCCAGAGGGGAAAATCTTGGCTGCACTGAAGTCAATGGGGATTTTTCCACTGCCTTCAATAGCACCAAGTTTTCATATGGATCTTGAATCTGCATCCCTGTGGTTATCTTAAAGATGTCACTGCTGACAAGTCTGTAGTTTGCTTAAAAAATATATTAGGCCTTTGTAGTTTGACTATTTCCCAGGGCAATTGGTAGCATATTCTTTGACAACTAAAATCAATATAGTTTTCAAGAACATTTGGGTCTCTCATTGCATTGATATATTAGTCCATATTGTGTTAGGTACAATAAACATAAAAAGATAGACCCTGCTCCAAAGAAATTAATAGATTCATAGAAAAGGAGTGTTGGAAGGGCACTCAGGAGGTCATTGAATCCAACCGCTTGCTCAAGGAAGGATCATCCCTATCCAAACCATCCTGTACAAATTCATAGCTACTTTATTCATAAAACTACACAAACAACCGTACCATAAAAATACATGCCATATTGTTCAAAGCACCAACAGCACCCTACCCTGCCACAGGTAAAGCACCAGGATAGTGGTGGTCAGTGTCTTCTTGTTGCAACGTTGTTAAAATGTTTTTGAGAAATCCAATCTAACTTCATCCTAGGGTACTGAAAGAACTGGTAGAACCCTATTTACTAAATCTTGGGAGACAGGCAAGGTACTACAAGAGTAGAAAAGGGCCTTAATAGTGCCCCTCTTTAAAAAAACTGGAGAAGGAAGTTAGCCAGTTAACCTGACCTCAATACTGAAGAAACTGTTCACCCTGAGAAGGGGTCATCGACTGGTCACGACCAAAACTAAGCACAGCTGCTGCTACGCACAGCTGTACGAGTTAACAGAGGAAAGCCATAGGATAAAAGCCAGAGGTAGGAAGAAGAAGGCCTTTGGTTGGGGACTGGGGAGAACAAACTGGCTGGATGCTGGAGAGTGAGGAGGCCAAAGATGAAATGGTTCTAAAGAACCCCAAAGTGGAGGACAACAACAAAAAAGGTAAAAGAAAAGTGGACACTTTTCTTTTACCTTTTATAGCTGGGATCAGCCAAAGGAGAAGCTGCGGCTGGACCAGTGGAGGCAATACCGCCAGCATGGGGAGAGGAGTCAGTGACTTGGCAGGCTCAGCACAAGCTGAGTGTCCACTGGTGTGGGGGGAGCATATCCAGCATCTGCCAGGTCCAGCAGGGGCAGAGTGGCTAATGTGGAAAGCTGAGGTAGCATCTGGTGGGCTTGGCATGGACAGAATGCCCAGTGGGAGTGGGGAGCCAAACCAGCATTCCAGCAGGCTCTCTGGAAGTGGAGCATCCAGCAGGAAGTAGAGCCAGCACTCTGATGGGCTCCATGAAAGTGGATTGTCCAGTGGGGAACAGAGCCAGCATCCTGGTGAGGATGGCAGACATGGCAGTAGAGATGGCAGCCACAGTGAGGTGACAGGACCAGACCTGCAAGAAAGGGACAAGATGTCCCTGTGAAAGAAGGAGAAGTCATCCCTACAGGGGTACTCCAGGAACCTGTGAAATAAGAGAAAGAGGGGGAACAGCAGTGAGACGTGGTGGCGGCCATTCTTTGTTATTTTGTTGTGTGGTGGCCAGCAAATCTGTATCTTTTCCAATAAGCACTTAGTAACCAACTTTCACGTTCCTTAAAGGGGAAATGCACCTGAGTCTTCGTTCTTCAAATTCTCCCATCAAAGGCATGGCAGGAAAGTCACACCAGGAGAGCTCTAGGGTAGGCACCAAACTCGGAAAACATTCAAAAACACAAATACAAAGTAAATGACAGCTAGCTTGATGGGAACAATATGGAGAAGGATCTAGGGATCTTGGTCAGTTACAGACTTAGTATAAGTTTTCAGTGTGTTGCAAGTGTAAGGAAGGTGAATTCAGTTTTGGGTTGCATCAATATTAGCATTATGGGTGCTGACAGATGAACCTTGGCCATTCTCTAACTCATGTCACTTTATATGAAGTGCCATGAGTTATAGGTTCCCACACTGCCCCGAACAAACAGATGCTCACCAGTTGGGGTGGGGGGGATGGAGCCTCCATGAACAAACCCTAGCCAGCAGGCAGAGGCACTCCAGAAGCCTTGGAGTCTACTGAACCTCCCCTATCCCTAGCCTCACCTCCACTTTTGAGCTGCTTGCTGGGGTTTGCTGCTTGGCTGGAGCTGAAGAGGATATGTAATGGAGCCCCCCTGCCTCATGGCCCCCCTCAGCTACCCCGTCTCAGCTACTGGAGGGGATTCAGGCTGGGTCTGTGAAGCAAGGGGGCTCCCTTCCACCCCCTCCCTCCAGCTCAGGCTTGGCAAAACAGAAGCTTAGCTTCTTCTTTCCCCCTTTCTGCATGAGCTTGACAGGTGAGCATGAAATGGACCCCCCTTGTCTTGTGGCCCTGGTTTTGCTCTTCCCAGTACCACAGATGGGTGGGGACAAGGCAGGGGAGATCCATTCCACACCCTGCATTTAGCTACAGCCAGGCAGCATTCTGCCCAATTCAGAGGCCGAATCTCCAAATCTGAATCAAATTGGGAAAAGACAGAAAACCTCTGAATTGATTTGGAAAAGATTCAAAGATTCAGAGAGCAGTCTTTCAGGGGAACAGAAACTGAGAAGAGGGAAGGGGAACAGGGGGTGAAAGACCAGCTGGCCAGTGACTGATCTTTCCTTAAGTCCCCTTCCAGAGTGCTCTGGGGGAGGGATGTAGAAACAGCATATAAGCCTCTGTCTACAGTCTTTCTGTGGCTGTTGTGAGCTGTTTCTGCTTGAGCAACATCTTCTGAAAGGTATTGGACTGGCTTGGCTTCCTACATAGTCTCCTGCTACTTTTTGTTCTTGTAAAGGATTGGATATAGCTTACTAACTAGAATCCCTCTACTTATCCCTATCAAATCCATTTATTTCAATTTATATTAGTTATTGTTTTTTCCCCAACACTTTTTACAAAGAAAGCTGTGGTTTCCCTGGCAGTGTGATTCATCACTGTGCAGAGAAGCACGTACATTACACACTCACACATATACATCATAGAAGAAGAATTTGGACATTCATAGAAGAAGAGATTGCATATAGTTATTAATATTATTAGTTACACTTACATACAGACTAAAGACAGCATAGAAGGAAAACTCAGGTAGAGATTCAGATTAATAACAAGAAATCAAATATTCAGATTAACACAACACAGAAGTCAGAGAATCATAGAAGAAGACATCCAGATTATATGTACTTATTGTTATTACTTATAGTTACAATCAGAATACAGGCAACACGGAAGTCAGAGAGATATTCATATTAACACAACACAGAAGTCAGAGAGTCATAGAAGAAGAAGAAGAAGAGCTTATTTTAGTTACACACACAACAGTAAACACAACATAGAAGAAGTCAGAGATTCAGATAAACACAACACAGAAGTCAGAGAGTCATAGAAGAAGAACAAGAAGAAGAAGTGGAGGAGATATTATTATATTATTTTAGGTACACACACAACAGTAAACACAACACAGAAGAAATTTGACACAGTCATACATCAAAGAAGAAAGAGACATATATTATTAATTAGTTACACAGATACATTTACCAGCACAAGAAAGATTAATATGAAGTGTGCTGGAAAGGCAGGTGCCAGGTCTTCTGGCAGGGAAGGGGTGGAGGATGAGAGGAGGTAGGGGGAGAGGTAGACCTGCAAGTCCTTCCCTCCCCCAAACATAGACACATCCTCTTTCCTGGCAGCAATGAGTCTTCTACTGCCAGTGGAAGCAAGAAGGTGGGAGCAGTACCTGTCCCTGTACCTGCACCACCTCCCTGAACCCCAGAAATAGGCACCAGAAGCAGAATGAGTCTCCTCCACCTTAATTTCATCTACCAGCATGATCTTCCCACTGCCAAAGGAGGAGCTGGATCTGGAACCAGGGGACCTGAGTGCCTAGCTAAAGAAATTCTGGGGACTGAGGGGGAATCTGACTTTGTGCTCCACACCCCTCATAGTTTCCCTAGACCCAGGTCTCCTTGTCAGGGAGGCACCTCAGAGGAGGTTGTGGAGGCAACTTGAGAGGAGGTTGTGGTGGCTCGGCTGAGTCAGCTCCTCCTATTGTTGTGCCTCTGCCTGCCGAGAAGAGGGATAAGGCAGGATCACTACCCTCAACCCAGAAGTGGGGGACTGGTGTATTATGAGATCATTTTGAGATGGCAGATGATGCCAAGTATGCTATCTGCTAGCACTGCTGAAGGCAGATCAGCCATGGCAAGGAGGTGAAACACTTTATCACCACGGTGATGATCCTGCATCTGAAAAGACAGCACTGCCTTGTCCTTCTTGCTCCTCAGCCTGGAACCAGTGGGAACATGCCTAAAAGGAAGTCCACCACTTGCTTCAAAGCTCCTGTCCCCCCAAAGCAGAGGCAGGCCATCCTGGAGTAGTGGGGGAAAGCCACAGACAAAGTGGAGCATGTTGCAAGGGTGAGCAAGATGACCCAGAGTACCGGGGAGATGCTTGCTCCCCAGTGTCCAGCCCTTCTTCTTAGCTAAGCATCCAGGATTCAGGCTGCTCATGGTACTCATAGACCTTTCTTACCAAATGCCCACATGCACAACCTTTAGCAGGACAGCACAAAATCATGCAGGATGTGGAGACTTGGTAGAACTCCACATACCTGATGCTGGAAAGGCTGGTGGAGCAACAGAAGACATTAGATGGCCTTGTTCAGGGAGATTGAAATCAATGGTCCCCTTAACAGAGCCGAGTGGGATACCATCTCCCAGATCTTGCTGGTCCTCAAACCCTTCCTCAACGCCACTGAAACCCTCAGTGCTGGCGATGCCCTCCTTAGCCAGGTGATCCCTGTAATGAGGGAATTTGAGAACCAAATGGAGGAGTTCCAGGGGATCAATGTTCCTGGCTGGGGTAAGCCACTGTCACCAGACATTCAGGCACTGGTGAGGTGGCTGAAGGAGGGTATCAGGAGATGGCTGGATCCCTTGTAGTCCACATGCTGGTGGGCATGTGCGATCCGAGGGTGAAGGGGAGCATGTGCACTGCTAACATCAGGACCCTCGATCACTAAATTCAGGGGCTGGTCAACAGAGTCATGGAGGCAGAAGAGGCAAGAGGGGGATCCGCTTTCCCATGCCAGCACTCCCAGCACCAGCCAGTCTTCTTCATGCCAGCCACTGCCAATGTGGGCCAAAGGTATGGCTTCAATGCTGAGGTCCAGAAGCACCAGACCCCGGCCTTGGGCAGGTTGTGCCAAGGCTTCAGTGGCTACCTATGTCACCAAGAATGTGGAGCTGCTGAACTATGACCCTTTGGCCTACTGTGCAAGCCACAGCCAGACGTGGCAGGATCTGGCCATGGTTGCCTGGGAACACCTGTCCTGTCAACCAACCAGTGTTCTGAGGAAAGGTTTTTTAGCACTGCTGCTGACACCCCATCACACTTGCTTTGATCTTGGTTTTGTGGAGCAGTTGGTGTTCCTGAATGTGAACCTCACACTGCTGGGGTTCCCCAAGCTTCACCTGCAGATGGAGTGAGTGCCACCCTCCTCACTCCATCTGCACGTATTTCTGTTTTATTTTTCAAAACCAGTTAAGCTGGAGGGGGCACTTACTGCATCGCCAGCCAGCAGGGGAAGAACATGTCCCTGACGAGCTTCCGTGCCAGGATGAACTTGATGGTATGGGCTGGAGCTATGGGGAAAGAGGTGACCCCAGGTCCTGGGCATAAACTCTAAAACTGCACTCTGCCAGGGTCTGGGAGGCCTGGTGGGACTGCTGGTGGTGTGGCAGCTGCAGGGAATGCCAGGACTCCCTGGTAAAAGGCAGGTAGGAGGCACCATAACCTCCAGCTACCACACACACAAACAGAGTCCTGGCTGGGTAATTCCCAGACCCATTACATCTTTGACAGACCTGAGGCTTGCTGGTTACAGTGGGATTGTGAGGCTCCAGGTGCCAGAGGGGTGCAGCATACAGGGACTGGAGGGCCTGGTGCCAGAGTGGCACAAAAGACAGCAGCCAGAGGCCTGCTGACAGGAAGAGATTGATTGGAACTAGTGTCTCAAAGCCAGGTCTGATGCAGTGCACCTAAACTAGAAGCCTAGCTAGATTAACAGGGACAGAGGCTGAGTAGGCTGAGGCCCCAGAAGTAACAAGATCTATATAACAACCGTGAGCCATGGGGTGTGGTGTAGGGAAGGCTTGGAGCCATGCAACTAGCCCATAAGGCTTAAGGTGTTCTGTGAAGCACCATCTTGGAGAGGGGCCCATTGAGGGGTTGAAGGACCAGTGTGCTTTAGTAGGGGTTCAGAGGAACTGGGGACATGCAAAGAGTCATGGGCAGCCTCCTTATTTCATTACTTTACCAAGACGGCATGGCAGGTGAAATGAGAAGGTGCCCTCAGGGTGGAGCTGGCAAGCTCGTGGAGCCCCAGGGGACCCAACCCATGACAACACTTACTGTACAGTCATTTGCTTTACTGTTCAGTAAAGCATCTTGTGTAGAAATGCCCACTACAATCTCTTTTTCTAATCCATTTCTAAATTCTCCCATTTCCTTTCTTTTTTTGGTAAAATGTGTCCTTTATGAACTACAGAAATGTTTTATATCTAGTGGACTATCAGGGTTTCCCCCCTCCCCATTTTTAAAAATTGTGGTAAAATATCAAGAATAGTTGTTGTAAGAGTTGCAATTTATGTGGGTGAGACATCAAATACCTTATTTGTACTCTACTTGGTCTTAAGGCAGTCTAGTGCCTACTGTGCAAGAATGTCATAAACGGGTAGATTCAGGGGGTAGTACAATGTTACAGTTGCACCTTATTTCCTGCTCCACCTAAACTTTAAACCAACTTCCTGGGAGGGCGGTGGCATTTCTACTCAGGAAGTGCTGAGACAGTCAATAGACTTCATGGTTCATTATCATCTCTCTTAGTCCTACTAAGCTCTTCTGGCTATTGTTAGTCTGCTCTGGGGACATAAAATGTTCACTTTTCATTCTTCTAGATTTTAATGACTTTCTATCCTTTTTGATGATCCTATTGTCCCACTATTCAAACTATCCCTTCTTCAGCAATTTGCTGTCTGTTAGTCATTCCTGGTTAGGTCTCTCATCTATTTCACAGCCCTGCAGACTGTTTTTAGCTTTAGCTAAAACCTTTAACTCAGGTCTGGTAATATTAACTCAGGTATAGAAATGACTGATAATGAAGTACTGGAGGCACTGTCAAGATGCTATAATTTGTTTTATGAATATTAATAAGGGATGTACATTTAACTATAATGACTAGAGGACTAATGAAATTATATCTTTTGACCATTTGGACTATTTTATAGTCCTATCCTCCTAGCATATTAGTGAAGTTTCTAGTTTCTCTTTAGAGAAAAATACTGCGTTACATGTGATGAGATGCCACACTATTTGCACTCCCCTTTGCAAAATCCTAGATCTGCCCATGATCAAAAACATTTCTTTTTCATTTTCATTGTTTATATGATCTTTTCCTGGTACATGATCACATTTTTTGGTTCGTTTAAGCTCCTGATATAAATTCAGTACCTTTATAAATGTCAACTTTTCAGAAATATTATTAACCATTATAACATTTGAAAAATAAAAATAAAAGATAGCTCTAACAGATTTATCTGCTTTACTCTTCTCTTAATCTTCCAACTTTTTTTTTCTATCTTCATGGAGAATATAACCAAGACACATAATTACATGCTTGTCTATAGGGCTATTCATGTTTATATGTATGTATCATTGCTTTACAAAAAATATAAATAGTTTGCATGGGAATGATTTAAATGTTTTCAGTGACATCTATTTTTAATTTGCATTTTTAGTGTGATTGAAATGTTTTGAAAAGTATGCCAGTATGAACAAGAATTTCTATGGTATTTTTAAAAAATAACTACTATTGAAATGTCATGATATGGCAAAATAATATCTGATAATTCATCAAAAGTTCTAGTATATATTATTTGAAAATATTTAAAGACATCTGCTATTTAGTAGTAATTGAAGCACTGTTTTCTAGATTAAAATATTTCTTGTTTGTAATGTAATGAAACAGTATGACACACTTTATCTTTAAAAAAATAAAAATTAAAAATACCAACAAAATATAATTTAAAAATGGTTTTGAAATTATAGTATTCCAAACCAAAACTGATCAGTGTCAGTTTTATGGGAAATGTTTAAACATTTGTTGTTATTCCAAATGGAAGTGAAATTGATTTTAAAATGTTGACACTGCCTATAAAACAGAAATTCTGTTTTTTTAGCAGCTTGAATCCTACAGTTATAATGATAAAATACCCCTTCTCAGACAGATGTGTAATAAACTCATCTACCTGTGAATAGTCACATGGGTATATTAGCTATATCTGTGAGATTCAATATTATTAATAAAAAAGAAAGGGGAAACTGTTGTTTCTGGAACTTAAACACAATTCTCATTTCTCTAACAGGCTTCCTTCTTTTTCCCTTGTATCTCATTGGACTAATTCTGTTTTATTTGGATGATTTACATACAGATCTCTTTCATAAATGCATGGTTCCCTTCATTTAATATTTATACAATGACACTCAGAGTCATATTTTTTTTCTTATGGAGATGATGCATAACTTCACTTGGCATTTTTCTTGATTCAGGAACAGTACTCGGCTTCATATCTGCTTGGTTTTGTGATATTTATCATTCAATGGAAGAGAATTGTCTGCCTCAGTTTGTACAAAAAATGTAACTTGATGACTTTCAGCATAATATTATTAAATTTGCAGTTTTCAATCTTTATATGGAACTACCTTGCAGGTGACTCTATACTTTAGATTTTGATTTATTCCTGCAAAGTGAATTGGCATTTCATAAATGAATCAACAAAAGGTTATCAGTAACAAAACTTTACTAGAGTACTTTTTTTACCTCTCACTTTCAGATATTTTGAAATGTAACCTATTTCAAATTTAAGATTTAATTTCTGGAAAGGCATGTAGCAGGCTTGCCTTTTGGAACTTGAGTTGAGTCCCAGGCTTGAGATCTTGCTGTTTTGATTGGTGGAGCCCATCCACCAATCAGGAGGCAGCAAGAGGAGTTAAGCTATGCCCCTGTCCTGAGGGGAGGGGGAGAGGAGTTCCTCCCCAACCCCAGACCTGATTGAAGAATGAAACACTCAGGTCTGGAAGACTTCAGGGGTGGAGCCCTGGAGAGTATAAAAGGAGCTGCATGCCCAGCATGAGGGAACACATCCGGGACAGAGAAGAGAGAAGAGCAGGGCTTAGAAGAGCTGAGGAGAGCTGCACAGCAGGGCAAAGCAGTAGCCCAGAAATGCCCCTGAAGATTTCCATCAGTGAGGAATGGCAGATGGCTCCAGCAGCTAGGCTCTCAGTGTGCAGCTTGGCACATGGCGTCCAGACCCTGGGAGCTGCATGAAGCGGCTCGGGTCTGCAACCTCTGGTGTGTGGCCAGAGACATGGTGCACAGGTGGGTGCATGGATTAGGACCTTTGGAGCGCTTGGGTGGCTCAGATCCTCAAACCCCAGGCGGAGCCTGGTGCTGTATGAGGTAGCCCAGGCCTCCAACTCATAGCAAAAAGTTGAGTCCAGGGATCCAGATGGTGATCTGGCTACTGAGCCAGCAGACAGGGCCAAGCCAGAGGCCCCAGAAGCCCTGCATAGAGGAGCCCTGTTCCAGGGGACAGCAGCGCCCCCCCCACCCACCTGAAGCCCACTGCAGGTGACAGAGCAGCTTAGTGTAGAGGCTGAGAGCCACTTTCCAGGCCTGAGAGCCATGAGTTGCAGGGAAAAAGAGGATTCCCACAGGGTAGGAGGAATCCCCCCAGTTAGTTAAGGGCTTCTGAGAGTGGAGGTCCCACTGGGAGGACCCCCCTAAAGTTACCAGCTTCCTTGTAGGGCTTGGGAAAAACCCAAGGGCACTGGGGTTTCTCCCTGGGATGAAGTTTATCTTTGGGGTTCTTGTGCCATAAGTGGTGTGATGGCATGCCTTACATTTTGTGAACTCTCATGCTTGTAAATTAATATATAAGTAGAGTCCTAGGGCTCCGCTGGGACCCCCTGTTGCTATTATTTCCCCTGTTGTTTACTTGCATTTATTTGTGGCTTATTTATTCACCCATACTTATCTACAGTTTATCTGTTGGCTATCTCTGTTTTTTGAGGGGTTTATCTGTTTCAGTTCAGATACTTACCTGTGACTTACCTGTATGTGGAACACTGGTATAAGGTTTTATGTTATTTACCCAGAGGGTATTGTTTATGTTGTTTGTTTAGATATCTTATATATATATAGTACATATGATTATATCCATCTTGCTTTCTCTTCTGATAAATTAATGTAAATAAATTTGTATACAGTTAAGTCCCCTGACTGTCCTGGCCTGGTTCTATAAGGATGGAGGGAAACTAAGTGGTCTGCAGTTCCCTTTGTACAGCACACCTGCCAGCTAATAAACCCCTTCAATTGGAGAAGGGGATTATATACCCGAGTTACCTGGGCTACAGGTGCGTGCATAAAAATGTTATATATTAATTAAAAGCAAATGTGCACACACATCAACTTGATTTGAACTTTCATAGTTACAAAATTTAAAGTTTAAATAATCATCTGAATTTATGAAATTCCAGGTGAAATAATATGCTATCCCACAGAGTAAAATAAGCTTTGTTAAGGTAGAACTAGCTTCATTGAAGGAAATTAGTAGTAGCAGGCATTCTTCTTGCCGGTTCTGTAGTACTACTTGGCATTTTAAGGAAGAATCTATTTCTAGAAGCCAAATCAGAGTACAGAATACCCTTTTCATTCTACTTCACCAATTATTAAGGATTTCCTCAGTGCCATTTAGAACTTTCACAGTTGATATGCATGATGAATCATTATTAAGCCATAGCCTATATTTCTTAGGTGGAGGGGTAAAAATGAGGCCATAGTGCAATGAGTCAGCAAAAACTTGTAGCTGAATGGGGCAAAATTCCTTGGGGAGTCATGAAGTGTGCATATACTTGTGCAGATTACAGTGTGAAGGCTCAGCTCTGCCTTTTGGTGCAAAAAGAGTTGAGTCATGACTCTACCCTCACAGTAGCCCCTTTGGGAAGCTTAACACTAGGGATGGTACTAGATTCACCCTCCAGATTCTGTTGGGATTGTAGGTACTCCCCATATGAGAAGGGGAGAGTTTATTACTCTATGCAGTATTTTTCAGGCAGAAGGTTAGCATCAAACAGACCCTGCTTCTCAGTAGGTAAAGTGCTGTATGCTGCTTCTGGATATCTCCGAATAGCACTGTACTGCTTCATGTAGACATACTGTCTGCATTGGCCTATAAACCTCCAGGCTTCTCTCAGCACCAAGCATGCTATCCTTTGATTATAAAAGAGTGGAAATCATCTGGGAATCTTAATTGAACCTACCTCTTTTGGAAAGCTTATTTCTTTCATGTTCAGCTTCTGTACCAAAAAAAAGAAAAAAAGAAAAAAGAAAAAAAAGAAATAAAGACATTTAGTTGTAATTATATCTTAAAAGATGGAAACATATTAATCCCCAGTCATTTGAAGCTAACAAATAGTGATAATAATGCCTAGTCAAAATGATTAATTAGTACTTTTTATTGATACGAAATTAAATTAATTTCTGAGGAAAATATCAGCTGTAAATGTTTTCTATTTCAGTTGCCAAAACCTGAACAATATATTGGCTTTGATGTTGGCTTTTTTGTTTTGTTTCTTTAAGGCAGGTGAGAGGGGAGAGATTTTTTGCTCCTTTTTGAAAATTATTAACTTTAAGTTTTCTACAGGAAAAAATGCTCATCTTGGATTGGGGGGCCTAGGTGAGTATTTTAAACATTATTTATAGGGTCTATATAGCACTTAACCCTATGATTCATCAGCAGTAACATGGATACTCATTGAGTGCCCAGGGTAGGAGAGAAGGGGAGACCACCATTCTGCTTACTCTACTATCCCCCCATTCCCCAGATGCCCAGTTTGGTGCAGCACTGCCCTACCTGACTTCTGGGGCTGCACAGAGGCAATGAAGGTTTTTCCCACAGGAGGCTTGGGAGAGGGAACACCATTTCCTTTGCTGCATTTGCCCCCCCCCCCTTTCTTGTGCCCAAGATATATTGATTGGTGTGGCACTGCCCTGACCAACTCCTATGGCTAGGCAGAGGCAACAAAGGATCCTCCCTGCCATGGCAAAGATTCCCACCGGGGGGGGTGTTTGGCACTCCCTCCCAAGTTGCCCCGCTCAATCAGTTGTACCACTCAGTCAGGCTAATTACACCGTGGTTCATTAGACTAATCCCATGACCATCCCTAAATTTGTTTTTTTTTACTTGTCAGGCTCTGGAAACAAGAGAACAAGCATATAAGAAAATCAGGTTTTGCTCAGTTTATAGGGCTATCCCTAAAAATTGCATTATTTTTGGTATGGTATTGCATAGCATGGTAATACATGTCCCCTCCTCCAGAAAAACAACAATCATGTACTTAATGTTCCATATTACATGCAACTTTCACAATGAAGCCACTGGTAATATTAAAGGCCTAGATTTTTTCCTGAACCAAAGTGTGCTGCTTTTACAGCATAACATAAAGGCATAGGGTGGAGGGGGTATGCATTACTGAAAGTCTTCATCAAACCTCTACTAAACTACTGCCAAACCTCTAAAAGATCTCTCTCTGTCTCTCAAGCCTTGCCTGGACTACAATGGCTACAGCAACACTCCAACCCTAATACGAACCTTTCCAAAATTCTGTTAAACAATAATTGCTCCAGGTAGAGTTCAGGGTTTCACTGTTGTTACTACTTTTCTAAAGCATTTGGTTTGATTTCTAATTTATTCTTGTATTGATCTTGAGATTTCTCCATTTCTTTTTGTGGGATGGTAATGATTTGCACTTTCATATCACTTTCCAGGCTACTTTATGCTGCTCTGGTGCCAAGTTTCATAGTGAAATTATCTTAGGTAAAATAGGCATAATTCCAGAGCACTTTGGGTTCATGCATCTAGGTTATGTTAAATTCCAAAGCCAGAACAAATGGCAGCTGATTGCAACTTTCAGTTGTTTCTATCCAGTTAATTATGTGGGTTTTCATTGGAGTGATAAAACTTTTGCTGGTGTTATAATTGTATATTGATCTATATATTTTCCAAAGAGATTTTAGACTGGAAGGAGATGTAGAATACTGAGAAGATATCAACAGTAGAAGTAGTTGTAGAATACTGAGATGAGTCTTGTCATTGTAACAGAAACAATTAAAATAAGTAGGTACTTGTGTTTAAGTATAGGAAATGATGAGAAAATCCATAATATTACATTTACTTACAGTGGCTTGCATTTGAGTTCTTTCTCTCTGATTCTGTTAAAAAAAATGTTGTACAATTTAGTTGCAATGCAACTACACAAGTTAAGAATGTCTGGGAATATGATGGGAAATCACATGTCCATGGTGAAAAAAAATCTTTAAAAAGCCTAGTGAAAGGAACTGGATAGCTCAGTGTCATTCAATATGGACATGTGTGTAAGAACAACTTGATATAAGGATGGACTTAATAAATAATGCTGTTGTATTCCAATTGACTTCAGAAGAAAATGGTAGTAATTATATAATGTATGTAACTTGACATAATCATTAGTTATTTATTAAAGCTATCTTACCTTTACTTGGAATTTCTTAAGTTTGCAAATGTTGCATAATGGACAGTGTTGTTATTCTCCAATTTTAAGCATTCTTCTAATAAAAAATCTGTTTGTTCCATAGCTGGTGTACTGTACCAATACAATATGATCTCCATTATAATAACCTACTTTATGAAGATTAAATGGTTTTGTAATTCAAACAAGGCAAAATTGGTTTAAAGCAAAATCAAACACTAGTTTGCTAGTTCAGGATTTGAATAGTGGAATGAGAAATCTTTTTTATATTGCTATTGTGCACTGGTCAGCGAAGAAGTAATTGCTTTTTATAAGGCAAATTTGCTTTTACTTTTCTGAGGTAATGAAATGAACCTGAAACATTTCCTTTGAAATCAAAGTCACTATCACTCAAATGTCACCAGCAGAATTCCATCATATAGTTTCAGCAAACACATAATGGGAAAGTTGTGCTTGGAATTGATTGACAGGATTCTATTAGAGAGCCTTATCACAAATTCACCTATAATTATCTGTGGTGTAAATCAATAGTAATTTGATTTTTTCATATTTATGTTACTAACTTGTACAGAAAAAAACAGATCTTAGGACTATTCAAAAAGAAATAGCTTCCTGGCATATGCCGGAAAAAATGCATAGTTCACCAAGGGCAAGATGCTCTGGATTTTATCTTTCGGAGCACCAAATGAAATTCAGTGCACAAATAAAAAGTAAATCCACTGATACAGGAAAGGTCCTTAAATGCCATATGCAAAATTATTCAGAAAATATATGAAGGAATTAATCAAATCTTTACCATAAACAGTCTTGTGTGAAGGTCTAACAAAGAAAGTATTTTTAAATGCACAGATAGTCAAGTTGCATGGAATCAAAGTTTATTAAAAGAAAATGATGTCAAAGATGGCTTAGCTCATCTCTACTATAATCACACAATCTGAAGAGGTGATTCTTTGTGGCAGTCCAGGAGAGTGTTTACTGGGGGCAGGAGGGCAAGTAATATAAATTAAATCCCAGCAGGAGGGCTTCATAGTTCTGAGTGAAATAGAAAAAAACTGATAGCAAAGTTGCCGTGAGTAAAGTCACATAAAGTAGCACAAATTTCAAGCTCATCCTAATGACCCAGAAATATTTCTCTTTTAGAAAGAATAGAATGTTGTTAAATTGTGAATTAAGCAAACATGGTTTCATGATAATATAAAGCCATTGTAATAGCAAAAGTGGGTTCTTCATGTCATGGGGGACCAAAACTTGAAGGGTACTCTTAATATTACTCTCCAACTGTAAAGAGGAAACTGACAGCTCTAATACCTCATTAATGCTAGTTAAACATGGTGGGATGAATTACATGAAATAGTAATAACATAAATGGTTATATCCTATCTAGGAAGGATTGAGAGGGCAATAAGGGAGGGAAAATAGCAAAACATATCAAAAATAACATTACTGAGCCCAGTCACTAAAAACTCAGAGGAAATCAATTGGATTCTTATAGATCAGTGTCCTAACTCATAAAACACAAGGTGTGATACTAATTGATTTCTTCTTCAGTCCATGAAATCAAACTCTCTTTTTTAATGTGTAGAGTTAAAAATCCACAATCCTAAAAGAACCTCATTCTGAGTATCATGCTGGTAGTCTCATATTGCCAGTACTAAAATTTTACCAATCACCCTAAGCACAGCAAGAAAGCTGTAATATACAGCCAAGACTTTCAGTACTATCAAATCTACACTGAGGAGAATACCCACAATCATCAGTTCGCAAATCTCAAAAGGCCTTTCACCAACAAGGACATTCCTCAAGAGAGACAGATTATACTTTTGAGAGAGCCACCCAGATACCACATGAAGATTTGCTGCAGTACAAAAAGAAAATCCTCACGAACTGCACACCATTAGTTACGACATACCATCCTTCCTTGGAACCTATACAGAAAATACTCAAACAATTACAACCCATTCTAGAAGACCCAAATCTTAAAGAGGTCTTTCCAGAAACATCCATCCTAGCTTTTAAACAAGCACTGAACCTCACCAACCTCATCACCAGAAGCAAACTTCCTTATGGCCCAAAACACACCAATCCAAACCATGCTGGGTAAAACCTGCCAACACTTCTCTACCACTCCCCAGTAACTACACCCCACAACAGAACCATTACCATTCCTGGATCTTAAACCTGCACCTCCAGAAATGTAATATATCTTATCCAGTGCACTAAATTCCCTTCTGGAAAATATGTAGGAGAAACCAAACAACAACTGCAGACTAGAATGAAAGCACAATGAAAATCTATTAAAGACAAAAATATCAAATTACGTGTAGGTGCATACCTCTTACAAGATAACCACTCTCTCTCCGATCTCTCAGTTTGAATCCTCAAAGGGAATTTACAAAACACCTTTCATAGATGAGCCTATAAACTTCATTTCATAACTCTAATGGATACAAAAAATCATGGACTAAATATAGACATTGGATTTATGGCAAACTATAACCTGCCTGCCATCTAATAACCCAAGGTAACCTCTCTACATTCTAACAATTACTTTTTATCACCTTCTTCACCTTCCCTACCCAACTACCTTTTCACACCTATTGCCTCCCATTCCCTTTGAAGCTTACTGCCATGTATTTGCATTTACAGAAGACCTACATTTTGCATTTTAGCTTCTATTCTACCCAGGAATACACACAAACACTAACAGACTTTCCGTATGCTTGAAGAAGGGCATTTGTGCCCAAGATCTTGCAAAAAACATTTTTTCCCAAATAGGTCTATGAAACTGGTTTGTAAATTCCCTTTGAGGATCAGGCCTGAGAGATGGAAGACGGCTGGTGTTCTGTTGTTGTCTTTGATAGATTCTTGGTGTGAGCTTATTCTGGTGCACAGTTGTTGCTTGGTGTCCCCTACATATTTTGCATCAGGGCACTTAGTGTCCTGATAGAGATATGTATTGTATTGTGAAGGTATCTCCAATATTGTTGGCAGGTTTTGAATGTCTCATCATGGCATGGCCTGGATCCATTTGGTGTGTTTTGGGCTCTACGAACTTGGCTTCTGGTGATGAGGTGATGAGATTAGTGAGGTTCAGTGCTCATCTGAATTTACAAACCACTTTTCACAGATGAACCTATGAACTGTACTTCATCAACCTCCTAGGTACAAAAACTCATAGGTTCAATATAGACATTATAATTCAGAGACATTGCAACTTGCCAGACAACTGACTCCCCAGGTACCTCTCCACTTTTACCTGCTACATCCCACCTCTCCCCACCCCCAGCCTGTCCCTTACCCTTTGATGCCTCCATTTCACTGACTGGCTTTCTTGCTTGCATTGCATGCTAGTTTCTTTACTATTCCATCCATGTAGAGCACTCCAACTGCAGGTGCTTCCTCAGCCTGATGAAGGGTTTTTCAACTCAAAACCTTGCTAAGATATATTTCTCTATTAAGTTGGTCTGCTAAAATGTACTAAATTGACCCAAAGGACCTTGTCTACCAGTGCCATGTCCTTAGACCAGCACCCCTAGCACCTGTTCCTGGTCAGCTGATCGGAAGGAGGCAGGGCCCTGGGCACATCTAAAGCCCAGGGCTGGGGCTGGCAGGGCGAGTTCTCTGGCAGCTGCTGGAGAAGAAGCTCCTTCAGGAAAAAGAAAGAAAGGCTCTGTGACAGTTTGACTGCCTGAGATGCCTGTACTACTGTGCTGCAGTGCACTACTTATTACCTGTTGTTATTTGAAGTGGTGGACCGGACTGAGGGTGAAGGGGAGGAGGAGGCCTCATTGGGGTGCACTACAGTGTCATGTAGAGGCCCCAGCACCAGTGAGGGCACGCCTTAACGCACACACAAAGTCACACGTCATGAGTTTTGCTTGTCAGCAGCTTGAGGTGCAGTTTCCCAGAAACCCCTGCACCTATCTCCTTGAAACCTGGCAAGCTTCCTGGCCTCAGAAGAGGCTACCATTCCTGCTGTTTTCACCCCACTGCACCTTAACACACACACGACATGAGTTTTGCTTGTCAGCAGCTTGAGGTGCAGTTTTCTAGAAATCCCTACACCTGTGTCCTGGAAACTTGGAATGCTTTATGGCCTCAGCAGGGGCTATCATGCCTGTTGTGTCCCCCCCCCACCCCTTGCCTTCACACTTACAAGTGACATGAGTTTTTTCTTGCAAAATTTTGAGGTGCAGTTTTCCTGAAACCCCTGCACCTATCTCCTTGAAACATGACAGGCTCTATGGCCTTAGCATGGGCCACCCTCCGTGCTGTTTTCTTTTGAATTAGGTAAGAAATGACGAAGTTATAGGCAGTTGTGTGATTCACCATTATAGCCTATGGGCAAAGTATTGAAAGACATTGAAACAGCGAAACAGTTTTGACAAAACAAAACAGAGCGGTGCTTTGAAACAAAATGAAATGTCAAAATGAAACACTGTTCCTTCAGATGGGGAAATGGAAGTCAAAATGAAACAGTGCTGTTTCGCACAGCCCAGATAGACAGACAGACAGACAAACAAACATGTCTCTATGTCTATATAGATATATATATACACATATATATGTGTATGTGTGTGTATACACATGCATACTTGCACACACATGTGTGTGCAATTACTTAGGTATGTCATTATCTGGGTAATTACATATACATATATATTGGTATATACCTAGGTATACACCTGAGTGTGTGTGTGTGTGTGTGTGTGTGTGTGTGTGTGTGTATACACACATACCAATATATATACGGTATATATAATTACTTAGATAATTACATACCTATGTAATTACACACACACACAGATAGATAGATTACTATATATCTCTACATAGATATATAGATGTATAGACATATCTATCTATCTTCTGAATCCCAATTGATTTCACTGAGAATATTTTATTTCAGTTTTGTAGAATTATCATTTTAAAGTACAAAGTACATATTTTATGGGTTTGAAATACCTATTTTCTATAAATATTTGAAGATCCATATATATGAAATGCACATTGGGAACTGTTTAAGGACATTTTACTAAACGCCTCAGAAACCACAATGTCACATTGGAAAAATAAAGTATTTCATGTAAAAAACAAACAAAATCCATTACAATAATACTACTATGAAGAGGAAGATAATTTTTCAAAATTAGAAAATTACATCAAATAAAAGAAAGAGTAAGAAGACACTATAATCCAGAAGCTAGGAATCAGAACATGAATGAGAGAGGGAAAAATAAATAGGAAAAAAGGTATGCCCATAAGGGATAATGGTTGAGGTAGCCATTTCAAAGATTATAATAGGGGAAACAAAGAATCTTAACAATTATAATGGTCCATTATTAGATAGAAAATTTAGAACAGTTCAGGAAAATGTAGAAAATGAATAAGCATTCAGGAATCATTCATGTTTGAGTATGGAGAAAAAAATCAGACAATATATTCCTATCAGAAGTTGGTGATTAATTATTTTCCATTGCAATAGAAAATATTAAAAAAAAATATATTGAAGTTTAAACACTTTAAATTATCACTTCCAGATAACAGCCAGCCAAGAATTGGCCAAGAAGATCTCTTGATGCTTAAATTTGATTTTCAGTAACATTTAAACTTTAGTGATGTTCCAGAAACTTTGAAGCTAATACTGTGATAGTATTTTAGAAGATTAAATGAGGTGACATGGACCTCTTATGCTCATTGTATTCCTAAGTTTATGATTAAGCCAGGACTGGGGTATGTTTAGTTGCCAAGGCCACAGTTCACAGATTAAGGATGGCCCTTGTAAGACTGATGGCCAGAAGGTCACTGACCCTTGGAGGCAGATGGTACGGATGAGACAGGATTATATGAGAGCAGGACCTGTGAGTTCTGCAGGTGGCCAAGGACCCAGGTCATGAGTTTTGCCTGTCAGCAGCTAGAGGTGCAGGGCCTAAGAAACCAGAACACCTGCACCTATCTCCTTAACAGCTGGCAGACTTTGAGGCCTCAGAAGGGGCTAGCAGGCCTGCAACTTTCACCCTGCTACACCTTAACACACACAGTGTCACCCATGTCATGAATTTTGCTTGTCCACAGCTTGAGATACAGTTTCCCCCAAACCCCTGCACCTATTTCCTTGAAACTTGGAAAGTTTTGTGGTCTCAGCAGGGGCCACTACCCCTGCAGATTTGACTCCACTGTGGTGTAACATATACATGTGATATGAGTTTTGCTTTCATGAATTTGGGGTGCAATTTCCCCCAAATCCCTGCACCTATCTCCATGATAGGTAGGATTTATGCTCTCAGAAGAGGCTACCACCCCTACAAGTTTCATCCAAATCAGACTGGAAACAACAAAATTATAGATATTTCATCGATTCTCCATTATATCCTATGGCCAAATGTCCATCTTGGAGCCGATTCCACTGAATCAAAGTGGGAAACCAATTCAGAGCTCCAGATTGAATCGCTAGCATTCAAATCAACCAAATCTGAACCCAAATTGAATAGTTCCCTGTGACAGTTAAGCTACGTCCACAAAATAAATCACCATCTCTTGTTTAAATATGAACTGTTTAATTTCCTTTATTTCTTAGCCGCCACGACTTTGGTAGAATAAGGTACGGAAGTAAACACAGTCCTGAGAGATGAGGAAGATGTCTGTGGTTCAACAAAGATAACTCTTCTGCACAATTATGTCTCTCTTAGATAAATAACATCTTTTATATCTATAGTTCCCTCTCTCTTTGAGAATTCTCAATTTCTTGGTTGCTTGCCTCGTTCTCTTCCACACGGGTCCCAAGCAAATAGCAATGCCATCTACGTCATCTTGTATTTACGAGTAATATCAAAATTGTGGGATTCTCTTCTCTTCGTTAGTTTTCATGCACTCTCATTCCTTTCTCTTAATTTTAAGTCTCTGGGATGTTACTCAATGTCTTCAGGTATCAGACTCACTGATTCAAAATTCTCCTTTGTTAACTCACTTCATCTTCCCAGGTAAGTCTCTCTCCAGGTCCCTTCTTACATTCCCCTTTCATCTCTCCTGTAGTCTCCCTGTTTCTTTTGGGTTGGTTTCTTCTCTTTTCCAGCCAAATCTGGGTTATTTCCCATTTAAATACTTCCAGCCATCTGCTGCTTCTCTCACAGTCGGCGCTCTCTTTCCTCTCTCTCAGCACATGCTACTCTTTGTTGATGTTTTCATCCTGGTTTCTCTCTCCACTATCTGGGTAGCCCCACCCCTTTTTCTCTCTGGACTGGCTGCTAAGGTAAGTTTTCTGTTTTTCTTCACTTTCCCAAAGTTCTGCGATGGGGCAGACTTGATGCCCCATCACATTCCTTATTTGCACCTGCCTACTCAATGGGTTCTCATAAATGTTTACATTCAAGTGCCCACCATAGTCAAATTGGCTGTGTGCCTCTGCATCACCCCAGAGTGCCACAAAGTCAACAACCTCCTCCTGGCTCCAGTTGGATCCCTGGGTGGAGGGCACAGCCATGTGCACATGGGTGGTTCTGGGCTGGGATTGAGAGAAAGAGGCCATTCTGTGTCCCACACCAGCTCTCTGGGCCCCTGAGTGGCTGTGTTGCTGTTTACCAGCCCTGGGCAGCTGCCAGCAGCACCCACACAGGGGCATGGCATGGGACTGGCAGCCACGCAGCAGACGTTATACCACACAGCAGCTTTAGGCACAGGGCATGTTGCTGGGGTATGCAGCTTGCAGGAATCCGGGGTGCCAACAAGCTGGCTAAGGGGTGCAACAGCCTGCAGCAGCCTGCAGCAAATGTTCTGCACCCACCTAGCCTGACAGTAGTGTCCTGGCAGCCACAAGGCTCAAGGTTAAGCAATGCTGCAGGGCTCCAGAAAGGCAGATACAGCTCAGCTGTGGCCTGCCTAGGGGGGTGCACAGGGCCTGCTGTGCCCTCAGGCTGCCTGTGATGTGATGCCTCAGGGCACAAGATGGCTGCAGGCTTTTATTGCCTGCAAACAGGGGCTGTCAGAGAGGCAGCCCAAGCCTGGATCAGGAAAGGCTGCCAGCCAGGAGCCCTGGGGCTGACCTCAGGCCAGCCCCCTAGTGGCTGGGCAGTCCCAGCAGCAAATTTGCTTCTAAGTTGTGTCTAGATCTGTCCTACTCTGCAGTTACTAATTGTGCTTAAATTTGCTACCTGCATTAACAGGTAGAAAATTTACTCTCTTTTAGGGATTTTTACTGTGCGTAAGTGTGCACAAATGTAGACATGCGTGCTTACTGGACAGTAAACTAGGCAATGGCACAGTAAAGCATCTCTTGTAGACAGTGCCATAGCATAGCAATAAAATTTGGCACCTGGGGCAAAGCCCACAACAGCAGCCCACCTTTGTTCTACAGACAGATCTGGATCTGCACATGCCCCCCACCCAACCCCTTTATGGTTACCTGGGACTGCATGCAGTGGTGGGAGCTGCCCTTCCCCCATCCCCATTCCCCTCCACAATGTGTCATTCATGGGTAGGCTGCACCTATTACTCCTTTGCTTCAATGCCCAAGGCGGTTGCCCCACTAACTGCCACTCCCCCCCACTATGGCACCTTCCTGTAGACATGCACATCGTCTTCTACAAAGATGCTTTGAGTTGGTATCATTGGAACAAGTTTACAAATGAACAGAGCATATTTAAAGGCATTTAGGCTGCTGTAAAATGATTCCTTCAGATTTAAATGTCTCATTAATGAACTCACATATGACTTAGTTATTCTGGATTGTTCATAGCAAGTTCATGTCACCCTCACTATGAAGCTCAATGTTATATAAATGTCTCTGATTAAAAAAATGTTCTATTATAACTTCTAGTTATAGCAAGTGGCATTGTGGCTAGCCACAATATAATCACATGTATAATAATACAAAAGATGACTGCCTCCATGGGTTGCTGTTATACTCTGGCTTCAGTGAATCACAGAATAGGGATGATCTTAATACAATATAATTTTTGCTTAAAAGCAGTTTAGGATTCTCTTTTGTGACTTCATTGCAATTTTCATGCATGTACAGTAATGTACAGTACAGATTGATGTCAAGACCTTTCCATTCTCTTTAACCAATTTAGTCTGCACCATTTATATGAATTTACAAATGAAAGAAGAAACCTACAGAAAAAAACACATAATAAATGCATTAGCAATGGCTTTAGAAGAAAGTATGGGAGCTATTTCTATTAGCATTTAATTGCTCTGTTAGTTTTGGGAGGTGGATGTGTATGTGTGTGTGTGCGTGCGTGCGCGCGCGTGCTCGCATGAGAGAGAGACTTCCCTCCTAGCCTGCATTTCTTAGGATATTTATATATATTCAAGGAATAATATGAAAGCTGTTCTGTGCTTAATATAATACTTGTACATTTTTCTCACTGTTGCCTTTTAGATAAGGTGCTTCTCATATTTCAAATTGTTTTGCCCAAAATTCTACTTTGTTGATATGTTTTGCCTAATTTTGCTTTATTTTTCCCCTCTTGTACAAATGGTTTATGACACATTAACACCACAATGTTCTACATCTTATAAAAATTTAGGAACCAATTAATTACTGGATTATTCTAGTAACACATGACTAACTTCAGAACATAGTATTGTAATATAGTATGAATCATTAATTTTTGTTTTGCAGTCTCAAAATAAGGCCAAATTTAGGTAAAAGTGCAAATAACAATACATCAGAAAGCAAAATCACAGTGAAAATAGGTGAAAATAGCCTGAGATATATGTGGAAGCTCAAAAATACTATTTGAAAGCATACTTACATGCCCCTGAGACCCATTTCCTATAGCCAGGTCCTTCATTCATGCCTCTTACCCTTTTATTCTTAGTGCTTCATCATGGCATTGCTGAAGCAGTTTTTCTTTAGGTTTTACCTCAGTTTTCAGGATCTAGTCCTAGATTTTTTTTTTGTTACCTCAAAACATATGTGAAATGCAGTGGGATCTGAGCATGTAATGTTGAAATTAATAGGCATATGTCCAGGGCCATCATGGTCAACATGATTCTGTTCTGGTCCCACTATTGCTAACCATACACAGAAAATAATAAAAAAATATGTATTTTTGTTCCAAGTTGGTAAATTAAAATCACATTTCTTTATAGTGCTGTTTTTTCCATATGTGTTATTTCAGATAATTTTTGACATTTTTTTTTAATTTCAAAGAAGCTATGACCTAAAATATTCACGTTGAACTGAAAAATTAGGCAAAGAAAAGTCTGTTAAGTGAACGTAGTGCTTATACAGTCAGTCATATTAGGGGTAAAAAAGGTTAAAAGAATAAACAAAAGAAATGCCAAAGGTCTTCAGTGAGAGTATGGGTGCATCAGCATGAAGAGGGAGGGAAGTAGCTTCCTAATTATATGTTGCATTTGACAATTTAAGAACCTGATCCAAAGTCTCTTGACTTCAATGAGTATTTTTCTCTTTGTTAAATCAATTTTATTGAGCTTCAGCCAGGCCTAAGTCATTCAACTTTTCCTAAACTGTCTGTTCCTTCATATTTCATGGCATATTTACAACCACACTACTCTTTTATTAACTTCAATGTTCTCTTTGTAAAATATTTTAAAAGAAGATATTCAGGATGGAAAACCGGCGTTCACAACCCACACATACATGTCAGCTCCACTCTCCCCTGTATCCTACACATTAGTAATCTAAGATATTAATTACATATTGCTAATGGTGATAATGACAAAAAAGCAGGTGATCTGAGCCAAACCTTTTCAAATACCATCTTATAGCTTCTTATGTTGTGCTTTATATCTTGAAAGGCAATTGAAGGATTTAGTTAAAACAAGGACATATCTGCTTTCTGGAGTTTTTTTTTTTTTTTTCAGAAAAACAGAAAAATCAATGGCATGAGGAAATATGCATGCATAGATGATTTAAAAAAACCTTTTAGCTTGACTTCTTGATTTCAAAATATTCAGGAAGAGTGGAAAAGAGATTTGGATGGGTTAGGGGAGCTTGTAAAATCAGCTATAACTCACTAAACATGCAGTGTATTTAAATCCTATTTGTTGACATGCTGTAAAGGTTGATCTGCAGGTCTCTTTACTCTTAAAAAACATTTTGTGGTTATGTTGTGACCTTGCATCTGTGAAAGTCAGTCCTCTGATTAAATCCTGGTTGAGAAATCTATTATTTGCTAAAGCATTATAAAATGTTTCCTATATTTATTTTAAAATTACATATGTAGAATATACTCCATCAGGAAATCTATGAGTAATGCAATTTTGCTCATAAAGGCCTCATTTGCACTGAGACAATAGTTTCATATGGCATTAAATTTATTCTCTCTTACCTCACTTACATATGGACATAGCTCATGAATTAAGTCTTCAAGATGTACGAAGCTGCCCGTGCCAAAACTGGTTACTTGAAAGCCGAATATGGTATAAAACAACAGTGTGGGATGCAAATTAATTTGTTAACAAAAAAGAAAGATTTAATCCACTAATATATTACCCAAATATATAAATGAATGGAGTAACACTATTTTTCCTGCTATGAAAGCAGAACGATGTGGCATAACAATAAACTAACTGGTAAATTGGGCCCTAAATCCAGTTTGTTTTTCTCTTTCACAACCATCCTTCACTCCTTTCTTTCCTTTCAAAACAAAACAAAATGCATCCAATTATCTTCAAAAAGGGAAATTAAATCAAAACTAGCGCACTGCTGTACGAAGCCTAAAGAGTCAGTCTGTCTTTGTTTCTCTGCTGCTGAAATCAGATTCAGCTCATTCCCTAGCTTAATCTATTTGGTTGATTTACAAGTGCTGCTACTGGCTGCATGGTGCTAATAGGAGGCTTGCTGCACCTGTCCTTGTGCTCAGATCAAGCCAACAAGCACAAAACTCATGATTACTAGATGATGTACAATCACTGAGGTAAGGGAGGGTAAGAGGAGGAGAGGTTTCTAGGCAGGCTTTGGATCTTACCCTTCAAGCTGGAAATGGGAGGCATTTCTTCATGGAACAACTCTTCTGTGAAACTGCATGACTTCTTAATGTTCAGATTAATCAGTTTCATTATTTGCTCCTGGCTGCAGCACAAACTTAACTGTAGAATCTATTTCAAAATAATCATTTCCTTTCCTTTCCCCCTTTGCCTTCTATTTTTATTCTTGCTTTGCTATCTGAATCTAGCTGCATGGCAGATGCCTGTGTCTGATGCAGTTTAAGATTAGTTCTGATACTAGCTGGCTTATTCACCACATTCTGTGAGAAGATGGAGCAGATATGTAGCATAGTCAACTACCTCTTTGCTCCATATGCCAAGCCCTGGTGATCTGATGAAGGCATGACTTCTAAAATTCAGGGAAGTTTTGGCCCTTCCATCATTTCTCTACCTCTCCTCTTTTGTATCACAGAAGTACTGTATGTATTCAAATATAAGACAGGGTTTTGCCACCTAGTCAGCATGAGAAAAAGGCTCCTTGTCTTATATTCCCATACAAAGAAACCTCATTAAATATATTATCTGGCATTAAGCTGCTGCCAAAAGCAGAATGTGCTTAGTAATAGAAACTAACTATGAAGTTGTTTAAATGCAGCCAGCACTAAACATGACTATAAAACACATGGCGCATCTTGGGCAAACATGCTGATTAGGAACCTACCACAACAATAGGTTAGTACAACGTATATAAATAAGGTATACGCTAATATGTATTGTGCACGGTCCCCGTCAGTGCTGACTCTTTGTTGTCACAATGAACCACTACACTGAATACATTTTGACTTGCACAGACAAGGTTCTTGTACTCCTACAGCTGAGCTGCACTTTTCTTTCCCTTTTCCAATGATTCCTGTTTTTTCTCCAGCCTTAAATGTCTGGCAAACATCACCAAATGGGGCCCAAATGGTTCACACAGAATCTCTTTCTTGCTCCTTCTCTCAACTTGTCTCATATGACTAGTGTGCTTCAGCCCTTCATGAAATGGAGCCAGACCAGATTGCCCTGCACTTTATCTGCATATAATTTTTTAAAGGACCCCAAGACTCATAACAATAACACCTGATTGTAATCATGAGTTGGGAGCTAATTAAAACATGGATCCTTCATTGAGGGGGGAGGGGTATCAGGAGCACGCACACATACTGAGCTGTGGAGGCACCATGGTTTGAAAAGTTGTTTCACTTTGCTGTAGCCCAACCCAAAGAACTATATGATAAACCAAGAGCCTTACCCCCTGTTAGGAAGTAATAACTCAGACTTGAATGAAATAGAGATGATTATCCACTCTGAAAACTTTTCTGCTTCAATCTTTTGATGGCCTGTGAAGGTGGAGTGGTTTTGAATATCATTTCTGAGTCTCTCAGAATAACTAGCCTTTTTTACAAAACATGAAGAGAACTTTGTAATGAGAACAAGTTTCCCTTAGGGAAAAAAAAATCTGAACCCTGTTGGGTTAAACATGATTTCAAATTGCAATTGACCTTAATGGGAACTGGAAAAAGGCCCATTTCATTACAGGAAATACTTCTGGCCTCTGAGGAACATTCCCTCTTCCAGGTCCACTGGGGAGCATGCTGCCCCCCCATGCCCTCCAGCTTGGCAATTGGCCATGGGGGGACCCCAGATACCTCCCCAGACCTAGGAGACACCAGACTTTGAGCTAGGAAGGCAGAAGGGGGGGGGGCAGCGCACTCTCTGGCAGATCTAGAAGGACTTCTGGTCCACTTCTGGGTCTGCTGCTGAGCACGCGAGGGAGCCCCCCATGCTCCTGTGGGATGCTGCATCTGCCCCACCATTGCAGCATTCACAATACACCTGGTACCTTGAGGTATGTAGAAAAAACATTTAAAGCTATGTCTATGGCCAAATCATTGAATCTTTCCAGATCTCTCCAAATTGATTCAGAGGATTCAGATTCAATTCAGAGAGATTAAAGGGTTTCCTGATTAGATTTGGAGATCTAGCCACCAAACCTCTGCTGAATTCAATCAGGGACCAAAGCTTCACACAGCCCTAGTGCTTATATCTATGTCTTATTGCTGAGTCATGTATCTTCAGCCTCTCATTAAGGTAATTGACCAGCTCTGACAATGAGGCCCCATTCTTTGATTGATGCCTGTGGATTCTTATCTTGATCCTAATTAATTATTTCTTTAATGGTTTGATCTCAAAGGCTGATGAAACTGAAGGTGTCCCAGATTACTGTGGGCAAAAATACAGTGAATTGAATAAACTAATCTGTTGTTGGATTAGTAGAATGTTTATCTTCTTTTATCTTTCCCCATGAACTGATGGCTTCCTTCCCATGATTTTCTCCTTAAAGGTTACCTTGGTTTATTGATGATCAGCTACCAACACTGTGGGCAACTGTGAAGACAGCTGGGAACTGGTGCCTGTAGTCCTGGGCTGAAGATAATTGTGACAAAAGATTTTTTTTTTTAATATTTTCTACCAAGGCTCTGCCAAAAGAGATTTCATCTAGGTTCTCCACTCACTTCACCCCCACCAGGAATTTATTTGATTTGAGGTAATTTCTTGTTTTTCAGAGAATCATCTCAATCTGAGTGAAAACCTGCCACTTCTGAAGCAACTTTGGGCAATTAGATCTCCTCTGCTTGAATGTCAATGGGGAGAAACCATATTTTGTGAGACACTGGAGAAATACTTGGCTCTTTGTTACTGAAGAGTTTCATGGTATTCTTTAAAGATAGTAAAACATTGAGCATGGAGGCAAATATTTATCCTTTGCTTTCCATCACTTTCTTATTCACCCTCCCGTCCTGGAGATATCTTGGAGTAGTTCATTTTCTAGCAAAAGTTAAATTAGTCTTGGCCAGTGGTGCTCAAGCTTTTTGCCCAATGGGATGGATAGGTAGTGCCTGGTTGTTTGTGAGCATGATCCAGCAATGAGGCTATATATGATAATGCCAATCTAGCCATGCAGAAGCACATGGAGGGTAGCCTGACCCCAATTCAGCCTCATGGAGGTGGGGTGGAAAGTAGCCCAGCCCTGATTTGGCTACACAAGGGAAGAAGGGGTTTTATCTGATCCCCCAATCTTGCTGGACAGGGATTGAGAATTTGGCAGCAGGGGGGTGGTAGCATTAATTGCTGTTGCTCTCCTGCCACCAAATTTGGCAGGCAAGGGGGGCATGGCAAAAGGGAACTTATGGTGGGTCTTTACTGCATACCACACAACCAGGGGGAAGAGCTGGACTGGGACTTCTCCAGTCAACTTATGGAGGCACTTAGGTCAAGGGATGTCATTGCCATGGATGACCTAAACTACCCGGATATTTGCTGGGAGGAGCAGACAGTCAGGCCTGACCACTCGCATAGGTTCCTGGCTGTATCACAGGACCTTTATTTTATCCAGGAGGTTCACAGCTCCACTGGGGTAACTCCTTGCTGGACCTGGTCCTGGCCACTGGGGATGACCTTGTGAGGGGACTGCAGCTCTTTGACCACCTGGGTAATAGCGATCATCACCTGCTGGAATTCACTATCCAGTGCAGGGTGTCTAGGGCTTATAGCAAGACTAAAACCTTTGACTTCAGAAGGGCCAACTTCAATGAGCTTCAGAGATTAGTGAGGGAGGCACTGAGGACTCAGAAGGTAGAGGAGATGGGAGTCATGAGAGATGGTCATACCTTAAGGGGGTGATCCTCCAGGCCCAAAGGGTAACAGTCCCTGAGAGAAGCAAAGGGGTAAAAGTGCTCAGAAACCCCCATGGCTCAGCATGGGCATTCAGGAATGCCTAAGGACTAAAAAGGTGACATACAACCAGTGGAAGGGAGGGGCTATCACCAAGGAAGAGTATTCCTCCTCGGCCCATGAGTGTAGGAGGGCTATTAGGAAGGCCAAGCCAGAGGATGAAACTCAGGCTAGTGTCCAGGACTAAGGACAACAAAAAGTCCTTTTCCAAGTACATTGGGAGCAAGAAAGGGTACCAGGCAATGTAGGGCGCAAGACTCAAATGGTAACCTTGTGGTTACACCAGATGAGAAAGCCAATATTTTTAACAGTTTCTTTGCTTCTGTTTTCTTGAACAGGGGCTGGGACTTCCCTCCTACCAGAGGTAGGGACAATTTCAGGGATAGCTCTGTCAGGCCTTGGGTCAGTGCAGATGTAGTTAGGGATCTTCTGGAAGGGCTGAACATTTTTAAATCTGCAGGTCCAGATGCCCTCCACCCAAGCATGCTGAGGGAGCTGGCAGAGGTCATCACAGAGCCCTTGGCCCAGCTGTATGAGCATTCGTGATCATCTGGCCAGGTTCTGGGGGATTGGAAACTAGCTAGTGTGGTCCCCATTTTTAAGAAAGGGAGGAAAGAGGACCCCAGTAACTATAGGGCCCATAAGCCTCACCTTGGTCCTTGGGAAGATCTTGGAGAAAATCATCAAGGAGCATGTCTTTGGGGGCCAGCAGGGGAGATCATGCTCAGGGACATCCAGCATGGGTTCATCAAAGGCAGGTCCTGCCTTACCAACCTGGTTGCCTTTTATGACCAGGTAACTAAATCCTTGGATGATGGTGTCATCATGGACGTAGTCTTTCCAGATGACTGTAGCATTGATTCCTACACATTTGGATGGGTAAAAAAATGGCTGATGGGGCGCACCCAGAGAATAGTGGTGGATGGGTCATACTTAACCTGGTGAAATGTGAGCAGTGGGGTCCCCCAGGGCTCAGTCCTTGGGCCTGCACTGTTTAACATCTTCATCAGTGACTTAGACGAGGGGGTTGAAAGCACATTGTCCAAGTTTGCTGATGAAACTAAGATGTGGGGTGAGGTGGGCACACTTGAAGGGAGAGAGAGGCTGCAACTAGATTTAGACAGACTACAAAAGTGGGCAGATGAGAATAGGATGGGGTTCAATGTAGATAAATGTAGGGTGTTACATCTTGGGAGAAGGAATCCACAGCATACATACAGGCTGGGGAGTTCCCCTCTTGAAAGTACAGAGGCGGAAAGGATCTTGGAGTCATTATTGACTCCAAGATGAACATGAGCTGCCAATGCCAGACTGCAGCCAGCAAGGCCAGCCATACCTTGTCATGCATCCAAAGATGCATCTCAAGCCGGTCCAGAGAGGTGATCCTCCCCCTCTATGAAACAGTGGTCAGGCCACAGTTGGAGTACTGCATCCAGTACTGGGCACCACACATTAAAGAGGATGTGGCCAGCCTGGAGACAGTTCAGAGGAGGGCCATCTGTTTGGTGAGAGGGCACAGGACAGGTCCTATGAGGAGAGACTGAGGGACCTGAACCTGTTCAGCCTCAGCAAGAGGAGGCTGAGGGACGACCTGGTGGCTGCCTACAAACTCATCAGAAGAGATCATCAGCAAATAAGAAGACCCTTATTCTCCCCAGCACCACCTGGGGTGATGATGAACCATGGTAATAAGCTGATGGAGAATAGGTTTATGTTAGAGATCAGGAGGCAATATTTTACAGTTAGGGTGGCCAGAATCTGGAACCAACTTTCTGGGGAAGTGGTCCTCGCCCCTACCTTGGGTAAATTAAAAAAGAGGTTAGATGATTACCTGTCTGGGGTCTTGTGAACCCAGCATTTATTTCTGCACATGGCAGGGGGTCAGGCTAGATGGTCTGTTCAGGTCCCTCCTGACCCTAGCTACTATGAAACTATGAAACTACAATGAAACTATGCTTCTCAAGCAAATCCCAGGATGTCATTCTCCCATTGTACTTCACCTTGGTGAGGCCACAGCTGGAATACTGCATACAGTTTGGGGCTCCACAATTCAAAAAGGATGTGGAGAAGCTTGAGAGAGTGCAGAGGAGAGAAACGTGCATGATCAGAGATCAGGAAAACAGACCTTATGAAGAGAGGCTGAGAGCCATGGGACTCTTCAGCCTGGAAAAGCGCAGGCTCAGGGGCAATCTGATGGCCACCTATAAGTTTATCAGAGGTGTTCACCAGGATCTGGGGGAACATCTGCTCACCAGAGTGCCCCAAGGGATAACAAGATGGAATGGAAACAAACTCCTCCACAACTGATTCAGGCTGGACATAAGGAAGAACTTCTTTACTGTCTGAGTCCCCAAGGTTTGGAATAGACTGCCGCCAAAGGTGATTCAAGCACCCACTTTGAATGCCTTCAAGACACATTTGGATGCTTATCTACCTGGGATCCTATGATCGCTGCTGACTTCCTGCCCCTGGGGCAGGGGGCTGGAATCGATGAACCTCTGGGGTCCCTTCCAGCCCAAATGTTTATGAAATCTATTAAATTTTCCAACCCAAGGGGAGTCCTGCAGCCTGGCTACTGTATGGCTCTGCATGTTGGATTTGACTCACAGGCTGCAGGTAGAGCCCCTCTGGTCTGGGCATACATAATTTGTATACATGTGTTTGAAAATATGTCTCCACATTGGTAAAAGAAAGACTCATGGATGACCACCAGCAGCTACTAGTGTGTGAGGTGCTGCCAGAAATGTGTAAGCTTGGATAAAATCATATTAGTGATGCTTATCCATGCTCCTTGGCTTCCTAAAATAGGTGTTCTTGTGGCATTTTGACACTTTGCTTCCTGGCCAAAAGTACCTGGGTAATATGGGATATTCATAGACCTGAAAATAAATATTACAGTAAGAAAATTTCAGGGGTGAGGGGAAGGAGAAGAGGGAAAGGGACATTGAAGAAGCAAGAATACCATAATTTTAATAGGAGGACAACTAAGGATATTTTTGGGACTGATACAGAGATGATATAAATCAGCATAGTTTCAATAGCCCTCAATAAAGTGAAACTTATTTACACTAAATTCAAATCTATCTTTAACACTTAAAGAGTGTGGGGGGGAAAGGGGAACCATAGAGCAGTATCTTCAACCAGTTATTACTTGGCTTCTGTGTTATACCTCTGTCCCCTGCTCTTTATATTTTGGATTTGTACATTTGGATTGTTAGATCTATGGGATGAGTGGGAAACTATAATGTCTTAAATATTTATCTAGTACTTGAAATGTTGTGGATTCTGTCTCACTAATACACAGACATTTTCTATAGGAAAATAATTTCATCAACATTGTAAATGGTGTCAATTTCAGTAAAAATTTTGCACCTAAAAATCTGTATTTGTATTCAGTGGACAGTGTGAAATATTTTTATCTAGGCTTGGTTTTTTTTTTACTTACAGACAAATATTTTATGATTGAAGCAATTACAGTTTTATAGTATTGAAACATTGCAAAAATAACTTATTTCATTTTTCCTGAATCAAAATGTGTTAGAATTTCTTATTCATGAGAAAACATACATTTTTGCCTTTTGTCTTGACTCAGAATGAAAGCATATTATGAAATTTTGAAACTTGTGTGGAATGCAGATTTTGTTTTCCAGTCACTTTTTATGCTTCCTCTTGGTTGAAGGCAAGTAGGAATGGAGGGACTAAATAATAAGGTTGCTATCTAACATGAATATTTGTCAGAGAAAATTTTGTCAGACAAAATATTGGCAGAAAAAAAATTGGCAGAAAAATCAAGAGGTTTCTAACTGGATCTTAAGGATCTTGGGAATCAGATTCCACAAACAATAGATATACTGCTCCCTGTCACCAAATTAAGGGTTGATAATCAACTGTTATGAAAAAAGAACTTTCTTGGCCTTATTTACAGATTCTATTCTCCCATTTTGCAACTGAAGAAGAAAACAAGACGAAGTTCTGAAATGGGGTCTCCAAGCCACTCTCTGGCTGAGGATTAACTCCTCTCATTCTTTTCTTACTGTGTGGCTGAGTGAAAACAGAGATCCTAAAGAGATATCACAATATCTAATAATATTTGTAAATACAAGACAGTTCAGTATCATAATTTAATTTGGCCTCATTTTAACTATTAACCAGGAAGAGGTTGGAGACTTGACTCAGGCAAGGGGAAAGATACTTATAGATGAATAGTTGTTGAACATACTTAATTTTGCGGTATTAGAATACCAAGATCTGACTGAATCCAAATATTAGCTTTTCTACTCAATCCATGGCAGAGACTTACCATTTTTTCAGATGAAGGAACTAAAAGTCTGTCTTTTTGTTAGGTATGAGGCAGTATATATTTCATATGGTCTTTGAATAATTGGTGACAGAAGCTGCAGTACATTTTAATCTTTATCTAAAAATATGCCGTGAACAACAAAACTAAACCTTTTTCCTTGCTCTTTTATTTACTGACACTGCTCTTGACAAATTACATCTAATTAAACAAAGTCTGAAGTCTGCAAACAGCAAAAAAATGTTAGAAAGGATTTATGAATAAATCACTCTGCTTATTTTATATCTCTTTAGCATTTGATTTGAGCAACTACAGTAGCTACTATTTCTTGCAGGTCACAACATTCATGAAAATCTACAGTGTTTACTTCAAATCCTTCTCATTTTAGCACATGGGTGCTGATTCTTATCACTTCAGATGTTGTGTTAAAAATCAAACAGCTCCATCTATCTTGCATCCTTTCTTTATATCTCAGTTTACTGGCTATATTAGTACTTTTGAGAGAAGAGAATAGCCTAAAAGAAAGTGAGACACTATGGCAAGTCTATGTATGTAAATGTAGTACATTATGTGCATATGAAAAAAAAATTAACTATCTAACTACCATCTCCCATTCAATAAAAGCTGGATATTTATTTCCTTTGAGCATCTTTGAAACACCCATGGTTCACGCCAAATTTATTGTTTGGCTTATATCCCACATTAGCTCCCTGGCATCACTGGAATAATATATATTATAATTCAATATGGATTATGGCCTTTTATAGAGAAGTGGTGAGGTACTGCAGATAAGTGGTAAATGATTGTTATAAAAAAACAAAGAATGCAAGAAAAGCTTAATTGTTAGAGATATATGGGGCAGCAAATCTTGTTTTCTGAAGTGTGCTTGTTTTAAAAGCATAGAGTTGTAAGTTTTCATTTTTGTTTTTAATTTGGTACACCAAAGGGTTTATGAAGACAGAAGAATCCATAAATAATGCTTAGGTCCTAGGCAGCCTGCCATTCTGACAGCATACTTTATAAACAACCATAAATAACATTCACTGCAGCATATCAGAGACAATTATACCACGCCATCAGCCCCATTGTTTTGATTTACTGGGGTCTTTGAAGCAAAAGAAAGACTTACCTGTCATGCCTAACTGCAAAGTGCTAATATGGTTGATATTTGTTTCTCAAGGGCTCATTATGTTTGACTCCTTTTTTTTATATTTTGTTTGTTTTATGTTTCAAAATATGGGGAAAATGTACCTAAATATTTTTTTCTGAATCATAGTATATTCAATATAAATGGTGTGTAAGAGTTCATTTCATGATATTACTCTATACTATAGGACTCCAGAAGACACCATGAGTACTTTCCTAAAAAAAAAAAAAGAGGGTAAAAATTGTCCAGTCTTAGAAGAGCAACTTGGAACTGTATCAAATGATATGGAGAGATAATGCAGAAGTAGTAGAGTATGGGAGAAAAAAAGGAAAGAATAACATTCATAAGATAATATATTTATCAAGTGCTTAATTACAGGTTGTACTGAATTAGGACCAGGAAGTTCATTTGTACAATGGTCATTAAGAAATGCTTCAGGGAAAACTGCCCCCCCCACCATGAACCAGTTATGGATTCTTACATATTGATTGGGGGAAGAGAAAATTATTGATTTAAGTAGATATTTGGTAGATCCTATTCATAACACACAGGCAGATCAAAATCAAAACATGCACAATACTGTTCATTGAACTCCATCTCATCGGACCTGATAATTTGCTTTTCTGAAGTAGCAGAAATCCCAGAAAGGCCTTAATGTTGCTTTCTAGAACATGTATCAGTTAGTCTTTAGGTTTAATTAAAGGTTAGTCTTAGTCTAAAGCAGAAGGCAGGGTAGGCTCACCTTTAGAGTTGGTCTCTAAGAAGTTAGTCATTAAGGTGTCATCCTGCCATATTTAGACTCATGGTTCTCCACCTTTTCAGCTTCAAGGCACTCCTCCATAACTTTTCTGAATTTTGTGGCACCACAAATCACTGACCTAGAACTTAAATTCAGAAAAGATATGGAGGAAACCTTAGGAAGGAAAGGTTGAGAACCACTGGTCTAGCTGGTACCAAGTAAAGGGCAGAGGAGAAAGGACCTCGCTGCTGTCTGGAGAAGTGTTCTGCTTGTTCTGCTACCTCATGCCTGTCCTAGTCCCTATCTGAAGGGGCAAGGGGGCCTCTGCTACTGAGGCTGCTCCTGTGGGGTCTTGCACACCAATGACTATCCTGCATCCCTTTTCACCAGCCCCAGGAGCATGGGAGGAGTGGTGAGGATGAGCTGGGTGGCAAAGCATGGCTATGGCCCCATTTCTGCTCACCTATCTGCCTGCCCAGGCCCACCTATAACATAGTGAACTACTGGGACCATGGGAGAAACTGTCACAGGGGATGCTTGGAGGGGTGGAGGAGGTCATCAGTTCTCAGAAAAGCAGCTGCAGGCACTTCTGGGCTAATTGGGGCAGGTGCAGGGCACTAGATTGGTTGGCAGGGCAAGGTGTGGAGGAATAGCACTTAAATCCTCACACGGGATCTGTGTGGGCTCTTATGGCACCCTGATAGAGAATCATTGTATTAGAAAAATCACTTTTCCAAAGAAGGACTGGCACTTAAGTCATGGTTATACTAATGGAGATATGCTGACACAGGAGGTCTGCTAGAGAATATTGGGTTTCAAATAAGAACTTGTCCCAGGAAGAAAAGCTTTGCTTTGGGTTGAAGTTACCTTGGATTGGAGTAAGGGGAGGAAGCAGGGGATTCCTGGGCTAGATCCATCTGAGGTTGTATAGTTGCAGCCTTCCCCTCTTTAATGGACCTTAACTTGTTTTACTGTGGTGTCCTTTTGTAAACTGGGGTTTCTACTACTGTAATATGCACAATTAGTAATGTTGGTTCAAAAGAAAATGTAGAGACAAAACACTTGGGTCACTGATTAAAATCAATCCTACTCATGTGATCTTGGAACATGAGATAGAATAATTATGCTCCTTGTAACATTTTTTTTAATATTAACCTTTCCTTTGCTTGTAACCTCCTTCCTCCTTGCTTCATGCTATCAAACTTTCAACCCAGCATCTCTTAAAACAGCCAGTAGAGGTTGCAACTCAGAATAAAATGTTGTCACCTGGAAGGTTGGACACCTTCAGTGGCAGTGGTCCTTTGAAGTTGAAGATGATGTCTGTCAGGCTTGATGGGTCCTCAGGTGACTGAGGAGCCCAATTCTGGATACACACATTCTTCATCAATGGGGGCATGTTGTTGCACAGGGGAGTGAGATTTGCAGGCCCATGTTGGTCTCCTTCTTCTTCCTCAACCGCCATTGTTCCACCTCAGTATTGAGTTGTTGGGCCTTGAAGTGGTGCATGCCTTGGTGGACTGGGTAGCACTATGCCAAATGTTCAGCAGCTTGCTCCTCCCAGCAGTTGATCTCGATGCCTCCGTGCTTGAGGGCAACCTTGAGTGTGTCTTTGTACCATTTTCTTTGGCTGCCCTTTGAGTGTTGGCCAATGGAGAGCTAGCAGAAGAGAATCTGGTGAGAGAGGCAGTTCTTGGACATCTGGATACAGTAGTCCATCCATTGGAGTTGATTTCTCAAGAGCAAGGCTTTGATTATGGTGGATGCAGCTTCATGGAGGACATTCATGCTGGTCTGGCAGTCCTCTCATTTGATCCCCAGGATCCAATGCAAGCACCGTTGGTGAAAGCTCTCAAAGGTCTTAAATGGCATTGGCAGATGGTCCAGGTTTCACTGCAGTGGAGGAGGGTGGTCAGCACAACAGCCTTGTAAACCAGGACCTTTGTCAACTTCAAAAGGTCTCTATTTTTGAAGACCTGTTGTTGCAGCTTAAAGAAGGTGGAACAGGCATAGTTGACCCAATGCTAGACTTTTTCATTGATGGTAGCCTGTTGAGAGAGGTGGCTGCTGAGATCCAGAAAGTGCTCCATGTACTCCCAAGCTTCCCCATCTACATAGGTAGTGCAAGGGATGTTCAGCTGGCCTGGGTTTGGTTGGTGGAGAGCCTACATCTTGGTAACATTCAAGGACAGGCCAAGTCTCTCATATGAAATGTTGAAGAGATCTAAGTTTGCTTGCACATCCTGTGCAGAGTGAGCCAGAGCGGTAGCAATTGTCTGCAAACTGAAGGTCATGGATGTCTTTGGTGGTGAGTTTTGTTTTTGCTTGGAAGTGCCCAAAATTGAAAAGCTTCCTGTCCAGTTGATACTGGATGCTGATGCTGGATGATAGATCATCTCAGATGAGTTGGATGATGATGGTCGGGTAGATGGTGAACAGGGTGGGCGCGATCACACAACCTTGTTTGACCCCAGTCTGGATGCAGAAGGCATCAGTTTCAGATCTTTCACGCAAGACAGTAGTGGTCATATCGTCATGGAGGAGACTTAGCATGATGACAAACTTCACCAGAGAGCTAAGGCATTGGAGGATGGTCCATAGAGCTTCATGATCTAAGGAACTGAATGCCTTGGTCAGATCAATGAAGGTGAGGAATATTTCTTGATTTTGTTCCTGACCTCCTTTTGCTGGACACCCTAACAGTACACTCAATAGGTTATTCAATAGTCATTCAATAAGTTGCACTCACTATTTCATTTGTCTTCAGGGAAACAAGAAGTGGGTGGAGAGACAGGGTGCATTAGAAATGGATGGCATTCTTATAAGAGGTCTGTGCTGCAATTCCAGGACATGGTGAACTGTATGTAAACAAACACTGGATTATGGTATAGACTGAAACTACCTCATATACATCTCAATGAGATTCCTTACCCTACTTGGTTTTTAGGCAGTTTTAGGAGAAGAGGAGCTAGTCTTGTTTTAATAGAGCTAAACTACAGATGGCAATTATGATGCACCTACCTGAAATTACTCTGCAGTTTAATTAGCTGAAGTATCTTTTTGCTTTTGTCACATACTTCATTGTTCAGTTTTTCACTTGAAAACACTATACTTCCAAGATGAACAAAGTATATTCTTTACTTTGGATGAAAGCCATTTTTAAAAATGAAAATGTATTATCCATGCGTATAAATTTTAAGGCTGGTGCCATTCTAATGTAATAAGGAATAAGCATTTCAACATATTAACCAGCCTACACTACATAAGGCACAGAAACCAGAATTTTTTAATGAAAATATTGTTTTCATGTGGTTTGCTTAACTATCCATGTTATTTATAGATACTTTCATCAAAACAAGCTGATCTTTTGTCTTCCAGGAAGTTTGTGGCAGTAAAAGAGTATAATTCAACAAATTAATGCAAATAAATTGCTATTAGATGGTGGCCATCTGGAGAAAAAGCAATACCACAAGGAAAGATTCATCAAATGGATTTTAAGACATTGTGTCTAGTAGATTATTTTAAACTGTCCATTTTATACTCAGATGCTTATGTTTTTCCAAGAAGGTTTGAATTTGTGTGAGAATGCAAAATAATTACTTTGCTTTATAAATCAGCAATCTATATTGTTTATAAGTACTCAGCTAACTTTAACAGCTGTCAAACCTGATATTATTGAGAATTATTTTTACATAGACTTCTCATCTTTTTCAGACCTCATCAAATATTTCAGTGTATTGGCCATGTTGAATAGAGCTTACAAAAATATTAGTTGAACAATGATGGTATTGAAAATTAGGTTGACTAATGAAATGGGACAGATTTACATGCCTTGACAAAGAGGAATCTTAGATAATTACCAATGTGCACTTTGGGTTTAATCTCTTGGATTCCACTGTGATTCATAAGCAAACCAATCAATTTGTCTGATAAGTTAAAGCAGTGACTCTGTTTTACTTTCAGATAATGTTTCTGCTTACAAAATAGACAGATATGAATTGACAGCATGCATGATTACATTTAAAAAAAAAACCTGACAAGGCTTATGATTAAATAGATTGAGCCTTACCTCTTTTTCATTTGGCATGCTGCTGTATGCACTTGAACATAAGCTTTGAATTGTGCAAGATATTCCCATGGGATTCTTCCTTAGCATACACCATGTTTAATCTTTTATATCTAAGACTTTTCCCCCAGATGGTTTTCTGCATTGTGCATATTCATTGTAATTTCTCTGAACATAAGCATTTAATCACTTACCTATAAAATGAATCAAGAGTTTCCATGCAACTGTTTTGTACTGAAGGTTGCAATTTAAGGGGAATTTTGACAGTTTCTCAGTTTGAGATATGGAGGTACAAGTGTGCTGACTTTCCATTGATACAAACCCATCCAGATTTTCATTAGCCTATCGAATCCAAGTTGAAATATGTGTATCTGGAGTCAGTCAGTTGACTTAAGTCAATCTAGTCATCTGGATCAACTAAATACAACTCTATCTGGCCAAAGGAAGAAAAAAGTTGAATTTATATACACAATTATATGTATATAAAGAAAATAATTACCTATGGAATGAAATGCAGGTATTTTATGCCTTCAAATTAAATTAATCATGGCTTTTTTGGTGGTTAGCAGACTATATTTCTAATATATTATGAAATATCAATGAACCTGTAACACAGTGGCATATTTTCACGTGTTAATTCTAGATAAATAGTGATGATTGACTGTCCTGTTCCTTAAAGCAATAACTGCCTCAATATCACAGGAACATGCACAGATCATGTTAGGTACTGACAGTCATTCACATTCAGTAACTTCACTGGGAATTCCTACCACCTCACAAAATGGGGCCTTAGCTGTTGAAAATATGTACATTTAAATACAAATAATGTGCTTGGTGCAATCATACACTGAAGCTGGATTAGTCCAGCCAAAATACAATGCAGGCTGCATCTTTCCCAGAGAACCAAGAGAAACAATTCTATCAGAAATAGTAAAATAACTTCTTCTTTTTTTTTTTTTTTTTTTTTTTTTTGCCCCTGGCATATGATTTAGAAAAAGAAATGCTCTAAAAACAATCTCCTTTTTTTCCTACAATATTGGTGTGAATGATATTCTAGCCAAAAAAAAAAAAAAGGTATTAAGGGGTGGCACTGCCTAGCAATGATAAGTCAAAATTGCCTGTAGGAAGTGCAAATCACTTAAGAAATTTATCATAATATATTTTGACAAATTAATTTAGAAGATAAAATATTTAAAAGAATATTGGGGGAAAAACAGGGTGGGGATTAAAAAGTGTCTTTCTTCACAAAATATCTTCTTTTTTGGTTTATGTTTAATTTTCTCTAAATAGGTATTATTTGACTAAAAGGTCAAATAAATAGGTGGTAATAATTTAGATCCCAGTTCCAGATTAATGCCAGTAACAAAAAACTCGCTGAGATGCATATCCTTAGAGATATGTAGAAAGTTATAATGTCTGAAGTGAGAAAGTGAGAATGTTTTTTTTTATGTATGGGCTGTTTTATCTTTCCAGGTATATGGCAAGATTGTTAGGCTTTACTTGGTCTCAGTAGTGAGGAGTAAGGAAAACTATGCTTCCGTTACTTCAGTAGTCATTTGTGACTCAACTTAGGAAAAAGGGAACTATTTTTCCAAAACTCCCTGGTGCATGGACAGGAAGGAACAGAGTAATGAAGGACAAGATATGAGAGAAGCCCTGACTATAAATTACTCATTCACTAAGAACAGTAGCCAGCCAGGTGTACAGCATCAAGTAACTAATGAGTAATGGTGAAGTAGATGGATCAGGGTATGCTTTTAAAGCATCTATCTCCTATACTGGTAACAGTGCACCTGTGGCAGCATAGAAGGGAGGGCTAACTGGAAAAAGAGAAGTATCTTAATGAGCTGATTTTCTCCTTGGGCAGCTTGCCTATGCACTGCCTCTTGTATAGGACAGATGGTAAAGTTGGAACTTAGCCTATAAGGAGAAAAGCTAGAAGAAAGGGTAACTGCTCCTGTAAATGAAGGAGAAAAGTCTTTTCCCCTAGCACCATACATTTAAAAGTAAATTAATTATAAATTATTCTTTATAGTTCAACAAATTCTGAATGATAGTAAAAATTCTTTATGTTGGTGGAATTCAGTAATGATGCCAAAGATTCAGCAAAGAGCAGAACTTCAGTTCTTATTTGAAACTTGGATTAAATTCTATTATAAACCAATGGAAATTACATACCTGGGTATTCTAATTGAAGTGATGAAAATGAAGAAAGATGCAGGCCACTGTTGGAGTTGGAAAAGATGGGTATTACTGGGATAATGTTTTTCCACCCCAAATTGACAACATGTCATTTCAGAAAGTATTTGCTTATAAAAGTAGTTGAAATAGAAGCCAGTACCCATGAAGAAAAAAATATTTCTAAGCAGTATAAAAAAGCAGGCATGACAGTTAAGGAATTGGGGAATGCCACTTAAAAAGCATGAGAGTATGATAGACACATCTGTATAATTAGCATGCAAGAAATCATCCAAGGAAGAAAAGATCATACAGTGAGAAAGTGAATCAGGTTAGAGGAAGGCACTACTATTAAAGCAGATTTACACTTCAGGCAAAGGTGTTGCTACAGTTACTTCAGCAGTTTGTAACTATGTAGCTACTGTAAGAGTACCAATGCAGCCATGACAGAATGGAGCTCAGGGAGAGTTAACTGCCCAAATACGATTTTGGTGAGTTTTGAAGCTGAGGATGAACCACACGCCATACAGCACATACTATTTTTTACAAAAACGCAGCTGCTGGAAATTGTGTGTGGGAAATATGTCAAGAGCAGTTTCTGCTGCTTGCTTAACAAAACAAAGGTGAATTACCATGTGATCCACAGGAAGCAGAATAATGAGCACATTTGACACCGTCACTGCTGCTATTCAGTTACCACAAGGAAAGATCTTTTTTCTCTTCTTTCTACTTCTCCCCAAAAATGCAAGGTGTGTATCTTATTTGTGGGTATGTAGCATGCAATAAAACATGATATATTGAAGACATCATTTGCTTGGGTTTTCCCAAATCATGTGCTCAAGTGACCATGGTGAAGAATGTAGAAGTGCAACTTTGGCAGTAGTGACTAAGAGATGATCAAGTACCGAATCCTGAGGGAAGGAAGGAAGGAAGGAAGGAAGGAAAAGCGCAAAGTAAGGACCCTGGGCTTCAAAAAAGAAGACTCAATTCACTCAGGGACTGATGAACAGGATACCCTGTCTGAGGTAGAAAGGAGTCCAGGAGAGCTGGCTGTGCTTTTTTAAAACCTTTCAGAAGGCACAGGAAAGGACCACACCAATGCCCGGGAAATGTAGCAAGTATGGCAGAAAACCAGCATGGCTTAGCAGAGAACTCAATGAGCTAAAACACAAAAAGGGAGTTTACAAAGAAATGGAAACTTGGACAAATGACTAGGAAGGAGTATAAGAGTCATGGCTGACTGGTGCACCTTAGTCAGGTGGGGCACATGCCCTCCCCACCAACCAGTCAGCAACCAGGGGGAGTCCTGCTGCAGCCAATCTCACCAACTGGAGAGGGGTTCCCTCCACAGCCAGTCTCACTGACCAATAAGCAGCCATGGCAGCCCTGGAAGTGGCCATGGTGCTTCATCTGGCGCTCCCACTCTCTGGCTGGCGCTTCTGGGGCGGCGGGGGAAGCACCAGTGCTCCTGCTTATCACCTAAGTGGGGTGAGTGGCCTGTCAGGGTGTACCAGTGCTCTCAGAGGGTGAACATGCACCCCCTACACATTGCCACTGATAAGACTATTGCTTAGGCATTCAGGGATGAAATCAGAAAGGCCAAAGTGCAATTAAAGTTGCAGTTAGCAAAGGATGTGAAGGCTAATGATAAGGGTTTCTACATGTTTCCCAGCAACCAGAGGGAGATTATAGAAAATGTGGGTCCCTTCCTGAGTGGGGGAGGTAACTTAGTGACATAAGATATGGAAAAGGCCTCATTGCCTTTTTCACCTCAGTTTTGAAAGTTAAGGTCCTCTTCCAGACTAATGCATCTAGCAGCACAGTTTGGGGAAGGAGGAGAGCACCAGACAGTGGCAAAAAAACAGGTTAGGAAATATTTATAAAAATTAGATGTAGAAAAACAAGGGGAAATGCAAAGAGCTGCACCCAGGGAGGAAAAATGTCCAGCACACCTACTGCCTAGGAAATGACCTGCTTGGTAGTATGGAAGCGGAAAGGGATCTCAGAGTCTTAGTGGATTCCAAGATGAACATGAGTTGTCAGTGTGACAAAGTCATCAGAAAAGCTAACTGCACTTTATTATTCATCAGCAGATGCATGACAAACAGAACCAAGGAGGTGATACTTCCCATCTATAGAGCACTGGTCAGACCGCAGTTGGAATACTGCATGCAGTTTTGGGTGCCACACTTCAAGAGGGATGTGGATAACTTGGAGGGGGTCCAGAGGAGGGCCACTCATATGGTTAAGGGCTTGCAGGGCAAGCCCTATGAGGAGAGACTAAGGCACCTGGACCTCTTCAGCCTCCACAAGAGAAGGCTGAGAGGTGACCTTGTGGCTGCCTATAAATTCATCATGGGGGCACAGAAGGGAATGCGTGAGGCTCTACTCACCAAGGTGCCTCTAAAGGTCACAAGAAATAATGGCCACAAGCTAGCAGAGAGCAAATTTAGACTGGACATTAGGAGGAACTTCTTCACAGTTAGAGTGGCCAAAATCTGGAATGGGCTCCCAAGGGAGGTAGTGTTCTCCCCTACCCTAGGGGTCTTCAAGAGAAGGTTGGATGGGCATCTGGCTGGGGTCACCTGAACCCAGCACTTTCCTTCCTATGCAGGGGGTCAATGATCTTTTGAGGTCCCTTCTGACCCTAACTTCTATGAATCTATAAATCTGTGAAAGTCCATAGGGGTGGATGGGATGCACCAAAGAGTACTGAGGGGCCAGTATGATTGCAGAATCACTAAGCATTATCTTTGAAAAATTAAGGCAATCAGGAGAGGTCCTGGACAATTGAAAAGGGGGCAAATAATAGTGACCATCTTTAAGAATGGGAAAAAGGAGGATCTGGGAAACTGCATATCAGTCAACCTCACCTGAGTCCCTGAAAATGTCAAGAAGCAGGTCCTCAAGGAATTGATTTCTAAACACCTGGAGAACGTAACTAAGGATAGCCAGCATGGATTAATCAAGGGCAAATCATGCCTGAACAACCTGATTGCCTTCTGTGACAAGATGACTATCTCTGTGGATGAAGGGAGAGCAATGGAAGTGATATACCTTGATTTTATTAAGGCTTTTGATATGGTTTCTCACCACATTCTTGCAAGCAAATGAAGGAAGTATGGGTTGGATGAATGAATTGTAAGGTGGATAGAAAACTGGCTGGATATTGGGCTTAAAGTGTTGTAATAAGTAGCTTGATCTCTAGTTGGCAGCCAGTTGGCATGCGCCAGCGTTTGGTCCTGGGACTGTTTTTTTCAAGATGGTTCATCAACAATCTGGAAGATAGGATGGGGAAGCTTGAAGATGACACCAAGCTGGGGGGAGTAGTAAATATGCTTGAGGGTAGGGTTAGGATTCAGAAAGCCCTTGACTAATTTGAAGATTGGGCCACAAGCAATTTCATTAAGTTCAGTAAGGACAAATGCAAAGTCCTGCAGTTAGGGCAGAAAAATCCCATTCAGTGGTACAGTCTGGAGACCTGATGGCTAAGCAGCAGCTCTGCAGGAAAGCAGATTGGGTTTAGAGTGGACAATAACCTGAATATGAGTTAACAGTATGCCCTTGTTGCTAAGAAGGCTAATGACATACTGGTCTGCATTGGTAGGAGTGTTGCCTGCAGATCAAGGGAAGTGATTCTTCTCCTGTATTCCGCACTGATGAGGCCACATCTGGAATTCTGGCAAAGAGTCCAGCAGAAGGCTACACAAATGGTTAGAGGGACAGGGAACATGACTTAGGAGAAGAGGCAGAGGAAAATGGGTTTATTTAGTATGGAGAAGAGAAGACTAAGGGGAGATGTTCAAAAAGGATAGAGCTCAACTGTTCTTAGTGGTAGCAGGTGGCAGAACATGGAGTGATGGTCTCAAGATGCAGCAAGGGAATTTTAGATTAGATATTAGGAAAAAACTCTCTCATGAGGGGGGTAGTAAAATGCTGGAACAGATTACCCAGAGAGGTTGAGGAATCTCCATCCTCAGAGGTTTTTATGATCCATATAAAACCTTGCCTGGGGTGATATAGTTGGAGATGATCCTGCTTTGGACTAGATGACCTTCTAAGGTCCCTGCCAACCCTAATTTTGTATTATTCTATTATTATTGGAAGCAGCATTGTGTGGCCAGATTGGCTGTCATATAGTAGATAACATTGTCCTCCAGAGGAAAAAAAAAACAGTAAGGGCAAAAAAAATCTCTTACAGAGGCTTTAATAGCATGCAAGATACACATTTTATACTTAATCACTGATTTGTGTTTCTGTGGATGGTTGGACTTTGATGCCTTTTTTCTTCTGAATCCAAGTCTAAGCCCCCTCTACACATTATATGTATTTTGCTATTTGAAACAGCTACACAGACAAAGTAGCTATCACAAGATAAAAAGCTCCAACCAGCTATAAAATTGGACCTCAAAATGTGTACTAACTTCATAGGTGGTTGCTATCAAAGTTTAATTAGCATATGCAACAGTTTCCCCTATGCCTGGGAGCCCCATCAGCTGACAGGGCTCCCAGCCACAGGGGTGCAAGCCCTGAGTCCTGGGGACTTCAGATGCATAATATTCTTGGCCCACATTGGGCTCTTGGTTCTGGCTGCACCTCATCTGGAGCTGGGACCCATAGACCCCACAACTGATGGGGCTCTGGGTCCCAGCTGCACCAGAAGGCATGAGGCAAATCCAGGACCCAGAGCTCCATGAGTGGCAGAGTCTCTGTGTCTGAGCTACATGCAGCCAGGATCCAGAGCCTCATCATCTGTCTGTACCCTTGGTCCCAGCTGTGCGTTACCCCATGACTGGGAGTCCCTCAGAAAAGGAAGCTTCCACTTATGAGTGCCTGATTTTTCCAGATTCTGGGGAAAACCAGGATTGGGCTTCCTCTAAACTGAGAATAAGTTGTGATTGGTTCTATTGTGAAATCCCACAATCACACCTCCTTCCATGCATATGGCATAAGGCTTATGGATCATGCATTAAATCCAATAGTCTCGTTACCTCCCTGTGAAGAGGGGGTACTAGAAACAGCTAAGATTTCCTTTAAGTGATTTTTACCTGATATCTTTTCCTAAATATCAGTTCTTCCTTTCTCTCTGGTTCTGAACAAAGCTTTTCCTATCTAAGATTGCATGATAGTGTCATTAAGTATTAACCATTGTAAGGTTAGTGGCAAAAATTAAATAGGTAAAAGGAATCTGGCTTTTCTTTTTGATTTATGACCAAGGTGACCAGTGACCAGGGAACCGGTGAACAGGTTAAGCCATTTGCAGGCAGTTGGTGGGGGCAAGAGGAGGAAGAGGAGAGAAACCAGGCACCAGATCCTGCCCAGAGAAGATAAATGATCCAGCTTCCTGTGCCTTTAGTTTGCTGAGTGTTTGTTTGGTGGGCTGTGTGTATTTAAGGCATGTGCTCTGAGAAGCCAGGAGTGATTGCTGACTGCTGAGTGATTGCTGGTTGTTGATTGATTTCAGAGTAATTGCTGCCTGGACCTCACAGAAGCCTTTGCAAGTGGGTAGAGCCAGTCCAGGCCCAGCAGGGTATAAAAGGAGACTCCCTAGGTGACCAGGGACCCAGTGACCAAGAAGCCAGTGAACAGGGGCTGCAAACAGGGTAAGCAGTTTGCAGGCCAGAGCTGAGGACAGCTTGTGAGCCCTACAGCCCCTTCCTCCCCTGGCCTGTCCTTTTTTTGAGGGGCAAGTCTTTCAGCTTGGTGTAAAATAGCTGGAGAAGGGGGGAAGCGGGAAGGAACCTGCACTAGATTAATGGGGCCAATGAGAAATAAACAGGCCAGTTCCAGGCAAGTTCTCTAGGGAAGGTATGCTTGGAAGAAGGCAGATTAAGAGACCCAGGGAAATGATTGGAGGACATCGCAGTGCCAGAGCCACTGTCACTGCCTCTGCTTGCACCTGTGAGGCTTCTGTCCAGACAGGACCACTCAATATTGATGCTTACACCCAAGGCCAGGTTTGGCACTGGGGGGACTGTGGCTTACAGATTCCTTTCAGTGATGGACAGATTGGGGAGTGCTTTTGGTGTGAGTGGTGCCTCCTGGGAACAGGCAAGATAATTACAGGAGAAGGAAGTGAGGCTCCAAAGTATCATCTGCCATGAGGCATTCATTGATTCAATGCTGGAGGAGACCTCCAGGACTGTGGAGGAAGAAATGCCAGACACATCACTAGAGAAGTGGACATGGACACCCAAGAGGGTGGAAGCTGGAGGTTTGTTATTTCTGGCAGCCAGCTGAGATCTTCACCTCTGCCTGCAGTCATTAATCTGAGAACAAATATGCAGCTGTAGCAGCAGAGAGGGAGGAGGATGTTTCATTGGTGGAAGAAAATAGGCCAGCCCTCACCAAGTTAGGAAGGAACAAGCTGCCACAAGAAAAAGCGATAGGCAATAGTGGTTGGAGACTCCCATTTGTGGGGGATGGAGGGAGGCATCTGCCAACTTGACCTGTTGTATCTGGATGTCTGCTGCTTGCCCAGAGCCCAGAGCCCAGAGCCAAGATCTGAGATGTCACAGAGGGACTACCGAGGCTCTGACTGCTACCCCATGCTGCTCATCCATGTGGGCACCAATGATACTGTCAGGGGAGACCCTAAACATATCAAGAGTGACTATAGGGTCTGGGTGCAATGTTGAGGCGCTATTGGGCTCACAGTGTGTTCTCATCAATCCTCCTGGTCAGGAGAAAAGGACCAGGCAGGAACAGGTGCATCCTGCAGATCAACACCTGGCTGAGCAGGTGGTATCACCAGAAGGGATTTGGCTTCTTTGACCATGGGATGTTGTTCCAAGAAGAAGGATTGCTGGGAAGAGATGGGATCCACCTGATGAAGAGACGAAAGAGCGTCTTCATAGACAGGCTCGCTGACCTAGCGAGGAGGGCTTTAAACTAAGTTCACTGGGGGATAGAGATTAAATCCCTGAGGTAAGTGGGGAAGTGGGAGACCTAGAGGAAGAGCAAGAAGGAAGGGGCAACAAAGGAGGTGCTCTCATACTTCGTGAGAAACCAGGGCAATCAACTAGTTATCTCAGGTGTCTGTACACAAATGCATGGAGCCTAGGAAACAATCATGAAGATTGGGAGTCCTTGCACAGTCACAGAACTTTGATGTGATTGGAATAACAGAGATCTGGTGGGATAGCTCATGTGACTGGAGCACTGTCATGGATGGGTACAAGCTGCTCAGGAAGGACAAGCAGAGGAGAAGAGGAGGAGGAGTTTAACTTTATGTAAAACAGCCATATGATTACTTAGAGCTCAGTATGAAGTTGGAGATAGGCCTGTTGAGAGTCTTTGGGTTAAGGTCAGAGCAACAAGGGTGAAGTCATGGTGGAGGTCTGCTATAGACCACTAGACCAGGAGGAAGTGGTGGATGAGGCTTTCTTCAAACAGGTAGTGGACATTTCCTAGTCACAGGCCCTTGCTCTCATGGGAGACTTCAATGATGCTGACACCTGGTAGGTGGGCAATACAGCAGTGCGCAGGCAATCCAGGAAGTTTTTGGACAGTATTGGGGACAACCTCCTGGTGCAAGTGCTGGAGTGGCAAATTAGGGGGCATGCTATTCTTGACCTGCTGCTCACAAACAGAGAAGAATTGGTGAAGAATGTAGTAGTGGATGGCAATTTGGGCAGCAGTGACCATGAGATGATTGAGTTCAGGATCCTGAGGAAAGGAAGGATGGAGAACAGCAGAGTAAGGGCCCTGAACTTCAAAAAACACATTTTGATTCACTCGGGGAACTTATGGGCAGGATCTCCTGGGAAGCCAGACTGAGGGAGAGTGGAGTCCAGAAGAGCTGGCTGTACTTCAAAGAAGTCTTATTGAGAGTTCAGGAACAAACCATCCTAATACACAAGGAGACTAGCAATTATGGCAGAAGACCAGCTTGGCTTAGCAGGGAACTCTTCACTAAACTAAATCATAGTTACAAGACGGATTGCAAGAAGGTAACAAGAAGGGTTTCTACATGTATGTCAGTAGCAAGAGGAGGATCAGGGAAAGTGTGGGTCCCTTACTGAATGGGGGAGGCAACCTCATGATAGAGGATGCAGAAAAGGCCGAAGTGCTCAATGACTTTTTTGCCTCAGTCTTCACAGGCAAGATCAGCTCCCAAACTACAGCACCAGGTAGCACAGTTTGGAGAGGAGGTGAGCAGCCTTCAGTGGTGAAAGAACAGGTTAGGGACTACATAGAAAACAAGTCCATGGGGCCAGATGGGATGCACCCAAGGGTGCTGAGGGAGTCAACTAATGTGATTGCAGAGTCATTGGCCACCATCTTTGAAAACTCATGGCAATCAGGAGAGGTCTATAGACCAGTCAGCCTCACCTCAGTCCCTGCAAAAAATCACGGAGCAGATCCTCAAGGAATCCATTTCTAAGCACTTGGAGGAGAAAAAGGTTATTAGGAACAGTCAGCATGGATTCACCAGGGGCAAGTCATGACTGACCAACCCGATTGCCTTCTATGATGAGATGACTGGCTCTGTGGATGTGGGGACACTGGTGGATGAGGTGTACCTTGATCTTTAGCAAGGCTTTTGATATGGTCTCCCACAACATTCTCACAGGCAAGCTAAGGAAGTATGGACTGGATGAATGGACTGTAAGGACAGAAAAGCTGGAGCATCAGAGTCAGAGAGTAGTAATCAATGACTTAATGTCTAGTTGGCAGCCAATATCAAGTGGAGTGCCCCAGGGGTTAGTCCTGGGTCCAGTTTTATTCAATGTCTTCATCAACAAACTGGAAGGTGGCAAAGAATGCACCTTCAGCAAGTCTGCAGATGGCATCAACCTGAGGGGAGTAGTAGATGTGCTGGTTTTGTAATCAGGGTTGTCTTCTATTTGAGTAAATATGATAGTACAGAAAGGCAGTGAGGATTGATTTAACATTTGGAGAGATTTTGAAATCTCTGAGTGGGTGGTGCTGTTAGAAGTGTCAGTTCCTGTAATTATTTTGTAAGAAATCTTTATATTCAAAATTGTGGAAAGGTCCATGGTCCTGATTTAACACATTTAAGGATCTGCTTAATTTAAAGCAACTGATTATATTATAATCATGTATACAGAAGAAAGCCATAAGTAAAGGAAAGTTCTTATTTCCTGTCCACCAGATTCAAAACAGAAACCTGGAGATGGTAGTGATATTTGTAGCTTGGATCTCTCAAAAATAAGGAATGGCACATTACTTTTGTATTGTATTAATTTACACACATTGATCTTTGCATTCTTTTGAGTTAACAAGAAATGTATGTTTCTGTTGAAAGCAATTGTGTCCTTATCACAAGCATCTTTTCTCTATCTCTCTGTGAAACTTCAGTTGTCTGACAAGTAGTGCTGAGACAAGAAGACAATATGGATATGGTACTATAATATAGTAGTAATAAGAGTGAAGCACACAATTTAGAAACATATTTCAAACCTAAAATCTCATTATTAAAAACTGATCATTTCTACTCCTTGCATTTTTGCAACACTGAAGACAGTTTTTTGACAAGTTCAGTCAAAACAAAACTGAAGGATTAAAATGGTATTCTAAACACATTTAGTCTGGAATTTAAATGTAATTCCTTTAGGTGAAATTTACATTGGCGCACAGATTCTTCAAAAGGCCTAGTGCAACATTTATGTCTTTTTCCAGAAAAGTACTTAAATTCTCATTTCAAATGCTGGAGCAATCCCACTGAAGTCAATATGACTAATTGTGTGCTTATAATTAGGCACATACTCAAGTGTAATGGACTTTGAAAGGGCCATTATTGTTCCTCCAGCAGAGGGTTGAATTACTACAAAAGTGACACTAACTGGAGACTGATATTTGCTCCTAGGCTGAGTCCTGGCCAGACTGATTTTAAATGGAGTAACATCCTACTGTTTTGTCACCATGTCTCCAATGGATGTGTGAGAGCAATGATGCATGGTTAATAATTTAAGTTGGTAGCTCTATTCACAAAATCGTAAACCCTTAAGGCAAGCTCTGTTGGTGCACCAACTGTTTGAACTTCCTTTGGGTCTAATTGTTGGCAGAGGCTCATAGCAATGATGTTTGCACATAAGGAATGCAAAACAAGCAAGGCATTTTACTTCTAATTTCTCAGACTGCTGATAGACATTCACAGAAAGGCACAATGGACTCTGATCTGTGATCCCAGCAATCACACTTCCTGCCATGTCACACATGAATGGGAAGAGGTGTGATTTTACAATTAGGGATTAGATTCCAATCATACTTGTGCAGCCTGGACCTGGGTTCATGATCACAGTCTTTAATAGCCTTCCACATGGGAAATATCAGGCATGGGACACCCTAATATGCATTCTCCATGTGTCCTCTTACAGCTACTTGCAATCCACCAGGCATCCATCAAGCAAAATGGAAAAAGAATTGTCAATTCAAAGTTCTTCCCCACCTTGGGATAACAGACAAAGTGCAACCCTAAATATATAAATCCTGTTAATTTTTTGGGAGAGATCTTTTTAATGTTTGAAATGCATAGCTGAGGTGCTAAGGAAGAAATTTAGCTGGTGGGGGTCACTTTTTAAATCTTGGCATTTGCCCAGCATCTTTAAAAATGGTTGCCAAGACTAGCTAGATGAATATATGTCAATATATCAGTACCTATGAGGCAGATTTTGATTTTCTAAATTACTTTAATGGATATTGCAATAACGTACAAACTTCCTTTGTTTTTTGATGAGTAATGTCCCGTTGTTTGGCAGCTCAAAGCCTTTAAATGTGAAACAAAAACATTACTGACCACTTTTTAAGGCACAACATATAGTATATAATGGTATCCACTCTTAATGTTTTGGTAAACCTATCCTTTTACTGTTACAGGTTTCCCTCACTTTATTCTGTACATGCATTTCTTGAAAATGGTGCCTAACTTGAATTTGCATAAAGGGAACCCATTTTACAATGTAACAAATAGGGATGCATTCCAAGACCTCGATAGTACTGACCCCCAGACCCGTCTGTATCGCTTTTACCTTTTACAAGACAATTTTGGTACTCACCAACAGCAGACAGTACACACAAGCACAGGCCACTATCATAATGGGGATGGCAACTACAGAAACACGTCTCAGACAATGAATGAGGAGCACAGATATACGCAGGAGACTATATTTTGGTGCGCGTCACTCCCAGAATGCACCGCACAAAGCAGCTGACTGCGGGTTTCCACCACACCAAACACATAAGAGTGAATTTACCTTGCATATAACAAATTTTTGGTATGAAAAGGGTCATCGCATAAGAGTGAATTCACACATACAGGACCTGCATAAAGTGAGGAAAACTTGTACTTTTAAAGTTAGTCCCAAATAAGTCCACACACAGAGCGTTAATATGATTTAAAGCAGGGCAAGCAATTATTTTTGGGCAGGGCCACTTACTAAGGTTTGGGCAGCTGTTGAGGGCCACATGGGTAGCCCCACCCCTTGACAGTTGCCCCACCCCTGGTCACCATATTGGGACTGGAAGTCCCACCTCCTAGCCCCTGACCTTTGCCATTGGAAGTCCCTCCCCTTGCCCTGGAAGTACTCCTTTTGGGAGGAAGGGTGCTGTGAACTGGAAACTATGAAAAAGATATGTATAGTTGTAATCATATACCCACACACACACACAAATACACACACACAAAACATCTACTATCACCCATTTTAATTTTATTTTAAAATACTTTTCTACTAATTTCTGTGTTTACAAAAAGTGTATCTAGAGGTGCCTGCATAATGGCTTAAAAACCAGTCCTACTGTGTGTTTTGTATGGGCAGCAGGGGGGTATAAGTGGCGGTGTGGTTGGGGAGAGTGTGTGTGAGTTTGTGTGAGTGTGTGTGCATGCATGGTGGGGTGTGGCATGGTGGCTGGGTGTGTACTGAGAGAGAGAGATGGGGCAGGCTGCCAGCTCCATAGCATGCAGCTCTAACACACTGCATGTGATCCTCACATGATGCAGCCAGGCAGACCCCATCCCCAAGCTCTGTGCTTCTCCAACCTCACCCTGGGTCTCTGCCAATCCAAGGGCACTTGCATAGGCTCTGTGTTTTTTCCCGCCATCACCTTTCCCTGCATTCCCTCCTACAGGCTTGCCCATTGCTCCCTGCAGTCCCCTGCTTCCTGCAGTACTCCCTGCAGCTCCTGCTGCCCACTGGAGCCCACCACCTGCCACAGCCCTACTGTGACTCTACCACCTGCTGCAACCCCAACACTCACCATGGCTTCACCATCTTCCAGGGCCCCCCATGGCTATGCTGCCCACCGGGGCTCACTGAGCTGCTGCCAGCCACTGGGGCTCTGCTGCCTGCCAGGTCCTGCCTCAGTCCAGATGTGGCTCTGCTGCCTACTGGGGCCCACCACCCACAGTGGCTCTGCTGTCTGTCAGGTCTCACTGGGGCCTGAATGCAGTTCTGCCACCCACTGGGGCCCAACTCCTGCTATGGCTCAGCCATCTGCTGGGGCCCACTGTGGCTCTGCTGCCTGCTGTGGCTCCACCGCATCCTGGGGCCCACCACCTCCCCAGTGCACACTGGGTCTCTGCCACCTACCGGGTCCAACCCCCCACTATGGCTTCACCAGCTGCCAGGTCCCACTGCAGCTCTGCCACCCACTGGCTCCCACTGCATGCTGGGGCCCTGCTATGGCTCTGCCACCTGCCAGGGTCCACTGCCTGCTACTGCTCTGCCACCCACCAAAACCCCACCAACTGCCAGGCCTCATCACAGCTCTGTTCCCCACCATGGCTTTACTGCCTCCTGGTGTCCACCACAGTCCTGCCACCTGCTGAGGTCTAGCTGCAGCTCTGCCACTCATTGGGACCTACTGTGCTGCCTGCTGGGGCCTGCTGTGGCCCTGCTGGATGCCATGGACCACCATGGCTCTGCAGCCTGCTGTGGCTCCACCACCTGCTGTGCACCATGTGGATTCTGCTGCTCCCTGCAGCTGCCACTTCCCGCGCTGCTCCCCATCGGCCTCCCTGACACTGCGATGCTGCATACAGTCCCCACCACTCCCTTCATCCAATCTTACCTTATTTTCCATTCAGATGGAGGGAAGGGGGGACAGTTTCAGAAGGGGTGGGGCCAGAAGCCACAGAGGCTTCCGGTTGGGGCATGAGGATGGGAAGGGGGCGGGGAGCTGGATGGAGCCTGGCTAACCTTGTTGCTCAGCCACAGGCTCCTGCTGGGTTCTGCTGCTGCTGACTGCCTGTCATCTTTGACAGGTGGCCACGGGCAGATACATATTAACTTTCTAAAATTTTTAAAGTCCCCATGGGCTGGATAGAATGGGCTGGTGGGCCAGATCCAGCCTGTAGGCTGTTTTTTGCCCTCCCCTAGTTTAAAGCATCTAGATATGCATAAATATGCTTTAACTATTCATACGTAAATTTGATACCTGTGTTTGCAGATATCAAATTTGGGCATTTTTACGCATGTAACCACTGCAGCATTGGGCACTTTGAAAAGCATCTGGTGCTGCATCACTTGCAGTGTATAAGCAGCGAAATGAGTAGCAGCACTGAGAAAATGGTGGTGGCACACTTCTGAACTAAAGCACATAGAAGGTGCTTATACAACTGCACATGGCACAGCACAGTTAGTCGAGTCTGCCCCAAAATGTCAGAACTCCAGAGCATCACAGGACAAAAAGGTATGTGTATAAATGCCCTTCAGGTGCAAATAGCTTAAATTCACCATTTGTAATGTGCATTAAGGGTGCATAAGTGTAGATGTGCATCCTTAACACACATTAACTTCAGCTCTTGCGCATTAAAGCATCTTGTGTGGATATGCCCTTTATGAGTAAATACAGGTTGACAATAAGCCAAAAGAAGTGCTAAACACTGTAAGTTAAATGTTGTAGCCATTAACCTGAAGTGTGCACAGTCTGTTAAGTGTTGCAAAAAAGACTGATATGAAGAAGTTAGTGATGAACCAACTGAACCATGAGTAAGAAGTAGTTGAGGACATTCCCTATTAGTTCCTTGTGTGTAACTTGTGAGCAACTCTTGGAAGGCAAGAGCACTAGAGACTTCCTAGGCAACAGGCTATCTATAAAATTTCACTGAATTGAAACAGATGATGCTTGGAAAACTTTCTTAGGTGCATCCCAATCTGTTCAAGACAAGAAAAAAGGAATCATTTACAAGTCTTAGTTATGTACCATAACAGTGATGGTGGAATACTGAAAGCAGCATTGTATATATCATAAAGACTGCTGGAAATCATTTTCAGACCCATCTATAATAAGCACACAAGAGAAACTAAAGAAGATCACTGACAATGGCAATAATGAGTAGCAGAGAATCAGAATGAGGCTTTCCAGCAGCTCTGTGTTTCTCTTATTGAGAGTCTAGAAATCCACAAAGAGATGTACTCTTTGAGTATGAGCAGTTACAAAGAGGTTTGATGATCACTAATGAAGAAATCCTGAGTACTTGTGATGACAGGCATGCTCTACAATCTCTGCACAAGAAGCTTGAAGATCATTTTGGAAAATATATTGGGTTTCAGTGCAGTTACAGCAGAAATGAAGTGTCCATAGTTTATTCCCTTAAGCATGGAAGAGCATATGTTAAAAGTGAAGTGAATAGTTGGGATATAGACTGAAGGAAATTAATTTTGGAAATTCTTTGATGAACTTTCAGATAGGCACTAAAGAAATGCTTCAAATCTGACTATAATTCAATACTTTCATTCGATACACTGCAATCAGTTCAGCACTGTCAGTTGTGTCCATGTGAAATTGTTCCAGGTTGATCTTGTATTGTTGACATGTGTGACAGAGGGCCATCTTAGGGGCCATTCAAAATGTGGGTCCACCCACCTGAATAAGGCAGTCTGCCCTGATTCACCTGCCACTACTTGATGTGTTAAATAAACCAATGTAAAAAATGTGGGAGGCTGTCCATTTAATGCCCTGATGCCAAGAGCATAATACTCAGCTCCAACCTTCCCTTTACCATGTCCCATGCCTCACAGATGGCATCCAAATCACTACCCACTATAACTCCCCTGCCCCTTAACTTGGCCGCACTTCGCCTCTGGCCCAATTTGGCCTCAGATATCCTTAGACATGCCTGGGCCTCATGTCACACCTCACTGGGGCCACAACTCATGCCCCCACTCACTGGGGCCTCAACTCTGGCTACTCTGGCCAGCCCATGTGCCATCCTTCAGGCAGCCTAAGGCCCTACTCTACATGGCCACTTGCTCTCACTCCATCTCCTCACTGGGGCTTTTGAGCCTTACATCTCTTGGGCCTCAGGAGTCTGTCAATGTACCTTGGCTCCCCCAGCTCAGCCTATCGCCCACTTGGGCCTCAGTTGTCTGTTGACGTGTCTGGGCCCTGTGATTTTTTCTCAGGGTGTGCTCCCCTAGCCTTTCCCTTCCACAAAGTCACCCACAAGTCAGTGGGGACTGAGGCTTTCTGGTGCCTCATACTCACCTTTCACTAGGGAGGCACTGATGTGGCATTTCCTGAAGATTGCCCTACCACAAGTAGCCCCATCACACCATCCTCTCCATCATTGTGTAGTTTTATATCATTCCCCAGGATCAGGAATGTCTTCCATCCCCATATTTCCTACCCTTGACCTTCAGGTGTTCTGGGAGCAGCACGACTCCAGCCAGGAGAGATTCAGTCTTTGGCTCCTCAGTTGCAACTACCAGGGCCTGTTCTTATTCTGAAGCTGCTTCACCCTGTTTAATTAGGCAGTCTCCTGGCTACCATGTGACTGCTTGATTGGCTCTGAAGTCACCTGCAGGCTGCTTCACAGCCTGCTCAGGACTTTAAAGTGGCAAGCACCCAAAGGTGCACCACCACGTCATGGACAGCAATCATTTCAAAGAAGATGGGTTAATAGGCTCTGAAACAAGCCATCATACAAATTTAATTATGGCACAAACACTTCCATTTCAGCAAAAATGAACTATTTCAGATACATCAACCTTGGTTATACCAAAGTCTGAAGTTTGGAAAACTGTAGTCTGCCCAGTTATCACCAAAAATTATGGGAGGGGCAAATTACATGCTCAAGCACAATTATAAGGATTGGAGGTTAGTTCTGAGGGAATACTGGCACACTGGTTAGCCACCCATGAACTATAAGTCATTCAACCATGTAGAAGTGTCCCAGCATTTACTGGATATCATTTCTCCCTTGAAAACAATGTCATGAAGTGGAAAACATACAACATTAAATGTTATGCACAACCTGCAAGTGAAGAAGTTGTTATAGATGTGATGGATTTATGCCAAAATGTTGCAGACCTGAAATAGATGCCAGTGATTCAGTTGGTTGCAGATCAAGCAGCGTATAAATATATTGAAGAGGCCCTTTGTGAAGATGAGAAGAGATGGCCTTATGTGAAAGGGGTACTTGGTAGGCTTCACACAGAAAGTCCTATTTCAAAGCTCTAGGGAAGATATATGCAGGTTGTGGTCTTGAAGAATTAGCTGTTGCTGCAGGGGTTGTGGCTGTAGGTAGCACACATAGAGCATTTTTGTGGAACATTACAACAGAGGAATGTGCCTCCACAAACTAGTAACAGAAGGTTTACTGAATATGTTAATCCATAGCTACCCCCAGAAGAGTCATGAAGCAACTGACAGCTTGAATCTCTTGCTAGATAGCACTACAGGAATTGGACACGATGAATTTATTAGCTCAACTGCTTTTCAGGAATTGGTGCACTCAATGTTTGAAGAGGTGCTCAACTGTGAATTATATATGTCCAAGTATTTTCTGTCCTATATCATTGATGTTAACATCCTCTTTCAATATTACCATTGTCTGTGGAGTGGAATGCATTTTGAACAGTGATTATCAACTTGCCAGAGAATGCTTCCACAGTTAGCAGCTTATGGAAATGTCAACTATCTAAGGTCCCTGTCCTTGTATTACTGGCAAATAACAAAATTGGGAGAAGATGAAAAGGTGCATTGTTTTCATTGTCTTTAGCTGGTAAGACTTACAGCAAACTGCTGCCAGACCAGGTCATTGAAATGACCATGAAGAAATAATCCAAAACAGAAGTGGGAGCTGGATTGGTTTTTACCAAGAATCTTTCCATAGTTTCAATCAGCATACTCAGTAGGCCAGTTATGCAGTTAAGGGAACAACTAAAACAGGTGTCTTATTTCAAGCAACCTTGTATTGCCATCCAGAACTGGGTCCCTCAAGAATGGAGGTTGACTGCAAAGTTGTTGATACAGTGAAGACAGCTCTGGAAAGAATGGGGTGCAGACCCATGGGAACTGAATTTACCAACTTAACTCCTTTGCTCTGGAGAGCCAACAACAGAAGAGGTAAGAAAGAGTATCCACACAGCCCATGATAAAGGTAATGTGATAGTGGAAAACATTCTGGATAGATTTTATTCTGAAATGAATTGACCTTCTAACCAGCAGAAAAGAAACGGCCATAACTTTAGAAGAAATCATGCAATACAGAATTACTACTGTGAGCCTTTTGCTTTTTACAGCAGATGGGATATTCCACAAGCCTGTCAAATTCAAAGTTTGTAACATTGATGAACCTCCAGTCTCTGTCACTGCCATCACATTATTATGCAGTAATAGATGTTGGCATAATATGGAATAAAGTCCCACCAAGCAAGACATGGTCTGAATATGCCCTCAGTCTCTTCAAATATGTCACTGGCTGACACTCACAAGTGTCATTTCATTTAACTAATGATGTTTATGACAAAGAACTGTTGCAGGTTAGTACAAGACAGCATGAGCAGCTGCATCACTCAGAATAATTTGGGTTTGTTCCTAACATCTATCCTGTGTCTGACCAGCAAATGCCTCCTGGAGCATCCTGGTGCTCATTTCTATCAAAGAATTCTAACACAATGAGACTACCACAATCCTTCTTGAATGAATGGCATCTTACTTCCACCATGCTGACCTCTACTTCACAATGAATCTCTTCTACTCTGATTTAAAATCTGTAGAACTTAATGCTCGCTTTGTATTGAAATCTCAGTGTGAGGCTGACACAAAGGCATTCTTCTATGCAGTTCAAATGGATAATTCCTGCACCATCATTTTTTATTTTGAAGATGCTGATGTATCTGTTGTTGCTTCCATGACATCATGTGACTAAGTAAGTTCTGTACATGAACAAGGAGAAACCAGGAGACACATCATCACATTACTACTGCCATTTGTTATTTCCATAGTATAATGTAGCATCTGCCACTCTAGGGGTTTATGGATTCTCTGGAGTGGACACAGTCGGAGGTTTCTTTGGCTATGGCAAAGTGACATCAATGAAGCAAACCTTACAATCAAAAGATTTGATGTACAAGGAGACTATGCGACAACTTAGAAAAAATGAAGAACTCACTGAAGATCTGTTTGATAAATTGGCTTTATTCATTGTCAGAACACTTTACAATGATTCTGTGAGTGGTAGTTTGTCCAATGTTCACTCACATAAATGGTGGAAAATTGCATGCTACAATTATGCAAGACTTCCTCTGGATCATGACTCCTTCAAACAGCAGTTCCTGTAAGCAGACTTGCAAGTCTATGAATGGAGAAATTCATAACATACACAAACTCTTGATCCAACAATTTTTGGGTGGATATTGGTACTGGATGTATTGAAACCTGTGATGTATACTAGAAGTGGACTGCCAGATGGAGTGAAATTGCCTCTAAACAATGAAAGTGTACATTCAGATAAGCCAACTAAAGCAGCTTCTCTAGAGCCATCTGAGGAAGATAGTGATAAAGAAGAATACCTAGCTTAAGAATACCCAGTGTACACCATGTTACAGACTTGACTTCAGATTTGAGTTGAAGCATTTTTTTTAGTTAAATGTGTTCCATAGTGATTTGTTCCTGTTATTAATAATAGTACATGTGACTTTGAAGAAATAAATCATAAATTTTTCCACTTGAAACAAGTATTCTTATTGTATTACCCAAAAAGTGGTCAATATTGATGTTTTTTGTATTTAAAATATTACAGCTCTCAAACAATGGACCATTACTCATCAAAAGACAAGGAAAAATTTTAGGTGTCTTATTTTTTATTGCAATACTTATTTAAAGTCATTTAGAAAATCAAAATTGGCCTCATTGGTATTGAGATACTGACTAGGCCTATGCAAATGGGAAACTATTCAGTTTGATTCAGATTCAGCTGTTTTGGAGGCCAACAATTCAATTCAGAGATTCAGATATTTGTTCCAAATCGATGAGGCTGGATTGGCTTCAGAACATTCGGCACCCATTTGGAGATTCAGAGATTCGGCCATAGAGTATAATTGGGAATTAATGAAATATTTATAACTATGTCATTTTTGGGTTGATTCAGGTGAAACATAGAGAGATGGTAGCCCCTTCTGAGGGCATGATGTCTGCTAAGTTTCAAGGAGATAGATTTAGGGGTTTCTGGGAAACTTCACCCCAAATTTCTGAAAGCAAAACTAATGTCATGTGTACATGTTAAGTAACATCAGGGTGAAAATTGCAGGGATGGCCATAAGGTCTGTCCAGTTTCAAGGATATGAGTGCTGGGGTTTCTGGGAAACTGCACCTCAAGCTGCCAGTGAGCAAAACTCATGATATGGTTGACAGGGTGTGTGTTAAACCACAGTGGTGTGTAAGCTGCAGGGATGGTGGCCCCTGCTGAGGCCATGAATCCTGGCAAGTTTCAAGGAGATAGGTGCATGGGGGTTCTGGGTTCTGAGGCCCTGCACCTCTGGCTGCAGACAGGCAAAACTTGTGACATGGGTGGGTGACACTGTGTGAGTGTTAAGGTGCACCATCACTGGCACTGGGGCCTCTAGACAACATGGTAGTATGCCCCAATGAAGCCTCCTCCTCCCCAGAACCTACAGCCTCAGTCCAGTCCACCAGTTTACATGGCAACAGATATAAGATAACTTAGTGAGTGAGGACTAGCACAGTAGCACCAGCAGCATCTCAGGTAGCCAAACTGTGACTGACCCCTTCTTTCCTCTCAAGCAGGAGATGCTTCTTTTCCAGTGTGTCTGTTAAGGCATGCCCTGACTGTCTGACTATGTGCATGTGTGTGTGTGTGTTAAGGTGTGCCCTCACTGGCACTGGGGCCTCTACACAGTAGCGTGCCCCAATGAGATCACCTCCTTCCCTACAGCCTCAGTCCAGTCCACTGCTTTACATGACAACTGGTAAGACGATCTGGTGTCTTTTAGTAGGCCAACTGTATGGTTAGAGAAATGTATCTTAGAAAGCTTTTGGGTTGAAAAACCCCCTGTCAGGCAGAGGAAGCACCTGTATTTAGTCTGTGTGTCTGCTGGTCCTGGATGGAAGCAACAGTAAGGAAGCCAGAGACTAGCCTGGCATGCAATGCAAGCAAGAAAGCTAGTGAGTGAAAATGGAAATGGAGGAGTCACGGGGTACTGGATGGCCAAGTGGGGCACCATCTGCTTGGCCAACTTTCTACTGGGTCAGGTCAAGTTGGCTGTCCTCAAGATCTGCCACAAGCACCTTGCCAGGACCGGCTCAGATGATGCACTGTGGCTTTTCAGCCTCCTGGTGTGGGCTCACATCTCGCTAGAGTTTGAGCACGCTGTGCTCCGGTGTGCAGTGCCCACCTTTGTGGAATGCTCAACCCTTGAAGGACGATTGTGACATTTGGAGGATGGCTGTCTTCAATATGTGCTTTGATGTCATGACCAATCTGGGTGACCAGGCAGTCTTGGTGTCAGACTGTGACTCCAAGCTCAAGCCACATCCTGGGCTCCAACCAGGCTGCTTTTTGCTTTCTTTATTTATGTGGGAAGTTGAAGGTTTTGTTACATGTACTATTGGATAGATCAGGGTAGGAATCGTTTGATTATAGAGGGCTTTCATCTGTACGGCCGTGTGGCCAGGTGTCCCAACCACATAACAGCATGTTAGGCATAATGTGTAATACTGTGAAGGTGTCTGTCATGCTGTGATTTTATGAATGAAATGACATGGTGCTTTTATTTGATGGTGATTGGTTTGTCTTTGTTTTATATGTTGGACCTGGACTTCAGAGGGTCCAACTTTCTGTACCCTGTACCCCTGAATAAAGTAGCTAAAAGTGAAAGTCCTTCCTTCCATCTTTCCACTTTGGACGCACCAGACCAGGCTCACTTGGAGCTGAGTGGGGCAATCCTGAATGTAAGACTCCCCGGCTTTCTGTCTCTTTTCTTTTCTCACTCCGACCTGTCTAAAGGTCTCTAGCCTCAGTTTATCTCACTTTCTGATTCTTTTCTTGCTTTTTTGTAGCTTTTCCCCCTCCCTTTTCTCTCCTCTTTGTCCCATCCCCCCATACTTCTAATTTCTTTGTCTTCACCGCCTTCTTTCTTACTGTCTCTTTCTCTTTCTTTCTCTCTTTTCTTTTCTGTTTGCTTGTAGCGGGGAGTTATCTTCCATTAGCTTGCCTTCCAAGGGCTGCTCTTAATTACTCCTTTCCCCCCCTTTTGTTTTTCTATTTGTTTTTCACTTTTTCAAACCCCAGCTGCTTTTTTTCCTCCACCCCTTTCCCCCCTCCCATCTAGAGTTTTGTGGCCGCTTTCCCAGACACTTATCTTTTTTAGTTAGTATAAACTTTTTTTGCTATTGCTTTGCTTAGTTATAGTTGGAAATTAACCCTGTTCTAACAGGAATGGCTGCTCCTACACCCAGCAGCTGGCACGAGGATGCCTCCCAGAACCTCCCCATTACCTATGGTTTGAGGGTTCACACCCGTCCCTTCGTCAGGGTTGAGATCTGCGTAGATGCTCTTGCTAGTCTCTTGGGACAGCATACCATACATTACGCAGGTCGTGTCAACACGGTCCCGATGATTTATCTGAGCGATCCCACCCTGGTCAACAGGGTGTGTGCAGAGGGCCTGGACATTGTGGGCACACATTATTTTGTCACGCCCTTAGACACCCTAGCAGTGAGGGTGGTGATTTCTAATGTGCCCCTGCACGTGACCGATTGAGACCTGGCCAAGGTACTCGAGCCCTATGGGGTTCTTACAAGTCCTTTTCGCTGATTGACCATAGGGAGTAAAAATCCCAAACTGAGGCATGTCCTGTCTTTTTGAAGGCAGGTTTTCATGGTTTTTAGGGAGGGCCCACAGTCTCTGCCTCAGTCCTTGAGCCTCATGTTCAATGGGCAGAGGTATGTGATCTATTTTTCTTTTGGGGAGACCATGTGTTTTCAGTGTGGGAGCTCTTCCCACCTAGCAGCTCAGAGCCCATGGGGGGATCGGCCAAAACATCGGCGACTATAGCAACGGTGACGGATGGCCCATCCACTTCCAGGATGTATGCCCCACCCAGTGAGGCTGGGAGCCTTTCCTGACCTCCTTCTGCCCCTGTTCCATCTGAGGGGGCTGAAGTCTCTGGCGTGGGAGTGTCATCCGGCGAAGGGGCTGGGACTAGGCCCCGACCCTCCCCCCCACTCATTCCACCTACAGTGCCCACCCCCATCAGTACAGAGATGCCACCAGGTGGCCACTTCCCCCCTGCCTTCCTTGACCTCCCAGATTGAGGCTGGCGTGGTCAATGATTGTGGCACCAAGGCCCTGTCGGATGATGGGGCTCAGGCCTCCTGTCAGTTGGCCTCCACCACGGCTTTGTCTGAGGTGGCTGGCTCTGGGGAGGCAGGCCAGAAGCGGTCTGGCCTATCCTCTATGAAGGGTGGGCCATCTGCCACACAGAAGAAAAAGAAGAACCAAGAGAAGAAAGTGAAAGGGACCACTCAGGACACCCCATCCCCATTGAGATCTTCCTCAGCTGGTGCTGGGGAGGCCCTGCTGGAGAGCCTGGCCCTGCTCCGGCTGTCATGTCAGTGACCCTGTTGACCGGGGATGAGGGCAGCTTGGAGGTGGGGGAGGTGAAGACAGGGGTCATTAACCCCTTGCCTATCTCCCAGCTCACAGGTGGCAGAAAGACATATGCACAATGTCTCTCTTCTGGAGGTCTGACCCAGGGGGCAGTAGAGGAGTCTGCTGACCTCTTGGTCACATCCCAGGTTGCTGAATTAGATGAGGAGGCTAGTGAGATGGAAATCCAGCTTTCTGAGTGTCACAAGCAGCCTTGAGAGCAGGATGACCTCCCCCCACAAGAAGGGGGGATTGCTCTTCAAGAGCCAGACGTTGACCTAGACAGTCAGAGGAGGTTGATGATATTGAGGGTGTAGATGCTGAGCTCCCAACTAGCATACAGCCTTGCCGCTTATCTGTCAGAAATGTGCAGCCCATGTTGGCAGACCCCCCTGGGTCAGTCCTGACTATGGGGGGCTCCTGACCTTTTTAAAACAGATGAAAGGACAGAAGAACATAGTAGGGCGCATCACCCAATGGTGCACAGACCCTAAAGTTTTTATCAAGGCTGCCAGGGCTGCGGCCAAACTTATGCAGCAAGATCTAGCCACTAGGCAGATGGCTTATCGTCTGGAGAAGCTTGCATAGCGGGTGAGAGATAAGTGGGGCCTGGGGGGATTCCTGGAGTAGAGTAGGGCATGATGGGCCTTTTTTTGACCTGTCTCTGCTTTTTGCTTTGCTCTTGGGGCTTGCTCTTTTATCAACACCTTACCTCGCTCTTCCTTTCCCATACCCACACCCATGGCAGCCACAACCATTGGCACTTTTAACAACGGCTGTCGAGATCCTGTGAAATGGGAGGTAGTCCTGGAGCTCCTGCATCAGAAGTGGCTGGCTGTTGCCTTCCTCCAGGAGACAACTTTGAGACACTCTGGGCCCTGAGAGAGCACTGTGCTGTCTCAAATATGTGGTCTGATGTCATGACTGGTCGGGAGGACCGGGCTGGCTTGGTGTTGGACTATGACTTCCAGCTCATGCCACGTTCTGGGCCCTCACCAGGCTGCTTTTTTGCTTTTTGCTTTTTGTGTGTGGGAAGTTGAAGGTTTTGTTACGTGTATGATTGGATGGAGCAAGGTACAAATTGTTTATCAGTAGTTATGACTGTGTGGCTGGCACTCCGACCACATAACTAGCATATAAGACACAACGTGAAATGTAGCAAAGGTGTCTGTCATGGTGTGATGTGTTGAATGCAAATGAAATGGTGTTTTTGGTTTGATAGTAATTTGTTTGTTTTTGCTTTGTAAGCGGCCACCTTTTTGTATCCCTGAAACCCTGAAAAAAGTTGTTAAAGTCAAAGTTCTTCCTTCCTCTTAGAAATTTTTTTCCTGGTTCCCATTGTGACAGATAAACTAAAACATTGTATTATCCCCAGAGGTGGCTTTCTCCTTTTTCTACACTGAGTGATCTGATTATTTGAGTAGAAGGAAGAAGTCATTGAGCTATCCAACAAAATACCAGTTTCTACATTGTGCCCATTAAAGAATCTTGTTGAATTAGAACCTAGAGTTGCCAAGTGGAGAATATATTTTACTGTACTCCTCAGAGGAGAGTTACTGTTCATTCTGGTAGTCTTAACTAGGCAGGACTCCCACTGTTTGACTGGAAGTTTTCCTGGTGTAAGAAACATAGAATTGGGTTCATTGATTTCATACTGAATAAATGCCTTTCAAATATTAGCAACTTTGCTGAAGTAAGATAATATGGCATATTCTTGATTTGGTGAAGCTATCAAGTATTCGTATTCATGATTTTTTATTTAATATACATGCTGTATTGCATTTAAATTAGGGCTTTGTGAAATTTCACTGGCTGTTTCATTTTGACACTGTTTCGACTCATTTTGAGCTCAAAACAGTGCAATTGAAATAAAATGAAGGGCTTCAAAGCAGCCTCTGAACAAAATGAGGGCAGTTAAAACATTTAAAAAGTTTAAAAACATTTTGAGTTTCAAAGTTGAAGCTGGGCTTGCCTGCAGGGAAACAGAAAGTAAGGAGAGGGAGGGGGAAAGGGAGAAGGACTGCTCTGATATTGACTGTGACTGTTTGGCTGCCTGAGATGCTGCTGGTGCTGCTTACTAAGTTATTAACTGTTGTCATTTAAAGTGGTGGAGTGGCTGAGGCTGTAGAAGAGGAGGAGACCTCACTGGGGTACACTACGGTGTCATGTAGAGGCCCCAGCACCAGTGAATGTACACCTTAACACACAGTCACACATGTCACGAGTTTTGCTTGTCGGCAGCTTGAGGTGCAGTTTCCCAGAAACCCCTGTACCCATCTCCTTGAAACTTGGCAGACTTCATGCCCCTAGAAGGGGTTATCATTTCTGCTGTTTTCATCCAAATCTTCCAAAAATGACAAAGTTTCAGGCAGTTTTGTGCTTTCCTATTATAGCCTATGGTTGAAACATTGAAACAGCGTCAAAACAGTGAAACAGTTTTGACAAAACAAAATAGAATAGAACTTTTGAAATTAAGTGAAACTCAAAAGAAAACACTGTCCCGTCAAAATGGAGAAATGGAAGTCGAAACAAAATGGCACTGTTTCGCACAGCCCTAATTTAAATTACTTGTTTTCTTTTGACAAATATAATTTTTATTTAAATTTTCAAAGAAAAGGAGACAGTATTTGCTAAGAAGTGCTTTCTAGAAGGTTTAGGTACGATGAGACTACATTTGTTCTGGCAGAAAATAAATAGTTAAATTTTTATACAGGATAATTCAGAAAAAGTGTACTCCTATATTGACATTATCTGATTGCAGATCAGCAGAGGATATTCTTCAGGTAGGTCAATGATGACCAGGTTCATTTTATCCTCCCCCACAGTTTTGCACATTTTAATGAGAGGAAACTTCCTGAAATTTTTGGCTTCCTAAAATTTGCTTTAGGGCAATATGTACTTACAGCATCCTAAATATAATAAAAATTGCAGATAATTCAGAAAATAAAATAATTTTTTCCAAACAATGAATCACAATTAGAAAACATATTACAACTGCTATTGACAATCACTCCAGAATATGCCACAAAAATAGCAAAATACTTTCTACCTCTAATAAGTCTCAGTGTTATATAACATTCTGTCTAAAGGATATAGCTTTATTAAATCTCATTATGACCACCTGAACTACCACACTTTCCATAATGATCAAAATACTTGACTCCCGAGTGCGATGATATAATGAGGTTAAAGCTGATAACATAAAACACTACATAATTTTGAATAGGCTCAGTCTACAAACTAAAATATAAATGAAAATTGCCTTATTCTTTCAACTGAAAATCAACACATTTTAAAAGAAAACACTGGGTTTAGAAACATCAGAGAAAATATATAATGGAAGAAAACATATTTTGTATATTTAAACCTGAAATGTACAGATACTTCTTAAAATAATGTACTTAAGTTGACTTACCTGCAGGGTGCATGGTGAGGGGGCGTGGTGGATACACATGCATGTATTCTTTTTTGCAAGACTATGGGACTGAATGTTCTTACCAAAAACCATGGGACTTAATTTACACTGAAGAAGTCCACTAGTCCATGTTCATTTAGTTCCATTCAGATGGTTGTCTTGATGTACTCAAGCCTGTGAAAGAAAAAGAAGAGACACCAGTTAAGATTGAGATAAACAAATGGCAGCATAACATCTCGGTGGTGCTAGGCTCGGGTGTAGAGGAGGTTAGTGCCCCATAAGAAATCTACTTTGAGTGATTGTCAACTGGTGGCAGTGAGAATTAATACCTCCCAATTGTTATCATCTTAAAAAATCAAGGTGTGACAGGTGAAAGTCGGGACCACCACTACAGAAAACCAGGCAAGTGACCGTGTGACTGCAGGTTAGGGTTGGGAAGATACCTGGTGTCCATACCTGTAACTTTAACCAGGCCAAGCCCTGACACTAAGTGGCACAGATAATATATTAGGGAGCTGATAGGAATAACAGTGATATTTAAAGGAATGGAGTGCTGATTTAGCCATTAGAAGATGGTATGGCAGTACAGGGATAATAGGAGAGGATTTGGAGGGGAGGAGTTAAACGAACAATTTGGCAAAGCATGCTGTGGTGGAAGTTTCTTTCTACTGAAGTCAGTCAGTAGCTGTGTTCTATTCACAGGGATGAGAAATGCTTCCTTTAAAGATATTTATCTCCTACATAATATATAACCATTTTCATTCTTGAATGTGTATCACATTATTTCAATGACCAATTTTTGCCATAGTTGCTGCAGAAATTGCTTCTCTATTGAGAGTACTCCTGCTAATCATGAAGATGTATGGTGAGATATGGGGTCACACTTTAATGCTTTTCTGGAAAGAAGAATTTGCTGATCAGCTGGAAGAGGGGTTGCATACACACCCTTGATCACAGAGCAGTGTCATTGTGGCTCAGGAGATTATAGGGTTTCCCCTTGGACATTTTAGAACTGCTTTACTAGGGAATGGAATACAGTAACTTCTGTGTAATCCCCACAAACCCTAGAAATGGAAAGAACACCATCAGTGAAACTTGAGATATAATCTAATCATAAGAAAATAGCTGTGAAACATACTCTACCACTTAGCTATCATTGCTACTGTGATATGCTAAAGAAGTTTCCTGAGGATCATATTTAGTATTAATTTTTTTTTTTAAATGCCTCTCTTACGAGGATGGTGATAGCATCCTACATACTACAGTAAAAACTATGTCTTTTGTTTATGTTGAGGAGCTTTTGGAACCTGTCTGGTTCAGTAATTATATTATTGTTGTACAGTTGTTAAGTTAATTGAATTTTCCACTTGGACTGGGATTGGGTGGAATTTGTTCTCATTAAAATCTTAATAGAAGACAGCCAACAGTTGTATCAAGAGGGAATGATATCCTTCTTAATGTTCTTTGAAAACACAACTGCTTACGGTCATTATAATACTATGTGGGATGTGCATATAAATAATTTATCAGTATGAATTTGGCTAAGCCTAGCATTTTTGCATTAGAACATTGACTCAGCGGAGTGTTGCTGGTGAGGCTTTTACATTTATGAAAAGGAGCTTTTGATGTCCCTCATGCTGAAACTAGGAGGAGTAAAAGAGCAAATGGAGACATTGGGAAAATGGAGCAAGGGATAGAAAATAGAAATGAAAAACTGCTAAACTCCATCAACTAATACTGGGATTTGGTCAGTGCATAATCAAAGAGAAATAAACTTCCATGTTTGTACAGTTTGGCCACAGAAAAGAATCTGTCCTAAAATGATTAGCTGGAGGTTTGGATCACATTATGCCAACCTATGATGCTAACCTATGATTATAACTCAGTTTTGCTTATTTTGAGTTTGCACTTATGGTGAGACATCCTGTATGACATATTCCAAAGACAAGACAGATGTAGCAATATGAAGAATAGACAATTATATCTGAGATTCAGCTGTGTTGTGTGAAGTGAGCAGAATGAGAATGAGGACAATTCAAATGATGTCCTTCACCTCTTCCTAGAATTGTAATATGGCAAGAGGATAGCAGATTTTCAAAGGGTCTCTATTTTTGCATTGCCAGGCACATTGCAGCTTGAAGTTCATCTCACTGCCATGTGCCAGCTCAAGATAAAATTTCACCTCCTCTAAAGAAATATTCAAGAGTTACATTTTGTGGGGACCGTTTTTATGGGATCTGTACAATGGAACATATTTCAATTTATGATAAGAGTTCAGAAACATTGATTTGGCATGTGATCCAGAAGCCAATAATGTGGTTATCATAAACAAGATAAAATGTTTTTGGGACACCTGACAGTGGTTCGTTTTATTATATTAAGACAGTTTTATATTAAAATATGTTAAAATTCACTAAATAATAAAGACTGTTAAAACATGCTGTACATTACATAAAGCTGGAATTGGAAAATATGGTGATTATATGGTTGCTTTTAATGAAGCAGTCATAATTAAAAATGTGAATACTGTACTAAATCAATGTATTGGCTGTATATGGTGAATGATATATTATGCTATTTGTTCTTGTCTTCATATTGCAGAGTTTACGGATTTTTTTTCGTATGATCTGTGTTAATAATCTATCATAAACCATAAAGTGCTACAGAACTTTGTAGACTAGTTTGTGTTTCTACTAAATAATTTAGGATATTCTAACTTCAGTAGAGCTAAGTGTTTCATTTATAACAGTTTTTAGTACTTTTTAGCATCTTGAAACCACCTCATTGGCAAGTACCAACTCAAAACAGAATGTAATCCCCTCTAAAGCAGAATCCAAGAGTTACTCTTACTTACTGTAGTAGAATTAGTAGAATCAGAGATGACCAGAGCAGGGTGTGGGGGCCTGGCACAAATCACCATCTGCAGGGCCCCGTCCCCAGACACAAGGAAGCCAGAGGTGGATTCGGTGGCAGCAGGGTGGGGGATGCTGTGCAGCCAGACACACGGGATTTGGCAGCAGATTCAGTGCAGGGGGAGGGGTTGCCAAGCAGCCAGACATGAAGCCAGCAGCAACATGGAGTCACCATGGCTGCTCTGCCCGGCTCTATGAGGTCCCCCAAAGTGTGGAGCCCAGGGTGGCCTCCCCAATTCACCCCTCTCTAGGGTTGGCCCCCATTAGAATGAATATACCTGAATCTACAAACACTTTTCCTCTCTTTTAGAAAGGAAGAAAGTGCCTTTGCAACCACAGACAAGATATAAAGTATATGCATAGCTTACTTCACTTTTAATGAAAAGTGATAGAAATATTGGTACAATGCAAATTATGAGGCAGTGCTACATGCCAGATGCACACAGTATGATTATCTATCTAATAGGATTAGCTAAAGAGCAAGCTGTGGGTTTGTGGGAAGTGTCCCATTGCCAGTTCTGTATCTGCTCCAAGGTTGAAGATCAAGTCATTTGTACCTTAATTTACTTGTACTACAAAACACACTTGAAAAGCTGCTCAAAAGACTTACTAGTATTAGTCTTACACAGGAAAAATATAGCATTTGCCTTCTAAGGGAGTGTTGTTTCCAAATACCATGTCTTCAGACAGTTCAATCCCATTACATGTTACTAGACATATACCAACTTTTTTTTCCAAATAAAGCAGTTATTATGCATTTTAGGTATTTTTGGCATTATTTCAAAATATCACATACTAGTGACTGTGAGGCATAGCAGACACTTCACCTTGTTCAAAATTAATGTTATTTGAAAGCCATTCATAAGATCCTTCACAATACTAGTGACCTGTCACTAATCTCTCCTGCCCCACAGTGAAATTAGAGCTGTGCAAAGCTTCAGATTGTGTTTCAGATTTGGAGATGATTCAGAGGCCAAATTTACAAATCTGAATCTAATTGCTAGAAGCTTTAGGCTTTCTGAATCAATTCAGAAAAGATTTGGTGACTCGGAGATTTAGCCATAGAGTATAATGGGGTATTAATGAAATATCTATAAGTTGGTTGTTTTTCATCTGATTCTGATGAAACTTAGAGGGAGCATAGCTTCTGCTGATAGCATGAAGCCAGCAAATCTTCAAGGTGATAGATACAGGCGTTTCAGGGAAACTGCACCTCAAAATCCTGAAAGAAAAACTCACGTCACGTGTGTATTAAGCCACAGTGAGGTGAAAAGTTCAGGGATAGTAGCTCCTCCTAAGGCCACAAAGTCATCCCAGTTTCAAGGACATAGGTGCAGGGGTTTTTGGGAAACTTCACCTCAAGCTGCTGACAAGCAAAACTCATGTTGCATGTGTGTTATGCCACAGTGGGCTGAAAACTGCAAGGATAGCAGCTCTTGCTGAGGCCACAAAAGTTGCCAAGTTTCAAGAAGATAGGTGTAGGGGTTTCTGAGAAACTGCACCTCAAACTGCTGACAAACAAAACTCATAGGTGACACTGTGCATGTGTTAAGGCACAGGGGAGTGAAAACTGCAGGCCTGCTAGGGCCTTCTGTGGCCACAAAGCCTGCCAGCTGTCAAGGAGATAGGTGCAGGGGAAGTCTAGGTTCTGGGGCCCTGCACCTCTGGCCACAGACAGGCAAAACACATGACATGGGTGCTTGTGGGACTGTGTGTGTGTTCAGATGCGCCCTTCCTGGCACTGGGGACTCTGCACAATATGCCAGTGCGCCGCTGCGAGGCCTCCTCCTCCCTTACAGCCTTATCCTGGTCCACCACTGTAAACAATGGCAGGTCAAAATAACTTAGCTTGCTCAACGTGAATAGAACCAGCAGCATCTAAGGTACCCAGACAGAACTGTCACAGAGCCTTTCTTTTTATAAACGAATTAACAGCAAACAGTAAAGATGTTGTGTTGGATATATGTTACTCGTGGCTTAACTTGTGTTTTTATCTTTATATGTTTATTATGAAAAAAACCAAAATAGTTAGAAAAATATATCTTAGGAAGCTTGAAGGCGTTGAAGAGTTGAAAAACCCTATGCCAGACTGACAAGTACATGCAGTTGGTGTGTCTCCTGGTCCTGGATGGAAGGAATAGTAAAGAAGCCAGAGGCTTTCCTGGCATGTAATGCAGGCAAGAAAGCCAGTCAGTGAAAATGGAAATGGGATGATGGACAGGCTGGGGTTGGGGTGGGGAGGGTGGGAACAGGGATGTAGCAGCACAGGTAAAAGTGCAGAGGTGCAGTTTCCTAGAACACCCTGAACCTCTCTCCTTGAAAGGTTTCAGGCTTCATGGCCTCAGTAGGGGCCACCATCCCTGCAGTTTTCACTCCACTGCACCTTAACACACACACAATGTCACCTGTGTCATGAATTTTGCTTGTTAGCAGTTTAGTTAGAGGTGTAGTTTCCCAGAAACCACTGCACCTATCATTTCATTACAACAATAAGTGAACAGCAGGGTAATGTAGCAGGAGAAACAACCCAACATTGGGAAGGATTGCAAACTTGCTAGAGGACATTTCAGTTCCACTATCTGTTATGTTCAAAGCTTTACTGCTGTTGATGACTATAGATTCAGAGTTGGTGGTGTCAGAAGGGACCTGAGCAGATCATCAAATCTGACCCCCTGCCCTGGGCAGGAATGAATACTGAGTTCATATGACCCCTGGTAAATTTAAGCTCATATGACCCCAGGTATGTAATTATCGAGCCTCCTTTTAAAGACCTCTAAGGTAGGAGCCAGCACCACTTCTCTTGGAAGCTGGTTCTAGATCCTGGCCACCCAGACTGTGAAGTAGTGCCTCCTGATGTCTAGCTTGCACCTACTCTCAATCAACTTATGGCCATTATTCCTTGTTACTCTGGGAGGTGTTCGGGGGAACAGGGTCTCACCCATTCCCCTCTGGTAAGTTTATAGATAGCCACTAGATCTCCCCTCAGCCTTCTCTTGTGAAGGCTGAACAGGTTCAGGTCCTGTAGCCTCTCCTCATAGGGCCTGCCATGCTGCCCCCTGACCATGTGATTGGCCCTCCTCTGGACCGTCTCGATGCTGGCCACATCCCTCCTGAAGTGCAGAACCTAGAACTGGATGCAGTACTCCAACTGTGGCCTGACCAGTGTCACATAAAGGGGGAGGATCCCCTCCTTGGACCTGATCATGATACATCTGTGGATACATGACAAGGTGCAGTTAGGCTTACTGACCACGTCCTCATATTGGAGGCCCATGTTCATTTTAGAATTGTTAATGACTCCAAGATCTCTTTCTGCCACTGAGCTTTTGAGAACAGAGTTCCCCAGCCTATAGGTATGCTGCTGGTTCTTTCTGCCCAAATGCAGTATCTTGCACTTGTTAGTAATTGAATCCCATCCTGTTCACATTTGCCCACCCCTTTAACCTGTCCAGGTTCAGTTGTATACTCTCCCTCCCTTCTAGCATGCCAACTTCACCGCAAATCTTTGTGTCATCAGCGAATTTGAACAGGGTGCTATTCACCCCCTCATCCAAGTTGCTAATCAAGAAATTGAACAGTATGGCCCAAGGACTGAGACCTGGGGGACTCCACTGCCCACATCCCTCCAGGTCGAATATGATCCATCCACCAACACTCTCTGTGTTTGGCCCCCTAGACAATTTGTGACCCATCCAACTGTGTAGGCATCAATGCCACAGTCACCTAGCTTTTTAATGAAAATGGGGTGGGAGACGGTGTCAAAGGCCTTCCTGAAGTCCAGGAAGATTACATCCACTGCAAAATCTGCGTCCAATGATTTTGTGACCTGATCGTAGAAGACAATTGGGTTGGTCTGACAGGACCTGCCCCTAATGAACCCATGCTGGTTGCCTTTGAGCATCATCCCCCCTGCTGGTCCTTCACCGATATGCTCCTGGATAATTTTCTCAAAGAGCTTCCACAGAAATAAGAAATAAGACTAACGGGTCTATAGTTGCCTGGGTCCTTCCTCCTCCCTTTGCTGAAAAGGAGAATCACATTGGCCTTCTTCCAGTCTTGTAGCACCTTTACAGAGCACCACGAGTGCTCGTAACGCTGTGCCAGGAGCCCCTCTATGACCCCTGCTGATTTGAACACATCCAACTCCTCTAGAAGTTCTCCAAGTCAGTCCCCCCCTGACCCTAGACCTGGTGCAGTCTCTTCTGAGTCTGTCCTGAATCCTGGTGGGGGAGATGTCATGGCCACTGCTCAGAAAAATGAAGGCAGAGAATTTGTTAAAAAGGTCGTCTTTTTCATCTGGTGCAACTACCAGATTGCCAAGCATATCCTGCAGGGGCCCCACATTGCCTGGTGCCTTCTTTTCATAGATTCATAGATGTTAGGGTCAGAAGGGACCTCAATAGATCGTCAAGACTGACCCCCTGCGTAGGCAGGAAAGAGTGCTGGGTTCAGATAACCCCAGCCAGATGCCTATCTAACCTCCTCTTGAAGATCCCCAGGCTAGGGGAGAGCACTACTTCCCTTGGAAGCCCATTCCAGATTTTGGCCACTCTAACTGTGAAGAAGTTCCTTCTAATATCCAGTCTAAATCTGCTCTCTGCTAGTTTATGGCCATTATTTCTTTTGACCTTCAGGGGCGCCTTGGTGAGCAGAGCCTCACGAATTCCCTTCTGTGCCCCCATGATGAATTTATAGGCAGCCACAAGGTCACCTCTCAACATTCTCTTGAGGATACTGAAGGGGTCCAGGTGCCCTAGTCTCTCCTTATAGGACTTGGCCTGCAAGCCCTAAACCATACAAGTGGCCCTTGTCTGGACCCTCTCCAGGTTATCCACGTCCCTCTTGAAGTGTGGCACCCTAAACTGCATGCAGTATTCCAACTGCAGTCTGACCAGTGCCCAATAGAGGGGAAGTATCACCTCCTTGGTTCTGTTTGTCATGCATCTGCTGATGCATGATAAAGTACAGTTAGCTTTGCTGATGACTTTATCACACTGATGACTCATGTTCATCTTGAAGTCCACTAGGACTCCGAGATCCCTTTCTGCTTCTGTGCTACCGAACAGGTAATTTCGTAGGCAGTAGGTGTGCTGGACATTTTTCCTCCCTAGGTGTAGCACTTTGCATTTCTTCTTGTTAAATTGCATTCTATTGTTTTCTGCCCATTTGTCCAACCTGTCCAGGTCTGCTTGTAGCTGTTCCCTGCCCTCTGCCGCGTCAACTTCTCCCCACAGTTTTGTATCATCCATAAACTTGGACAGAATACACTTCACTCCCTCGTCCAAGTCACTGATGAAGACATTGAAGACTATCGGTCCAAGGTCCAAGCCCTGCGGGACCCCACTGCCCACATGCTTCCAGACCAATACCAACCCATCCACCACCACTCTCTGGGTACGACCCTCTGGCCAATTTGCGACCCACTGGACTGTGTCATGATCCAAGTCACAACCTCTTATTTTTTTTATTAGTGTGGGGTGAGATACCATATCAAAGGCCTTCCTGAAGTCTAAGTAAATGATATCTACCCCTACTCCTGCATCCAGGTGTTTTGTAACCTGATCATAAAAAGAGAGTCAGGCATGATCTACCTGCTATGAACCCGTGCTGGTTTCCCCTTGGCATAATATTTCCTGCTGGGCTCTCACATATACGAGTCTTAATAATCTTTCCAAAGACTTTGCCAAGGATGGAGGTGAAACTGATGGGCCTGTAGTCCTTCCTCCCCGTCTTGAAAATAGGAACCACATTGGCCCTTTTCCAGTCGTCCAGGACCTGGCTCATGTGCCACGAGTGCCCAAATATTCTTGGCAGTGGCTGTGTAATGACATCAGTCAGTGCCTTCAGTACCCTCAGATGGAGCTCATCTGGGCCTGCTGACTTAAATGCATCCAGTCCTTCTAAGTGACTCTGCACCATCTCAGGGTCAACACTTGGTAGTCTGGTGCCCAGCTGTTGCCTCTCTACAATCCCATTGTGAGACTTGTCTTGCCCCTCATTTAGGAACACTGAGGCAAAGAACTCATTAAGAAGTTCAGCCTTGTCCCTCCCTGTCTGTCACCAGTTGCTTTTGCCCATTCAGTAGTGGTCCTATAATGCCCTTGGCCTTCCTTTTACTCCCTATATATCTGAAAAACAATTTTTTGTTATCCTTAACTTGGGATGCCATCTTCAGCTCCATGGTAGCTTTGGCCTTTGTAACTGCCTCCCTACAACTGCGAGCTGAGGAGCTTAGGAGGTATACTTTTTAGTAATCTCTCCCTGTTTCCACTGCTTATATGCCCCCCTTTTTGCCTTTAGGCTGCTCTGGATTTCTCTGGTCAGCCAAGGAAGCCCCTTGGCCCCTTTCCCCCTTTTCCACCACATCAGGATCATCTCCCTCTGTGCCCAAAGGATTGCTTCCTTGAGGCACAGCCACCCTTCCTGGGCTCCCATCTCACCAAATCTCTTACTCTGCAGTGCGTCATTGACTAAATGCCTGAGCTCGCTGAAGTCAGCACTTCCACCCTACTAGTTACCTTTCCCACTCTGTCCATTATGGTGAATTCTATTATTTGGTGGTCACTTTCCCCTAGGTGACCACTGATCTGTAGGTCCCTTACCGTGTTATCCCCATTGCCAATACCAGGTACAGTAAGGCATTCCCCCTAGTGGGACCATGTACTTCCTGTGTCAGATGGAGGTCCTGTACACAGCATAGGAACCTGCATGAATGGTGGGAATTTGCTGTCTATGTCTCCCAGCAGATGTCAGGGTAGTTTATTTCCCCCATGACTACCACTTCCCTAGTCTTTATGGCCTCCAAGAGCTGCCTCAGGAGTTCCCCTTGGTGTGGGGGTCTGTAGCAGACCCCTACCATCAAATCCTTTTCCCCTTGACCTCCATATATCCTAACCCACAATCCTTCTACTTTCTCCTCCTCCGATTCCATTTTGATAAGGGTCAATGTATAACACTCCTTGACGTACAACCCAACCCCTCCCCCTCTCCTCCCCATTCTATCCTTTCTGTACAGCTTATAGTCCTCAGTGTGTACTGCCCAGCCATGGGTAGAGTCCCACCAGGTTCCTGTTAACCTCACTAAGTTGTAAGTGATTTCTGCAAGCAGGAGTGCTAGTTCATCCTGCTTGTTCCTCATGCTCCTAGCATTAGTGTATAGGCACTTGAGCCCTGTAACTGGCGCCTTTGTTGCTCCCCAGCTCCAATGCTCAATGGACCCTTTATTGCTTACCTGCTTATTTCTTACCTGTTCTATACTGCTGGATGTCCCATGGATTGCAGGTTCCTGATGTTCTCCTTCTCCCTGCCCATCCCCCATCTGAGCTAGTTTAAAGCCTGATGTAGGAGATCAGCCAACCTTTTGGAGAAAAGACTTTTACCTTTCACTGAGAGGCGAAGTCCATCATGCCCCAGGAAGTCCCTTGCCAGGAAGTGTGGGTCGTGGTCTAGGAAGCCAAATTCTGCACTATGGCACCAACTCCTGAGCCACAGGTTGACCTCTCTGATGCAGGCACTGTGATGCCTACTGTGACTTCTGACCAAGAGGATGGAGGAGAAGACCACCTGCACCCCCTTCTCCCTAAACCTGGCCCCCAGAGCCCTGTAGTCACCCATAACATGGTCAGGACTACTCCTGGCTGCGTCATTGGTTCCCACATGGATGAGGACCATAGGATAGTAGTCTAAGGGCCAGATCAGGTCAGGAATCCTTGTGATGACATCCCAGATCTTGGCCCCTGGGAGGCAACACACCTCACGCACCATGGGATCTGGGCAGCAGATGTTTCCATCTGCTCCTCGCAGTAGGGAGTTGCCCACTATGGTGACCTGTCTCTTCTTTCTCTGGGAGCTTGTCTGGCCCTCAGCTTGCTCAGGGATGGATTGGGGCTCCTCCCGTGCCACCCCCTCCACTGGACTCTCCTCCAGTGCAGCCAGGGCTTCATATCCGTTCCCCAACTGCACCAATAGATCCATTTCTGTGATGAGTGGCCTGGCCGGGGAGGTGATTGTTGTCCATCCTTCCATATCAACTTCGGGGCATCTGCAATCTACTCCTCTGCCTGGTGTCTGGCTCTGCAGAGAAAGGAAGTACCCATCAATCTCCTCCTCAATTGCCCTGATCCCCCTCAACCTGCTCATCTCTGCCTGGAGTACTGCCACCTGCCCCTCCAGTGCCTCAACCCTAGCACATGTGGGAGTGGCAGGGAACCCCTGGCCTTCCTCCTACCCCTGGGCCTCTGAGGACCCACCAGGCAACCCCTGCATGCAGGGGGCCCAGGTGCCACCACCCTGCCCCAAGGCTCCATCTGGATGGAGGTCTCAGAGACACCCTGGGTGGTGGGCAGCATCAGGGCAGGGTCCCTGGCTGCACTCCGAGTCACCACCCCCATCAAAATCCCCACAAGTGCTGTCCCCTGGAGATTCACTGGCCCCACCTGCTCTCCACCCTGTGCTAACACCGGTGCAAATGCTGGCACACCCCCACAAAGTGCTCCTGTTTGTGCGCTCTTTTAGTGCGCAGCTCAGGAGCATGGCTCCTGGCCTTCTCAGCTAAGAGGCTCTGGGGAGCTTCCCCTCCAGATCCTCTTCAGCTGTGCTGGCCCCTGCCCCTCTTACCTTTCTCATTGCTCTGCTGCTGCTGCCTCCACTGCCCAGTAAGCCAATTGGGTACATGTGTGCTGTTGGCACACGTGTACCCCCTCTGACTCAAGCCCCGACTCAAGGTAGTTTTTTACTCCCTATGTATTTGAAAAAGGACTTTTTGCTGTCCTTGATCCCTGTTGCTAGCCCTAGTTCTGTCTCTGTCTTAGCTTTCCTAACAGCCTCCCTACAAACTTGAGCAATGAAGGTATAATCTTCTTTGGTGATAGCCCCTCCCTTCCACTGGATTTACGCCTCCTTTTTTGCTTTCAGGCATTCCTGAATACCTTTGGTGAGCCAAAGGGGCTTTTGAGCACTCTTTGCCCCTTTGAATCATGTGGGGACTGTCACCTCTTGGGCTTGGAGGATCATCTCCTTAAGGAACAACCACTCATCTTTGATGCCTACTTTCCCTACTCTCTGGACTGCAGTGCCTCTCCTACCAATCTCCTCAACTCATTCTAGTCAGCCCTCCTGAAGTCAAGGGATACAGCCTTGCTGCAGGCTCTTGACACCGAGCACTGGATGGTGAATTCCACTAGGCGATGATCACTATCCACCAGGTGGTCAAGAATCTGGAGTCCCCTCACCTGTGGCCAGGACCAGATCAAGCATGGCATTCCCCCTGGTGGGACTGTGCACCTCCTGTGTTAGGTGGAGATCCTGTATCTCAGCAAGGAACCTACATGACTGGTCAGACCTGGCTGACTGCTCCTCCAAACAAATGTCTGGGTAGTTTAGATCACTCATGACAACCACATCCCTTGACTTAACTGCCTACATGAGCTGACCTGAGAATTCCTGGTCTTCCCCCTGGTTAGGTGGTCTGTAGTACACCCCTACCGTTAAATCCCTTTCCCCATGATCCCCTTGTATTCTGACCCAGAGCACCTCTGTCTGGCTCTCCTTTGATCTCATCCTGTTAATTGAGGAATGTATTGCTCTTTGATATAGAGCACCACACCCCTACCTTTCCTCCCCAGTCTGTCCTGCCTGTATAGTCTGTAGCCCCTAATGTTTATGTGTGCGTGTGGGGGTGGGGGAGGAGGTTGTCACCCTCTGTAGTTGAGACACAGCCCTCTTCCTTGGGTCTCTGGAGTGCATTTTAACAAACTTGCAGCAGCAGCAGGACACTGACAACTCCCATCCCTCTACCATACCTGTGGCTGGTTAAGGTACTCTTAGTGGTTTGAGCCATTGTGTGTTTTAGTTTTGTGACAGGGTTGCTTGTGTGGTTTTAGGAATAGGTTAGGCAAGTATTGTTGAATGGATGGTTTGAGTAGGGGTGATCCTGCTTCAAGCAGAGGGTTGAACTAGATCAGCGGTTCCTGTTAGACCCCAACTCCATGCAGACCCAATGACTAGGGAGATGATGATCCAATTGCTCAAAAAACAAACAACAGCACATATTGCTACCAACAGCTTTATTCAAAATAGAAAAAACAGCTTTGAGCAAGCTCCAACAAACTGGGGTGCTGCAGTGAACATTCTTTTTTTTTTTTTCATATTTATACACCTTGGTTTATACCCATTAACATTTACTCAACCTTTGTCCCTCCTTTGTTCCACCCATATTCCCTTCCATCTCAAGCTCCACTTCTGTTTTCTATTTACTTCATTATCATGGAAGTACCTACGCATTTTACTTATTTACATGCCTTTTTGCTATGAGCGCATGTGTAAGACCCTGACTATTTTGATCAATTGCAGTTTATTGCTGATTTCTTCACCATCTCCAAGGTCTTGCTTTTGCTCATCTTAACAATAGCTGGTAGGCTGCATCCTGTTCTCCTTACAGAATAAGTCATATGTCCTACACACTGCCACGTTATTAGGAAAATGCTTGCCTAAGTGTCTTGCAACGTTACTTTTGATATATCATTCTGCCTTGTGGTTAGCAGCTCTGCTAGGCCACAGGCTATATATAGCCTTGTATTCAGCTGCAAATTCAATATTCCAAGATCCAAATAATGTCACCCTAACAGCTCCCAACCTCTGGGCCATGAAGTGTTGGCTGCCGGTCTGCAGGAGGACTGGCTGCTGGACTGGAAGTGACCACAGACTGGCAAACCATGTACTGGAAGTGACCAGCATACTGTGGACCAGCACCCAATGCTTTTTTTATACAAATACAAGCACACAGTATGCAAATCATTTCTGTTCCATGGCTTGCTGGTCCGCAGTCACTTCCAGTTTGTGGTTTGACTCAGCGTAAAAATGTTGGGAACCCCTGAACTAGATGACCTCCTGAGGTACCTTCCATCTCTACTTTTCTATGATTCTGTGATTCTCCTTGCCTCTCCAAAGCTTTTGGTGTGCATGGGAATAGATAGGAATCAAATTATTAAGCATGGCTATTAAGCAGTGCATTTTTATAAAATCAGGAACCATGTTTTTTTCCAGAACAGAAAGTAACACAAATTTTTAAGTAAATATCCCTTAAGCAAGCACTTGTTTTTCCTCTTTTTCCCTATTCCTTAAATAAGTAAAAAACATAATTGTCTTTTAGATAAACAAAAACAGCATGAATCCACTCTTTTTCCACTTCAAGCTTCATCATTGTCATATGCTTTTGTTGAGTTTAGCACCTTGTTGCATTTCAAAATAATTTTTCCTTCTATATAAATACAATGGCTATGGCTAAGTATAGAGATTGTATTTACATTTTTGACATTAGAAATGATTCTTCTACCTTACTTTGGCATCTAGGACTAGGACTTCTGGAATATTATGTATCTTGTTTAAAAATGAAATTTCATGACCAGATGTACCAGGGAAACAGTTTCTGGCTTCCATTTTTTTTAACCGTGAGACACTAACTTAAATCAAAAGCCATCTTGCTTCAAGAAATTTCCTATAGGTTATAAAAGCTACACTCAGAAAACCATATCACAATGAATAAAATAGGTCAGAAACATATTTGTTAGTAATACCAACAAAGAATAGGAAAGACCAACTAAATTTTCCTAGATATGCAGGGACTGCTTTGTTGAGTGAATTAATAACCAGTAAATTTTAATTCCATGGTGGCTATCCACAACCAAATAAACAGGTACATTTTAACAATACTTGAAGAAATGGAACACTTAACAGCCTATATCCACTTGCTTTATTAGTGGCAAGTGAAAATGCTCTTGGTGTCTTTGAACAATATTGTTAGACCCCGACTCCATGTGGTGCCCAATGACTAGGGACACGATGATCCAATTGACCATTACTCATTAGCCAGCACAAGCAGGCGGAAAACACCAGCACACATTGCTCTCAATGGCTTTATTCAGAATGGAGACAGCTGCAGACTAGCTCCCAAAAAAATCAACAGACCGGGATCCGCAGTGAACAATACTTTTTTCCTACATTTATACACTTGGTTTATACTCATTAACATTCATTCTACCCTTGCCCCTCCTATCTCAAGCTCCACCTCTGTTCACGGTTTGCTTCATTAGCATGGGATTGCCTATGCATTTCCTTCATTTACATGTCTTTTTGCTATGAGAGCATATCTAAGACCTTGACTTCTCTTCTTCAGTCAATGGGAAGACTTTGACCAAAACTTGGAAACTTCTGGAGACTTCCAGGTTTTGTTCAAAGTCTGCCTATTGACCAAAGAAGAGAAGTCAAGGTCTTAGATATGCACTTCTGGAGGCTTCTTCACCATCAGCATTCACCTTTTTCCATATGTTCATCTTGAATTCTGTTACTGATTACATGTTATTTTCCACATTCCAGGCTGTTTTTCCATCTTATGTTGTACCATCTTCTACCTTTTTTGGGCCCCTGTATCTTATCACATTCTTTATTGTAGTTGGTTCACAGCACAGACTCACATAGATTCACCTGCTGCTTTCTCCTCAGAAAATGGTTGACACAATTAATATGATTACTTAGCATAAGCAAATGGCTGGCTTAGATATCATTCCACTTTGTAGTCATCAGCTCTGCTAGGCCATAGGTAAAGTCTTTGCATTCAGCTGCAAATCCAGTGCTCCCTTTGATCCAAATATTGCCACCCTAACAAATGTGAGTAGTAGTTGGGCAGCACAGTTGGTTGTGTTGTTTCAGGAAAGGTACAAAAGGGATGCACCTACACAAGATGTTTTACTGCTAAGGAGCATAGTTTATTACACATAAGCATTTGCATCTATATGTGCACATGCTTGCTGCACAGTAAACCTCACTGATCATGAGTAAAGGTGAAAGTAAATTGATTTGTGATTACTAAATGGGCAGTAGTGCTCATGTAGGCATCTGACTGGGAGCAAATCTGCTCCTGTCAGCTGGTCACCAGGAGGTAGGAAATTGCTCCCCGCCCCTGGGAGCTGCCTGCTGGTGTGGCAGGCTTTAACACTGGATCTTGGGTGGGCACTATATACCACTTCCCTGAAAGCAAGGAGCTCCAAACACCCCTAGTCTGAGATCACAATTGGGGAGCAGGGGCCTGGGAGATCCTTACCTCCCAGCCTCTACTCCATGGTCATAGGACTGGTGCTGGGAGATAAGGATCTCCCAGTGCTGACTGTGCCATCATGGAGCTGGTGCTGGGAGCTGGTGCTGAGAGATGAGGATCTCCCAGTGCTGGCCCTGAAACTGTGGAACACTAGGAGCTCCTTGCTGGGGGGCAGGGCTGGAGAGCTTGTTCCCTACCATGCTTCATGATCATGGGGCTGAGCATGGAACAAGATATCCAGCACCCACCCCATGATCATGGAGCAAGGACTGGAAAATTTTCTGGTCGGTGGCAGGTCCCAGTCTTGAGCCCCTACTGGGTGATTGAGGAATGGGGATTGGAAGGAGGTGCTGTGATGGCTGAGGTTGCCTCCCACTGCCCTGATCTGGTGGTGGGGCAGCTGGTAGCAAGCCTCCAACTGGGCGGGGAATCCCCACTCCATTGGGGGCTAGCTGCTAGCTGCCCCACCAGGGGATCAGGGCTGGGGGCTGGAACCTGCCCCTTCCCTGCAGCCCTTTCTCCAATCAGGCAGCTGGGGCTGGGAGCTCCCTGCTGCTGGGGCAGAGGAACATTGTCCCCACCCCAGCTGTAGGCAGCATGCCAGGGGCAGGAAGCAATATGTCTCCTGGCCTGGTGGTCTCTGCCAGCCCATGGGCTAACACCCAGGGGCCCCGTTTCAGGGTCCCAGGCAGTGGGCACAGTTTGCTGACATTAGCAGCAAATCTGCTGCTTCTTCCCTACACATGTAGATGCCTGTCCAGGAACATTTACTCATGAGTAGTTTTCTTCAAGAACTGCTGTACTTAACATGTCTGGAGCATCTCACATATCAGCCTCCCTGTACCACTTTGAGCTTTAGTTAGAGTGCCACTGAAAAATGGCAGCAGAAGCACTTTAACTAAAGCTCAAACCAGCTTTAGTTAAGGCATCTCCATCACCATTTTTCAGCACAGGGATGCTGATACTTGTGAAGCTGGAATCTGCTGGGGTGCAGTAATTACCATGCTCTAACAGACCTGATTAATCGAGTTTGCCTCACTGCACATGTATAGGCACCCTCAAGTGCCACCCTGCCCTACCTTTTGCCATTTTTTGTAATGTAGCAATGGGACTGTGACCATCAGGGGAAAATAATATTGCATCATGCAGAGACCAAGTTAGGCATAGTTACTGTTTGCCTTGAAACTTGAAGTTTTCTTATAGGCAAACTAATATAGGTAGTAGCATTTTTGTTCTTAGTGGCTTTGAAGAAATCATCAACTTCAAGCACCCAAGAGTTTAAAGTTGTATCTCTTGTATGTATTGTATCTATAGGATGGAGGCACAGTTGTTGTTTTCTTCAATCCTTCTGGGTCAAGAGGAATGGATAGGGCAATGGTGAATACATCTTCTGGATCAATGCATGGCTCTGCAGGTGATGTCACCATCAGGGATTCAACTTCTTTGACCATGGGGTGTTGTTCCAAGAAGAAGGATTACTAGGAAGAAAGAGATAGGATGCACCTGATAAACAGAGGGAAGGGCATCTTTGCAGAGAGGCTTGATCTAGTGAGGAGGTATTTAAAACTAGGTTTTCTGGGGGATGGAGACCAAAGCAGGGAAATGGCAGACAAGGAGGAAGCACAAGGAGAAGGGGGCAAAAGGGAAGGCCTCCTCATTCTTCCTGAGAAAGTAGGGGAATCGGATAGTTAGTTCAAGTGTCTCTGCACAAATACATGCAGCCTGGGAAAAAAGCAAGAAGAATTGTAAGTCCTCACAGTCACAGAACTATGACATGATTTAAATAACAAAGACTTGGTGAGATAGCTCACAAGAATGAAGTGCTGTCATGGATGGGTACAAACTGTTCAGGAAGAACAGATTGGGAAAAAAAGGAGGAGAAGTTACACTTTATGTAAAAAAAGCTGTATGATTGTTCAGTGCTTCAGTATGAAAGTGGAGGTAGGCCTGTTGAAAGTCTGACTTAGAGGGAAGAGCAACAAGACAATGTCATTGTGGGTGTCTGCTGTAGACCACAAGACCTGAGGTAGATGATGCTTTCTTCAGACAACTAGAGTAAGTTTCTAGATCACAGGCCCTGGTTCTTATAGGGGACTTAAGTCACCCTGACATATGCTGGGAGGGCAAAACAGCAGTGCACAGGATATACAGGAAGTTTTTGGAGAGTGTTGGAGACAACTTCCTCATGCAAGAGGAGAAGAGACCATGCTCTTCTTGACCTGCTGCTCACAAGCAAGGAATAATTGGTGAGGGATGTAGAAGTGGATGTCAATTTTGACAACAGTAACCGTGAGATGATTAAGTTCAGGATCCTGCTGAAACAAAGAAAGGAAAACAGCAGATCATGCACACTGAACTTCAGAAAAGCAGACTTTGACTCCCTTGAGGAACTGATGGGCAGGATCCCTTGCAAGGGAAATCTGAGGTGGAAAGGAGTGTAGTAGATCTTGCTGTATTTTAAAGTACCTTACTGACTCTGCAGGAATAAAACATCCTGATGTCCAGGAAGAATAGCAAATATAGCAGGTGACCAACCTGACTTAGGAGAAAACTATTCAGTGACCTAAAATACAAGAAAGAAGCTTACAAGAAGTGGAAGCTCAGACAGAAGACTAGGGAAGAGTATAAGGACTATTACTTTGGCATGCAATTGGTGTTGCAACTAGCAAGGGACATGAAGTGTAATAAGATGTGTTACTACAAGTATGTCAGCAAGAAGAGGAAGGTCAGGGAAAGTGTGGGTCCCTTACTGAATGGGGGAGGCAACTTTGTGATGCTGATGAGGAAAAGGCTGAAGTATGCAATGACTTTTTTGTCTTGGTCTTCATAGGCGAGGTCAACTCCCAGGCAGTTGCACCAGGCAGCAAAGTTTGGGGAGAAGCTGAGCAGTCCTCAGGTTAGGGACTATTTACAAAAGCTGGACTTACACAGTTCCATGGGGCCAGATGGGAAAACCTGAGGCTGCTGAGGGAGATGGCCGATGTGATTGCAGTCTCTGGCCATTATCTGTTAGAGCAACAACAGCAGCAGCTCCAGGGCAGTGTCCAAGCACCTGCTTCTGCTTCAGAAGCAATGTTGGGGGATTGCTTTTGCTGCTGGAGTACATACTCCAGAAATGCAGACTTAGGAGTGGTGCCAAAGTACACATCTAGGCCTGGTGCCCTTTTCACCATCCCTTAATTCAGCTATTCTCTATGCAACGTTAATTCAGACCTTTGCTTTTATGCATTGGGATACAGTCTTAAATTACATAACCACATACTATTCTCCACCGTACTCTAGCCTTATTTAGTGCACAGTGGATAGTGTTCACTTAATTAGCCTGTATTCAGTTATGTTTTCTTCTTCTTGTGTTGAAAATTGTGAATAAATGATTCTTATTTATTTTTAATTATTCTTATTTTTTTATATTCTTCAATGTATGGCCCAGGAAGAATTATTCAAATCTTTTTATCAAGACAGAATTGTTCATTTCCTTATGGGATGTAGAGTGGTACTATACAACCTAAATGCCACACTATTTTTAATATATTTTCACAATACCTCTATGAGTTGAGGGGCTGAGGATCTAAGGCACATAGATGATGGTCAAACATACCTATTAATTCTGGCTGACCTGTGTAAGACATCTAGGACCTGACTTTTCAGAGAACTTAGCATTACATAATAGGGGTGTGAAAAGTGGGCGCTATTTAATTCTGATTCGGCTTGAATCAGACATGGTGATTCGATTCGTTGATCGAGATCACTGTCCCCGATTCAATTTGGCCAAATCTGATTCTGAAGATGTGATGCTGATTCAGAGAATCACTGATTTGGACACAGACACAGCTTTAAATGTTTTTTCTACATACCTCGAGGTACCAGCATGGCTAGAGAATTCTGCAATGCTGGGGTGCATGGAGTGTCCCACAGGAATGGGATTCCATGTGCTCAGTGATGAACCCAGAAGTGGACTTGAAGTGCTTCTGTTCCACCACAAGGTCCGCTTGGGAGTGCCCGGGGGGGGGCACCCCTTGCCTCTCTGGCTCAGTGATCAGCCACAGGGGGGACCCCAGGTTCTCCCCCCAGACCCAAGAGGCATCAGTCGCTGAGCTGATGGGGCATGGAGGTCCCCCCCCCACGTGCTCCCCAGCAGACCCAGAAGTGCTTCTGGTCCACTTCTGGATCTCCTGTGCAACACTGCATGTGCCCCACCATCACAGCATTCACAAGCTGCCTGCTACCTAGAGGAATGTAGAAAAAAACATTTAAACCTGTGTCAATGTTTGAATCGTTGAATCTTTCCAATTCGGAGGGTTCCAATTCAATTCAGAGAGATTAAAGGGTCCTCTGATTTGATTCAGATTTGAGGATTCAGCCACCAAATCAAATCAGGGACTGAAGCTTCACACAGCCCTATTATATAACACTTGAATGTTGAAATCTCTCTTCTAATCCTAGCTGTGAGTGCTCTGCCTTTTCGTATAAATCAGCATTTCAGGTGAGCTACCCAGTCTATGCGGTTGCAGTAGTGAAAAGATTAATATGAGTAGCTTCAGCTCCTGAAGTGTTAGTTTGAACTTTCCTGTGGATGTGGTAAATGCTACTTCCACCAATCCAGCTGCAGATACAATCCATTTGTAAATAGATATGTATTATTTCAAGCTGGAGGGGGAAGTTTAGCCCTTCCACCCTCACACTTCATTAGATGAGGCTTCCACTTCCTAATATTCTTCTTTGCATGACTCTGGTTGCTAACCCCCTTAGCCAGCCCTTTCAAGTCTCTCTTTTGGCTCCTCATCTGCTCTCAGCCTCATACCTTTCATGGATCCCAGGCCTCACCCATCTTTAGCCTCATAATCCCAATATTCTATGAAGTTATACCAGATAATACAGTGTTCCTATCTGGTCTTAAAAATCTATGAATCTGCTGCCTCTGGCTCACAATCCATCCTTCCTATCTTTCAATCCCAATCTCCTTGTTCAATCCTGTTTTCTCCTGCTTAGCCAGTCTCATTAGTACTAGATTTCTAAAACAAGTCAACCCAGACAGTCCCAATCTCATTCTAATCCTAATTCCTACTCCAAATTCTCTCTTCCCTCAGCTGTATCTCATCCCTGTTTGAAATCATGTCTGAATAATTACCCCATTCTTCTCCCCCAACTGGATAAATCATGAGCATTTAAACATTTTTGCCATTTGTCATGAGACAAAGCCCTCAAAAGATTTTTTGCAGGATAAGAAGTACTAATAATTTGTCTTGTGCTACTGTAAAGGCCATCTGAACAGTTTCACCATGATATTACTGTGGGTTGAGAAGGCCAGTTGGTCTTCCAAGTATCCTACAATGCATCACTTCAATTCTATCCCAGGCCCCTCTTAAGCTCCATGCAGTCACTCTGACCCAGATCACAGAACTCTATTGTTCAGTGGGGTCTGGTCCCAGATGGTCATCCCCATTTATTAATTGTACTTCATGGTAACTTGTAAACCATTTGGCCTCTCCACCCACCCAAGATTGACACTGGAGCCTGTATCCACTGAAGCAAACTCAAACACTACCAACTACTGGAAGCATTTATCTACTTAACAATCTACCTTTCAGGGAGGCCATTAAACCCATCCAACATACAATGCTGCAAATTCAGACATGCATACTCCAACACACACGCATCCATCCTCCCTCCACCATGGTCCCTCAATTTGAGTAAAATATTGTGAACAAGTGTGGCAGGAACTGGACCAGGAAGGAAGAAGTGGATCTCACTGCCATCTCTGGTCAGAGTCAGAACCAGTTGGTGTCCCAGTCAAGCCAACAAAACAAGGCAGTCTATGAACAAATTGCAAAAGAAATGGCAGTCCCCAAACATTACTTTAATTGAATCCAGTGCCAGTCCAAATGCAAGGTACTGAGGTAGAACTTTGTGTGGACACAGGATGGAAACTGCATATTGGGGACATGCAGGGTCATGTATGGCCACTGTGAGAAGCTATCCTGGATCTTCATAGTCAACAATATAATCATGTCTGAAAATACAGTGGATATGGTTGTCTGCACCACCCAGGATAATAATTAGGACTCCAAAACAACCATAGGCAAATACACACAGCAGCTGCAGGCCAGCACAGCAACCCAAGCCACGCAGACTTTCTGGCCACCCACTTGAGACACACAGGGTGTGTGACACGTGCATTTACTGTGCAGTAACTAAAATTACTTTATAGACAGATGCATGTCTACACATGCACACCCAAACTGTGCAGAAAATACGGCATCTTAAAATGACTTGAGTGTAAATTTTATATCTGCATTATGGAGGTATCAGATCTATACCCAATTAGTTAATGCTCAGTAATGCTCATGTACTTGCCTTACTGGACAGTAACAGTGTGTGTGTGGACTGACTTGGGACTAACTTTAGTTTCAAGTCAGTCTACACACAGTGTTAACTCACTTTAACATCTATACGTGTAGATGCTGGCCTATTCCCACTTACTGCACAGTAAGTTTAAGCTGGTGTAAATACATGTGTGACACACCCACAGACTCTGAAACAGACCCAGGCATACACAATGGGGGCCTGGAGTTTCCTGTCATGTCAACGTCTTCAGCATCCCAGCCACCCCTCTCCCAGTAAGGACTCAGTGCCTCAAAAGGCTTAGCATACAAGGCAAATCCTATTTCTGGTCATGGTAATTGTTAGCCCACTGTTATGATAAGGTAATGAGATATCAGGCAACAAGACGGTGGTGTGCGAGGAGCAGGAATATTCCCTGTGGAAACTCAGTGGATCACTGGATAGTTGAATTGTCCTCCTCCATTGCCTCTTTTCCCAGCACCTTGCAGAATTATTCAAGTCTGTGCTCAAACCCCCTGGCTTTCTTTAGAGGGAGGGCATGGAAAGGCAGTCTCTATCTTCCCTGTGACTGTGGTGTACTAATAGGGACCACTTTAGAAAAAGTGCAGAATTAATTAAACCAATACAGGCAGTCCTTGACTTACAACATTTTAAGTTACAACATTTTGCACTTACAAGTTTTATAAATTGACACCCTGTTTCAACTTTATGACATCAGTTTCAACTTTACAACTATCCATTACAACGGCATGCCAGTAAACAAGTTTGCTGTGTCACCCATCTCCCTGGAGAACGTCTGTCCAAACTTCCCTGGACACTTTCTTTAAGAAAAGAGACATGACTCCAGAAAAACCTTCAGCAAAGACTCCTGAGAAGACTCCACCCAAGAACCCTTCAAAAGTCCAACCAAGTTCCCTTTGAAAAAGTCCAGCAACCTCACCTCAAAGAAGTCTTTCTAAATCAATGTGATTGCTATTTACAATATAAATACATTAATGTAGGTATAATACTCATCTATAATTCAGTACAACATTCTGAGTTATTTTTTGGTGAAAATAGTATATCAGGCCTTGTTTCAGGAAGCAATCCCCCATTTATAACTTTGGTTCCTATGGGAAAATGAGTTATGTTTCAACATGGTTTTCAAGAAACAATTGTGTTGTATATCTGAGGAATGCCCATGTTATTTTTTTAGAGGCATGTCTATAATGGTCACTGAACCACCACTGTGCTGCAGGTCTCACTTCAGTTGGGCAGTGACTGACACCATTTAAGATAATGTCCTACTTAACACTTTATTCATTTCCCTACCAAAAACATAATAGCAATAGTGTGCAGCTATAAGGAACCTCCCTGATGTACCTGGTCTCATGCCCACTGCTCAAGATAAGACAGTAGTTCTGGCTTAATGCCCAGATGTTAGGCTAAAATGGACCACCACACTCTTTGCCAGCACCTTCAGATTTTCACCTTGGCTTCCATCCTGGGAAAACAGTAGTGATGGACATCTCTCTCAGACAAACAATTAATTAGGAATAGATAAAAGCACTTTAATACAAGCAATGCATTGTGAGCAAGAGAGCAAAGAAAGGACAAAACAAGTGGCTTTTAAATGATCAGGTTTACCACTTGGTCACAGTTCAGGTTCCCCTTGTAAGTAGCCGCAATATTGATTTAACTATCCCAGATTCTTCTAAATGGTAAGACTAGCTTCCAAACTCAGTCCAATTTCCCATTGGTCCTGATCCTAGTGAACTCAGTGGTCCCTGGGGCACATGCTGCCACTAAGCTCCACCAGCCCACAGGGGTCCCTTGCTGCAGAAGCCAGAGTAAACACACCCTTGCCATCAAGCACAATTGTTCAAGCTGAATAGTCATCTTTAGGACAACCCACATGAACCTGCTGCAGCTGTGCCTCACTGCATCCTCACTTTTATGAGGGATTGATGGGTTTCATTCATGTAGGTTTCTATGGTTAGAGTGTGTGTGGGGGGTGTTGCCCTTTAGGGTCAGGTCAGCTCTCAGGGTCTCAATATTGTGCTATTAGATAGGAGGGCATGGTGTACAGTTGCACAGGCACACACTTAAAAATCAATTAGGTATATACACCACACACTAGGTGCATGCACTCCCACCAAGTGTGCATACACACACTACCAATTCAGGCACATACAAATCCAAAATTACCAGCCTATGCAAATGCACACTTATTACCAGTTCAAGCACCTACACTATACAGACCAAAATAAATTAGACCAGAACCAATTACCAATACCTGCACACCCAGTACACACACGTGGTTCACCAATTCATATATCATGCACATAGTGAAATACATATATATCAGTTCACATACATACCACTCACCCACACATACACACAAGTGAGTTCCTCACTTGGGTGTTGTGGTGTGCACGTATATGCTTGGTGTACTTGGGATACCTGCGAGAAAATTAAGGTAAGACAGGGAGAAAGTGTAGGGGTTTAAAGTTGGTGGGGCCAGGATTAGAACCAGTAGACAAGAGAGAGCTAGGCTGAGGAGCTGAGGCTTGGAATTACTTTAGGTTACTGCTGGTGGAGACTGAGATGAAAGTTGCTGGTGCTGGGATTAGAACTGGCAGACTGGAGGCAAGTTGGGGTAACTTGAGGTTAATTGGTGTTAATTGAAAGCAGAAAGCTGGCAGAGCAATGGAGCAATACTGGGGAGAAGCCCAGAGGCTGGAGCCAGAGCAAGGAGGCTACAGGGGAGCCAAGAGGTACATGGAGAGAGGAAAACTTGGAGTGGGGCTGTGGGGGGAGTGTGGAGAACAGAGAGAGAGTGAAAGAGAAGGAAGAGAGAGATAGGGATTGGGAAAAGGTGGCAAGAAGTAAAAAAAGGGGTGGGAGTGAGGCTGAGAGCCTGCAGAAAGCAACAGGGCTGAGAGTCTGAAGAAAAGGGACAGAGAGGAGGCAAAAAGTGGTGGGAAGAGGGATGAGAGGGAAAGGGAGAGAGACAGAGACTGGAATTTAAGATAGAAGTGACTGGGGCTCAGTCCCCAACGGAAACCCAACCCAACTTGGGGATTGAAATGACAGTAGTTTTATTGAACAGAGGAGATGATGAAATGATATTTTGTTGGTTCCTTTACACACACACACACACACACACACACACAATGGTAGTAGGGATTAAAGAGACTGGGTGTAGGGGCTGAAGCCTGGGAGGAGAGAGATAGAATCCAAATTGAAGGAGGAGATATGCAAGTGATATCTACCTATCCCAGGCTGAAAGTAGGTCCTCAATGGCCAGTTGGGGTCTCCTTCAGCTCGGTGTTGTCCAGAGGGTGTCACCAGCAGGGTCTCTGGAGTGGATAGGCAGTGTGACATGGAGCTGGTCTGGTGGAAGTGATGTTCCCAAGGAGTCCATCTTCACTACTGCTTTTTATGGGGCAGACTACCTATGATCTCCTATGGGGAGGGCCTGTCCACACAAGGTAAGTCCTGTTCCAGAGGGTTCCAGGTGTTCTTACTGAGCATGTGCAGCCTTGGCAAAATGGTGGGGTGCCTCATATTTGTTTCTTGGATGCTGAGTCGTTCCAATGGCTGGGTTGTTAGCCCAGGTATTGGTGTTGATGGTTCAGTCATTCAGAAGGAGCTATTTTTAGACCTGCTACCATTGTCTCTCAAGCACCCTCATGCATCCTCATTCATTCAGGAACCAAGTTACAAACAAGGGGTAATACGAATCATAGGTTACACAACCAGGCATGGGGATAAGATGGAGGTTTGACATGACTTATGCTAACTTGCATATATAGGTCTAAAACAGTAATCACACAATATAAAAGCAGTACAAACATAATAATTATCACTTATAAAACAGTGAATAGCTATATTAAAATAGCAGGGCACTTATTTGAAGAGGGAAAAGAAAAATAAAACTCACCATCTAAAATAAAATGTTAAAGCTTATCCTAAATCTTAGCTTAGGCTACAACTAATCTATAGGGAACAGAGAGGGAAAGACAAAGTCAGAAATGGTTGGAGAAGGGGAGGGAATGCTTTTTAAAAGAAAAAAAAGAAAACTGGGGGGTTTGCTACAGGTATCCATGTTCTGTTGACCTCCCTGTCTCAGTCTACTGGGACTTCATTCCTAGTGAGTGGAGCCAGGGTGGACCAGGGAGTGCAGAGGTAAGGCATGGTTCAGTCAACAGATCTCAATTACACACCAGAAATCAGAAGACAAGCACCAATCCAGGGCACTAGCTAGGATCCGGATTCAAGAAGCATGCTGGGGTCAACCTAGAGTTCAAATACCAAACCAGAGGTTTTACTGGAATCAGAGGTGTAGGGCCTCTGATCAATCATAACCAACTGGTCTGAGCACTTGAGCCATCACACCTGTCCCTGATCCCTGGCTAATGAGATTGTCCTAATTTTCAGTGGAAGAACCAATAGCCAGATTGGCTACTGAAAACATTGCTTACCCTTTTTAAGCACACCTGCAGTTTTAGAATGCAGGCATGCTTTGATGAAGTTTCAGTCTCCCCCAGCAAGCTTCATGTTCAGTCCTTCTGATTCTTCTGACTCAGCTTAAGTTTTTTCTTACTCCAACCTTGGACCTCGCATGGAAATAGGAACAGGCTTTCTGACTTTGAGTTTCTGATCTCAGCTAGGGTCTTGGATTATACCTCTGAATTTCACCTTAGTCCTCCTAGAACTTGGTCCCTGTGTACTCAGCCCCTCTGACCTAGACCCCATCCTGATGCTCTATTAATCTGTGTTCCCACTTTGTTAACCCTCTAGACACTCCTTAGGGGCCTACCTGCAGGACTAGTTGCATATGTCCCTGCCTAATCCTTACAGGAAGAGAGTCAAGGACAAATCAGAGTCTGGAGTCTGAAGAGCTAGGTACATGCTCAGGGATACTGAAGCAAGAGTCAGGGAAGTCAAAGGCAGGAGCTACTCAAGGACTTAAGCCAGTACATCATATAGTGGGGCCTAGGTGCTGTAAGAATTCCTTAAAAGCAACCCAAGAACCAATCAAGGGAAAGTGTCTGGAGGTCAGATGGCCCTGCTTAGTGCACTGAGTGTGGTTTACCTAGTTATATAGGCTGCAGAGCAGAAGTCTTATACTCCCCTTTTCACATTTCTGTTGTGAAGTTTAACAAAAGTTCTACCTGTTGACAAAACTTTGGCCATGGTATTCACTGTATGTATGAAGTAGAAACATTCAGGGCATGAAAAAAAACAAAGAATAGCTATTCAATGCACTACCTGCTGGTCCCAGCACTACCATCAACAGGGGTTCCATCCTGGCCTCTCAAATGCTGTTAAACATGCATGCAGAAACTGCAAACTGGGATATGTTGCACTGCTAACATCCATACGTGTCCTCTGGCATCTCCAGAAAGCCTTAAGATGCCCAAAAGCATATTCCACAGCCACTCTGAAGCTGCTGAACTGCTAATTAAACATTCCCTGTGGGGATCTAGGCACACAGTGAAAGGCTTCATCAGCCAGGGTTTAGGTGGGAAGGCAGGGACCCTAATTAGCAGGGTTCGGGGTATTCCATTTCCCATGGAAAAATGTGGATTTTCCCTTTTGAAGGAGAAAAATGCAGATTTTCCCACAGAAGCAGAAAACCACAGGTTTCCCCCTTTGAAACCAGCTCTCTGAAGGCTGGCAGAGTTCCAGACTGCAACAACTGCTTTCAGAAAAGGAAGGAAACCCTAAGCCTTGTCCAGAGGACGGAGAAGCAAAGGGATATGGGGTTGGGGCAGGACCTAAAATTCAGAGTTGGCCAAGGCTGGCTCAGACTCACCATCTCTCCTGCAGATTTGGGGGTAAGTAGGACTTGGAGAGGCTGGAGTACCAGGACCTATGGGTGGGGGCATCTGGGGACCCCCTCTAGCAGGGCTGAGGATAGGGGGCTGCTAGTCAGGAATGAGGGGTACCAGTAAGCCTGGGGGGGAGGGGCAGTCAGGTACAGGTCATGCTGCTAAAGCTGGAAAGGAAGGGGAAGCTGTGAAGACACCTGAAAGGTTAAGTGGGGGCAGGGAAGGGGGTGTGGGTGGTACTGCTAGGCAAGGGGGGGGGCTGTGGGGAGAGCCAGCAGGGCAGGTGGAGGTAGAGTAGGGGCAGCTGGCATCTCCCTTCAGCAGGACTGGGTGTCAGGGGCTGCAGATTGGGCATGAGGGGCTGTGGGTTGGGTGATGGTCACACACAAAGGGCTGAGGGAGGGATGCAGGGAAAGCCAGCAGGCATTTGGCTCATCTACCTGGATCATTGCCTTAGCTGAATCAGCTGACCCACTAACCCACACAGAAGTTCTCCGTTGAATTTAATAGGCAGCTCACTCTTCCCCTTTTTGCCACTTAAGTCTAATGCGTATAGACTTTGCCTCAGCTGTTGGTCTGTCTATGTAGCAGGCTATTCTTCTGTGTTTTCCTTTTCAGTAACAGGACCCTTATCTCCCTGTTAGAGGTATAAAAGTTTTATTGATGAGAATATGGGATGACAACAGCAGTCAAGCTGTAGGTACTTTATGTAAAATGGATATACAGAACATTTTTAAATACACTTTGAGTTCCTTATTTTTATTATTCTTTCATCCATAAACCTGCCCCCATAGTTCTGTGAATTCAAAGATACGGGGCTCTGAGGAATAAGAATGGTATCTTATGTAAAATCATCTTAAAATTACTTCTTCAGTGATATAAAGGTCTGAACTATCTTGCCATATAACAAGTTTATAAAATAAGCACCTCATACCATGGGGAACTTAGAATGATCACTGCTTATCCAAGGAATAAGGTCACTGTAGTTCTGGTGGAATGAACAGAACAATTTTGAACAGGAAGTTGTGGAAATGTGGCCTTTTGAATCTGTACAGAATTTAGCATGTCAAAGGGAGCCATATAGGAAGGTGGATTAGAAGGCAAGTAAAACAATGAAAGGTGTCAGAATAAATAAAAATATAAATTTATATTTTAAGAACAAAAGATTTTCAGAGAAAAGAATGTCTGTATTGTTCAACTTGTGCAAAACAACTTTTTTTCACTAGCCCATTCTCAAAAATGTAAATCTTTTCAGCTACGGTTTTCTAAGAAATTGCAGCTTTAGGCAGAGATCTAGTGTGAACGATTTCAGCCCCAGTTGTTAATATGTGGTCATTTGATGATCAACCAAAAACAGTTACATAATTGATATGGCTGGGCAAACTCAATTCAGAAGGTTATTAACCCTGCTTATAATTTAGCTCTAATGTCCAGGAGACAAATTGTAGCATATTACTTTGCCCATATGTAGATTTTATTTAGTGCATTCATTTGAGAGAAGATCTGAGTAGATGAATGTATAGCCACATTTTGATCTCAATTACACTGGCTTAAATCACTGAAGTCAATGGCAAATTTAGAGGCTTTAGGGCTAAGTAGAGACATTTGGGAGTATTAAGGAGAGGTTAAAACAATTCACAATGGCTGCCCAATATCAGGTAAGTCAGGAAGAGGGGGCTGGCCTGGGGATTGGGGGTCCAGCAGGCTGGAGGGAGGTGAGACCTGTGGGTGGGATAGAGAGACAAGTGTGACCGTCAAGGGGTGGGGGGCAGATGTGACCCACAGGTGGGGTAAAGGAGGGGAGGCATGACCCACAGATAGGGAGGGGGGACAATCATGACCTGTGGGGGAGTGGGGGGGCATGTGTAACCCATGGGTAGGGGGAGCAGGCACAACCCACAGGTGAGGTGGGGGGGCATGTATGACCCACAAGGGACATGGGGGGCAGATATGTGACCCACAGGTTTAATAGGTTGGCAGGTGCAAACTGCAGGTGGGGTAGGAGAGGCATACATGGCTAATAAATGAAGTAGGGGGGCATGCATGATCTGTGAGGCATAGTGGGGAGATATGACCCCAGCAAACCTACACCCCCATCTTTTTCACTGATGCCCCCACCGGGACTTACTTGCTTGGCTCCTGCAGCAACAAACACTGATAAAAGCAGCTGCACCTAGAGCAGCTTGTGGGATTGGGGGTTGAGAATGCTCGCTTATGGGGATCAAGGGGCCGGGCTCAAAAAATAGACCAGTGCAGGGGAAGGAGGGAATGAAAACAGCAGCCCAAGAGCTGCGACTGGTGCCTGTGTTTTCCCAGCCCCAGACTTGCTAAGGGAAAGTAGACAGAAGTTCCAGGCACCAGTTTGACCTAAATCAAATGAGTTAGATAATCCATAGATCCAGGTTTATATTAAACTGGGTTTTGCAATTTTAGGTTGGTTTATGTGCATGAAACTTCTGTTCAGTTGCAGGTGATTGCCAGTCACTGAGACTGGGTCTGTAAATGTAAGGTTGGCACTGGAACAAGCTAAGTTTAAATTAGGAAGCCATTTTGAACCCAATTTAAACTCCTGAATGTCTGTACCTAGCCTAGATGACATTCCCAGAGGAAGTAACATGTAGAAATAAAACTAACTTGATTTTGATTGGTTTTCAGCTGACTGAATTGATAAAAGGACTTTGAGTGAAATATTTCTTGAGCTTCCTGGGTTAATTTTGCTTCAGATACTTCATAGGGAAAACAAAGAAGCCTTGAAATTAAAAGATTAGCCTTCTGTCCATTTTAGAGAAAGCTTAAATAGAGCACTGAGAGCAGAAGTCAAAAAAGAGAAGGAGAGATGAAATTATATGATTTGGAGAAAAAGCCATACCAAGGCAAGAATAATTTGTAGACTCCTTGGAGGACTTTAGCTGAATAATGCTCAAGAGTGGCTAGAAAACAGAGGTTGAAAAATGCATTCAGGTATAGATCTGTATATATATTTTTTGCCAGCTAGACCTTTTGTTAGATCACCACATGATATAATATATACAAATTAATTTTCTTTATACATGCAAATTATAAACATAGACTACTGGAAGGATCTATGATAAAAAGCGTGCTGAAACTATTAGGTAACTTGGAAGTTAGCATTTATTCATAGCTGGGCTGGGATCCCTCTCCCATAGAGATGTAAGAGAGAGAACCTGTGCCATACCAAGGTAGGAGATAATGTTGCAGGCAAAGAAAAAGGATCTAGGCATGTTGAGACTCAGATATGAACGTCTGATGAGTATCTGGCTGATGGACCTAATACCTTGCCTTACTTTAAAGGGTATGAGGTTCCATTCTTATCCTAAAGGTTCATGAGTTTGAGTACTTTTCATAGACTTTTTGCCTCCCAACAGCCTAGTATGCCACTGCTTGGTTGTTCAAATACTTTATTCTGTGAACGAACAGTAAAATTCAAGTAAAAAATTCTTTGTGATAAAATACCAGGGTATGATTTGATCTTTCCTGTTGCACAATCATGCCATTGAAATAAAGTAACAATAAGAGAATGTATTGCATCTGGTCTCTGATTAAAGAAACACAATATAAATCTGGTCTCTGATTAAAGAAACAAAATATAAATGCTTAAGTCAGCCTTTCTGCCCCTGTAATGTATTTTGCAGATAAGAGCTGTTGTTATCAGTGATGTGATACCTGAAAAAGATGCAGTCAACATGAAAGAAGTTCAAATGTCTGATGTCAAGCACTTCACAAGGCTCTATATAGTTTTTATTAAATATGTTAATGTATAATTTAATTTATATCCCCCCCATGTTTTCTTGTATCACATATCTCTGCCCTACTTAATTAGAGGAGCTGATGTTGTACATGGAAAGAGATAGAATCAAACCCTTAGTGGAATATGTAGCTCCATGTGGACAGTGAGCAGTTTTGTGTTTTTTTTAGCTGAGTCCACTTGTTGTGGTTACCTCCATAGGCTCATACTTATTCTGAAGGTGAATGTCCACTGTATAGGATATGCTGGTTCTGTAAAAAGGACAAATTAGGGTTTTAGTGTATAGCTGGCTTTTTATGGTTTAATCCCCCGTTTCCTTTTCATGTATATTTCCTTCTATTAAAAGATGCTGTGATCAGGGTCAAAGAATTCTCAAAGTCTATACAATAAAATTTATATTGGAAGCCAGATGCTTGAAAGAATTCAACAACATTTGGTCATGAACTACCTTTAATTAAAATATTAATTTCTTAAGAGGCTTGGAAAATTCAATATTACAACCTTAAGGGACCAATAGTAATAAAATAATAAATGGAAATTTCTAAGAAATCAGTCTAGTGAGATACTATATCTATATCACAGTAAAACAAACTATCACAAATAAAATAGTCATTTAGTTTCAGAATGATGTGTGTATATCATAAACCACTTAGAGGAAAGGAGAGGACAAAAAGAGAAGCCACTTCAACATTTTTGCTGAAGTTCTTGCTGGATGCTGAAGATCATTATTTTGCTGGTTACAAGTGCTTTTTGTTAATTTGGGTCAATGGCACATATATCTTGCTGTAATTGTTCTAACCTTTTATTCCTTATTGGCCCATCTCCAGCACTATCACACTGAAGTTTAAATCCCAACCCATCTGGCAACGAACAGTAGGGCAAAGGTCAAGGGCTGATTTAACAGAATATACTGTCTGCTGCCTGGTCACAATGCCTTTCATTACTTTTTGTTGTAAAAGGCAGGTACATGAAAAACAAACGTCTATTCTTAGCAACATTTAAGCTTTAATAAACCTTTGGTTTATGAAGCATTTCTCCTCCTTGTCTGCTGTTCTGTCACAGCAAAATATATTGTACAATGCTACAGATTAACTCTGCGTATCCTATATCACTTGGAAAACTATGCCAATGGCTCCTGTGTCAATGTCTTCTGAAATTGCAGTCAAGACTCAGTAGAGATGATATCTTTTATTAGACCAACAAGATTTTTGCAAAAAAAAATTCTTTAATTGCAAGCTTTCGGGCACAAACATCCTTCATCAGGCCTTGGAGAAAAGATTGTAAAAGTTCTCCTGGGTAGAAATGAAAGTTCATATTTCATAGAATTACACAGAGGAATCAATAGATGGAAAATCTTCTGGGCAGTCAGTTAATAGCTGGTATGAAGCCTCTCACCTCCTGTGAGGATCTGTGATGATGCAAACTACCTTAAAAAAAGGCAGGAGCAGGATCTCAGGTTTCAGGTAATCACAACTGCTTCCTGCTTGGAAAAATATGAAGATTTCATTCATTTTTGCATTCATATCCTTACTTACATTGTATTATAAAGTATCAAAATGAATCAATTTCAGCTTATCAGGACCATGCCTATTTTATACAATTTTTAATTATGACTGGCAGATTGTACATATCTTTGCCTCCTAAAATGTGCATCAAGCAACCAAAAGCACAATCAGTCCATAAACAATTAGGACGTTGGTCTATGCTGAAAGATGCCTGTTGCTTTGCCTGTTGTAGTCAGTAAATTTTGAAAAAAGGCCAATAGTTGTGAACAAAGCCTGTTTTATTTTTTCTAGAAATTGTTTCTGATGTGATTTACATGGCACTCTACTCCATTCTGCATATGTATTACAAGTTAGAATTAATCAGTTAATTTGCCAAAGCAACACCACAAATTTTAAAAGTGGGAATTTCTATGTAAATACTGTACTGATTTATTTTAAATACTACAATTCTTACCTATTTGAAGAGGGGAAAGACCTTTCACTTAATTTTATCAATCCCTCTTCTATCTGCACTAAGCATTTTTATTGGTGTTTGTATAGAATGGGACACTTTTTTTCTCTATAAGTCTCACAGTAACAAAGCTAGTCACTGCTTGCCTGTATTTTTTTCTTTGTCAGGTGTTACATCCACTATTACTTGCCAGTAAGGGATGGGACCATTTAGTCTAGTGATTGTATCCTAAGGGCTCCCTAATACATGTCTTTTTTGAGAAACATCTTTGCAGCCACAGTGAGCCTGTAAGAGTCAATGGGGCATTGTAGGTATATGACCAAACAGAACTAACATAAGGCATTATAGATATGCTCCAGGAATTGGGGGGGGGGGGTGCTTTAATTAGAGTGGTTCCAGGAGCTGCTTTAATTAAAGCACCCAGAGTGTCATGTGTACTACTGGGCCCACACTGAAAATATCAGAGGCACTTTAACTAAAACTTATCAAAAAGCTTTAGTTAAAGTGCCTCCCCCACCTCCCACCCCATTTTTCAGCACCAGAACACTGATACACATGATGCAGCAGTGTGTTGGAGCATGGTACTTACCACACTCCAGCAGATTCAATTAATCAGAATTAAAACACATCAGAGCTGCCTCTCTACACATGTATAGGTGCCTTTATTCAAATACAAGATAAGGTTTTTGCCCTCCAATCAGCAAGGCAAAAGAAGTCCTTCACATTATATTTACATATAAGGAAACCTCATTAAGCTGTGCCAAAAGCAGCATATGCTTAGTAATGGAAACCAGCTATGACGTTGATGAAAAGTAGCGAGTACTGTGTGTGCCTATAAAACACAAGGCCAATATTTGGCAAACACACTAACGGGGACTTTCTTTCTTAGGAAAAATATATATCTATCCATCTATCTATTGTTATATATATCTACACTCCTAGTAACTAACCACAAAGAAAATCATAACCCGTTACAATATCCACACCTGCACCCCCATACATAAGGCCTGCTGGCCATCTGAAATTGTTACAGTATCCACATCCATGCACCACTCACACTGAAGCACTCATCTCTCAGACCAAGCAACCCATTCCCTTCATCCCCACCCCTCTTGCAGGGTCACAGGCTCGGTTTACCTGTTGCACATGTCACCATCTCTCCAGCTACCTCTGGAGATCACGCTGCTGTATATATCTTGGCATGCAGCTAGGACTGTGTGCATGTGTGTGGTAGCTGGAGGTTATGGTGCTTCCTACATGCCTTTCACCAGGCATTTCCTGAGGCTGCTGCACTGCCAGCAGTCCCACCAGGCATTCCCAGACCCTGGCAGAGTGCAGTTTTAGTGGTCATACCCAGGACCTGGGTCCTCTTCTTTCCCCATAGCCCCAGCCCATACCTCCAAGTTCATTCTGGCATGGAAGCTGCTGGCTGGTGATGCAGTGAGTGTCATTTTCAGCTCTGAGAACCAGACATTAACTGATTTAAAAAATAAAACGTAAATAAGTTCATACAGAGTGAGGAGGGTGGCACTCACTCTGTCTGCATGTGGAGCTTGGAGAATGCCAGCAGTGGGAGGTTCACCTTTAGGAACACCAGGTACTGCACAAAACCATGATCCAAGAAAGTGTTGTGGGGTGTCATAACATCCCCAGCAATGCTGAACACCCTCTCACTCAGAACACAAGTTGGTGGACATAACAGGTGTTCCCAAGTAACCATGGCCAGATCCTACCACATCTGGCTGCAGCTTGCCCATTAGGCCTAGGGGTCACAGCCCAGCAGCTCCACATCCTCGGTGAGATAGGTAGCCACTGAAGCCTCAGCACTACCTGCCTGAGATTGGGGTATGGTGTGTTTGGACCCCAACATTGAAGCCATGCCCTTGTCCCACACTGGCAGTGGCTGGCATGGAGGAGACTGGCTGGTGCTGCTGCTTGGAGTGCTGTCACAGAAAAGTGGATCTCCCTCTTCCACATCTCGCCTCTGCCCTTCTGCCTCCATGACTCTAAATTGAACAGCACCTGCTTCCAGTGGTCAAGGGTTTTGATGCTGCCAGTGCACATGCTCCCCTTCACCCTTGGGTCACACATGCCTACCACTATGTGGACCATACTGGACCACAAGTGATCCAACCACCTCCTGATGCCCTCCTTCAGCTTCCTCACCAGTGCCTGCACATCTGGTGACAGTGGCTTCCCCTGGAACTTCTCCATTTTGTACTACAGGGATCACTTAGCTACAGAGGGCATCTCCAGGGCTGAGGGTCTCTGTGGCCTTGAAGGAAGAGCTTGAGGACCACCAGGATCTGGAAGTTGGTATCCCATTCAGCTCTGTTAAGGGGACCGCTGATCCCAATCTCCCTAAGCAAGGCCATCTCATGGATGGCCTTCTGTTGGTCCATAAGGCTTTCCATCATCAGGTATGTGGAGTTCCAACAAATCCCCACATCCTGCATGATTTCTCTGCTCTGCCTGTTTCTCCTGCTGCATCTTGCCCACCTTGATGGTGTGGTGGAAGTAGCCTGCCACCTTCTACATTTTGAAAGGAAATAGGTGCTAGTGATGGCACCATGATTGGCAGTCCTGTCTTCCCCCCTCCCCCAAGGCATCCCTGACTATGCAGTGCAGCTTGTGTGCCACACAGTACATGTCAACAAACTTGGCATCATGTATGGTCTTGATCATATAGTCCCCATTGTCGGTGACCATGAACCCACAGGTGATCTGGCCCTGCCCAACAAGCCACCCCTGTACCAAGCGATTCATGTCCATCATGATCTCCCTTGCTGTGTGGGACTCATCCATCACCTCAGCTTGAAGAAGAGCCCACTAACAGCCTGACTGATTGCACCAGTGTCCTATGAGGGAGAGGTAAGTGTTATGTCCACCCTGGCTGCTCCAAATGTTGGAGGTTAGGTGCAAAGCTACCTGCAATCCTGCCTTGTGCAGCTCCTCCCTCAAGTACTTCCTGCATGCCTCATAAAGGGAGGGCACCACCATCCTGCTAAAGGTGGTGCATGTGGTCACTTGGTATGATGGGACCACAAGTGTCATGAGCCACCTGAACCCTGGCCACTCAACTAAGGAGAAGGCCTGGCCATCCAAAGCAAGCATCTCCTCAATCCTCTGGGTGATCTTGCTCGCCCTTACAACATTCCCCCCTTTGTCTGTGGATTTCCACCACCACCCTAGGATGGCCTGCCTCTGCTTTGGGGGAAGGGGGTTTTGGAGTGAGCAGGGGACATCACTTTGGGCATGCTCCCACTGGTGCCAGGCTGAGAAGAAAGAAGGGCAAGGCAGTGCTGCCTTTTCAGATGCAGCAGCATCACCATGGTGGTGAAGTGTTTCACCTCCTTGCCATGGCTGATCTGTCTTTGGCAGTGCCGGCAGATAGCATCCTTGGGATCATCTGTCATCTCAAAATGATCCCACACTACACTACTCCCCTGCTTCTGGGCTGAAGGTGGGGATCCTGCCTTATCCCCCTCCTCAGCAGGCAGAAGCACAACAACAGGAGGAGCTGGCTGAACTGAGCCACCACAACCTCCTCTGAGTTTTCTTCCACTGTCTCCTCTGAGGTGCCTTCTTGACAAGGAGACCTGGGTCTAGAGGAACTTTGAGGGGTGTGGAGCACAAACTCAGATTCCCCCTTGGTTCCCAGAATTTGTTTAGCTAGGGCATCCAGGTCCTTTGGTTCCAGATCCAGCTGCTCCTCTGGCAGTGAGAGGATCACACTGGGAGATGAAATTGAGGTGGAGGAGACTGTCATTCAGCTGCTGGTGCCTATTTCTGGTGTTAAGGGAGGTGGTGCATGTGTAGGGACAGTTACTGCTTCCACCTCCTTGCTTCCACTGGCCTCAGAAGACTCATGGCTGCCAGAAAAATTATGTATCTATGTTTGGGGGGTGGGGGGACTTACAGCTCTAGCTCTCCCCCTACCTACTCTAGGCCCTCTGCCACCTCTGTCAGAAGACCTGGCACCTGCCTTTCCAATATGCTTCATATTAATTGTTCTTGTGCTAGAAAATCTGTGTGTGTGTGTGTGTAACTAACTAATAATATATGTCATCATCTTTTTCTCTGATATATGACTGTCTGACTTCTTCTTCTGTGTTGTTTACTGTTGTGTGTGTACCTGAAATAATATATCTTCTTCTTCTGTGACTCTCTGACTTCTGTGTTCTGTTAATCTGAATCTCTATCTGACCTCTGTTTTGTCTGTAGTCTGTATGTAACTATAACTAATAATATCAATAACTATATATAATGTCTTCTTCTTCATCTATGAATGTCTGACTTCTATGTTGTAATATCTGACTTCTCTTTCTATGATGTATGTGTGTGAGTGTGTGTAATGTATGTGCTTCCCTGCACAGTGATGGATCACACTGCTGGGGAAGACACAACTTTCTTTTTAAAAAGTGTTGAGAACCACTCCCCCAAGAACAAATATAAATCAAAAAAAGTGGATTGGATAGGAATAAATAGAGGGTTTCTAGTTAGTAAGCTAGATCCAATCCTTTACAAGAACAAAAAGCAGCAAGAGACTGACTAGGTAGGAAGCCAAGCCAGTCCAGTACCTTTCAGACACTATTGCTCAGACAGAAGCAGCTCACAAAAGGTGCAGCAAACCTGTAGACAGAGGCTTATATGCTGTTTCTACATCCCTCCCCCAAAGCACAGTGATTGGAAGGGGACTCGGGGAAAGATTGCAGTCACTGGCCAGCTAGAGATGTCAGTTCCCCACCCTACCTCCCTGCTTTCTCTCCCTCTTCTCAGTTTCTGTTCTCCTGAAAGACTGTCTTTTGAGTCTCTAAATCTTTTCCAAATCTTTTCTGAATTGATTCAGAGCCTCCAATTTTATTCTGAGAATTTTTGTCTTGTTCCCATTCTTTTTGGATTTGGAGATTCGAGCTCCGAATTGGGCCAAATCTACTCAGAATTGAATAGTAGATGGAAGCTTCGCACAGTCTTAGTATATGTAGTATTTGCAAAAGCTAATCTTAGAAATGCATGAGATGGTTCTCTCAACAAGTTAAAGAATCTGGAAAACTCTGCTACTGAAGGATGAAGAATTATTTTCAGCGCTATTGTTTTCCTAGGTGCCAGTCACATATGTTTATAAAACTTCATAGTCTTTTGTTTCCTGTCTTTTAAGATTTCTTAGGGAAGCAAACAAAAGAGACCTTTACCATTTACCTGGTAAATGCAAGTCACTTTTAGTGAACAATCATTAAGATATGTGTTTTGTTCTCATAAAGAAAAATGATGCAATTAAAATTTCTGAATTCATTAGCTTTTAGTTTTATAACAGTCAATAGTGCTTGACTCCAATTTTTATGGGAAACTATGAAGTTCATATATTTTGATCCACCTTTAACTATCATTCTAGTGTACTGAGCCTCATATCACCACCTTGGTCTGATCCTGGAAATTTATTCATTTGCAAAACTCCCACTGACACAAATAGGAGCAGAATTCAGAAAGAACCTATTAAATCATGCTTTGAGATCTCTCTAGTGACCATTTAATCTAGATTTCAATTCCAAGGGTTTGTTCCTAGAACTATGAGCAGTGGTTTTTGTTGGTTTAAAACATAGAACATCATATTTTTATTTATTTGCTTGGTCTTTCTTTACTGTTTTATAAGTTCAAAACTATTAGAAATAAGGAAGATATTTCTGGGGAAATTTATAAGTGTGAAAAACATGAGAGACAAGGATTTTGTGGGTCATATCTTTTGTTGGGCTAACTGCATGGTCAGGATGGATTTAGAGATGCCTTCAAATTCAAAGCATTCTTCAATGAATATGTAAGGGTGTGCACAAAGGGTTGATTTAAATCACCAGATTTGTAGGTGTTCACATGGTTTAACCCTCATCCATGCGCATGAAACTGTAACCGTTGTTGGTATCATAAGGTAACTTGTTACCCCACCTGCATGAACAAAATGGAACCAGTGACAACATTATAAATGTATCAAAAGCTAATTATTAAACATACATATTGTTTGTATGTGAAAGAGTATTTATGATGATTTGAACCCAAAATATTATGTAACTAGAACGATGAATAAAACTTCAACATTTTAGCTTCAAAACATGAATGATTAATTTGCTAAGTCTTCAGTTCACATTGTTTTCAAACTAACAATTACTTCCAAAAACATTTTCTAACTGTTTTAACTAAATACTGCATTTCTCACAAAGCAGCAGTGGTCTACTGTGCTGCACACAAGCAAATTGCTTACAATCTTTGCATCATTTCTGGGTTTTGCGGTCATCTGTCCTTGAACAAAAATCACAGCATTCACTCATGCTTGCAGAACGTTCTAATGGGGTGCATTGTGGCAATTTGTAATTTAAGGCAGTCATACCAGACTTGATGGACTTAAACACATTTTGTGTATACATCATTCTTCATTTTATTTGTTGCTCAATCAACTGTTCTCCAAGCTCCTGCAAAAAAATTGCCGTCTTCTTAAATGTGATCTTTGCTTCCAGTTTGCATTGTGGCCTAGCCAAATGATGAGGCTGGCTATGGCAGCCACATCCTGCATATTGAAAAATAGTGTCGTTGTTCACCTGTTGATTTTCCATCTGCAGGTGATCATACGGACTGTTAGGTTGACAGTATTTGGATCTTAGTGAACACTGGATTTGCAATTGAATAAAAGGGTATGACCTGTGGCCTAGTAAGTTGCTAAACACAAGGCAGAATGGTATGTTAAAAGTAACATTGCAAGATGTTTAGGAAAGCATTTTCCTAATAATATAGTAGTGTCATAAGATATATCGTTCATTGTGTAAAAGAAACAGGATGCAAACTACCAGCTATCATTAGGAAAAAAAGCAGATTTTGCTTATGAATGCTCATGCTAAGCCAGCCATTCGCTAAGTAGCCAACTTAACTGTGTCAACCTTTTTCAAGTGAGTCTATGTAAATCTGTGCGCTACAAATGAGGTGAAATCTTAGGAATGTGAAGATGGTACAACATGTAAGTGGTAACAGAATCTGAGATAAACATATGCGAGAAGGTGAATGGTGATTGGTAAAGAAGCCTCCAGAAGCTCCCAGGCTTTGGTCGAAGCCCATCCAAGTGACCAAAAGAAGTGGGGTCAGGGTCTTAGACATGTGCTCATAACAAAAAGACATGTAAATAAGTGAACTACATAGTCAATTCCATGCTAATGAAACAACCAGTAAACAGAGGCAGAGCTTCAAATGGGAAAGACTAAGGGTGGAACAAAGGACAGACAAAGGTGGGGTAAATGTTAATAAGCATACACCAAAGTGTATAAATATGGGGAAAAAAAACTAATGTTCAGGGCGGCTCCTCGGTATGTTGGAGCTAGTCCGAAGCTGTCTTCATTTTGAATAAAGCTGTTGATGAGCAATGTGTGCAGGTGATGTGTGATGGCATCGATCCATTGCGTCCCTAGTCGTTAGGCATCATATGGAGTCGAGGTGTAACATGGTGTCACGGAGTCACAGAAGGGCTCCGTGATTGTGAGGGTGATTGGCAGGGCTGCCAATCACCCAGGCAACCCAGGTGCCGGGTTACCAGGGCAACCAGGCGGTCACATGACCGGAAGGGGGCAGGGCCAGGCCTTTAAAACCAGCTCAGGCCAGAGCCTGAGACACAGTTCCCTTCTGGCTGCCGCAGGAGCAGGAGCTCTGTGGCTGAGCTGAGCGGCCTGGGTTAGTGGCTGCTACTTCATCGCGCTACCCGGCTGCAATGATGCCGGGAACAGCATAGCCCTGACTGGAGGTAGGATTGCGGGCCCTGGTGGGGCTTGGAGTTATTAGGCGTGTGGAGCCTCTGTATTTATGTTATAGCCAGAGGGCTGGAGTATTAAGTTATAGTTTACATCCGGAGGACCGGGGAGGCTGTAGGGGAGCGAGGAGGCCTCAGGGGAGCTCCCCAACAGCTTGGGGGTTCCCAGGGCCCAGTTGAGGCACAGTGCCGGGGGCACTAGTGTCAGTGCGGCTGGGCATGGTATTGCGCCAGGGAGGTGCAGTGTGCGGGTTACAGACCCCAGCCCAGAGGGGCGGTGTTTAACCCTGGAGCGGAGTAGTGACAGAGCGCAGGAGGCGCAGAGTCAGCCCGAGAGGGCAAGGCCCTCGCAGCAGGGCAGAGACAGAGAGCGGCCTAGCTAGCCACCCAAGGGCGCTGAGATTAGGGCGGCGATAGTGAGCCGGCCCGAGGGCGCCGAGGCCAGGGCGGCGATAGAGCTTAGGCCAGGGCGGCGATAGTGCCAGCCACCCGAGGGCGCCGAGATTAGGGCGGCGGTAGTGCCGGCCCAAGGGCGCCGAGACTAGGGCGGCGATTGAGCCAAGGCTAGCGCGGCGAGAGCAGCCTAGCTAGCCACCCGAGGGCGCCGAGACGAGGGCGGCGGTAGTGCTTGCCCAAGGGCGCCGAGACTAGGGTGGCGAGAGACCCGAGATCCGGGCGCAGGGAGTGAGCCGGCCCGAGGGCGCCGAGGCTAGGGCGGCGAGAGAGCCAAGATCCGGGAGAGGGAGCGTGCCGGCCCAAGGGCGCCAAGGCTAGGGCGGCGAGAGTGCTCCAGACTCAGACCGAGCCGGCGATTAGCCAGGCGCCGGCTAGAACCCGGCCCAGGGGGGGCCGGTAGTGAGCGGCGCTGGTGGAGCCGACACAGGAGGCGCCAGCAAGTGGCTGGGCGCCAGCGTGATAGGCCCAGGGCGTGGGGAACGGGCTAGAGATTAGGGCCCGACCCAAGGAGGCGCCAGGTGGGCGAAGAGCCCCGGTGCCCGAGAGTGCGAACAGGGGCACCCGAAGGGCGAGGGACCATACAAGCGTCCCCCGGAATAGCTGCGAGGCTTGGGGCGTGCTAAGGGGGAGGCTTGGAGGCACGCATTGCCCTTAAGGCAGGACGCTTATCAAATACCCGTCTGGGAATAGGGACGACTAACAAGACCGTCCATTAGGGAAACTGGCAGCCTCCACATCATATATCTTAACATCAAAGTCGTGGCGGGCGAGGTTCTGAGGGTGCTACGTCACCCTAAAGTGACGGTAGGCGGCGCTAGGGGGTTCACGGCCGCCCCTAGTCGCCGCTCCCTCACACATGGACCAAGTGGTTAAGATTATCCTCCCCACCCTTGTTTTTATTGTAGTCATGGACGATGTCTGGCTTTCTTTGCTCCCCACCCACTGACAGGTCATGGTGCATGCTTGACAGCAACAGCACAACCTTGGGCTTCTTTGGAACATAGGAAACTAGGATTAGTTCCCCATCAAAAGCAAAATCAGAGTGGAGGATCGGATCTATTAATTACCATGGATACCTGAAGTGGACATGAATGAGGTGTGAATGAATGCTGATCTTTCAGATGTATCCACCCAAAGTGGCCAAATAGGTCTAGGCATGTCATTTATACAGAAATTGCATTGGGGTAACAAGTTCCCCAATGTGTTAACATGGGCTTGGAGTAAGTTGTTATCCCATATGGAAAACACATTCATGCCTGGGGTAACATGTTACCCTGGGCAGTTTTTCATCCACAGAAAGCAAACCATTTATATGAGCTGGCTGTTCTTTTGGGATATTGTGCACTGTGGTGCTGGTGACAATGTTCTAAAAAGACTTTTGTTTAGAATTAATTAACTTCAAGATATTGCACAAAATATTCCTCTTGGGCAGGGAATTACCTCATGGGAACATATGAAGGTTAAATTGCTTGGAAAATTGTATGCCCAATCTAAAGTTACTTCACCTCACAGTTGAAGTAACTTTAGATAGAGCTGGATTAACTCAATCTAAATGGGTTAGTGGATGCTTGTACACATTCACAGAACAGCTTCAGGGCTTGTCCCAGCCCTTGGGCTGTGCTGTTCCCACACCCCTGACCCTGACCAGGCTATTTGTAACCCCTGGCTATCTACCTAGGATGGGGTAAACCTCCTTGCTGAACTGCCAGCTTCCCTGGACCAATGCCACTCCAAACCCACCAGTCCCACCTGCTCCCCCTAACCTCTCTGCTTCAAGTTACTTACTTTGAGATGCCTGCACCACTCCCAGCAGTGGTGAATGCCTGCACATGCTTCTTCTAGTTTAGAGGTAGGCAGCTTAGATGTAAGCTACCTATATCAAATGAGATATGCAAATACTTGTTTACCCACCAAGTCTATATCAAACCTGCAGTTGGTCCAATAAAATATATTACACACAAAAATCCTTGCTTCTAACATGAGTCCATCATGGCTACAACATCACTCAAACACTACCAAGGCATGAAACATAGCATTTCTATTAACAGAGTTGATCAAAATTATTGATAGAATAAACTAGGATGTAATATAGTAAAAAATAAGACCTTATTGTTAATACTCTCCAAATAATTGGTGAAGAGAACAAATACAAACTTTCTGGGTTTGTTCTAGGGTTTTTTCTTTTAAAAAGGGAGATGGAGTAATATAGGTGAACCAGATGTGTATGACAGCTGCAGGGTATGCCACAAACATATATTGCATCCTCTTCCAGCCATGGAAGAGAAGATAACAGAGTTAATAGTAGTTCATCATTTAATTTCCAAATGAGTTCAAAGCAGATTTGCTAAGCAGATCCTATTAAACTCTACATCTTTCAGAGATCAATAAGGTCATAGAAATTATAGCAAAATTAGGTTTGGAAGGGACCTCAGGAGGTCATCTGGTCCAACCCCCTGCTCAAATCAGGTCCATCCCCAAGTAGATCATCCTAGCCAATGCTTTGTATAGTCAGGTCTTAAAAACCTCCAAAGATGGAGATTATACCACCTTTCTGGGTAGCCTGTTCCTATGCTTCCCTATTCTCCTGGTGAGAAAGTATTTCCTGATAACTAAACTAAATTTCTTTGGCTGCACCATAACACCATTGCTCTTAGTTCTGCCATCTGCCACCACTGAGACCAATCTAGCTCCATCCTTTTTGGAACCACCCTTCAGGTAGCTGAAGGCGGCTATTAAACCCCCCTGAGTCTTTTCTGCAGACTAAATAAACCTAGTTCCCTCAGCCTTTCCTCAGAACTTAGGTACCACAGCCTCTTAATCATTTTAATTGCCCTCTGCTGGAAACTTTTCAATTTGTCTACATCCTTTCTGTAATGGGGGGTTCAAAACTGGACACGATACTCCAGATTAGGCCTCACCAGTGCTGAATGGAGGGGAAGAACCACTTCCCTTGATCTGCTGGCGATAGTCCCAATATGCTGTTAGCCTTCTTGAAAACAAGGGCAGAGTGTTATTTCATAATCAACTTATTGTCCACTGTAACCCCCAGATCCTTTTCTTTAGAGCTGTTTAGCTACTTGCCCCACAGTCTGTACTGGTGAATATTATTTTTCCATCATAAGTGCAGGATTTTCACATGTCCTTATTGAACCATATAAGATTTCTTTTGGTCCAGTCATCCAATTTGCTGAGGTCTCTCTGAATCCTTGCCTTACTCTCCAGCATATCTACTACTCCTCACAGCTTGGTGTAATCTGCAAACTTGCTTAGGGTGCACTCCATCTCATCTTTCAGGTCATTGATGAAGATATTGAACAAAACCAGCCACACAACTGACACCAGAGAGTGGTAGTGGATGGGTTGGTATCGACTTGGAAGGGAGTGGGCAGTGAGGTCCTGCAGGGCTTGGTCCTTGGACGAATACTCTTCAATGTCTTCATCAGTGACTTGGACAAGGGAGTGAAGTGTACTCTGTCCAAGTTTGTGGATAATACAAAACTGTGGGGAGAAGTAGACATACCGGAGGGCAGGGAACAACTACAGGCAGACCTGGACAGGTTGGACAAATGAGCAGAAAACAATAGAATGCAATTTAACAAGGATAAATGCAAAGTGCTGCACCTAGGGAGGAAAAATGTCCAGCACACCTACTGCCTAGGAAATGACCTGCTCAGTAGCATGGAAGTGGAAAGGGATCTCGGAGTCATAGTGGACTCCAAGATGAACATGAGTCGTCAGTGTGACAAAGTCATCAGAAAAGCTAACTGTACTTTATCATGCATCAGCAGATGCATGACAAACAGAACCAACGAGGTGATACTTCCTCTCTATGCAGCGTTGGTCAGACCACAGTTGGAATACTGCATACAATTTTGGATGCCACACTTCAAGAGGGATTTGGATAACCTGGAGAGGGTCCAGAGAAGGGCCACTCGTATGGTTAAAGGCTTGCAGGCCAAGCCCTACGAGGAGAGACTAAGGCACCTGGACCTCTTCAGCCTCCGTAAGAGAAGGTTGAGAGGTGACCTTGTGGCTGCCTATAAATTCATCATGGGGGCACAGAAGGAAATTGGTGAGGCTCTACTCACCAAGGTGTCCCTGGGGGTCACAAGAAATAATAGCCATAAGCTAGCAGAGAGCAGATTTAGACTGGACATTAGGAGGAACTTCTTCACAGTTAGAGTGGCCAAAATCTGGAATGGGCTCCCAAGGGAGGTAGTGTTCTCCCCTACCCTAGGGGTCTTCAAGAGGAGGTTGGATGGGCATCTGGCTGGGGTAATCTGAACCCACCACTCTTTCCTGTCTATGCAGGGGATCGGACTCGATGATCTACTGAGGTCCCTTCCGACCCTAACATCTATGAATCTATGTATCTATGAACCTGGGGCACTCCACTTGACACCAGCTGCCAAATAGACAATGATCTATTGACAACTATCCTCTGAGCCAGTTTTCTATCCACCTTACAGTCCATTCCTCCAACCTGTACTTCCTTAGCTTGCTTGCAAGAATTTTGTAGGATACCATATCAAAAGCTTGGCTAAAGTCAAGGTATATCTTGTCCACTGCTCTTCCCACATCCACAGAGCCAGTCATCTCACCACAGGAGGCAGTCAAGTTGGTCGGTCATGACTTGCCCTTGGTGAATCTATGCTGGCTGTTCTTTATCATTGTCTCCTCCTGCAAGTGCTTAGAAATGGATTCCTTGAGGACCTGATCTATTATTTTTCCAGGGGAGGATGGAGGCGAGGCTGGACCTAAATCCTCCATCTTCCTTTTCTTAATGATGGGCACTATATTTGCCCTTTTCCAATCATCCAAATTTCTCCTGATTGCCGCAGGTTTTCAAAGATAATGGCCAGCAGCTCTTCCATCACAATGCCCAACTCCCCCAGCACTTTGGCCTTGTACACAATCAGCTTTTTTAAACAGTCCCTAACCTGTTGTTTTATAAGTGTTGGCTTCTCAACTCCTCCCCAAGCTGCTGCCAGGTTTAGTAGTCTTGGAAATGATCTTGCCTGTGAAGACTTAGTTAAAAAAGGAATTGGTGCTTCAGCTTTTTCCCCATCATCTGTCACTAGTTTGCCTCCCCCATTCAATAAGGGACCAACATTTTCCCTGATCTTCCTCTTATTGCTAACAACTTGTAAAAACCCTTGTTGTTATTCTCCACATCCCTTGCTAGCTGCAACTCCAATTGCACTTTGGCCTTCCTGGTTGCTTGTGTGTGTGATGGAATTTAGTCCTTCAAGGGTACATTCTCTGACTTCAGGGTTGCATTCTATGCCCCCTAAATTGAAATGGTGGGTTTTATTTTTCCATCACTGTATACATCATTGCTCTTCCATCTCATTAAATGCTCAGTGTGCTATTTACACTGTATTATTGTAGGGGGTGCTGCATAACAATCCACCCACTGATCTCTTCATATTAAATTACAGCATGGGGGACCCTATAGTTCATAGCATTTTTATATGTGTAGATGAGCAAAAGTGGTATGATTTCCTTTCTTTAAATAATATAATTGTTGCTTCATTAATTTCATTACTTTCATTAATTATTTACACTTAGTGTTGCGCACATTTTAATTTGTTTCATAATATATCTTTTTGAACAATCATTTTTTAAATATTTCTTCTTTTCATTCTTATCTTTCTATGTCATCAAGTAAACTTTATTTCATGTGTAAATCCCCCCTTTTTTATTTCACTCAAAGAATCATGTCTATGAACAGGGTACTGAAATTCTTCTACTGCTTATAATATGTACATAGATCTTCACCCTGTGATCTTCTCATGCATATTGGAGTGTTGTGGTGTGCTAATCGGAACTCCTATAATGCAGTGTCTGAATTTTCCAGAGAGGGTCCCTATCCCAGAAGATGCCTTGAACTTCTGTACCCACATTCTGTACCCACATTCTTGCACTCACATTCATGCAGTGTTGGGGGTCATTCATTGACTTATTCAGCCCAAGCTGCATTGCCTATAATGATCATCGCTTTAGGGATCCCCCCAGGACATAGAGGAGCAAGCAGCCACTCACCCACCACTTGCAGATGCAAGAGCTGCCCCAGCCTTGGACCAGGATTTAGGGGCAGGATTTAGTGGCAAGTGAATTTTTACAGGCGCTGGCCGGGGGGTGGGGGCGGGCTCTGTTCCCAAAGTGGGAATGAGATGCCTGTGGCTTATGTTCACAGCTGCCTGCCACAGATGAAGAGTGTTAAAAAGCACCAGAAAAAAGTAGAAGCTGGGTCTGTGCTGCCACTGGAGCCATGTGCCTGGGGGGGGGGGGGGGATTGGGGAGAGCTTCCAGCACAGGGTGCCTGCCTGGGTGCTGTCTTTCACCTCAGGGCCAAGAGGAGAGCTGAGGCCCAGACCCTCAGCTGCCCTCACTGCCCAGCTGGGGAAAGGTGGAAGTTGCCATGGGGACTCAGCGGCTGGCTACTGTTGGGGAGGGAACAGTAGGCTTGGAGCAGGCCCCAGGCAGGGGACAGGGGGTCTGAGCCAAGACAGACCCTGTATGCAGCAGCCACACAGCAGCTCCAGGATGCACTTGGGAGATGGAGGGCGGGATCAAGGGAGTCCACACTGCAGGGAGGTGGTGGCTGAGTGGGGGCCTAGAGGAAACAAATGCCCAGGCTGTGTGTGTGTGGAGAGGGTCTCCCAGTGGGAGGGGAGCCCTGGGGGAAGAAGTACAGCTGTGCACAGAGGGGCATCCCCAGGAGCATCCTGAGGGGCAGTTTCTCCCCTCCCACCCACTGAGAGGTTAAGCTCTATCAGGCAACATCTGGTTGATACTAACTGGTGTGTATCCATCTGCTCTTTGCAAACTTTGTGCCAAAGGCAGATAGCTAACATTAGTATTGATTGTTACTCATTGTGTGCAGTGAAAATTTTCTAGAAAACACCATTTCATGTGGTGTTTTTAGATCATCACTAAAGCTATAGATTGTTAAGCTCCCTTACTCCCCACCCCAGCATTCCCCTGCTCTTCCCTAGCCCAAGCACTTTATGTGTAAGATGCAATGGAACGTGAACCTGGGTGGGGTTTGTGCTCAGGGCAGGGCATCTTCAAAGTATGCCTTAGCAGAGTGGCCACTTCTAAACTTAGAAACCTTTCCGGCTGGTCTTATAACAGAGGCGATACTCCTCTGTGCATATTGGGCATTGAGTTACTGTGACCCACAGTAGGTAATGTATTGTAATGTCATTGCTGCATTTCACCCTGCCATACACACAAAGCAAAAGAAAACCTTTAGACTTCAGCCCTCTCTGGCTCCCCTACCTCCTTAAGTATCTCTGCAGGGCTGCCCCCTTCCCCCCCACCACTAGAGACAATGTACAGACAGAAGTGTTGCAATTCATTTCTTTATTTATTTATAGAAATACTCAATGGTAACTGCTGAACATTTTAGCATTCAGCGTTGATCGATCTGTGGCCTACAGAGCACCCTTACTATCTGCAGCAACTAGAATGTGTGCAGCCAGGCAATTCCGCACAATGGCTCCCTGAGTAGCATTTGCATGATGTTTCTAGGGCCACCATGCTCCGTCTGGCTGCTGCCTCCTGCATTTCCTCAGACCAGGAGTCATTGAACTCCGTCTCCCCGCTACCCAACTGATCTGGCAAATATTGTGGAACATGCAGACTGCCACAATGAATGTCATAATGTTTTCTCACTCTTCCTTGAGCCTGTAGTTCAGTGACCTCCATCATATGCCTTGCACAGGCTTCAGGCAACCAGTGGGAGGTGGAAGGTGAATGCTCACAGCAGCTGCAGGACATGGAGAACCAAGATGAAGTTGTCTTGACCATGACCCCACTCTCCCCAATGCTTTTCCTGCAGAGAAGGAGGACACACTGGATTCTATGATGCTACTGGCCCGGGATTTGTGCGACATGCCATAATTCCAGAGACCCAAAGATCAGGGTTGGTATGACAGATGCCTGAGGACCCATGCTTAGGGACTTGTAAGTTATGGGGAAGGGGTATTAAATAAGTTTGCGCCACTAGGGATTTTTTGAATCTAGCCTGATTTTTGTGCCAGGGGCAAGCACAGCCAGGCAGGGAATTAAGTTTTAAGCAGCAAATGTTCCCGCTACTTGCAAACGCACAATGTTTCACTTACATGGGGGTGGACAAGCTGGGCCCTCTCTTAAATCAGGGCTATTCCCATAAAATACCACAAGGGCAAACCAGGAAAAGTGTCCATCGTCCTGGAACTTCAGGTTGGCTTTGTGGAGAGGGTGGGGGGAGGCCTGAAGACCAAAGAAAAATGTTACTATGCCTGCAGGCTAGTATCCACCCTCTTGAAACTGGGTGCCCACTTACTGCTTTTAATGGCAAATAAAACCACACACAACCGCCCACATAAAGCAGGCAATCAGTTTTTAATTCTGTGCAGTAACCCAAACCCCCAACTAGGGGAACAGGACACATCTTTCCCCAGCGCAGGTCATTTTTATTTCATTGGGTGGTTTTGCAACACCACTCACAGCATTAACCCCAAGTTAGGTGTCCAGAATTCAATAGCATGCTTTACTGTATGGTATTTCTAATAGCATTGAGGGGGTCACAATACACCACACACTGCATTATCCCCAATTATGGAGAATGATAGATCTCCAGAAGAGCCTGGGATCACCCTGGTCAGCACCCCCCCAACACACCCTGGGGCCCTTTGAATACCCACCACACCAAGTGAAACAGGAGATGACAATGACAGATTGGTGTCTTTGAATTCTTTATTTAATAAAATAATAATAAGAGATCAGCAGAAGATTCGTTCACATAAGGCTCTGCAGCTATATCTGGTGTCCCAAAGCATTCATTACACACAAATACCTGAACATCTCTGCAACACTTGGTGGACAAGGGGGCTCACTACACAAAAACTGTAGGCCACCCAATGGACAAAGGGGCTCACTACATGTCATTCAGTGGCTTGCCATGTACACATGACAGAATAATGGCTGAACTGTTTCAAGTTGTGTCATTGCAAACTAAACTACATTGGGATGGGGATTGTTTGTGACAATGCAATCTCATTTAAATCGCCAAAAACTCCCAAATGTGTAAAGTGTGATGCCATTAAGCCACACAAAGAGAATTTTTTGTCACACGTACATCATCTAGGCATCACATGAACAAGTGCCCCCTGATTTCATCCCTGCATGTCTGAGCAATATTCCTATACTCCCCACTAGTTATTTGCCAAAGCTTCCACTTTTTGTAAGCTTCCTGTTTATATTTTAGCTCACTGAAGAGTTTCCTGCTAAGTCAAACTAGTTTTCTGCTATAGTTGCTAGCTTTCCTGTACATCACAATGTTTCTTTCCTGAACTTTCAGTAAGGTTTCTTTAAAATAAAACCAGCTCTGCTGGACTCCCTTCTCCCTCAGACTTGCTTCCCAGGGAAGCTTGTCCATCAGTTCCCCAAGTAAATCAAAGTCTACTTTTCTGAAGTGCAGGGTCTTTACTCTGCTGCTGTCCTACCTTCCTTTCCTCAGGATCCTGAAATCAATCATCTCATGCTCACTGTTGCTCAAGTTGCTATCTACTTTCATATTCCCCACCAATTATTCCATGTTTGTGAGCAGCAGGTTTAAAAGAGCATGGTCCCTAGTTTGTCTCTTCAACAGCTGCACCAAGAAGTTGTTCCTAACACTCTCCAAGAACTTCCTTGATTGCCTGTGTAGTGCTGTATTGCCCTCCCAGCAGATGTCAGCGTGCTTTAAGTCTTCCGTGAGAACCAGGGCCTGTGACTGGGAAACTCCTTCTAGCTGTTGAAGAAAGCCTCACCCACGACATCCTCCTCATCTGGAGTTCTATAGCAGACAACCAGCATGACATTACCTTTGTTGCTCTCCCCTCTAACCCTAACCCAGAGACTTTCAATAGGCCTATCTCCAGTTTCTTACCAGAGCTCTGAGCAATCATACAGCTCTTTTACATAAAGTGTAGTCCCTCCTCCTCTCTTCCCTGCTTGTCCTTCCTGAACAGTTTATACGCACCCATGATAGTGCTCCAGTCATGCAAGCTATTACAACTAGTCTCTGTTATGCCAGTCATATCATAGTTCTGTGATTGTGGGAGGACTTCCAATTCTTACTGCTTTTGTTCCAGGCTCCATGCTTTTGTGTACAGACACCTGAGGTAACTATCCAATTGCTCTACTTTCTCAGGAAGAATAATAAAGCCTCTTCCATAGCCCCCTCCTCTTGTGCTTCCTTCAGGTCTCCCGCTTACCCACTTCCATGACATGTCATATCCAGGCTCCAGGGAAACAAAAGACTTCTGGAGACGAGGTCAAGCTGGTAGATGTATGGCTCTGTCCCCCACAGAAGGAAGTCTCCAACCATGACCACCCATCACGTCCTCTTGGTGGCAGTAGTATCAATTTTCCCAACCTTGGCAATGCCTTGCCTTCTCCGCCAAAGGAAAGTGCTCCTCCTCCTCTGTTGGTTGGGTTCCATATCTGTTCTCCATGCAAGCTGCTCCTGGTGGAAATGAAGATTTGTGCTTGCTGCCAGAGGTCACAAGCTTCCAGCTTCACCTTCCTTGGAATCCAGTCCTCTTTCTTCTCTAGTTCTGCATCTGGTAGTCCTTCCTCTGCATGTCTAGAGGTTTCTTCCAGCATTGAATTAATGAGGTCCACATGGTGCAGGATGGTTCAGAGCCCTGCCACCTCTTTGTGTAGCTCTCTTGATGACCCCTGAGGGACACTACTAGGAGGCACTTCCCCACATAGCTGTCACTGGAAGGAACCTGCAAGCTACAGTCTACACAGCACCAGACCTGGTTGTGAGTGGAAGCTTTGACAACAAATGCAGATAAACATGCCTAACTGATAAATGCAAGTGAGAAGACTTTAGGCCAGCAGTGGCCAACCTATGGCACAGATGACACAGTAGCCCACATATTTGCTACATGAGCCATGAGCCCTGAGTTAAAGGGGGAGGAGGGTGGGGAGGCAGCTTACGATGAGTTCTGGCACAGCAGTCAGAAAGATGGCATAACTTGGAGTGTACTGTGGAGGATGAAAGGTAATCCTGTGACAACAGTGGGGGGGGGGGTTTCTCCTAAGTGGCCCCTTTTCCAGAAAATATATTGGAATATTTTGTTCTAGGATTTTGCAGGAATAGCCAGAAACTTTAGAAATACAGACTTCACCCTCTACCCCTTATTAAGAATTCAGTTAACAGTTTTACTCCATTTTCTAACAATGTTACTCTATTTCCCTTAAAACCAAAGTGACTCAAACCATACTTAAAGTTTAAGTATGCTTGAGTGATTTACTGAACAGAGCTTTAGACATGTTCAAAATAATTATCTATGAATTCTTGCCCATGTGCTCAAATTGATTATGTAACTTGATCTGAATAGAAGTTAATTGGACAGCTAAAGATATCTTCCTTACTTCTTTAATGAGGGATGGGGTAAAGAAGGTAGGAGAAATTGGGAGCTTAATTTTTTTAAAAGCCCCATAAAAACCCCACACTTCTTACACTTTCTTGTGATAGATGTGAGATTCCATAGAAAGTATTGTCAGTCTTGTTTCCCTGATGGCATCATCTTCCCCCAAAGAATATTTTGGCCAGGAGCAAATGAATACCTTTATCATTTTTCTATCAAGGAGCGACTGTAACAGTCACTTTTCGCATACTTCATTTCAACAGTTTTCAAATGTAATTTATAAATGTAGACACTGAAAAAATAAAGCATGGAAAATGACAATTTTAAGAAGCTTTGAAACATATGTGTAACAGAAAAAAATGTGTACACTTCCTTTTTTCTCACTTATTATTTTTGCCATGCTTTTTAGTTGCAATTTTATCCACCTCTCCCACAAAAATCATCATTTAATGTTTTCCATTCATTTGTTATTAAAATTGTAACAGATGTTTGCTAATGACTTTACACTGTAGTAAACAAGATCTTCCAAGCTCACAAGTTTAAGATTTTGAGTTCTCTGCCATTAACATTTTAGTCCATTTGGCTTAAATCAGAAGTTGTGATGGCTTTTTTCTGTTTATCACAATGTTATCTGGTGTGGATGTATATTGATGGGTAAATTAAAAGCCATAGGAGTAGTTTTAGGCATCCTATCCACTTGCCTAATTTTAAGTATGTGTATAATCCTAATGAAGTCAGTAAGAACATTTGGAATTAAAACTAAGAACTGGCCTATGCACTTAGGTTAAGTAATTCTACTGAGTTCAGGAACTTTTATTATTTGTTAGTGCTGTCACCCAGATCAACAGGATCCTTATTCAGGCCTGGGTGTCCTGGGTGCTCTCAGAATATGAATAATAAATGCTTGCACTTGAAAGCTGAATATATTGATGAGCATTTTCATACGGTAATCCAAATATTTTTTAATTTAACTCCTATAATGTTTGATAGTCTTTCTCAGCCTCACCTTAATTTTTTTCACTTTTTTTATTGCATTTTGTTCTTTAGCTATCCCATTAATTTGGTTCTGAAAATGATAAAAGGTAAAAGTTCTTTGGATTTTGGGGGTACTGGTTGTAGTTGTGTTGGTCTAAGGACATAGGCAGACAAGGTTCTTTTGGTAAATCCAATATCTTTTATTAGACCAACTAAAATAGTTGGAAAAAGCCTTGTTTACAAGCTTTCAGATACAAACACTAGGGATGTGCAAAGTTTCAGGTGCTGATTCAATCTGAAGGAGATTCAGCCTGATTCAGCGGCCGAATCTACAAATCTGAATTGAATCAGGAGACCAATGAAAAGGTCCAAATCAATTCAATTTTGCAAGAGGGTCCAGAGGAGGGCCACTCACATGATTAGGGGGCAGCACGGCAGGCCCTGCGAGGACAGGCTATGGGACCTAAACCTGTTCAGCCTCCAAAAAAGAAGGCTGAGGGGGGATTTAGTGGCCTGTTACAAACTAGTCAGAGGGGACCAGCAGGCACTGGGGGAGTCCCTGTTCCCCTGACCACTACCAGGAGTGACTAGAAATAATAGTCACAACCTGGCAGAGGATGGATTCAGATTAGACATCAGGAGGCGCTACTTCACTGTCAGAGTGGCTAGGATATGGAACCAACTTCCAAGTGAAGTGGTGATGGTTCCTACCCTGGAGGTCTTTAAGACAAGGCTAGATGAACACCTTGCTGGGGTCATTTGACCCTAGTACTTTTTCTTGCCAAGGCAGGGGGTCGGACTTGATGATCTGCTCAGGTTCCTCCCAACCCTTCAAACTATGAAACTATGAAACAAAGCTCTCTAAATCAATTTGGAAAAGATTCAGAGAGCTTCAGAGATTTGGGCAGCCCCCACTTGCTGCCACAGGCAGCTGGATCCAGACTCCATGCCAGTAAGTAGGGGTTGAGGGGAGGGGATGGAAGAGTGGGGAGAGGACTATGGGAGACCCCTGCCAAGCCCCATCCCCTGCCAGCTCCTTCAGTCCCCCTGAGCACCCCCGAAGCCCGTGCCCACTCTCCCAGCCATGTCAATGGCTGCTCTGCCTGGCCTCAGCACCCCAACACTTAAAAAAAAAAGCCCTGCACTCACAGTATGCTGCCAGGCCAGGGGAGTGATCTCTGCTGCCCCCCACTAACCTGCACTGTGTGAATGGCTCTGCCACAAGCCCCTCTTCCCTGATCACTCTCCCAGCCCCCCCACATGTGTATCCTGCCCTACCTCAGCTCCCAGCTGCTTAAAAAAAAAAAAGGCCCATACCCATCAGCTGCTGCAGCAGCTATCAGGGCTTCTGGGAGCTCATAGAAGATCCCCCCCCAAGCAGCACAGATCAGTGGGGGGCAGTGGAGATCCCCCTCCCCCTGCCTGACAGCAGTTGGTGAGTGTAGGGCTTTTTTTTTTAAAGAGCTGGGATGCTGGGGCTGGGAGAGTGGGCAGGGGGTGGAAGATTGTGCAGCATGAGCAGTGGGGAGACAGCTGGGATTGTCTCTTTGCCTGGAAGCAGCCAATGAGGGAGGGGCATTTTATTTTTTAAAGTGCCAGGATGCTGGGGCTGTGTGGAGCAACCATTGATGTGGCTGGGAGAGTGGGCAGGGGATGGGGCATGTTTGATTCAGAGATTCAGCCAATTTGGTGGCAGCTGAATCGCCTAATTTGATTTGGCTCGGTCAACTGAGGACAGTGATTTGAATCACCGAATCAAATCATCGTCCCCCAAATTGGCCAAATCTGAATCTGAAATGAATACTAGCTGCTTTACACAGGCCTAACAAACACACTTCTTCAGGCTGAGAAAGCATCTGCAATTGTTCTGAGCTCTTCCTGCATAGGATAGAATAAGGTAGAAGCCAGATGTCTGTATACAAGAGTTCCAGTAAGTGAAAATGAAAATTGAGGTAGTGAGAAACAGGTGGGGAGAGGGAAAGGGGAATGTAAATCTGGTGATATGATGTAACTGGTAAATAGTAGAGAGCTTATATGGGGTATCAGATGTGAGGCAGGTTATAATGTGCTATAAAGCAGGGTTACCACGCATCTGGGTTTTCCTGGACTTGTCCTATTTATGGGTCCCTCTATCTCTGTCCAGGCATTTGTTTTTGTTTTTTAAACTATCAGAAATGTATGCCATTTTGCTCTGCCAATGCTTTCCTGGCACTTTTTGGCTTACCCCAACAAGAAGCTGGTTGGGGCTTTGGGGGAGCAGGTAAGGGGCAACACATGTATCTGCTCATAACCCCCACCAAGCTGCAGGTAGGTAAGGCCAGGGCTTGGGGGTGCCTGCCAACACTGGAGCTGCAGCAGGGTGGGGAGGCAAGGGAGGTGCTTGCCTTTCCAGTGGGAAAAGGAGGTTCTTCAGGGGCAGCAGGGATAGATGGGCACTAGCAGGGCTGGGGGGAAGGTGGCTGTGGGTCCAGAATCAGGGGCATTGGCAGGGATGGGAACACTGTGGGTTGGGAGTGAGGGGCTCTAGTGGAGTAAGGAACTGTGGTTCAGGAGTTCAGGGTACAGGCAGGGCCGGGGAGATGCAGGTTAGGAGTGAGGGACATCAGCAGAGACAAGGGGAGTGAGGGGCACCAGCATGGTCTCCATGGAGGGGTATTGTGGATCGGCAATGAGTGCCAACAGTAGGGCTAGGTGGGTGGGAGGAGAGTTATGGCTTGGGCAAAGGCAGGGGCAGAGCACACACATATCACTAGCTCTCCCACAATCATGTTATCCACCCTCACAGACGTCCTCTTTTCTGAAATTGGAAATATGGTAACCCTACATAAAGCCAATGTCTATGTGTAGTCCATGGCTTTTTGCATCAAGTGGGTTGATGAAGTGAAGTGCATAGCTCATCTGTGCAAAGTATCTTGGAAGTGCTCTTCGAGGATTAGAACTGAGACTAGAGAGAGAATGTGTGTCTTCTGAGAAGTGTGCCCCCAGAGGCAGTTTCTTATTCTTCATAGATTTCATAGACATTAGGGCTGGAAGGGACCTCGGAAGATCATCGAGTCCAGCCCCCTGCCCAAAGGCCAGGAAGTCAGTTGGGGTCATAGGATCCCAGCAAGATAAGCATCCAATTTGCTCTTGAAGGTGTTCAATGGAGGTGCATGAACCACCTCCGATGGCAGACTGTTCCAGACCTTGGGGGCTTGGACAGTAAAGAAATTCTTCCTTATGTCCAGCCTCAAACGGTCTTGCAGTAACCGTTTGACCTCATCATCCCTTGGTGTGCTCTGGTGAGCAAACGTTCCCTCAGATCCTGGTGGTCACCCCGATAAACTTATAGGTGGCCATCAGATCACCCCTGAGCCTGCGCTTTTCCAGGCTAAAGAGCCCCATGGCTCTCAGCCTGTCATCGTAAGGTCTGTTTCCCTGACCTCTGATCATGCGCATGGCTCTTAGATCTTCAGTGTCCGTTCATTCTGGCAGACAGTTGTTGTTTGGTTTCTCCTACATATTTTTCTTCAGGGCACTTAGTGCCCTGGGGAAATATATTACATTTCTAAATGTACGGGTGTAAGATCCGGGAATGTTTATGGTTCTGTTGTGGGGGGTAATTATTGTGGGGGTGGTAGAGATATGTTGGCAGGTTTTACATTTCTTGTCATGGCATGGTCTGAATCCATTTGGTGTGTTTTGGGCCTGAGGAAGTTTTCTTCTGGTGATGAGGTTGGTGAGGATCAGTGCTTGCTTAAAGACTAGGATGAGTGGTTCTGGAAAGCTCTTTTTAAGAATTGGTTCTTCTTCTAGTATGGGTTGCGATTGTTTGAGGATTTTCCATATAGGTTCTAGGTAGAGATGATAGGTCATCACTAGTAGTGTGTGATTCATGGAGACTTTCTTTCTGTACTAAAGCAAATCTTCATGGGCTATCTGGGTGACTCTTTTGAAAGTGTGACCTATTACTTTGGAGAAGTGTCCTTGTTAAGTGAAAGCCCGTTTTAAATTTGTGAGGTGATCATCATGTGTGTTCTCAGTGCAAATTTGGTGGTATTACTAGGTTTGGCCGTATATTACAGCTTTCTTGGTGTGTTTAGGGTGTTTGCTGGTTCTATTCAGATATGTTGGTCTGTGGGTTTCTTGTATATGGTGATTTGTATTTTACCATTCTGGATAGTGATCATAGCTTCTAAAAAGGAAGTGTTAAACTGTTGGTACTGAAGTATTCAAGACATAGTCTGATGGAGAGGTGATGATTATTCAATTTCTGATGGAAATCAACCAGAGATTGCAGGTTTTCAGTAAAAATGATGAAAATGTCATTGATGTATCTTAATTATAGTAAGGGTTTGATTTTGGACTTTGGATTCCTTTATATGCTTCTTTAAGGGTTCAAAAAAGAGTACACAAGGTTCAACAAAGGAATGTGCAGCTTTAATGATCTTAAATTAAATAACTTCATATTCATAAGCTTGATTAAATTATCCTCACACTAGAACATTACTCATCTAGCAATTTTATTCCAGAATTGGATCTCTTTTGAATATTTGATGCTTGGTTTAAGCTTCAATCTTGCAATTGGATCTGTTAACTTAAATCTCTGGGCATGTTAAATCCTACTGCAATGAAACTCCACTGCACTACAATGAATTCCCACAGAGCCACTCTCTACTCCTGCAGAGGCATGGCCCTCTACCCATTCATACTTGTATGCACCAACCCAGAAAAGCAGCTATGAATCTACTCCAGGGGCACTTTCTGCAGGCTCAGGCAAGCACGCTAGATACCGAGAACTCAAGATTGGTCATGCACTATCAGGAAGTATTGCTGCTGTATTTTTGAGTTTGGTGTTGGTGTAGACAGGAGAAAGGACTGTCAGAGGATGACTAGAATTTCTAGAGCAGATCCAGAGCTGCAGGGATCAGGAACAGGAAGCAGGGATTCAGATCAGAATCACTAGCCAAGGGATCTGAAGTAGCTGGCTATAGCTGTAAGCAGAGGCATAACAGGGCACATAGGGCTTCAGGATGTCCTGGATGCTAGTACCTACAGTGGGGCCAGCCAGCAGTGGTGGAAGCTGTTCTTTTTCCACCCACCAAGTTGACTTGTGACATGGGTGACACAGTGTGTGTTAAAGCACAGCAGGGTGAAAGCTGCAGGCATGCTAGCCCCTGCTGAGGCCACAAAGCCTGTGATATGTCAAGGAGATAGGTGCAGGGGCTTCTGGGTTCTGGGGCCCTGCACCGCTAGCAGCTGACAGGCAAAACTCATGTCATAGGTGCTTATGCAACTGTGACAGTCTTGTGACATGGGTGGTTGTGGGGAGCCACTGCATCTCTGGTTGCTAGGCCCTGCTGCAGCCACAAAGCCTGCCAGCTGTTAAGGAGATAGGTGGACGGGGGTTCTGGTTAAGGAGATAGGTTCAGGGGGCCGTGCACCACTAGCTGCTGACAGGCAAAACTCATGACGTGGGTGATTGTGCAACTGACTGTCTCTGTCTTGGGGCAGAAGCAGTTCTTGGCTCTGTATTGATTCTTTCCTCTCCTTAGTCTGTGGTTTTGTAGGTGTTAATCCTTGCTCATTAACTCACTATCCTAGCTAGCTACTGTGTATTGAGTTGGTCCCTGGATGAATCATGATTGGCTGCATAACACAGTAGCTAGCTAGCACAAGCACCCTTGTCACAAGTTTTGCCTGTCAGCAGCTAGGGGCTTCACACAGCTCTACTGGCTATCAATTCCAGCTTCAAGCTATAGCTTATCTGTTGCCTGGACTCCTGATTGGTAGTCAGGGCAAACATAAGACTGGCACTGCCAGAGACATTGGATAGGCTTATCCAAAGGGTTCCTTAGGTGAGGAAGAATCTGTGATACAGGACCCAACTGCAGGATTAAGACCTAAGGAAATAGAAGAAATTTTAGGTAAAATATGCTTCATATTCTGAGATAGAGACAAGGATTTTGGGGAGTGATATATTTATTGCTTGCGGTTGGTTCAATAAAAGTTATCACTTCCAAAAGTCCTTGCCTCTGACACAATTCCCTGACCATCAAGGCTACAAGGTCATGCTAACACTGGTATTCTAAGTTTCTTATGTTATTTAACATAATTAATATCTCTGAATAAAGATGGGCATAGCTGGTGGGTCTCTGTAAAAAAGGCTCTGTAAAAAAGGCACACTGAGTTCATCAGTCAGTCATGTAGACTTGTTTGCATGTGATACTACCTTAAAACATAACATTTTTAAACAGACCTAAAAATTACTCATTTAAAATGTATAGTACATTTCATATAACTCTTTGAATTACTATGTGTATTTTAATTGAAAAAAATAGGAACAACTGCACAGTCCGCCACATGTATAGACATGTCTTCTTTGTTTATATTTCCTAGAATTGTGGGAAAATAAATTAGTATGAGGTCTAGTTGGCATGGATTATGATACCAGTGGAGATATGACAGCATAGGCTGCAACATGGACAAGCAATTTGAGTACAGGTTCAGAGTCCTAACTAGGAGGGTACATCTATCAGTGAAGTCCAGATTGCTGTATCTTCCCTGCTGTGGTTATTCATGCTAGCTAGATTAAAGCTAGCATGAGAATACTTTCTTGGATATACCATCACACTGTCAGCTGCATGCCTTAAAAGTAATCATGTATATTTTTATTGCTTCTTATCCAGCAAGTAAGAGACATCAGAAAACCAAGGCTTTTGCTGCTTCTTGGATGACCCTGAGTTTATCAGGATAAAGAATTGCTGCCATTACACTTTCTGTTTGAAATATTGCCATCTCCTTCCTTTTTAGAGAATAGCTGGACTGAGATAAGAAAGGATACATACTTGGAGCATTATACTGGTCTCACTATGAAGTCAGTTTTAAAATTCCTGGTGATTTCAGTGAGCATTAGATTTCACCCTATGTTCCTTTTAATGTTGTGATTGTGTTTTACTCTGGCAGTACTTAAAATCCTTCATTAGCTCTGGGGGTTTAAGACTGTTATAGTGAATGTTCTCAGGTATATCTAGCCTCTTTTCTGATCTATTTGGAATGCTCTATAACCTTGCATAGAGCTGTTTACATTTTATGATTGCAATCTTACTGGGTGTGTCTACATGTGCATTACGCTGGTTTAAATTTACTGTGCAGTAAGTTACTGAGCAGTAAGCGGGAATACACCAGTGTCTACATGTGCAGACATTAAAGTGCATTAACACTGTGTGTGGATTGACTTGGGACTAAAGTTATTCCCAAGTCAGTCCACACACAAGGTGTTACTATGTGGTAAGGTGTATACACATGTATTACTGTGCAGTAACAAATAGGGTGTAAATTTGATACCTGCATGACACAGGTATCAAATTTATGCTCAAGTCAGCATAAGTTGCCATATTTACTGTGCACTACAGGCATGCACATGTAGATGCCCACCCATACTGCTCAGAAATTGTGGTTACTACACAGTAAATGTGCACATGTAGATGTGTCCACAGAGGCCATAATTTCGCTATCTGTCTATGGGATGTTAAAGGGTTGAAAAGTATGTCCAGGGAATATTTATTTGCATGAACATGATATGCAGTAGAGGTGAAGATATTCTTATTAAGAGAAGAGATAGAAAAAAAAAATTTTCAATAAAGTTAATGAAGAATATCCATTTTTAACCATTTTTATATTTTCTTAAGTACTCCAGGTGTTTAACTACCAAGAGCTTCATTAATTTTCTTAAATTTTTAATAAATTTAACAAATTCTAAGAGGTGAAAATCTTCAGACTTCTTAGCTTGGTCTCTTAGGGCAAGAATAGTAAATAAGAACTTCAAAAGAAAAAATATGATTAAAAAGAATAAGAAATGTATTTAAAGATTAAATATAAAAATGTTTCAGAGCTCATATAGTATATATTTCTGGAGAAATGCAATATAGGTAATCTCATTCAGATTTTAGACATGATTAAAAAATAAGATTTTATTTATCTTGTAAAATATAAACATTCACAAAGAAACGGAGAGATATGCATTTATTTAATGAGTCTTCTAAATTTTCTCTCTTCTCTTTAAACAGGTCATTATAACTATTCCTTACCCAGGGAACCTGGACCACATATGCTTCAGAGATCAGCAGTACTGCTGATTAGTCTACTATTAGGCTATGTATCAAAGCAACATGAGGTTTGAACTTCCTTTGAGATCTAACCTGCCTGCAGAGTATTGCTTGATGTTCCTCACTAGCTTTGTTAAAGTCTTATTGTGACAGGTCATGCTCAACATTCAGATTTAGGCATCTTGATTTGACAATATATATTATAACCACAGTCCAGGCTTATTGACTTTTACCAATTACTGTGAATGTTTATTACATTGCTCGAATTCTGTGAAATTAATAACCATTACATTCTACCTTAAATTTAAGCATGCCTTTTCTCCATTGTATAAATATACGTCTCTAAAAAAAAAGTTTGAGATGATGATCTCCTATTATCATTTCATCCATGTTTTTTTTCTTTCCCTAAGTAAAGCTATTCTCAAAACACTGACACTTTTTAATGTTGTTTGGTATTTGGCTTGTTAAAATTAGCATGTCTAGGCAAAATATTCAGATTTATTTATTGTAAATAGACAACACTTCAAACTCAAATATTAAAATCAAATATTTTGAACCTGTCTTCTTACAGGCTTTCTAAAAGAGAACCACAAGGTCTTTACAAGCATAAATCAACTGCATTTCAAAGTATCTCTGCTAAGTGAGTCTCTCTCTTTTTAGAGATACAGGTTGTCTTTACATGTGCTCTGAACATGTGAGAGGGTGCTTGAATTACAGCTTTAATTAAAGTGTCAGCAGCATCACATGTGTACAGCATCCCATGCTTCAAAATGGTGATGAAGGACACTTTAACTAAAGCTTGGTCAATGAGTTTTAATTAAAGTGCCCCCACTGCCATTTTGAAGTGTGAGGACACTAAATATACAAGACGTGGAGGCTGCTGGAGGGCACTAATTAGCACACTCCACCAGACTCGATCCAATACATTGTAATTACAATACATCTGCAGGCACCCAAGTACAGAAGTACAACACTGTTTAGAGACAATCTTGATCGAACTGCAATGAATGACAAAGCTACCATTGATGGTGTCACCTTTTGTGGCTTACCCATAGCAAAAGAAATTAGCTGGCTCAGAGATCTAAAAAAACCCCAAACATTAACCTTGTGATTTAATGGTGAATAACAGAGCTAATTCTTCACAGCTTGTATGAATGCTGACACCTGTATGAATGGGAATGGCAAAAAGTTAATGTGACAGTGCCTTGAATTCATTTTGTGCAGATATCATAGCCATAATGCAAACTGAATGTTCAATCCCACTTGAATGCACTCCATTGAAGATAGGTTTCCCAATCTTCACCCCTCTCTCGTAGAATGATGTGGTCTTTGGCTGGACCTCTTGATGGAATTTCCTGTTTTCCCAACCATATTAACCTGCTCAATCCAACTGTGTTTGCTGCCTGAAACCCTTTTCCTCCAGGACACTGTAGCAATAGCTGATTAAGTGATTCAAAAGCAGACTTTTCAAAACAAATAATTACTGATTCACCGTAGGTTACAGGAAGACGGAGAGCAAAGGTTAAAACATATACGTTTCTCCTTACTGAACTGTAGTCTTTCCTTGCAACCTTCCATTCAGTCCCATTACTTAATTTTGGGGGGTTTGGGAGTACTGACTCACTCCCTTTTTCACAGACTGTGCCTCTCCCATTGGGCAGATACTGCTGAATCATTCAGTCCTTGGCCTTTGGCCTGCATCTTTAATATCTGAAAATACCTTTTGACCATCTCTTTGGTCTGGGGGAAATAATCCTTGTAAAATTTAGTTGAATTACATTTGAGTACCCCTTTGTTAATAGTTTACTTACTTCTTCAAGAACCTTGGTATTCTCATTTTATACCTTATTTTTCTATTGTTTTGTTTGTTTCCACCTTAATTACATCCACTACTTAAGTTCTTGCAAGGAGGCAGGATAATATCAAGCAGGAGATGTGTGCTCATACTGATAAAAAAGATACACATAACTCCCTCGCTTTTACTACAATTGTAAATGATCGTATAGGGTGACAGGCAATGGAGAGCTAAGTGCTTAATAACCTATATTTAAATGTGATCTCAGTGAGGAACTTATGTCAAAATTCTAGGGTCTTGATTTTGTCCCCTGGGGGGACCTGCCTGCCACCAGAGTGGGCTCCACCGCAGAAGCCTGGGTGGGGACTGTGTCCCCCTGCCTCCACAGCATAGTACTCCAAGTCCCCTACTGTGAGTTGACAATTGGGGAATGGGGGATGAAAGATCCATATCTCCCAGCTACCACTCTGCCATTGTGATTGCAGAGTGGGAGACTGGGAGACCCTTATCTCCCAGCGCTGGCTCCACAGTCACAGAGCTGGTGCTGGGAGATCATGGTGTCCCAGCCCAAGCCCAGTGACTGCAACTCTGTAGCTCAGGCTGGGAGATAAGGGTCTCCCAGCCCAACCCAGAAAACATGGAGCTCTGGCTGGGAGATAAGGATCTCCCAGCACCAACTCTGCAGTCATGGAGTTGGCACTGGGAGGTCCCTGCTGGTGGGGCTAGGGAGCATGTTCTCCACCCAGCATTATAAGTACAGAGCTGGGAGGAACAAGCTCCCTAGCCTGCTCTCCAACCTCAGCTATAAGCCTATGGCTGGCTTGGAACTATCCAAGTCAGGGGAAAGTCCCAGCCTCATGCCCTGATTGGGTGATTGAGACATGGAGCTTGGTAAGAGCTGCAAGGGTGGGGTAGGACCCAGGCCCCTGCCCCAATCTGCCAGTGGGGACCTAGCAGTTAGCTAGCAGCCCCACTAGAGTATTGGGCCAGGGGGTTGGAACTTTCCCCTTCCATGTAGCTCTTTCCAAGCCCCTTGCCTCTGACTGGGGAGCCAGGGCCAGGAGCTCCCTGCTGCTGGGGCAGGGGGGACATTGTCCCCATCCCAGCAGAAGGCAGCCCCCTTCCCTCCTCTTGGGGCCACTCCTGGCCTAGTGCTCTCTACCAGCCCCTATGCTACCACCCAGAGGAAGCCTAGAGGTTTGCCCAGTGATGGTAGGGGCCCATTGCAGGACTGCAGGGAACTGGATGCAAATCTTCTGCATAATCTCGACACGTGTAGACATCTGCCTGAAAACCCTTACTCCAGCTTAATTTACACCAAAACAAATCTAGACTGGGATAAATGGATGTGTAAATCTAGACGAGGTTAAATACATCTGTACCCACTAAGTATGAAGAGTTTGGCCTCAGAATAGATCTCAGTTTATCAAAGGATGTCTTAAATATCAACTAAGTAAAGTTTATTTTTTTATTTTTAGTATTTTTATCTTATTTGATATTCACCCCCATGGAAGAGACACTAGTACTACTGAGAAATCAACAACAGTGATAGCAGACAGGTGGTAGGTTCTATTTCACTAGGCCTAGGAACCATGACTTAAAAGAAAGGCTGAAAGAACTAGGGTTATTTAATCTGGAGAAGAGAGGATGGGCAGGGAAGTGGGAGTTAATAACAGTCTTCAAATATCTTAAGAGTAGGGGATTGTGATAGTGTTGTGCCCTATAACCACAGAAACTAGTCAAGAACCAATGGCGTCAAGCTTCAGCAGAGGAAATTTAGCTTGGAGTCTGAAGGAATTTTCTGAGTTTGAGGGTGATCAAGCATTGGAATGAGTTACCTAGAGTTACCTGTAGTTTAGACAGATTTGCTTGGGAGGTTTACTCAGGAATAATTCTGCTTTGAGCATGGGGGTGGACAAGATGACATCATGTGGTCTCTTCCAGCTTTAGTTTCCTATGATTCTATAATTAGGTGCATAAATCCATGTAGGCCCTAAAGGTATTGATAAACATAAAACCTAGAATGGTTTAAATGTAGGTTGAACCTGAAGCATAAATGCATACAAATCCATTACACCCGTTGAAAACCTATTAGCATGTTTCAAAAGTGTACCTGCAAAATAAAGTACTGTTTTGAACTGGTTCTCTATGAATTGGTTCAATATTATGAATTTACACCAAAGGTATGGATACACATAATACTTGTAAGGGTTTAGATGTGGTTTAAATCTGACTCAGACAATGGGCATTTATACACATGGTCTGGAAGTGGAGCGGGGAGGGGCAGGCCCTTTAATTAGAGTGGCTCCAGGCGGCACTCTGATTAAAGGACCCAGTGGCACATGTAACAGTGTCCTCACACTGAAAACTGGCAGTGGTGGCATTTTAACTAAAACTCGTTGAACAAGTTTTAGTTAAAGCACCTCCACTACCACTTTTCAGTGCAGGGATGCTGATACACATGATGCTGCAGTTTGCTGGAACATGGTAATTATCACACTTCAGCACACTTGATGAATCGATTCTGCTCAACACACTGTAATTACAATACATCAGAGCAGTGTCACTGCACATGTATAGGCACCCAATTATCTCACTGATTTGGAATCAATTTGGTATCAGTGGCATACTACATACCAGTGGGATTACTGGAATAATCACCAGAGCTAAAATAAATTATATGTAATAGCAAAATAAAACCACAAATTAGTTCGACTGGAAAGAGCCATGCTTCTAACTTCTTTCTCAGCGAAGTAGAATACCTTCTCCCTAATCAAAGTAAACAGTACTTTTCAGAGCCTTATTTTTTTTTTTTTTTAGATAAATAATTAGTTTCAAGAGTAAGATGGATTAGGAACCAGATGTGGGTACTTGAAGTAGTTTAAAAGAAAATAAAAATATTGATGTAAACAATCTTCATAAAAGAAGAGTAGAATCTAGATTACTCAGTACAAGATCTGACTGACACGAAGTAAGCATTATGTATACATTATTACAACAATTTTCCTAAGTAGCTTTTCAGTTTTCTGCGTGATGTTCATCTCTTGCAGCTTGACTATATTTCACAAAAGACCTATGTTTCCAATCAACTCAATGGCCTCTGTTCCTCATCCTTTGTACAATGTTTCTTACTAATAGCAGTTTTAAGAACATTGCCCACATAATCTGATATTGAGAATCTGAGATACATCATTTAAGAAAATGAAAAAGGGTAAAGGAAAAATATTTTGGTGCAGATTAATAACAGCATATAGAAGAACAGTATTTTTCAGAGCAAAACTATATTTATTTGTTTGTTTGTTTGTTTGTTAAATGTATATGCTTCCCCCCACCCCCTCAAAAGGCTCAGGGCAGCTTACAATAAAATAGCAGAATAATTTATAAAACAGCGAGACATCAAGCCAATAAAACAACTAACAGGGGAACTAGAATATCAGCATAAAACAGAGACTTTCCACCTAAACAATATCCCATCCTAAGCTTAGCTTGCTAAATGCCTTCCCAAATAGGAAGGCAGTAATGAAAGTCAAACAGGGTCTTTGTCCTGTATTGCCATAAGAAATTATTTTGTAGATTTCATAGACATTAAGGGTGGAAGGGACCATGGAGGATCATTGAGTCCAGCTCCCTGCCCCCCTGATGCTTGAACCACCTCTGATGGCAGGCTATTCCAGAACAGTAAAGGCTTGGACAGTAAAGAAATTCTTCCTTATGTCCAGCTTGAAACAGTCTTGCAGTAGTTTATAACCATTCAACCTCATCATCCCTTGGGGGCGCTCTGGTGAATAAATGTTCCTCCAGATACTGGTGGTCATCCCTGATAAATGTATAGGTGGCCATCAGTTTACAAATGATATGATAATGAATGATAATGATAGCTGTCATGATAAGCATTAGTTTCTAATGGCAATTCAAGGAGGCAATGTCTTTTTCTGACCCAGGACCACTTTCTCCTTGCTTAAATTCAGCTTCCAATATTTCACTTCGCTGATTTGTAAAATGAGTATATTTATCACATCATAGAGATTGGTTTGAGGCAAATGACTAAATTCTTATTTACTGTAACTGTGCAAAGGATATGCACTTTATAGACACACCTTTCACACCCATGTTTAGCACCATTTTTGCTGCCAAAAATGAAATGCTCTTTGCTGATACCCTGGAGATGTAGATATTACTATTAACTAGAAGTAAGCCATACAAGCAATCAGTAGGAAAAAAAACAACCCTTTAACCTTTTTGTCAACATTTATACCATGAACTCAAATGGTTTGTGGAAGGAAAAATATGTATTGAGGTGATTAAAATTATTTTTTCTGAAATGGATGCAAAATAGATTCCCCGTCACTGTTTTGGGATAAAAGATTCAGGACAGTATTTGTTCTTATTTTGCCCCTCTGCATATATTCCTTACATACAATAAAACTTTCTTTTCTGTAATAAAAGGCCACTGTTGAAAGATGAAGGCTAATATGAGAGTTAGCAGCAGGTCATTAGCCTTCACATGTAAGTGATGCACTATGAAACATGCAGGAAAGAGAAAATGTGAGAGGCATTTTTTAATCTGTTTCCCAAGTGCCTTTGCAATGCACATTATCAGGATTTTGGAAATGGATTTTGAAAGTCTGGATTGTAATGGAGAACGGAAGAACCAAAGCTAAGTCTTATAAACCTTTGCAGATCATTATAAATGATGTGTTGGAACCCTATCACTGAACCTACAAAAGGATGAAATATAATACAGGCAAGCCAGCAAAGGACAAGGACTGAGAAATATATTGTATTATAAAACAGGAAAGTGTTACTGATATGGAAATATGACTGTATATTGAATATTAGGAAACTTTTCTCTAACTTGCATTTTATAACATTTTAGAGGTTGAACAGCTATTTTTATATATTATAAAGCAAACTTCTGAAACAAAATATGAGATTGCCCTGTAGCATGTGAGAGGTCATGGAAATAAGGTTGGGATGAAATTTAAATCTAGCTGTCATATAGCTAACAAATACGAAACTATGCCAGTGCTGGTTTCAACTGGATAAGGCACTTGCTGTCATGCAAGCTAGTTAAATACCTGCTTCCTCCCCTCCTCCCCCCCACCAAAAAAAGGGAAGTTAAAATTATTTCCACCTTCTTGGTCCATCTACCAGGTCTCATTTGTAGTGAAAATTACTCCCATGTAAAGTCTATGGACCATCTAAGCCATATTTTGATGGACTTAAATAGGGCTTGGATGATTTATTGGCCTTTTATTGGCTCTTTGCCCAGGTATGGATTTTACTCTTAAAATGTTTCATGCTTACCACAAAATACTAAGGGCCATGTTCTTTTCTCAGTTACAAACACTCTCACTGATTTCAGTTGGGGTTACACAGATGTTTAGAGCTTAACTATGACATTAAGAATAAATTACCTTTTAAATGGCTAATCTTTTAGCTGATAAGTTTCATGTGTAGCACATCCTTAGAACTCCGAAGTTTTTGCAGTTTATCTGGCTCAAGAAATCTAGGATTATTGAGGAAACCTGAAAAGCTTTTCTTTACAAGTAAGACATGAACATCTTTAAAAATGAAGAATATCTGCATAGAAAAATTAAAGCTGTTCAGAAATTGGACAAAACTGGTTTTCCTCAGAAGAATGTAATCACCCAAATATAAATGTTGTGTAGTAATATATTAACCTTTGTAAATTTTTGATGGATATATAAATCATTTCCACCTTCTTTCCTTTTGTTTTGAGCAAAGTCAAAGTGTTTGCTTTGACTTCTTCCATAGGCCGCAGAATGGGGTGAGAAACCTGGGCCATGGCCTGACCAACTTTTAGCACGTTAATTTATATAACCTACAGATGCATACTTGTCATTCTGGGTAACATTATATACCTGTTTTTGACTAGATAGCTGGCTAAATTAATATGCTAAAAGTTGATTGGGCCCTGGACCGGGTGGCCCACCCCATTCCCTGGCCTATGACTTCTAATTTTTACTTTTACATTAAAATTGTATATATTGTAGAATTGATGTGTTGTAATATGTATTCTACTGTGAATCGTACATGTAATATTTTATTATATTATTTTTCTACTTTGTAGGAAGATTGTTTTTAACTTCTTGAAGTGAAACAATTTTACATTAATATATTAAACATTTAATGGCCCCAAATTTTTTTATTTTTTTTTTAATTTTAGTTCCGGCGTAAAATTTCAATTGTTGGATTTTCATTCCAATTTGGAATAAAAATAAATTTCAAAATGTTTTATTTCTCATGGAACAGAAATTCCATTTTTCAGCTGGCTCCAATATTATATGGTTATAAATATAAATACACACATTCATGCATGCAAACACAAACTTGTGTTACTATAACTTTAGTAATAGAACAGGCCCCCATTATGCTTAGTGCGCTATAATCTCAGAGCAGAAAGATAGGCCCCACCCTAACCAAAAAAATAATAATCATCATAGAGTGTGGCAGCATAGTCACACCCTTCCCTTGGTGTGCCATGTGAGCTCTGGGCTCAGGGTCTGGCTGGAGCCCCTGCTCTTATGTGGCTCCAAAACCCAGGGGAGTAGTGCTACCACTGCTCATTCCCCTTCTTTTTCCTGCTGAATTCAGTGGAGAGTGGGAAGGAGAGGAAGGGTGGACAGCAACGCAGTTCACCTCCTGGGCTTCAGAGCAGGGGCTCTGGCCAGATCCCGTCCTACAAGCCCATGAGCTCAGAGCTCACTGCTCATGCAGAGCTCCAGCACTCCAGAGCTCCAGAGTTCACTGCACATGCATTGTGCTGTCATAATGGGGGGGTTGCACCCTCCTTGCCCCAGTCTTGGATCTGGTACAAACTCTCATGCTCTTATGGGCTAAGGACAGATAGATAAATAGATAGATAGATATGATGTTATCCTGCCCATATAGAAGTCAAGTTGCAGTATCTGCTTCCTGAAGATTTTAAAGAGATTCAGATAGCAAGGTAAAAGGGTTTCTAATTCACAAGAGAACTGAAGCTGTACATACTGTTTAGCTTTCTCAAAGGGGTCAAGGCAGGAAGCCCATAGTGCTTTTAAATCCCATGAAAATATAAGTTGTAAAGTTGCATGCTGTGGTTTTGCATGAATACATTTGCCCCATCTTGATGCCCTTACTCAGTTTTATAGCTATAGTACTGCTGAGATAACACAAAGTAAAACACTGTGACTTCTTTGTACAGAGCGGGATTAGACTACATTCATTTCTTGTTGCATTTTAGCTAGTTAAATGACTCTAGTGGTGTATATAGATTCTATGTATAGTATGTTATTAGTTCACAGTGCTGCTAACCAACACCATGTACCTTTTTATGGAGTATGTTATATGTCTCTGCCATCACTTCTTTGTAAGCAGTTTACTCTCCAGTGCTAGCTTTAGAGCAATAATTTCCCATAATAACATGAGAATTTCATGGTTTGCAAATAGCATTGCAATAGCATGGTCTGCAAACATTCCCAGTTGGTAAAGAAAGGCAGTGTGGCCATTTCCAAACATTAACATGATAACAATTATACATGCCTTGACTACATAATAAGCACCTATGTTAAAGAGTACATGGTAAGAACACATAGGTTGCAAATGTCACCATTGTGCCTCCATTTTATGGAGGCACAAAGTGAAAGCAAACAGATGGCAAAGAACTGTCTTGTACCACAGATTCTCATATTTGTGGCCATAATAAAAGGTAGTATGAATTACTGCTGCTACTGTGTGGCAGACACCTGTTTGTTTTATGGCAGAGGACTACAAGTAGCTCAAATCTGCCTCTGCTCTCCAGCTGCCCGGAGCAGGCACTCCTGGGGCTCAGAGACACTGTCCCGCATGATCCAGGAATTTCCCCTGAAGCCCCAAGAGTGCTTGCCTTGATTTCCCCATTTGCAGAGGTGCTCCCTGACTTGCCTGGGTGCATCTTTGTAAGTGGGGAACCTTGGGTTTCCCTGTTTGCAAAAGCATGCCCTGAGCATTGTCCCACAGAATCAGTTCCTGAGAGTGGCAGGGACCTGACCCTCTGATACAATGTACAACAATATCTGTTTCACCCAATATCTGTTTCACACATCCCTGCTTAGTTTATGCACTTCATTTGGTAGCATCAGTTATAGCCATACTGCGATCTGGCAACATATAAAGTTTTACCAGTATGAGATTTTGCTGTAGTCTCTGTAAATAGTGAAAGCATGATTAGGTTTAACAGGCCATTTAAAATGAGTGTGGGTACACCTTTTATTCTTTAATGCTGTGGTGTAAACTGTATTTGCCAGATATACCTTTCACAAAATTTATTTCAGAAATACTTTAAGGAATGTTACTGAATTTTAAATGGGGGCTATAGTTATGTCACTCATATAAAACAGGTAACTTTGCTGCACAACCAAGTGTGCAGGGTCCTTAGGGAGATGTAAAAATCAATAGCAGAAAATATCTTTTTGCTGCTTAAAAATATCATACTTCTACAAACCTTCCAGGGTTTGAAGATTCCATCTTAATTATGTATCATGGATAAAAGTTCGAGAAATTTATGGCTGCAGGAAAAGAAATGAGATAATTTTCAGGTTGAGTGAGATGAGAAAGAGAGAAATTAATCTTTGGGTAAATTGTCATTTTACATTTCTAATGGCTAATATGAACATTCAAATTAGAGCTCCATTGTGAAAATAGTAGAATTAGAGTATGGACAATGTTACATAGGTAGTCCTATGAATGATGCTGCACTTCAAATCACTACAAAAATATAGTGGTCTGGATCATTACAGAATTGATGTGACGGCCTCTCCAGCCAAAGAATAAGGTAGGGTGTTGCTTAGCCTTCCAAGTAGTGGAGAAAAGCCTGTTAGTGAGGATACTGAAGTCTGGATCTTCTGGGGGCCTCTGTAAGCGCCCCATATACTGCACTGAGGGAATAGGCAAGCTGTCAGTAACTGAATGGCCTAGGTCCCGGGCATTCCCACTGGCTTCTTCACTGCCCATAAAAACTGGAAGACTTGAATGCTCTTTTCCTCTCCCTTTGTTGGAGGGGAGCACTGTTGGGTGCTGAGGGACTGAGTGACCCCATGTCATACTATGGTGCACTGTACATATGCAATATGTGATGCTACAAAATGTAGTGCTGCAAAGGAGTTGCAGTTTCAACCAGCAATATTTCTGTTTCACTTCCACCATTTTTGTACTACCACAAAAACTGTGCACATCTGTCCATTCAACTTCGGTAGCATCACAAAAGTGTTTTTTTAGCACTACAACTGTGCAATGTCTGTTCATGACTTGAGTTTAATTCAGTACAAGTTGGCAATGCTCAATATATAGAATAATAGATTTCCTTAGCTCTTTCAAAACTCAGTGAAGTCAATAGGAGTCTTCCCATGGCTTTAGATAAGGTGCATGTTGGAGAACAACTGAGGAAGAGGGAGACCTGGTGAGTCCCACTATGACTGCCACTCACAAATGTGATTGACAGAACTGGGTGGGATCTTAAGTTGTATCAGGAGAAATGTTTCCAATAGAAGTAGGAATGTAACACTACATTTGTAGAAAGCCCTGGAGAAATCTGCATCTGGGGTACCATGTATAGCTTTGCTCAGCCATGCTGAAGAAAGATGAATTCAAACTGGAATAGATGCAGATAAAGGCTACCAGAAAAGGTATCTTAACGGTGGCAGACTAAAAGACCTTAGTTTTTTTAGCAAAATGAAGGTTGAGTGAGGATATGTCTGCCTCTACAAATATATCAGGAGGCACACACTTTCACCGGGAATGTAAACTTTGTGACATACCAAGACGTGAATTTCTTTCAGATGTAGATGATCCATACAATCACACTGAGGACTGTCAAGTCATCTGATGGGTTAGTTTGGTTATAAATTATTTTAAAAGCTCAGTAGAGTTTCCTTTACTCATAAGAATGATATTCTTCTTTTGAGGTTAATGAATCCTTAATTCTTTGATTTAGGAAAGTCCATGAAGTAACCAACCATAATCCATCTATTTACTCCAGGGTGAATCTGAGGATAGCTTAGCTTAGCTATGGTATCATTTATGACAATGTTCCTTACAGTAATCATGTTAAATGTTCTTTACTGATTTGATTGGATGTTGTGCATCTTCTATGAAATGATTTAGCAGTCCGACTCATAATTTTATGTGAACTGCAGGTATCAATTGTCAGAACAAATTGGTCTGAGATCACTAAATAAATTTTTAAAAAATAGTCTAACAGCTTTTTGGGTTTGATCCTGTAACATACTAGCTTTGGCTATACTCATAGATATTTAATCATCAACTCTCATTGGCTTCAGAGGCAGTGAGGATGTGGATGCTCAGCAAGTCTATCAATTGCTATGCACCTTGCAGGATTGACTCCCTAAACATTAATATCCTTTCGATTTATAGTCTGCATCTGAATAAGTGCGTATGGTGCACATATTTTCAGTAAAAATATTTATACGCTTTTGAAATCTGTTCTTCCTGAGATGATTCTCTATGGTATACCTCTAATATCTGCAGAAGGCAGGGGTGTATTAGCTCTATATGTGACCATCAGATCTACTGTACTGCCTCATAAGAAGTGTTTCACAAAGCCAATGGGTACATAGATTGCTAGCTAACTGTTTTCATTTTTGGCTTCCCTCACTGGCTGCCAATCAATTCTTAGTCTCACATCTATGGCTGGATCTGTTCTTCCTGTAACAGGAGCATGACCCAAGAATCAATTTAGCAGTAGCATAAATAGGGCAGAGAGAGTAGGGCACCCTCCCTGGGCATTGAATTAAAGGAGGCTGCATCTGCCATAGCAAAGGCTCCAGGGGAGTGGGGCATTCTGCATCCTCAGGAGCATTCAGTATCCTCAGCCGCAGCAGCATGATCAGTATTTAGTGGGAGCATCTGGGGAAAAGATAGCAGGGATGAGAAGGTGGCAGCAGTCGGTATTCTTTGGGATTTAGAAATGGGGAGCAGAATCAGTGATAATAAAGGAACAAGATTGAAAAAAGGGTGATGGGGATGGAGATTTTTCTCACTCTCTTGTCCTCCTCAAACTGTTTCTCCTCCTCACACTTCAAATCTCTGTCCCTTGTCTCCTTTTGGGGGTCAGAGAGGAGAAGAGACTCAGAGATTCTTTTTCCACATCCAGATAAGTTGCATGGAGAGGTACAAGCTCAGGCGTCTTTAAAAATTATACCATGGAGGTGGTTACATTTTTGGTTGTTACATTTATAACCCTGTTAATATATCCATGTTCTGTGTGACAAGCTCCTTGTGGGCCCTTTTACACATGCTATTAATGCAAATGAATAAATTCCAGTACAGTTTGCTGGGTGCTGTGTCTACACATGGGTGTGGAACTGCAGCAAGCCAAGCCAAATCAGAGCAGCCCCAGCTGGCAGAGGGCTTGGGGGAGGGTCAGCCTGCCAGCCCGAGGCTGCTCCAACCTGGCTCAACATGCTGCAGAAGGGATGGCTGGGGTATGAGTATGCTGTAGTGAGGGTGCTCTACTGCAGGGCTAACTAGCAGATTGAACGGAGTGGAGAAACTCTTCATGCCTGTTTTCATAGATTTCATAGACATTAGGGCTGGAAGGGACCTCAGGAGATCATCGAGTCCAGCCCCCTGCCCAAAGGGCAGGAAGTCGGCTGGGGTCATAGGATCCCAGCAAGAGAAGCATCCAATTTACTCTTGAAGGTGTTCAATGTAGGTGCTTGAACCACCTCCGCTGGCAGACTGTTCCAGACCTTGGGGGCTCGGACAGTAAAGAAATTCTTCCTTATGTCCAGCCTGAAACAGTTTTGCAGTAATTTATGACCGTTCGACCCCGTCATCCCTTGTAGCGCTCTAATGAACAAACGTTCCCCCAGATCCTGGTGGTCACCCCTGATAAACTTATAGGTGGCCATCAGATCACCCCTGAGCCTGCGCTTTTCCAGGCTAAAGAGCCCCATGGCTCTCAGCCTGTCGTCATAAGGTCTGTTTTCCTGACCTCTGATAATGTGCGTGGCTCTCCTCTGGACTCTCTCAAGCTTCTCCACATCCTTTTTGAATTGTGGAGCCCAAAACTGGACACAGTACTCCAGCTGCGACCTCACCAAGGCTGAGTACAAGGGGAGAATGACATCCCGGGATTTGCTCAAGAAGCATCTATGGATGCAAGCCAGCGTTTTGGTCGCTTTACTAGCCGCAGCATCGCATTGCAGGCGCATGTTCATCTTGCAGTCAATGATGACCCCAAGTCTCTTTCTTCCATAGTGCTAGCCAGCGTAGCACTGTTGAGCCTATAAGGATGCTGCAGGTTTTTCTTTCCAAGGTGCAGAACCTTGTATTTTTCGGTGTTAAACACCATCAAGTTCTCATTCGTGCATTTGCTGAGCCTGTCCAGGTCATCCTGGATCACCTGCCTGTCTTCTGGTGTGGATGCTTTGCCCCAAAGTTTGTCCCATTGATCACTAGGTCACCGATTAGGCGAACTTGGCCAGTCCGCTCCTGACTTCAATGTTCACATCATTAATGAAGATGTTGAACAATGTGGGTCCAAGGACAGAGCCTTGGGGGACCCCACTGGTCACAGGACACCATGATGAGTGACTGCCATCAATTACAACCCTCTGGGTCTGACCACGGAGCCAATTTCCCAGCCAGTGGATTATGATGGCCCCAAGGCAGCCAATTATGATGGACCCAAGGCCACAACTGGCCAGTTTCACCAAGAGGTGATCATGGGATACCAGATTGAAGGCTTTTTTGAAGTCAAGATATATGACATCAAATTCACCTCCCTTGTCCAGGTGATAGGTCACCTGGTCATAGAAGGAAATGAGATTGGTCAAGCAATACCTACCTGCAACAAACCTGTGCTGGCTATCCCTTAGGATGTTGGCGTTGGCCAGTCCATAAAGGATGGCCTCTTTAATAAACGTTTCTAAGATCTTCCCCAGGATAGAAGTCAGGCTAATGGGCCTGTAGTTAGCCAGATCCACTTTCCTCCCTTTCTTGAAGATAGGCACCACATTGGCCTTCTTCCAGTCTTCAGGCACTACACTCAAGCGCCAGGAGTTTTTAAAGATCTGTGCCCGGGGCTGGGCTATGATGCTCACCAGCTCCTTGAGTACCCTGGAGTGTAGATTGTCAGGGCCGGCTGACTTGAAGGTATCCAGCTTCTCAAGATGTTCCTTCACAAGGTCAGTATTTATGGAGGGCAGGGGATCTCCCCCACCCGGACCTCCTTGTCCCATAGTGGGCAAGGGTGTCCCATGGGACTGATGAAAGACTGACGCAAAGTACCCATTTAATATGTTGGCTTTTTCCTGGGTGTCAGTTGTCAGTTGCCCCATTTGGTTCAGCAGGGGTCCAACATTGCCCTTGCTTTTCCTCCGGCTCCCCACATATCTGAAAAAGGACTTTTTGTTGTCCTTGATGCCTGAAGCTAGTTGGAGTTCAGTTGCAGCCTTGGCTTTCCTGGTTTGCTCCCTGCAGGACCGGACCAGTGCAGAATAATCCTCCTTGCAGATTAATCCCATCCTCCATCCTTTGTAGGCTTTCTTGTTAGCCTTAGGAGGTCTGCTAGATCCCTGGAGAGCCAGGGGGCTGCTGTGCCTTCTTGCTGCCTTTTCTTCGAGATGGAGTAGACTTAGCGTGTGCATTGAGGATTGCTCTCTTGAACTCCCCTCTCCCTGGGGTCATCGTCCCTTAGGGCCTGACTGACAAGCCTCATGAGCTTGTCCTCATGAGTCAAGGACTTCTGTGTTGCTGACTGACTTGCCAGCTTTACAGCGGATGGTGAAGGTGATCAGCTCGTGGTCGCTGTCACCCAGAGTCCCATCGATCACTAGGTCGCCGATTAGATCATCCCCTGTATCCAGTACCAGTGTGAGCAATGCTTTGCCCCTCATTGGCCCATAGACTTCTTGAGTCAGGTAGAGGTCATACACGCACAAGAGAAAGTTTTGTAACTGCTCAGATTTTGTTGAGTGATCCTCCCACAAGATGTGGGGATAGAGACTTAACGGTGGGAGTCTACTGTAGACCTCCCAACCAGGGAGAAGAGCTCGACCAGGAATTCTTAGGTCAGCTTACAGAGGCAGTGAGGGCTAAGGATGTGGTCATCATGGGGGACCTGAACTTCCCAGACATCTGCTTAGCCAGAGTGCAAGACCTCCATCCAACCCAGGAGGTGCACAGCCCCACCAGGGCAGATGCCTTGTTGGACCTGGTGCTGTCCACGGGTGATGACCTGGTGAGGGGGCTGCGGGTGATGGGCCACCTGGGAGACAGTGATCATCGCTTGCTGGAATTCACCATCCAGCGTAAGGTGGCAAAGGGCTGCAGCAAGGTAACAGCCCTAGACTTTAGGAGGGCAGACTTCAACAAGCTAAGGAGGATCGTTGCGGAAGCGCTGAGGACCCAGAGGGGAAGGGAGCCAGATGTCCAAGGTGAGTGGTTGCTCCTTAAGGAGACGATCCTCCATGCCCAAAGGGAGGTAACCCCAACAAGGGTCAAAGGGAGCAGGAGGGCACATAAACCCCCATGTCTCACTAGGAGCATCCGGGAATGTCTCCTTGCTAAAAGGGAGGCATACACCCAATGGAGGGATGGGGTCATCACCAAGAAGGACTATGTTACAGTCGCCCGAGGATGTAGGGGGGCAGTCAGGAAGGCCAAGGCAGAGATGGAGATAGGACTAGCTTCCCGGATTAAGGACAATAAGAAGTCCTTCTTTAAATACATAGGGGGTAAAAAGAGGGTCCCGGGTAATGTGGGGCCCCTGCAGGACACGATGGGCAACTTAGTCGTCATGCCAGATGACAAAGCTAACATATTTAACGATTTCTTTGCCTCTGTCTTCCTAAGTAGGGACCAGTTCAGCAACCTCCCTGCTGGGCCCCCCTCGGGCCCCGGGAGAGACACGCCTGGGCCAGGGGTTAGCGAGGAGTTAGTTAGGGTACTTCTGGAGAGGCTGAACGTGTTCAAGTCCGCTGGTCCGGACGATCTTCACCCTAGGGTTCTACAGGAACTGGCCGAGGTCATTGCGGGACCCCTGGTGCTGCTCTATGAGCACTCGTGGTGCTCTGGTGAGGTGCCGGAGGACTGGAAGAGGGCCAATGTGGTCCCTATCTTCAAAAAGGGAAAAAAAGAGGACCTGGGAAATTACAGGCCAGTTAGTCTTACCTCAATCCCGGGTAAGCTCTTTGAAAAAATTATCCTGGCACACATCCAGGAGGGCCTTGCAGGGGAATGCATGCTCAGGGGCAACCAACATGGGTTCATCAGTGGCAGGTCTTGTCAGACCAACCTGGTGGCCTTTTACGATCAGGTCACCAAATCATTAGACGCAGGGGTTGCTGTGGATGTAGTCTTTCTGGACTTCCGGAAGGCTTTCAACACTGTCTCTCACCCTGTCCTCATCAAAAAGCTGGGAGACTGTGGTGTCGATGCCCACACCGTCAAATGGGTAGCCAACTGGTTAGAGGGCCGCACCCAGAGGGTGGTAGTGGATGGTTTCTTCTCGACCTGGAAGGACGTGGGCAGTGGGGTTCCGCAGGGCTCGGTCCTCGGGCCCGCACTGTTCAACATCTTCATCAGTGACTTGGATGAGGGGGTAGAAAGCACCCTGTTCAAGTTTGCTGATGACACTAAGATGTGGGGGGATGTGGGTGCACTAGAAGGGTGCAATAGGCTACAAGCTGACCTTGACAGGTTGCAACGGTGGGCGGATGAGAATAGGATGGGGTTTAACACTGATAAGTGCAAGGTGTTGCACATGGGGAGGAAGAACCGGCACCACACTTACAGGTTGGGGAACTCCCCTCTTGCCAGCACGGAGACGGAAAAGGATCTTGGAGTCGTCATTGACTCCACGATGAACATGGGCCGGCAGTGTGGGGAGGCAGTCAAGAAGGCCAATCATACCCTGTCATGCATCCACAGATGCATCTCGAGCAGGTCCAGGGAGGTGATCCTCCCCCTCTATGCGGCACTGGTCAGGCCGCAGCTGGAGTACTGCGTCCAGTTCTGGGTGCCACACTTCAAGAGGGACGTGGATGATATGGAAAGAGTCCAGAGGAGGGCCACTCGTATGATCAGGGGTCAGCAGGGCAAGCCTTATGAGGAGAGGCTATGGGACCTGAACCTGTTTAGCCTCCACAAGAGAAGGTTAAGGGGGGACCTTGTGGCCTGCTACAAACTGGTCAGGGGGGATCAGCAGGTATTGGGGGAGTCCCTGTTCCCCCGTGCGCTGCCAGGAGTGACCAGGAATAACGGTCACAAGCTGGCGGAGGGTAAGTTTAGATTAGATATTAGGAGGCGCTACTTCACAGTCAGGGTGTCTAGGGCCTGGAACCGGCTTCCAGGGGAAGTGGTGCAGGCTCCTAGCCTAGGGATTTTTAAAAGGAAGTTAGATGAGCACCTTGCCGGGGTCATCTGACCCCGGTGCTCTTTCCTGCCAAGGCAGGGGGTCGGACTAGATGATCTTCCTGGGTCCCTTCCGACTCTAGCTACTATGAAACTATGAAACTATGTCTGCGGAATTGAAGTCACCCATGACAACCATGGTCCTGGAGCATGCAGGCTCAGCCAGATCCTGGGTGAACTCCTGGTCAAGCTTAGGACTTTGGGTGGGAGGTCTGTAGTAGACTCCCAACATTGTGTCCCGTGTGCCATGTTCCCCATGAATTTTAACCCAGAGGGTCTCTAGCTGTCCACCCTGGTCACCAATATCAGCTTGCAGGGACATGTAGCTTTCTTTAACATAGAGAGCTACACCCCCGCCCCTTTTGTCAACACGATCCCTCCTGTACAGGGTATAGCCTTATATACCCATGGTCCAGTCATGGATGAAGTCCCACCAGGTCTCTGTTATCTCGGTCACATCATAATTCTTTGCACTGAGCAGGAGGATGAGCTCCTCCTGCTTGTTCCCCATGCTCCTGGCATTTGTGTACAGGCAGGCAAGTGTCCCCTTGGGGGCTCTTGCCTTGCCCACAGATTGTACCAGGGCTAGGGCAAGGGTGGGCTTCCTTAAGTGCCTTGGTCTGCTGGCTTTGCTAGCGTTGCCTAGTGGGCCAGCAGTGGCAGTAGTCCCCCCATCCCCCAGTCGGCTTAGTTTGAAGCCTAGTGGAGCAGGTCAGCCACTCTGGCTGAGATGAGCCTCCTTCCCAGCAGACAGAGGTGGAGGCCATCTCTTCCCAACAGCTTGCTGCCTCTCTCGCCAAAAAGCAGGCTGTGGTCATGGAAGCCAAAGCCTTCCCAATGACACCAGCGCCACAGTCTTTGGTTGACTATGTGAATCCTCCTCTCCCTCCTCAGCCCATACCCTGAGACTGGGAGGATTGAAGAACACACCACCTGTGCTCCCAGACCCTTAAGCCCCGCTCCCAAATCCCTGTAGCACCTCATGACCTGGCTGGGAGTGCTCTGAGCAGTGTCATTGGTGCCCACATGAATAAGGAGCATAGGATAGTGGTCTGTGGGCAGAAGGAGCTTTGGGATTTTCTCTGCAATGTCTCGGATGCAGGCCTCTGGGAAGCAGCAGACTCCCTGGGCTAATAGGCTGGATCAGCAGCTTGCCCTCTCAGTCCCCCTCAGGATGGAGTCTCCCACAATGAACACCTTACGTTATGTCTTGGGGAGAGCAACGACGGTAGCTACAGTTGAGCTTGTGTTGCCTGTGGGAGCTGGCAACTCCACAGGCTCTGCTGGAGCAGCAAGAGGTGTGTACCTGTTGCTAAGCTCCGGTGGAGCAGGGGCCTTGGTGTGATGGGCCTTAGGGCCCTTGATCACCTTGGTCCATGCCCCTGACTGGACAGACTGGACAGAGTGGGAAGTCCTGGAGTCCTCCCTTGTCCTGAAGGGAGATGGTGGTCTACCCTCTGGCTCCCAGGGGAGAAGGGCCTGGCAGTGGGAGTCAATCTCCTGCTCACAGTCCCTGATAGCACGTAGTCTCTGGACTGTGGCCTGGAGCTCCTCCAGCTGGCAGGCCGGAGACCCCAAAAGGGAGCAGACCCCACACGGGGAGGTGGCCATGCTCCTAGGCACCAGATCCTGAAAAAGGGACAGGCAGCCTCCACAGCCAAGAGCCAGGGGCTCTGTCTGCGTGGAGCCCGGAACCATGGGCTCCGTCTGGGTGGTCATCTCTGAGGTGCCCAATGGGGGGCCCGCAGAGCCCGAGGGGACCCTTGGGGTGTGGTGCATGCCCATCCATGTCATGCCTCTGGTAGGCTGGTTATGGCTGGGACTGACTACTTTGGTGGGTTCGCAGGCAGGGTCTCGGGCCCTCCCTTGCCCCCTCCTGCATGAACTCTGCACTAATTCATGCACCAGTAGACAGTGCACCTGTTTGCGCAGCCTGGTCATGCAGCTCCAGTCATGTGGCTCCCTGCAGGCTGGGCGAAGTAGGGGCCTAGGCGGGGGCTTGACCCAGCCCGGCTCCATGCAGCCGCCTCCTCCCACTCAAAGAGTGGTTAACCCCTTCCCACCATGAGCCCCGCATGCCTCCAGCTGTCCTGGGGGTCAGCAGGGGGCTCTGCAACTGCTGGGGGGTGTCTGAGGTGGCTGGGGGCTTTGGGGAAGCGAGGGCATGGCAGGCTTTCACCCGCACATCTCTCACTGCTCCGGAGCCTAACTGGGCTTTTTTGCTGTTTGGTGGACCCTTTTAAACTGCACGCATGCACAGTGGGCCTGCCATTGGGGAAAGCTGTTCTTGGGCAAGGGGGGGCCCTGCCCAGGATTTGGGGGGCCCTGCCCTACTGGAGGGGGACTGGTGAGTACCCCCTCCTACTTTTCTCTCAGACCCACCTGGGTATGCTGGGTGCACACCACCTACTTGTAGCATCCCTTCTGGGGCAGCATGCCAAAGGGGCAGCCCGTATTGCTGCTGTGGGGGCACAGGGAACCTGAGCAGTGTATTGGGCAGGTCAGCCAGCTCACTGACCACTGCTGGGATGACTGGCAGTGGTGGGAAGGCATCACCTGCAATATCTGCGGTGGGGACAGCCTTAACAGCATGCAGAAGCTGGCCCATGGTGCAGATGGAGCACAGTGCCATCTGGACAGCCAGGGCTTTGGGTGACAGGCAGCCCGACTGAGCAGTGTCCAGGAGGTGCCCCAGACAGGTGGTGTGCACCTTGATGAGAGTAGTCATGAGGCTGGTTAAGGCCAGACTCAGCACAACATGCTGCAGGGCCAGGTTGTGGATCAGGGGCTCCTGAAGCACCTGTGGGAAATGCAGGCCCCTGGCTCGGGAACAGGGATGGAAGGCAGCCCATGAGGCCTTCCGTGTTCAGGAAGGTGAGGTCAAGTATAAATACTTTCAGGGTTTTGAGGCCTTCCCAGTAGCAGGTTAGCCCCCTCTGGCAAGTCCAGAGGTGGTTTGCTGGCCCATGTCCAGAGCAGGAGTGTGTCATTCTTGCCCCAGTTGATGCGGGCTGATGTGGAGAGCTCGTAGGTTTGTTGGCAGTCCACCAGGGCCTACATATCCTCCTGGCTTCCCTGGAAGACTGTCACATTGTCCGCGTATGCCATCAGCTGGATCGGGGGCCAGTGGTGAGGCCTGGTGCCTGTGGCAGGGCTAAGCCGATCAGGCAATGTCATAGAGCATGCAGCAGTGCTTCGATGTCCAGGGCATACAGCATGCCTGAGAGGGGGCAGCCCTGGCATATGCCATGAAGCACTAGGAATGGAGAGCACAGCACTCAATTCACCTTGAGCAGGCTGGAGGCATCATAGTACAGGACCTGGAGCTCTGCGATGAAAAGAGGCCTGAAGGTGCTGAGCAGGTACCAGTGGTTGACGTGATTGAAGGCCTTCTCCTGGTCCAGAGATACCAAGCCAACGTCGAGGCTAAAATGCTTCAGAGCTGTGAGCAGGTCACACAACAGAACCAGGTTGTCCTGGATGGTCTGACGTGGCACACAGTAGCTCTGCTCAGGTCCAATGACAAAGGCCATGATGGTGCGGAGATGGTTCACCAGCGTCTTTGCCAGGATCTTATAATCAGTGCAGAGAAGGGAGATGGGCCACCAGTTCTAAAGGCAGTTGAGGTCCCCCTTCTTGGGCAGAAAGGTGAGCACTGCCCAGCAGCTGGTCAGCACGGTTCCATCGGTGAGGTTCTCATGAAAGACATGGAGGAGGCTGAGCCCAAGGAGGGGCCAGAAGACTTTGTAAAATTCCATGGGCAGTCAGTCAAGGCCCGGGGCCCTGCCCGAGGCAAGGGCCCCCACAGCAGCCTCATGCTCTGCCAGGGAGAGTTTGCGCTCCAGGGCCTTGATCTGTGAAGTGTGGAGGTGCAGCAGGTCCTTATGAAGCTGCTGAGTGGCCTCCGGACAAATGGGGTCAGCCATAAACAAGTCCCAATAGAAGATGACCGCATGCCCCCCCACTTCACCTGGGTCCATAAACAGCTGTCCCACTGGGGTCTTGATGGTCCAATGTCTTTGCCATAGCCTGCTGCCTCTCCAGGCTGAAGAAGAAGCTGATCAGGGCATTGGCCTCTGCCAGCTCCTGGCAGTGGGTACGTACCCGCGCACTGCAGGCTGCACCCTCTGCCAGCTCTCGCAGGCATTTCTTGCAGGACCAGAGGCTCTCAAGGAGTGCCACATTTTTGCCTGCATGGATCAGGGCTTCCTCAAGCTCCACCATGTCCTCCTCCAGCTCCTGGGTGCAGCAGTGGATCTCACTTGCCGCCAGCTGGAAATACTGCTGGCAGAATGCCTGAATCTGGGTCTTCCCCATGTCCCACCCACAGCTGCCAGGAGGGGTAGTCTGCTCGTGCAGCCTCCCAGCTCCTCCAGAGATGGGCAAAGCAGTCCCCAAAGTGGGTGTCCTGTAGCAGGCTGATGTTGAGGCACCAGTAAGGGGCCCATGTGCATGGTCTGCCAGGCAGGCTCAGTTCTCAGCAGACCAGGGCATGGTCCGAAAGGCCCGACCGGATAATGCGGCTGCTGCGTAGTAACAGCAGGTGGTGCTAGGCAATGTACAGGCAGGCCATGACAATCTCACTAGCACTCATCTTTGCCCAGGTGTATTGGCATGTGTCAGCATGGAGAACCCGCCAGGCGTCGATGAGATCTGCCACCTCCAGCATGGTCCATAGCTTGCGGGCTGAAGGCAGGTGTGGCTCCAGCCCTGTCTGGTCTAGCAGTGTGTCAATGGTGCAATTGAAATCCCTGCCCACAAAGAGCAGGTCATCTTTCTCACTGGCATCATGCAGGAGGTCGCCCAGGGTCTCTAGGAAGGCTACCCTCTCTCTCCTGTCGGTGGACATGTAGATGTTGATGAGAAGCAAGCTCTGGTGTGCCAGGGTGACGTGGACATCAGCAGCCGGCCGGAGACAACCTCTCATGCCACCGCCGAGTCATACTGGAGCTGCAGTGAGAGGAGGGTCGCCACTCCTGTGATGAGGTTTGTGCCGTGGCTCAAAAATAAGCGGCCTTTCCAGGCAGCCTACCAGTCAGCTTGGACATACATGTCACTGTGTGTCTCCTGGAGGAAGGCGATCACCAGCCGCTTTTGCTGCAAGCCCTCCAGGATGGCTGTCCTCTTCACTGGATCTCTGCAGCCATTGGTGTTTAGCAAGGCAATGGTGGTAACTGCCATGGGCAAGAGAATAGAGAGGAAAGATAGGCAGGGTACTGACCAGAGAGAAGGTGACAGAGTCGGGCAAAAACCACAGAGACAGCGGAAGGCCTATTCTTGCCCAAACCTATTCTGTGGGCTTGCCTCAGCCCCACACCTTCCTCACCCGGGTCACCAGCTTCTCAAGCTGGAAGGCATGTTGATGTGTGCCCGAGTCCTGGCGCATGAGCCTTGCCATGTCGCTAGCGGCACAGACAACTGCACAAGGTCTGGACACCATTGCCGGATACTCTCTACCACATTCCTCTGAGTGCCTCATAGCTGGGCGCCACCCAGTATGGGTTCTCCATCAGGAGCTGGATGTTGCTGACTGAGAACCAGCAGGACTATACTCTGGGAGGGGACCTCCCGGTGAGACCGGTGAAGGTGCCTTCAATGGCCAGGCTCCCTAGCAGGCCTCCTTCAGCATCTGGGTCATGGACCATCTCCGGGAGATAGATCCCCATCTGCTCTGGGGGGCAAATGTCATCCCACTCCTGGGGCTGGTTGCAGTGCTCAGAGGGCAGGCACTCCATCTCCTCCTCATTGGGCTTGGTGGGCAGGGGAGCAAGTGGGGGGTGGCAGGGCCCTTTGTTGTCTCCTGTGCCTGATGCTGGGGAGGTAGGCACACTCTCTCTGCCTTGCCTCTCATAAGCCCCATGAGCTGGGATGGGGGCAAAGGGTTGCCAGATGTTGCTGGGACAACCTCAGTCATGGCCTGAGGTGGCGGGGTTTCCGGGGGGGCAGCCAGGCTGGGGTCAGGTTCCCTGGCTACATTTTCCCTGGGGCAGGCTCTTCTTTTGAAGCTCCTTTTTGCCTCTTGCTCTTAGCTTTCTTAGGAGCAGCTGGCACCTGCCCCAAAGGGGTTGGGCCAGGCTGCTTGGCGTTCACCACCTCCGGGTCCATCGCCTCGACTGAGGCAGGGGTGGAGGGAGGTGGAGGGGAGGTCTCGGTTGCTCCACGTGATGGGGCCCCAGTGCCTGAGACACTAGCCACCCCAGGTGGGACAGGGAGGGACTGGGAGGACTCTCAGCCCCTCCACCAGGTGGGGCATCAGTCACTACAGGGGCAGGAGAACCCTGGGAGGACATCCCAGCCCCCCCGGTGGCTAGCACCAGAGGGGTCTATCCCCCCGGATGGAGTAGGGGTGGAGGGGGGCTTGGAGGATCTCCCAACCCCACCCTTTGATGAGGTTCCCACACCAGAGGCAGACGCGCCATCCCCCATGCAGGGGGACCCTCGAGATTCCCAGCCCCAGTGCACACACCTCCTTCACCAGGCTGGGAGAGCTCAAGTATATAATGGGCGCTGAGTTTACCCAGGAGGTGTACCAGATGCTCTAGAATTCCAGAAGTTTTGCCAGAGCTCCAGTGCAGGCCTCTACCCCGACATGGAGAGAGGCGTGCACCCACAGGCCATGGCTGAGGGGAAGATCTGCAGAGACATTCCTGTGCCAAGTGCCCTGGCTGCTGGCAGCCATCCTGGGCAGGAGAGGGTTAACTCTCCCACAGAGGCTGCTACAGGGGAAAAAAAAAGCCTCAGACTGAAACAGCCCCAAAATCAGCCTTAAGGGGAGGGCAGAATAGCTCTGCAGCGGCTGAAGGCAAGTCCTAAGGCAGGAGGAGATGGCCGAGATGAAGGTGAGGGGCTCTGGAGGAGAGAGGCAGCAGAGATCAAAGGGAGAATGCAGGTGGGGTGGAGGAGGGGCAGAGGCAAATAAGGATGCCAACACCTAGAGGAAAAAGCTCAGAAAGTGGGGAAAAGGGGTGGAGAGGGGGTCCCCAATCACAGGCTGGGGAGAGGCAAGGTTTGCGGGGTGGGGAGAGAAACAGGGGGGGCAGAGATTTGGGAGGAATGCGCAGAATGGACCTGATCTGGAGAAGCTCAGAAGGGCTACACCTGTCTGTGGCCATTTTGAAAGAAAGAAAGAAAGACTTTTGACTTTTATAAACGTTTATTAAGGGGAAAGCGGGTAACAATCCAACAAAGAAAAACAAAATAAGGCCCATGTAGGGGCCCTGATGCAACAAACAGAGCCTGGGGCTTTCGGCTGCAAGGCCTGCCCTTACAGTCTAAAAACAAAACTATCCAGTACATCAGCCTGCTGAGACCCCTGCCAGTACCCCAGGAAGTGGGTACCAGTATCACAATGAAAAAACTAAACAGCTATGTTCAACACTGCACAGCACCCCCTGAATTACCAAATGTGCCCGAAAGGTGGGCACCGTCTGATGGATGACTGCATGCTCAAACTCCAGTGACAGGTGTGCCTGTACCAAAAACTGGAAGAACTTCAGGGCCCCAGCAAGGAAGTTCCTGCAGCTCTTGAGGGTGGCCATCTTAGCCTGGCCAAGGAAGAAGTGGGCCAGACAGATGATACTCTCACCAGCTGCCTGGTATGGGAAGAAAAAACAAGTAGGTAGCCTCTGAGAGGTCCAAACCTAGTGCCTCAAGCAAAGTGCTGAGGGCAGCAAACAATGGTGACAGCAGGGGACATCCTATGAAGGCATGGTTAAGCTCCTCCTCAACTCTCCCCAGACAATAGGGACAGGCCACTAATGCAGCCGGATTCATGTGGCAGATGAGAGTGCCATTATCCCATGTAGCGACCACCACTGGAGTTCACCATTTTGGAGGGGAAATGGGGAGCTTGTAAATTGTGTGCCAGGCGAGGAAGGATGGCATGAGTGCCAGTGCTGCCATATGCCTCTGACACATTGTGTTGAGACGAAAGGCAAGGATGCGGGCATGGTGCACCTGAATCACCCACAAATACAGTTGGGAGTACATCAAAGCAGATCTTGGTACCACTGTCAGGAAGCACAGGGAGAGCCAGTAAGGTGCTGGGCCCACCACCCAGGTTACTATCCACAACTGGGACAATGAGCAGTGGTGGAAAGGCTTGTCCAGGACATCCCCAGCAGGGAGGGCTCCGCATACTCAGAGGATGTCCTCCAAGGCACTTACTAGCATCCTCCAGGAGAATGGCCCGCACATCCCTTAGGAAGTAGGCAGCACAATAGACCAAGTGCATACCCAAACAGGTGTCCAGAGCATCAGCTGACAACCGGTCTGATTGGGTCATGTCAAGGAGGTGTTCTAGCCAGATGGTATGTGATGGGATGAAGGAATTGACAAGGCTGCTAGAAGCAAGGGCTGGGTTATGGACCAAGGGCTTCTGCAGTATCTGCAGAAACTGCAGATGCCTGGCCTAGAGCAGGAAGTAAAAAGCAGCTCTCCAGGCCTGTGCCATGCTTCGATAGAAGAGCAGGAGGAGACACCAGTCTAGGAGGGTGGGATCCAGAAGGAAAGGCTCACGGTTGAAACCGAGGCCCCACACCCAGTGCAAAAACAACAGCTAGCTGCTGCCAGGGGAGGGGGCCCTCACAGTAGAGGCCTTTGGAGATCCTGCAAGTGGAAGGCAGCCACCCTGCCCACTAGGTCAACTAAATCCTGTTCCCTCTCGGCCACTGGCAGATAAAGAACTCTTGGGATAGCCAATGGCTCTTATCCCAGAAGAGGTCTATGATCAGTCACTGGAGCTTCTTGAGAAAATCTAGCAGGGGTCCAACACGGCACAATGATACCACAATGTCACAACTGTTAGGTTCTTTATAATGAGGGCCCAACCATGGTAGGAGAGGCTGGGCAAATGCCAGTGCCATCACATGCCTCCCAGTTCCATGCTGAGAAGACCAACAGCCCAAGGAACACCCCTAGGACCTTGAGGCCCTCTTGATGCCAGGCAAGACAGGGGATGAGGGGGTTGATCCAAGGACCAAGAAGGAGGGTCCAGTTCACACAAGCCAAAGGGGTATGCTCATAGGCTTATTGACAGGTGACCAAGGACTGAACATTATCATTGGGTGCGAATGAGGACAGTCATATTGCCCACATATACCATCAGCCTGACTGACAAGCAGCCCACTGAGCTGGTGGCAGATGGAAGAGTTAGTCCAATCAGACACCGCCACAGTGTGTGGAGTAGGGGCTCAATTAACAAGGCATACAGCATTCCTGACAGACGGCATCCCTGGTGGATGCCCCTACAGGCCAGAAATGGGGCACAGAGCACGTCATTAACTTTCAGGAGGTTTGAAATGTCTCAATACAAGACACAGAGGGAAGAGGTGAAGATGGATGGGCCCAAAGCCAAAGGCCTCTAGGGTCTGAAACAGATATTCATGGCTGACCCAGTCAAAGGCTTTCTCCTGATCCAAGGAGACAAGACCAATGTTGAGACTGAAGAGGTCTGCAGCCATCAACAGGTCTCAAAGCAGGAACAGATTGTCCTGAAGGGTCCTGCCCAGCACACAGTAACTCTGTTCAGGGCCAGTGATTGAAGTCATAATGGTGCGCAGTCCATTAGCCATAGCCTTGGCCAGGATTTTGTAACTGGCACACAAGAGGGACACTGGTTGACAGTTTTTCATGCTGTCAAGATCTCCTTTCTTAGGCAGCAGGGTGAGAACCTTTTGGTGATAGCTGGTTGACATTGCCTGGTCTGTGAGACTCTCATGAAAGACTTGGAGGAAACGGGCTGAGGAGAGGCCAGAAGTCTTATAAAACTTGGTAGGCAACCCATCGATGCCAGGGTTTTTGCCTGAGGTGAGGTCCCTGATGGCAGCTGTGAGTTCCTCCAAAGATAGTTCTCATTCAAGATGATCAGCCTCTGATGAGCAAAGCCTAGGGAGGTCATCATGTAAGTGCCCAGAAGACTTTAGGCAAATTGGTTTAGTTGCAAACAGTTCCCGGTAGAAGGTGATGGAATGGCATCGGATCTTAACAGGATCTGCGAGCATTTCGCTGTCTGGGATCTTAAGATGATCAATGACTTTCCATGTGACTCGTCATTTCTCAAGGCTGAACAAGAAGTGAGTTGGGGCATCAGTCTCTGCCAGTTCTTGGCAGCGGGTGCAGAACTTCACACCCCAGGCTGCACTTTCTGCCAGCTCACTCAGACTTTGCCACCGGAGCTTAAAACTCTTGAGCAACACACAGGACCACCTCAAGCTGCTTCACAACCTTCTCTAACTCCTGAACATGGCAGAGGAGCTTGTTTGTTGCCAACTGCATGCTCTGCTGACAGAAAATTCTAATCTGCACCTTTCCCACATCCCACCACTGCTTCCAGGAGTGGAAGGTGGATCATGCAGCCTCCTATGTCTGGCAGAGTTGAGCAAAGCAGTCACAGAAGTGAGCATCCTGCAACAGACTAGTACTGAGGCACCAGTAGGAGGCCCAGGAATGTGTCCTTCCAGGTAGACTCAGAACACAAGAGACCAGGCTGTGATCTGATGGTCCTGCAGGGGTAATGTGACTGCTCCGTAGGAGTGGTAGGTGGTGCCTGGTGACATACAAATATTCAAGGCATGCCATGGAAAGCCCACCGGTGGTCGCCTTCAGACAGGTATACTGGGTCACATTGGCATGGAGATGGCGCCAGACATAAAAAATGTCTGCTGCCTCCAAAGTTGTCCAGAGCTTCTGGGCTGAGGATGGATGGGGCTCTAGCCCATTCCAGTAAAGATGTGCATTGACTGTCCAATTAAAGTCCCCACCCAGGAGGAGAAGGTCATCACCATCAGCTGCGCTCCACAAAAAGTCAGCCAGGGTCTCAAAGAAGGCAATCCATTCTCGCCCAACAGTGGGCATAGACATTAATTAGGAGGAGGTGATGTGTAAACAAGATATGAACAGTTAGCAGGCAGCCAGGGACAACCTCCCGGGTGACCACGAAGTAAGGCATCAGCTGTGGCAACAAAAAGATCATGACTCCTGTGTTGGGGAAGGTGCCATTACTTAGGAACATACGGCCCCTCCAGGCAGCATGCTACTCAACTTGATTAGCTGAGTCAGTGCGCATTTCTTAGAGTAAACAGCACAGGGAGGTGTCTCAGAAGCAGGAACTGGTTCCACTTCTGGGGTGGGAATGCCCCCAAGAAGGGGGGCATCTTAGCTAAATCAGGAGATGCCACCTCCCAAGGCAGGACTTCTGTCAACTTGTCCTTGGAGGCAAAATCAAAATCTGGCCCTGAGGAGGAGGAGCTGGACACATTTTACTCCCCTTTCTTTCTTTCATTCTGTAATTACAGTGCCTCAAAGCAGCCTCCTCACATGTCTACAGACACCCATTATGTTAAAAAATGCTTAAAGGTAATGCTTACCATTTGGAACAGTAGATCCTAATATATGCATGCACATATAGTATACATAAGCATATACTCTGTAGCATTCTATAAGCATATAGATATATTAAATAGCATTGCTAGTGTCAGGGGGATTTAGATTTTTTTTTAATTGGTCCAGGCTTAGTGCTAGGATTCTAAAAATCAAAAAACATGAAGCACTGCATAAAAGATAATTCCCTTCACCCTACCAAATCTTCATGGAACATGCTTATTACAGATCAAAATAAATTCATTGCAGACATATTCCATTTTAAATTAATCTTCAGGATTAACTCCAGATGGCTCTAAATAACAGTATGAATATGACTGAGAATTCACACAAGTAAATGTTTTTACAAGAACTATCCTTGTGCTTTTAGAGACTAGTAGAATATTTTCTTTTTAAAATAGAGATCACACAACTAAACATAGACCAGAACTTGTGAAGAAATATTCCTGACTGCAGTACTTAATTTATATTGGTAGATTTCTTGGGATATGATTGCTATAATTGACCAATGAGTCATTTCATATTCTCAAATCCAGCTGAGTAGCTGAGTTTGATCTTTTTGAAGTGAATTTTCTATAAGTTTCTGCCTGGCAAGCCTTTTTGATATATTGGAAACTGATTTTCATTTTCTGCATGCCTAAAGGGATATATCTAATTCCATGTCTAGTTAAATTAATATTGTATATCATATTTATCTTAATAAATGTTCTTAGAAATGCCTTCATCATATGCAAGGCTGGGACTGGATCTTAGATATTATGCTGATTGTGGATGACCTTGATTTACATTACATAGGCTAAAGTTGAGCAGAATAATAGTGTTTAAAACAACATAATTAACCCTAGCTGTGATAAACTATTTCATATGTTAAAACTAAATACCCAGTTTTTAAAACTGAGTATTTACCATTATGGAAAAATCAATTTCAAGCGCTAGCCCTTTTAGGATGCTGTTCTCAAGCTAAAATAAACTTAAAACCTAATAACCAACCATTACTGTTATCCTACAATTTCCCCCCCTCCTACCTTATCACTGTGGTGAGACTATATGCACACTTTAGCAGGAGCATAAATGGCAAACAACTATATTCCCATTTTATTTCTTAGATTTCATAGATTTCATAGACATTAGGGCTGGAAGGGACCTCAGGAGATCATCGAGTCCAGCCCCCTGCCCAAAGGGCAGGAAGTCAGTTGGGGTCATAGGATCCCAGCAAGAGAAGCATCCAATTTACTCTTGAAGGTGTTCAATGTAGGTGCTTGAACCACCTCCGCTGGCAGACTCTTCCAGACCTTGGGGGCTCGGACAGTAAAGAAATTCTTCCTTATGTCCAGCCTGAAAAGGTCTTGCAGGAGTTTGTGACCGTTCAACCTCGTCATCCCTTGGGGCGCTCTGATGAACAGACGTTCCCCCAGATCCTGGTGTTCACCCCGATAAACTTATAGGTGGCCATCAGATCACCCCTGAGCCTGCGCTTTTCCAGGCTGAAGAGTCCCATGGCTCTCAGCCTGTCATCATAAGATCTGTTTTCCTGACCTCTGATCATGTGCGTGGCTCTCCTCTGGACTCTCTCAAGCTTCTCCACATCCTTTTTGAATTGTGGAGCCCAAAACTGGACGCAGTACTCCAGCTGCGGCCTCACCAAGGCCGAGTACAAGGGGAATCCATTTCATGGATTTTTGTTGTTTTTTTTACTTTTAGTCTCTCAATTTTCATGCACAGATTACTCTCTTGAAAACAATTCCACAAGTCCTACAGGGAAGGAGTGTCAGAAAGACAAGAACTCATTGTAATTCAATGAAATTTTCTGCAGAATAGGAAGAACTTTAAAGGTTAGGAACCATATGTGTTGTGAATTTTTAACATGTATATACACATTCAGCTCTAGGATTTTGAATAGGGAGGTGCAGAGGGTGTGGCACATTATCACACATTTTTTCTGCAATTAGAGAGAAACTGGGAGGTTTACTATGAGTCTAGGTCTATATTATTTAGTTTAAGATCAAAGCAAAACTAAATGTAACTTTACTGGAATGTGCAGTAATTTGCTAAAGCAGTGGGGGCCAACAAAACGTAGCCTTCTTGACCATCTTGACAGTGCATCCAATACTTCAAAGTCAGTCGTTTCCACATGAGTTAGTATTCACTTGAGTGAATATTGCAATACCTAATTTATTTATTTTTTAGCTAGAGCTAAAAACAGTCAGTGAAATAGAAGGAAGATATTATCAGGAATGGCTAACAGAAAAAAAATTTGGAAGAAAAGATAGCTTGAATAGTGGAAAATCAAAACCATTGAGAAGGAGAGATGGTTGTTAATACCTATGGAGTGAAGAGAGGCTATCTAAAATCAAAATGGGTGCAACTGCACCATTGTACCTCTCCTGCATCTGTCCCTGTATACAGTGGATGTATCTACATGAAATGCTTTGCCACTAAGCAGACTAACTGACTGCACAGTAAAGTGTCACCATCTACACATGCATGTGCTTACTGCACAGTTAATTCATCTGTTGTGTAATTAATTTACTACCTGCAAATGCAAGTAGCAAATTAACTGTGCCATAGTAACTGTGCAGTAGCACACATGTTGATACTGACTGGGAGGAAATTTGCTCCTGGTCAGCCCCACAACTACGGGGTCACCCTTGGGACTTTGAGATTCTCCAACCTGCCATTTAAAACTCTGTGATAATGCCAGGGGCCTCTTCCACCTGCTGCCTGCCTCTGGCCACTGGGTCCTACAGCAAAAGCCCCAAGCTAGCTGCAACACCCTGTCTGGACCCCAGCACTGGCACCCAGCCCAGCCCCATCATCTGCCTGCCTGTCCCATGCCATGCCCCTGTGTTGTGCACTGTAGGCACTCACCTATAGCCCTTGAGGGCTATTGAGAAAATCATGCTGGTGTCATCCCCAATGCCACACACTGCCTTCCAAGCACCAGACTGCAAACATTTGAGCCTGACGTCCAGAGTCAATTCAGGGTGAGTACTCCAAAGCTTTCTATGAGGGTCTAGCAGGCAGCATGTGGCAGTATGGGCATGACTAGTTGGTATTTCAGCATTGAATAAAGGGCAAGACAGTGTTGCCACAGTGGGCCAGCACCTGTCCTGCCAGCTCCAGGTGCACAGGCCCATCCAGGAGGCCAGCCCAGGGATGGCACAGCCTACCATCATAAGCTCTATATCCTCCCCAAAGCAGGTTGTTGCCCTGACAGCCAGACACCATGGACTTGCAACTCAGGATGCCACCAGGAAGGACATGCTATCACTGCCAGCAGGGATAAACTCAGGGCACTGGACATATCTGTCACACCCACCCAGAAATATTTGCACTGGGAGGAGGGCCCTTTCCTCCCAACCCTACCCCCTACCTCTTCCCTGCTTCTGCCCCGCTTCCCCACCCAGCCTGGCTGAGCACCCACTGGTCCTCAGAGTCCCCCCTTGCCCCTGCCCAGCATGAAAAGGAGGTGGGAGGCAATATAAACTTTATTGATCAGCCATTGCCCCCTCAGCTAAGTAGGCAGGGGCCTCTCACATGTGGAAAAATGCATCAATGCTTGCAGTGATGTTGTCTTTGGCTGTGGGGGGCATGGATGCATACCATCAGAATAGGTATCCCATTTGGTAGCAAATTTTGCATGGAAGCATGGGCTTGGCCCCTTCACTTCTGAAGCCCACACCAAGCTCTCAGGTTTGCCTGGAGCATCATAGTGATAAGCAACAGCAGGGCATAGTGTGTTGGGCACCCCTTGGTCCACTCAAAAAGCTCATCATGGTGTACCCAGGAAACTTTGACCAGGGGCATATATGGCGGGGGGAGGCCTGCCTTGGGGCTTATCTCCAGACACCCCCCCTGGAGAGAGGGTGGGGACACCACCATTTCCATGTCCCAGTTGGCTGGGAGCCCATCACCCCCCAAGACCTGGTGCTGTGGGCCTGGTGGCAACAGAGGAAATAGCTTGGCCTGCAGGAGGAGAAAGGGGAAGATGATCTGGAGCCATGGAAGCAAGTGCTGCCAGGAGCAAGGCCTATCCCAGCCTGGGAAGAGGGCAGGGAAGGCAGGCTGCCCTAGGGTCCCCTCCATCCAGCCCATCCACCCGGGCCTACTTCCACCATTCACCCCAGCCCTATTCAGCCAGAGCAGTGGCCTCTCTTGCCCCTGGTCAAGCCCCCACACACTGGCCTTGCTGTGGAGTCCACATCTGTGGCGGTGTGGCCAAAGGCTGAGGTGCAATTCCCACTGTAGTTCACTTGGATGGCCAGCCACGGACTACTTCCCCACTGTGCACCCCCAGCATCATACTCACTGTAGCTTGCACTTCTGGTACCAGGCGTCCTCCACCCACTGTACCTGCTCTGCTCATGCCTCATGGAGGAGCACTCCCTGGGCCTCAGATGTTATGCAGCATGTAGGCTTTAACAATGACCCAGAGGATGTTGGTCTCCACAACCTTGGGGCAGGTGGTAAGGGTACACCAGCATCCCTTCAAGTGGCTGACAGTGAAGACCACTACCGTACTGGTCTGGCCCCAGCACCTATTGACATATGCCTGGTGATGGTCCAGGTATCTGGTATAGGACCCATAAGCCAAGGGAGGTGCAGGTAGGCTGGGTTCCTGATAAGGAGGGGAAGGACCATCACCTCATCCAGCTGGAGGTCCAGCACCCCCAGCAGAATATGCTTGCTCTCCACTAGGACTGATAGTGTGGAATTACAAAATATGAGGGCATCACGGGCGCTGCCAGCTCTTCCAGCGCTCACATTGGTGAAGGCACTGTGGTGATTGATGATGGCCTACAGCACAACGAAAGCCCCACCAGCTGTAGTAGGGGTGATTGCTGTGGGGCAGGCAGAGGATGGGGATATGGGTCCTTGCCCTGAAGAAGTGAAGCAAGCCTAGGGCACAGAACCCTGCCACCACTTCAGGGGTTCATGGACCCAGAGCCCAGTGTGCCTCAGAACATCCTGGAGGGCACCACAGACCTCAAGGATGGCCTCCCCTGTGGTCATCTTGTCCACACTGAAGTTGACATAGCTCAAGGCTGGTGGGTGTGGTCAGCTTCAGCAGGAAAATGGCCAGCCAGGTTTCTGCAGGATGGGGCAGCCACATGTTGGTGGCCAACTGTGTTATGGGCAGAACTGCTCAAGGAGGTCATCCAAAAGGAATCCAACCTCTGTTCATCTTTCCAAGTGCTCTGGATGTCATGCAGCTACTAGTTCTGGCTGGCCAGACAGGCCCACAGGTGGCAGTGCTAGAGCCCCAGAAGCTTGTGGATGGCACTGGTGGTGGTGTCCACATGCTCATCATCAGCATCCCTGCCAAGGTTCAGGCTCAGGCCAGAGGCTGGGCAGCATCAGCACAGGGGCAGTGGGCCTCTGATGCAGTGGCAAACCTGGCCACATGGCCACACAGCATGGAGAGACAGGCAGAGCTGAGACTGACCTAGGCCAGATGGTGGTCACCATGGAAGCAAAATGCAGTAAACAGGGTGGAAACAATAATGGGTGTAATTAATACAATAAGGATTGAAATCAGGGATTGTGGAAGAGCTCCTTATCATTTTTCTCAATCAAAGGCTAATCCAGAGGGTCACCCTGGATTCCTGCATCTCACTTTGATCTCTGCATCCTCTCAAAGTTGAAAACCAACTGCCCAGCAGCAGCATTTCTATTCAGGAAGCACTGAGGGAGTCAACTGATTTCATAGCTCTGTATAATCTACCTGATTCCTACTTAATCTCTTTTCATTCAATGGGTGTTAATAACCCTTCCCCCTTTTTAATGGTCTTGATCTTTCACTAAGCATGCTATCCTTTCTTGTGCCATTTTCCTGTATGACAGCTACTCACAGTAATTCTCCAATTTTGCAGCCTGGAAAGCTGTTTTTGCTATAGTTGTGCCATATTCTATGCCCTACTTAAATTGGCAAAACATGTCAGATTGAAAAATCATACTACAAAAGAAGTTTATGAAGGTACCTGTCTGAAAGAAAAAGTATTTTGCAGGTATAAAACATCTGCTTTTGAGGGACGACTGAGTGGTGAATTAGTTATAAAATTGAGAGTAAATCTGAAGATATTTTCTGATCATTTCTGTATCTCCATTGGCAAGTTAGTGATATCACCATGTAAGACCTTTTCATAAATATACCCCAAAATGCAAAGAATGAAATTATAGAACTATGTCAGGTCATCATCAGAAGAGAGCTACTAAATGAAATAAATGAGCCATGGTTTCTTTACAGTATTAGTCAAGGAAACCACAGGCATTTCAAATGTAGAAGAAATGTCTGTGTATGCATAGTATAACAAAGAAGATCCTGTTACATTTTGTGATGTTTTCTTGAACATTTACCAATGCTTATGAACTTACTGGTGCCAATTTGCAAAAATGATTTCAGATTTCTTATGAAAAAGTAGCATAGATATAACAAAATTGAGGGGGCAAGGTTATGACAGAGCCACCAATATATTTGGGGCATAAATAGTGTATAGATATTGGATATAATTTTCCAAAAGCCTTTTAAAGACATTATGTTTCTCATGCTCTGAATCTCACTACTCTGAAATCTTAAACAATATCTGAAATAGAAAATACCTTAGGCACTCAGAATGAAGTCAGAAGTTGTGTTCAAGAATCAGCCAAATGAATGAAGTACCTGACAGATGCTATAATTTCCATGTTCTCTGTGAGTAGGAGTAAATGCTCACAAAATGTGTGCGCCATTAGGTGGGTGCAATGAAAAGACAATACCATGGTCTTTGCTGAGCTCTATGACACTTTTACTATCATGCTGGTGACAATGCAGACTGATCATGACAAAAATATCAGAGATAAAGCAAATCTGTGCTACAAAACCAAATATGATTTTGAATTTATTATCAATTTGATTGCTAAATCACTATTAGGAGACACTCTTTCACAGTACAAGGAACTTCAGAAAATGAATGCTGATATTATGAAAAACTGTAACCAAGTGAATGTAAAAGTTTGGGATGTTTGAAGATAAAAGGTCTAGATCTAAGGATGAAGTTACAGAACTATTTAATAGCAGTCAATCTCAGTGAAAAGGGACATTAAGTAAAATTACTTCTCCTTGTGGTCTGGCAACAACATGCAATATTGCATGTAGCAGTGTTGAGGGCTACTTTTGAATTAACGTCTATATCCCATTTTTGGATTGCATGATTCAAGAACTGAGGCTGAGATTTACATCACATGGCAACACTGAAATAGATACAGGCATTCTAATACCTCATTTTTCAAGTCAGTATCCATCTGAAAAGCTTAGCTGTGTTTTAGAGGTATATAAGAAAGACTTGTCGGGTTGCCAGAATGTATTTTTGCAGAATGTATTTTTCAAATATGGAAAAAGTAGGAGGGCATGGGAAAACACAAGACTCCTGGGGGTACACAAGGTGTCTACTTTGTGCATGCCCCACCACCAAACAAATGTCATAAAGTAGGGGTTGGCAAGCTTTTGAAAACAGGGGCTGTGTCTTGCAACCCACCTGGCACCATGGGCCTCCTCCAACCCTTCCAGCAACAGTGAGCGGAGGCTGAAGTGAAGAAGAGCAGCCCTGTAATGGGCTGGAGTGGCTAGAGGTGAACTGTGCACCATTAGCAAAATGAAGATTGGATCAAATGGCTGGGGAATTGGTGTTCCCTTACTAAAATGTGGACTGGATCAGACCTTCACAGGTCAGATTCAATTCCTCTGTGGGCTGGATCTGGCATGTGGAACATAAATTACCAACCCCTGATCGAGTGGTGTTGTATGTGAATCAGGTGTGTCATGCTTCACTGTGGTACACCCTAACACAGTCCAGACCTGGTGCAGACATTCCCAATATGGTTAAGATTTTACAACAATTGCCTAAAGTACTTTTAAAGACAGCATTCCTTTTCAGACAGGTACTAAAGTTCATATTTAAGTCGCATCAACTTCATACGCATTTATATACATGCTATCCTTACTTAGAAACTTCAGTGATTACCCTGTAATCAACTATGCTAACGATCCTGCTATCTTTATTTTTAGCACCTGGGATTACTCTCATTTCAGCTGATATTCCATTTATTCTATTATTAGTTTACTGTTTTGAGATTCGGTATGAAATTTCTTCTTTTCCTGTCTGCAAGTTTTAATGTTAACACTCATGATATTTTTGGTGAGGCTGATTCCTTTTAACTGCTTCCCAGTCTCTTACAAAACAATGTGCTGCTTGAGGGGGACATTCTCCATCAGATACAAAGTTTATCTATAAGTTAAAAAGAATAAAAATGTATCACTTAAAAGTGCTGTTTGTCTTCTCAAAGGGCTGCAGGAAGCCTCTTTGTAGAAATTGTGAAGCTTTTCAAACAGCTTTTTAAAAGGATTTTTTTTTTTTAGTATTGGGACTTTGTCCTCCTTGTTCCTTTATGTAAAAAGGCAGAGTGTTTAAAATAGGAAGAAAGTTCTTAAAAGCTTTATCTGCCACAGGTTTCTTTCCCTTTGAGCTTGGATAACTTTATTATATATTTTTTTGTTTTGCTCCTTTATCTTTCATGAGGTTTTCCATAGTCCTTGAGTGCTGCAGAGAGGCTGGTGTGTTTCTGAGATGCATTCTGCCAATATTGGGTCAGATGGTTAATAGGAGTTAGATTGAGGAAACTGTGCTTCCTGTTTATCAGACCTGTTTTGCATTTATATAAGCCATTGTGCAACTTTCCAGGGTAAAGCTCCATTTGAAAGATTCCTGACTTTTAAAGCTTCCAGACAGTTTTTAGACAAATGCTGGCTCTCTTTCAGCCAAGAGCATATCTTTTCACTCCTCTGACCTGGAGGAGGTTTATCCTAACTAATTGTGGCTGTATATTACCACATTGTCATGGATCAGTTTGTAGGGGAGAACAATCCTTTGAGCAAAGGAAGTATTTGCTGTAAACAATGTAATGTTGTGAAACAGATCAGTGCAAATGCTTGCTTTGGATGCTTTGTAGAAGCATCATCATGATTTGAATAATAGTATATACAATTAAGGACAGTAGAATATATATTCATGAGCTGTTTCCTAATTGATCAAATGCAATGCCAAATTACATTGGGTGTGCTTGAAGAAAACCCTACAGTACATTTAAAAAAATACCCTCCCAGTTTTCAGAGGCTGATAACATTTGTCTTTATCGTATGATTACATGTTTGAGATGATACATGATACATATTTTTAAAGTACAAGTTTCCAGCATTGCCACTCCTGAATAGATAGGCAATCCATAGCTTGCTATAAGAAATAGAACAGAAGATACCTGTGAACCGTATTTCACAAAAAGCTAACATGTCTTGGGACCAGAAAGGAATACTTGCATATATAAGCATTTACCACTTCCCCATCATAAACAGCACTACAGATAGTATCCACCATATCTGAAAAGGTAAACATCTGAAAGTGAGTTAGGCTGAAAGGCAGTTTCATCATTCAGGGCAGAGATGTTACAGGACAGACACCCTGAGGGGCAGTGGCCCACAAGGCAATATCAGTAGCCAAGCTGGTGGCACCAGGTCCAGCAGAGTAGCTGCTGGTATTTTTAATCCTTCTTGGGTTAGCACCTCGGTCTAACGTACCCATACATTGCTGTGCTATTGAGTCAGGGAATGAAAATATAACTCCAAGGTTCAGTCTTGTTAAGACCCTTCCATTACAGCTTTTTTATTATCTACAAAACAATAAGGAAACTACAAAAAAGCAAATCAACTGCAAAACACTGAACAATAATTCCCTCAGAAACCTTATCCAGCCAGGAAGCAGGAAGGTGCAGAGGAAAGAAGAAAAACAAACAAACAAAACAAAACAAAAAAACTCCTCCAGCTTTGACTCAGTTGCCTCCTTCTTTTATCCTTTGCCCCAAGGATCTAAGTAATCAGCTGACAACTGTTTGCCCTTTTGTAGACTGCAGTGCTTTCACCTTGTCACAAGTGGTCATATTTTTAGCAATATTAATGGTGGAGTGAAGTCTGTAAGTAGCTCTGCTGCTTGGAAATGTATATTGCAGGGTAATTTAGAAAAGCGAAGAACATCTAGAGGAAAAAACGTATGCTGCTTGCCAGAAATTTACTTCACACATTTCTAAAATAATAGAAATATATATAACAACATGCAAGAACTATCAAATAAACAAATACAAAAACTAGAAATAAAATGATCCTTTATGTAGAAAATATGATACATGTAGAAATTGTGTCAATGTGTCTGTTTGTCTCCTGGCATGTTCATGTGCTCTAAAACATACATGAGCATCATTTTACTAGAGTTAATTTTCAGTATGAACTAGTACACAGCATATACAGAAAAACTGAAATCATTATGGTCTGGAAAATAAATCAAAAGAGGGAGGCAGCACTCTAAGAGCAACAGGAAAGAGAAGCTCTTAGATGCAAGGGATGCTATCATATTATAGTAACTGAAGCAGATCAGTACTGAAAAGTTAAGTGGAGAAGGAGGTAGGCCTCTTCCTGTGTTTCAGACAAGTCACCTGCAACTTTCCCGGCTTCTGTGAACTAAATTGAGCCATGGAAATATATTTTTTTATGTGAGTAAAAAATGGCCCCAAACAACTGACTGCCTTGCAGCATCTTGCATTCCAGTTATCTCTGTAACAATGAGGACAGAAAAGAAATAGCAGTTTAGAAAGCTAAACAATTAATGTTACAACTAGCAATTTTTCCCAAATTTACTAGATTTAAAAGAGAGAGAGAGAAAGCAGAGCAGCAATGCCACAAGAAATCACGTTTTCAAAAGGGATTCATCCTAGCCTGTCTACTTCTGCAATGATGTCCATTTTGGTCCCATTTAGTAGTCTGTTATTGCCATGCTATCTTAACAATGTTCATGCACACAAATATTTGTGTACAAACTGGTTACAAATAAAGTGCTTGTTTAATTGTATTAAACAATTAAGTATGTGTGCACAATGGGTGCAGACAGAAGTGAAAGTTTTTGTGTAATGTGGCCCCTGAAAATTCTCTACAGCCATGATTTAACACACATGCATGGCTGCAGAGCACCTTAAAAATGGCTGATGGCCCACAAAAAAAAAATAACCCTGGTTAAATCAGGCATTACATTAAGGCACTTAAAAGTAGAGCTCCTTGTAGAACTTGTGTTTCCTCCAGGGTTAAATTTTTGTGGGCTGTCAGGGAGAAGTAGAGGGAGCTGCTGGCTTCTAAATGGCCAGAGCTTGATGTGTGTGTTTGTGGGGGGGGGCTTCTGTTGAGTTGCAGGAGAATGGAGCCCCCTTGCTTCATGGACTCCACTCAGCTCTGCCCAATACCCCAGCTAGCATAGCTCAGGTGGGGCTGTGAGGTGAGGGTGTCCCATTCCCCACCCGCCTGAGCTCTGGCCATTCAGCAGCTGGGAGCTCCCTTGCTGACAGCCCCAGTGCTGGGGGTGGGGACTGAAGGGGTGTTCAAGGCCTCTTGGGAGGCTGCTGAAGTATCCCTGCTGATGGCCTGGGCTGGCACAGGCTGCCTCCAGCCCCTTCCCTGTGCCCAACTCAAAGGTGAATGTGTGTTAGGTTGCGAGGGGGGGGAGCACTATAACTCATAGCACTTTAGGTAAAGTACCATGAGTTAGAGGGGAACCCTAACATCTGTCAGCGCCCAATCTGTTCATACTCATGTTATGCAACTATGCATAACATGAAATGGAAAATGTGGCCCCACAGTATTTAGAATCAATGTTGTTTCCTGCTGGTTCACAGTCATAAAAGTATATAGTGGAGGAATGCACCCATACTTTTAATTTGTGGAATCTGAATCAAGCAGTTTCATTAATAGTTTAATTTTGAGAGTAAAATATTCACTGGAAAACTTCTTTCTTGTGTATAAAATATTCCACACATGATCGTAACATTCATAATAAATAGGGAAAGCTGGGTTCTCTTTTTAACCTCTTACAGACATACTAATAGGGTAGATTGACTCAACTTCGTTCTCATCTGGTCTGTAATTGCACACAAAGTACTATTGCCCTCCCCCTTCCTCTCCCATCACCCATTTCTTAAATTTAGAGTAGGAAAGTGAATCCAAGGCAACCCACAGGTAGCACTCATCTCTGCATTAAGATGGCAAAGGAGTTTTCTTCACTACTGTCTGCCTACATGAAGTCTGCTAGAATTTCTAACTCTCATAGTGGAACATGATAGCATCTCTTCTCTGAACAAATAGCTTTTGAGTTGTGGTCCATTTCTTCTTTGATTGTAAAAAACCAAAGATCTTTCTTACCTTTAGCTACGTATTTTAAAATGTTATGTGATAACAAACCAGACACCTTGATTTAATTTCTGTTAAATCCTACAGCTTCTACTGTAAGTGCATTGTATTAAACAATCCTTAACCTGTTTTTCCACAAATAAAAGGTGAAGGAGCTTTCTTGCTAATCTTCTTGACAAGGCATTTGGCAATTTTACCTGTAGATGTCCTGGTACTTTGTGTTCTAGGTTTGGTCACACCCATCAAGATAAAAGCCCCTGCTATCTTTCAGTTACTTATGTGATAGAAATGTCATGAAAATATATTCCTTCAATTACATATGTTTGAAGAGTCACAAACATGTTACAGCTGATGATGTTCTGCTACCACAGACTCATTGTAAAATTACTACTGGTATCTTGAAAGACATGAACTGTGTTTATTTTATCTGACAGTCACATGGGTGGGTTATTTTGTATGACAGAAGGAAAGGTAGATCTGCCCCTTACAGACAAACTGAACCAGAGATGTTTCAAATATACCCTGCCTTCTGCCTGACTTCAGACTAAAACAGCTAATTACGTCTCTTAGTGGACATCTAATGTAAATAAAGCTGGACCTGGCATGTACACATTGGTCTTGGCAAAGGTCAGAAAAAGTAAGCTAATACAATTAGAAGGAGGTATGAGCAGGGTGTCAGGTATCTTTCCTATTCTGTGTTAGGGTAAAATAGGGGTTCTTTAGGACTGTCCCACCTATCCTTGGACTGTGAAGAGGAGATAGGTGCATTAGAAGGAAGCAGGAGAGAATTGAGCGTGATCAGGTATAGGTATGCTAACCCCTAGTCGAAACATCTGCTGCCTCCAGCTCCACAAAGTCACATAATTAAATGGAACAGTTCCTTTGGTGGGGTTTCAGAGACTTTGGACATGACTATGTGCCATAGAAGCACATGGCTGCCATTTCTGATAGGGAGCTGGTGGGTGAGTGTTTAAGACAAAGGATCTCCATGGATCTGGAAGCTTCATCTACTATTCACTTTTAGGACTGGGGCAGGAGGAGGGAGGCAAGAAATCTCAGTTCCCAGATAGAAATATTTTGAGGAAAACTATGAAGATTTCCTCTATTATGGACTCTATTCTGGGGTTCCCCCTCTAATGGGAGAGGCTCAATAAAACTGAAAAACTACTAGTCAGTTGTTACTTTTCCTGGTGTTTGCTGCAGCTGTTTCTTTGTAATCCCTTTTCCTTTCTCTGTTAGTTGCTGGCTATTTATTTGATGTCTCTCCAGTTTCCCCACCATGTGGGTTCCATTATGGAAGATTCACACTACAGTATTGAAAAGAAGAAGGTATTTACACTTGGATTTCCCCCGCCCACATCTGCCCACCTCTCTATGCTGAATTTCTAATGGTTTAATCTGCATTTTGTAAGCCAAATTTTGTTCTTAATTACACTGGTGTACTTAAAAGCAGAGAATGAGAAACTCGCTCACTACCTTCATTCTCCCCCTTCCTCCCCACAAATTAACATCTAGTTATCTTTCAAATAGCTGCATTTGTGAACTATTTGGCCTCTGTGTGTGTATATTCTCCTTTCCTCTGACAACTTTTTCTCTAAAAGCAGACTTTGCCACAGCTGCCCACTTGATTGAGGAGAAACAAATCCTACATTATTCATCAGTGATGTTGGATATCTTTACAGGCCAACAGGCAAGGAGGCACTTTGGTTTATTTTCAAGCATATGGCTGTGTGACCTCCATCCCCCTACTCGCCATAAGCAATGTTTGTTTCAGACTGTGTCTCAGACTGTATGTCTTTTCAACCTAGTGCTCTAGAAATTCTATTTTTGCAGAGCAGCAGTCTCATATTTACAAGTGACAGGATCCTTGTACCTTCTTCAAAATGTCACTCATGCAGTGCTACATCACCACAGGATCCTTTAGTGCCTTGCTCTTTTTTATCTACTTCTTTCTTTTATATTATGCCTTTCTGTAGAGTTTTTTTTTTTCCTATTGCTCTTACCCCCAGTGGAATTAATCTGTGTTTACTCTCCTCTTTGACAATACTTAAAGAGAACTGTTCTAGTCATTGTGTTTTTAGGGTTTGATTCAATTCTACCCAAGTCGATAGACATGTTTCCATTGAATTTGGTGAGCAATAGTTCAGGCCTTAAACTGTGTTAAGAAAGGGAAATTAGCTGTACCTTCTCAGTACTTACTGTCTGGCCATCTCTATTCTTAATTTCTCTCCTCTCTTGCACTATTTAGTGGGCAATTATGTATTACATAAGTAGGGATGGATTAGCTAGTATGGCTATGATGCTCAACCACACTAAAGGACCATAATTAGAAACATTGAAGTACTTCAACCTGTTAGCATTGGTTTGAACATGCAAGCCAAGACCAGCAGGTTGTATTCTTCAGGATTTTAAGGCATAAAAATTCCTGCTATTGGGGTGCCCTGAAGTCCCTTTCCCTATTCATCTTTGTACTGAAAAAAGTCACTGCCATGGAACCTAAGCCCCTCCTCTGGTCCTGACTCACAATTCACATTATATGAGGAGCTGTTCCTTAGTTTCTGTCCATTATCTGCATTATTTAAAAACTTGTGAAGATAGATGATTACAAAGCAGGGTGGGACAGCTGTGTTTTTAATGAAGAAAACTATTGATTCAACAACAGTTTAAATCAGGGTTCAACAACCTTCTGGAATGGTGAGCTGTTGCTTAGAACCTGGGCACTACCCTGAGCCACTGATCCCCACAGCAGCAACCCAGGCCTCGCTTCTCTGAGCTGAGAGCAGCTTGCCTACTCTCACATCCCTACTGCAATCTCTTCATATCTACACCACCAAGTGCTTATTTCCATTATCAACAGTGATAGGGAGCAGCAAACTTTTTTTGGTGATGGTAAGCCAAGGCTACAGCACCAGAATGACAGAGTGGAGAGGATAGGAGTGACCATCTACTTAGTACTGTGGAGGAGGAGATTGGTGGCATACAAAAAAAAGGAATGTATGGTACAGGGTGGAGAAGTTGCCCCTGCCATGAGATGTCACCACATGTTCCATTAGTTACACATCACTATAGGCTGGATCCATACATATATATGAGGCAGAGGCCCTATTACAGGGTCCGAACAAAAATTGATCCAGGGAGGAGTCATTCTGGGCTGCCTGGAAGAAAGGACTGTATGCCACAGAAGGTAGGAAGAGACCTTGCACTGTGAAAAACATGAGGCATGGGCGACTGGTGCCTCCTGAGTCTGGGGGGGGCACCAGATTGCCAACGGGCAGGGGGTCCCTGAGCAGCTGATCACTGATGGGGTGGATCCCCCAGCAGCCGATTGCTGGCAAAACTGGAGAAACCAGAAGTGCACTTCTGGTGACACTTCCGGTTTTGCAGCTGGCACTTCCAGGGGGTGCATGGCTGATCTCAGGGGGTGTATGTACACCCGCATGAACTCGTATGCATTGCCAATGACATGAAATAAGCACTTTGAACCTTTTGCATTTGTGCTACCATGGGGGGAGATTAACACTAGCAGGGGATCTTGTGTTTGGCAAGTGTTATATTTGGGAGTGGATGCACATACTTTTGATTTATATTTGTACCAGAGAATTAGGGTGGCTGTAAGAGGTGGATTGGAAGCCACAGAGATGTGGCAGGGGCACTCAGCTTAGAGTGCTCCTGGCATTGGCAATGCATAGGGGGTGCACATGGGCACATGTGCACTCTCTGAGTGTGGTGGTGTACCTCCTGCAAAAAAGTGCCACCAACATTGCTGGTGGCATCTGCAGGTGGTCACCAGCCACTGGTCAGCACTCCCCCCCACACACACACACACTGCTAACAGCATCACAGCCATCTGAGGGAGCTCCCTGCTTGCCACTGCCACATGCCTGCCACCAACAGTGCCACAGCTGCCTGTGGGAGCTTGCTGTGCCCCGCCCCACCCCCAGCCACCAGGGGCACCTGGGATCATGTCTCCTGAGGTGTTAAGTATGAGCAGGTGTCTTAATATATTCAGATGAAGGATTGTGGCATGTGAGAGGAGTGCATACATGATGGCAAAGACTGGGAAGCATGATTCCCATGCCTGCAAGGGGCATGCTTAGAAGCCAAGAGGCCCAAAGTCCACAGGAGGCTAGAGCTGGTGCCTGGGTCCCTAGTGTGGTGGACCCCAGGCAGTAGGACCCAGCTGATTAAAAGTGAAATGAAGCTAGAAAGGGCCTGGGTTTAGCCAAGGACCCAGTCCAAAACATGCATTTGCTTCCTGGGGTTGCTTCCCTATGAGACTATAATATCAAGTTGTGGCACATGAGATAACCATGGTGGGGGAAGGACCCAGTGAATCCAGAAGCAAGGGTGAGGAGGGTAGATCCTGGTGGTGAGCCAGGCCAGGAACATTTTCATGACAGTTCAGAACATTCCAGTTACAGACCCGATTGGTTGAAACATCAGCTGGTGTTAATTAGTATAGCTTCAATGGAGCACTGACAACTTAAAGCACTTACACAAGTTACATTTTGTGTGTGATGAAGTCCCCAGAAGCTCTCTAAAGCCATGATGGAACACACATGCATGGCTACATAGCACTTTTAAAATGGCTAGTCACATGAAAAATTAACCTTCAACACATCAGGTATCAGATTATGGTTCTCTAAAGCAAAGCACTTTAAGGAACTTGTGTTCTTTGAGAGTTAATTTTTCATGAGGGGGTAGGACTGTCACGGAGGAAGGGAAGCAGGGAGAGAGCACGAGAGGGAGGAGCGTGCAGCATGGGTTTTGTCCAGAAGGAGTTGGAGGGGGGTGGGTGGAAAGTGTCCTCCTAACCTCATGGGCCCCACCCAACTATCCACTGGGGCACTGAGGGGATCCAGGCCAGGCATGCAAGGCAACGGACTCTGTTTCACCATGTCACCTGCTCATCACAGTCTGGTCTCTTGAGAATGGCAGCAGCAGCTGCTGCTGGTTGCTTTGCCCAGACTGAGTGGGAGGAATATTATAGATTCATTGCCTTATAGGCCGGCCTGGCTTGGTTCTCCCCAATACCCCAGCAGGCAAGGGGGTTCTGTTCTGTTCCACCACCCCCAACTCCAGCTCAGGCCAGGCAAAGCCAAGCTGGCAGCTCCATGCTGCTCCCTTCCCCTCCCTTCCCCCACTGACAGCCCCAGAGCTGGCATCTGTGGGGAGACTGGGGAGGGGGGAGGTTCAGCAGCCTCCTTGAATGCTGCTGGAGTGCCCCTACCTGCTGACCAGAACCTGGGGGAGGAGGGGCTGTAGCTCATGGCACTTTATAAGCACCATGAGTTGGAGGGGAGCCCTGAACATCTGCAAGCACCCTTGCACTGGTTGAGTGCGTAACAATAAGTATATCTGTATAGCAGCCATTAAATATAATAGAATCCTCCAGAATTGCTCTAAAGCAGAACTGCTTTCTTGATAATGAAAATCCAGACAGGTGGTGAGAAAGAATACCTTCACGGTGTTTTTATTATTACATGCAAATCACCCAATGGGCAATAATGCCACAATTTTAGTGTCCTGTTACAGCTCAGTCAAAGACCTTGGAACTACACATTGGTTAGCTGCATTTCAGAGGACTTTTAATTTTTCTACTTTAAAAAGCCATGATCTATGATTCTTTTAAAGCCATTGGATATTATACATGATCCAATTTCTTTGTTTTTGAAGAGACTTCCTAAACAGTTTTATTGTCTCCAGTTTAGGTTTTGGCTATGTCATTCTTCAGCACTGCTGAATACAGCTTTAAGACGCCTGACCTAACCCCTCTGCCCCACCTCTGCTCATGACAAACTCAGAAACTGGATAGTGAAGCTACCTTAAAAAATACACTTGGGACAATTTTAGAGGTGTTCTGTAACAGGAGATGGAAGGAGTTTGGATTTGGGAGCTGGATCATCAGTTAGGGAGCAACTTTAGAGCCAGGCAGAAGGTCTGAAGAGGTCTGCCTGCTTCTCCACCATAAACCTTATTGCTTAGTTCTTCTCATTCATGTATGCTTGTGTTTATTGAACCTGGTGATCACTACAAGGGGAAGGTTTTCCCAGGATATCTCATTGTCTCATTCCCCAGCTTGTTAAGTGTAAATCAGGATCAATGGAGTTAGGATCAGGTTTCTTGGAAGCACACTCAGGAGCTTCAGGGAAGTGATGTAGACATAGAAGCTGAGACTGAAAATGAGTCAAGGAAAAATTCAAAGAGAGTCCTGGCATATACAGCTTTTACTATGTGGCTTTAAGCTGCAAAATAGACAGGGAGAATGATGGAATAAAAAAAAAGAATCAAAAGCAGCTTTTTTTCATTTCTTAAACCATGTTCATGACTGAGGGCTGGAAAGAAAGAAGATAGTAAATGGAGAATGATAGAAAAGTAATAGTACAGCACAGTATAAGCATGCACCTTGATATGTCCTGCCTTAAAGTAGCCATGGAAACAGCTGCTTACCACCATAAACATTATTCCATTATTAGTTTTGTAGAGATATCAAGGCTGATTCTGAAGTCTGTAGCAGATCTGAGACAGGGTAGCTGTCAGCCAGATGTAGCTGCTCAGTTTAAGGTACCTTCCCACTTACCTCAGATTTGTATGTGAAAGGGAAAAAAAACAAAGCTCAGCATGTTGAGGACCACTATATGGACCATTTCCTACTCATAGGGAGTGTCTACACGAGAGGCTTTCCTTCACCTTAGTCTAATTTATGGTGCAATATGAGCACATGACTACATGTGCACAATCTTACTGTGAAGTAAAACTGACTACACCTAAATTTAATACCTGCAAATGCACATGAAGGCAGGGCTTTCCTCAGTGGGAGAACTTGGTGTTGTACCCTGCACTGGCTCTCGGGCCCCTGCAAATGCAGGTATCAAATTTAGGTGCAACTCATTAAAGTGCATTAATTCATATGTAGACATGACATGGCACTAATTTTAGTGCTCAGTTTGCCTTGCCACTAGGGGGCCACCCTAAGCTCAACCTCAGGGCTCCTGGCTGGGCACCTCTCCAGAACCATGGCTGAGTTGCTCTGTGGCAGCCCGTAGTTGCAGGCTATAAAAGCCTGTGGCCATTTTGTGCCCTTGGAGCACCACAGGCTCTGTATGCCCTCCTGGACAGGACCCAGGCTGCCCCTGACAGTTGTCCCTTAGCCAGAGCTGCTGCTTGGTCACAGGTGAGTGTTATAAAGGGCTGCAGCCTGCTTCACCCCCTGCCCAACCCTGAGATCTCCCCAGGGCTGCTGCATGGCTTTCTCTGGCAGCAGAGCCAACACCTGGTTCCTCCTGCTGTTCACCCCCAGCAGTGTCTCCTGTGTTCACAGGTGCTGTGGCACATTTGTCTCTGGTGCACAGCTCCCAGTCCATGGCCCTGTCCCTCTGCTGGGTGCTTCTGAGTACTGTCCAGGGCCAGCCACACAGGGCCAGCCATGCAGGGGCCCAGAGAGCCAGTGCAGGCTCTCCAGAACACCACCAAGTTCTCCCATTGAGGAAAGCCCCACCTGCATGTGCAAACTGAAGTCTTTCACTTGGGGCCCCAACTGGAGCCAGGAGTAGACTGGCAACCTTGTGGTCCTCTGGGTGGATGGGGAGGTTCAGAGGCAGTTTATATGTGGTGGGTGCTTTATCACCCATATTTATGAGGCCCTGTCAGGCAGCATGGGTGAGCAAGGGCACTCCTGGATGGCATGACAGTGCTGCATAAAGATCACAGCCTTGTGGGCACAGTAAATGGCTGTGACTGACCACAATCATCAGTCCAGTCATGCCCACAAGACCATGGACTTTGTGTGGCAGCTGACCAACACTTTGATGACCTGGGACTCAGGGTGCAACCCTGCAGTTTACACTAACGGGGCAGCCTGTCCAAGCCCCTCACCCTGCCCTGACCCCTCCAGTAGTGACAAATCCCCAGAGGAGGGAACCTCAGGTGTTCAGTGCCATGCTCTGCCCAGCTTCCCAGCTGCTGGACCCAGCAGCATCTTGGGAAGCCCTGGCCAGTGGCTGCCTCACCAGCTACACACTCCCAGACCCTGCTATGAGGAGTGGCTGGCCATGGCACTGCCAACCACCAGAAGTACCAGCTCCTCCTCAGGGGGTCCCTGGCTGGGTGCTGGCCACTATGCATTGCAAGCCACAGATGCCAGGTGTAGCCAGACATTCTCCTCAACAGGGAGGACCATGCCAAGCTACTAGTCTTACTAGCCCCAGCCATGTGGCAAATCCCAAACTGAAAGGAGAACCCTCTCTGCCCCTGGCTCTGGCCCTGGCCCCGGCCCTGGCCTCTGCCCTGGCCTTGGCCCTGGCCCTGGCCCTGGCCCGTCTCCCCTCCCCACCCATCCCACACACATCTGGCCCTGGGTTCACCCCCCACCCCCGCAGAGGTAAGACACGGTTCAAAGCTGTATTCAGCAGCCAATGTCTGCACAACTGGTTACCCATAAGCTTATCACATGTCTAGGACAGTGTTGATGCTGACAAAGCTGTCCTCCTTGGCAGTAGGGGGCAAGGCTGTGTAACACTGCCACAGATAGATCTTCAGGAAGAGGTGCACATTGTGAGTCAGCCTGGGCTTGCCCCCTGCACTGTTGTAGTTCAGGGTCCCAAACCAGGAGTGCAGGTGTGTCTGGGGCAGCAGCAGGGTCATTAGCAGCAGGGTGTAGTGGCTTGGTCACTCTTCAGTCTGCACAAACAGATCATTGGGCACCACACAGGGCACACACAGCAGGATCATGCTCAGGGTACAGATGTGGCATGGTGGGCACTGGCCCTAAGGTGACTCCCCAGAGAGGCTCCTGGTGGGGTGGGCACACCCTAAGCCTAGGTGCCATTGGTTGGGTAGCAGTGCAGCAGAGCAGGTGGCCTTCAGGGGAGGGTGGTGGGAAAGCAGGGTCTGGAGCCATGCAGCAGGTGCTGCTAGCAACCTGGACTGTCCTGCCCTGGAAAGGGGGCAGAGTAGGCAGGTTGCCTGTGGCCAGCACCCAGCAGGCTGCCAGCCCCAGGGTAGCAAGTGTGAATGGGGGTCTTGGCCAGTGACTTCCTGGGCCTAGGCATGCCTGGATGACTCACCATGGAGCCTAAGCACCTGTGCATGGCTGACCCCTGATTTGAGATCAGACAATACATTGCTCCTTATGCAGAGCATCTTATCCCTGAAATCTTGCAAAATCTCAAAAAGGCTTCTGTCTCTTACCTCTTCAGGGCCAACATCTGGATGCGAGGGAGATGCCCCAGACCCCAGCAGGGATGCAGGCTCCAGGTTGCCTCCACCCAGTGCTAGAGCAATATGGATGTCCTGGCTGTGCCAGAGGTGTACTCTGGATAAAACAATCCTGTTTCAGTGGCTGGTGGCAGTAGAAAAGCAGGAGACATGGGCACAGGCCTGATGAATGATGGCCATCAGCCGGGAGACCACCCAGGAGGAGGTGTGGTACCAGGCACAGTGAGGGTCACAGGTAATGAATGGAGGTCATGGAGTGGGAGTGCATTAAGCTGCTCTGACAGCAGGTGGCACTCCAGACCTGGGAAATGGAGGCCATGGATGCTGACCACCGGACCCTGCCACTACACAGCAGCAGGCTCATGCCTTGCCCTGGAAGGAGATCCTTCTGTGCCTCCCACCCACTGGAATCCCTGGGTCCAGCCTCACATGGAGGCCAGGCATGGCACCACAAGGGGACACTAGCCCTGGATTCAGGCAGGAAGAGAGGGAGCCACCCGCCATTGAGGATTGCCATTCAGTGTCACTGCAAATGAATCCACCACATGCCACAATTGCTGTGGCCCCTGGACCTGCCAAGGAAACTAGCCAAGGCTTGGGTGCTGGTGCCTGTCCCTGGACTCTGCTCCCTAGGCACCCCCACACCACAGCTCTTGACTCAGACACAGTGAGACTGTTATAAATAGTTTTCACTTTGGGGAGAGGGTTTTTCACTCTTGGTGGGTGGGGAGGGTGGTGGAGGGGCTCTGTGTGTTGGAGAAAGAGAGGAGAGGGGACTCTGTTGGCTGTGGGGAGGGGAGGTGGCTCTATGTGTTGGGGAGCCAGAGGCAAGAGAGTTTATGTGTTCAGGGGGAAGGGGAGAGGGATGAGGTTGGGGGCTGTGAGGGGAATAAATGTTTTTTCTTTTAACCATGTGCATGTACTGAGAGTGGTACTGGCGGTGGGCAGGGGGTGTGTGAGTGTCAAGGAAGGCAGGCTGCAGTGAGGAGTGCAGGAGGAGGGGATCAGACAAGGCCTTTCACAGCCAGTGCCCTCGCCCCTGCTCAGGGATGTGCATCTGTCTTGAGGCTTGTTTGTGTGGGGAGGGGCTGCTGAGGCCAGCACCATGGCCAGCAGAAGCACTGGGTACTAGTCATCACTGTCCAGGGCAGGGCTGGAGCAGTGGGGTGCTGGGCATCACTGGCAGGGGCAGGGGTAGAAGCAGTATCTGTAGCATCCATGGTGCAGGGTGGCATTGTGGGCAAGAAGGGAGCTGCCACAGGCTGCCCCTGCACTAGACACAAATCTCCTGGGCAGGGAAGGGGCTGGCCAGGGATCAGAAGATGGGGCTGTGTTTCCAAGATGGCTGCCAAGTGCTGGTAACCAGGTTTTAGCTTCAAGTCCTAGCAGCTGGCTCTGGACATTGGAAGTCCCCCTAGTGTCCACAGGGGAACATAACACAATACATTTAATACCAAGTCCCTGCACATATAAACACCTGCCAAAAATTGCTTACTGTGCATTAGCTTAATGTGCAGTAAATTTAGTTGCAACTAACTGCACATGTAGACACACCCATAAAGACCAAGTTCAGAAGTCAATCAGAAAATATCAGAAGACTTGTTGTAAAAATGTATGGTTAAATTATTTTGTAAGTCAAAGAAAGATTAAGGTATAAATCTGGAAAGAATGAGGTAAAAATTATTACTACCTGGTTTCAAAAAAATGTTTAATTTTTAAAAATATAGTAAAGTGTTTTTACTTTCTTTCTTCTTCTTGTTTTTTTAAAGGACATTCTTCACTTCCTCCCCTGACCCTTTCCCTCCCTCAGCTCTCCTTCAAGTCTTGAAGCCAAGTATGTGCTGGAAAGGCTTTCTCTCCTTGCCTAAAACGATCCTTTATTTTGGGATCTGACTTAGTGTTTGATCCTATAACCCCTTAAGGCTATCATTAGCAGTTAGTGTCAGGAAATCCCAATCCCCATTGCCAAGGGGTTAATTGCTTTTACCGTTTGATCTTTTGATACCCACTTTATATGCTTCCTGGCCCTTTTACCATCCAAAGAAGGTGCATGTGATTTTTTTCTCAGACTATTTCCTGAAACCCCCTATAGCTTTCCCCAGAGCTGTCTTGCCAATTTTACATTATATATCTCTTGACCAAAAAACTACAGTTGACCTGATTTTTTTGTACTTTCCTGTTAACCTGGAAGAAAATATGAAGTGTACTGTAGTTTGTATTTCTAGGAATTGGTCTGATTTATTTAGCAAGAAAAATAGGTTTGACATATATAATAAAGTCTCATATTACCTACATATGAAATTGAATTTTTTTGTGATAAGTTTCTATTACTTTGCTGTGAAGAATGTACTGAAGAGTTTTATAGCTTTTCAAACTATGGCAATTAAAAATGTGTGTCAAAAACATTAAAACCAAACTAAGCAAAATCCATCTTTTAGACTTCAATCAAATAAACATATTTGCCTGTAAAACAGATGCATCAGATTGTCCAAATAATTTGACTTGGCAAGGAATGTAAATGCACAAAGGTACATTTGCCCCCAAAGTTCAATGTTTTTCAGCCTATGACTTACAGACTGTTTGTTGTAAATGTTCACTTCATCCACTAGGAAAATATTGGCAAGAGGGTTAAACACTGAAAAATCACAAATAGCTGGTTTAAACCTTAGATAGGGAAAGGTCATTTACAGTTTCCGTGTGTAACAATGTCTTGTAATAAACAGAATGGATATTGAAGACATACTTATCTCTCATTCACTGCAATTTTTATTCAATCATCAGGGAACAAGCATACCATGCAATTTTTTTTAGGAAGCACATGCAATTGTTGTCATTAGATGATTTTTGAGTTTGTTTATTTTGCTCCTGCATTTTGAAAAGTTATCCAGGTTTGAATAATTCATGGAGCTTAGTTATGCTTTTCCTTTTTTTTTCTTTTAGATGTATTGCTATTTCATTGAAAACAATCAATTTTAATCTCAATTTCTTATTTTATGGAGTTAAGGTAAACTGATATTCTATTGGAATTAATTTCATAGATTTCATAGACATTAGGGCTGGAAGGGACCTCGGGAGATCATCGAGTCCAGCCCCCTGCCCAAACGGCAGGAAGTCAGCTGGGGTCATAGGATCCCAGCAAGATAAGCATCCAATTTACTCTTGAAGGTGTTCAATGTAGGTGCTTGAACCACCTCCGCTGGCAGACTGTTCCAGACCTTGGGGGCTCGGACAGTAAAGAAATTCTTCCTTATGTCCAGCCTGAAATGGTCTTGCAGGAGTTTGTGACCGTTCAACCTTGTCATCCCTTGGGGCGCTCTGGTGAACAGACATTCCCCCAGATCCTGGTGGTCACCCCTGATAAACTTATAGGTGTCCATCAGATCACCCCTGAGCCTGCACTTTTCCAGGCTAAAGAGTGCGCTTTTCCAGGCTAAAGAGTAATAATTAATAATTATCAACAGATTATAAATCTTTATAATTAGATTTATAAGCAATTCATATTTTGTTTTGTTCTTGGAATTTCTTGAGAAAATTATGTTGCATATAAAGATAAAATTGTTATAAAATATAACTTAGTAAAGACTGTATTAGTGACCATATTTTTTCTGTGGATATTCACTTTTGGAACATTTGTCTCTCAAATTTGTAACTCCTTTGAAATCTAAACTTTTCTTACAGACATCTGTAGACCATGTAACCCAGTGGTTCTCAATCTTTTTTTCCCCTGGTAGGCCAGATGTGTAGTGTCCAATCTATCTGTGAGCTGAATTAGACCAGTTGCTGAGATCTGGCACCTGGGATGGGCATGACAGAGCCCCATCTGGCCATGAAGAGAGGGGCAGAGGGCAGCTTAGCAATATTTAGCTGCATGGGAAAAAGGGGGCATGGCCAAGCCCCTATTCAGTTGTAGGGATGTGCCCTGAACCTATTTTAGTTGTACAAAGGATGGGGGCATGGAAATTTGGCAACAGAGGAAGGTGGCAGTATTAATGGCCAATGCTTCCCTGGCACTATATTTCCCCACCCATAGGGACCCCTGCAGGCCAGAAGCTATGGTGCTGTGGGCCACATTTGGCCCACAGGCTGGAGGTTGAGCAGTTGATGAAACCAAATGAATACTTGACTTGAATAAGGTCTGGTTTTTTATTATTATTATTTATTTTAATATATAGCTACTGCCTTGGATGAGAACACATTTCTAAAGAAAGGGGAAAAAACAGAATTTGGATATAACTAAGTTTTAGAGTTAAAATATCATGAACCCAAATGTATTTGATTTTATGCAAAATGACTTAAGTCCAAAGCTTGTTGTCTTCCAAAATATATTCAATAAGACTATGCGAGCCTTTCAAAGTGAAATATGAAATAAGGCAAAATTCACATGGCCTTGTTTTGTAGCAGTGGGAACCAACCTTTTTGGTATATGTGCCAAAGTTAAGTCCTGTGCCTTCCCCAAGTGCTGGTCTGATCTTCTCCTTCTGCCTGATCTGCTACTCTGTTTATTGTTCCCTTCCCTGAACCCTACCTAGTTTGATGCTCTGCTTTTTGCTCCTTGCCAAATACTTTCTGCTGGCTGCCCTATCTACTGCTGTATTGCCTCGCCCCCCCTGACATTACATGTCATACACAGCGGCTGGGTGTGTCACTTGTGGCACCTGTGCTGCAGGTTGACCATTGCTAGATTATAGTTTGCAATACTAAAAAAAATACCTACAAGAGCCTATGAATCTTGAGAATGTCTATGTTGAGGAATAGTGCTTAATTTTAGCTTGGTTTATCTTTCTCCCCTGACTATAATTTGCTTTTTGTGCTAGCCCTGGCTTACCCTCTTTACCTGACCTACCTTCTGGGAGCATGATGATGTTTTTATTCTAGGACCTAACTTTGAGTAATTATCTTGATATAATCCATATTTACTGACAAAAACTGGCTTATGTGTTGTGTGAGAAGGTGGCCATCCTATTTCAACTGTATAGTTGAAATATACAGCAAAGTATACAATCTATCTAGCTCTCTTGTTGTCATTGGTATACTATCTTCCTTTAACTATGAGAGGAAAAATGCTTCAAGAAATATGTGGCTATATGGGGAACTGGGGATATCATTAAGTTTAATGCTATAGGCAGCATGCTTCTCCATCCCAAACATGAAAGAATTGGTTCAATAGAGTATATTACACTCCTGCTTCTATAAAAAAGGGGGGCAGAAGAAGGAAAAAAAAACCCACTTGTCTTAATCATAGATGGATGATTGTCCCTGATTGGTCACAGATTCATTCCTCATGTTCATGTAGGATGAGTAAAGCAATTCATTTGACTTCTCTGACTATAATTAAAGTAAAATGTCAGTGATCAAAGAACACTAAAGATCCCTCCTGTTAAAGAAAGACTCTCTTCCTCCCTTGCCACCTACATTTGCAAAGAAAAGAATGCACCCAATAAAGGGCAGAGGGAAGGGGAGGGAGGTGAAGGTGATAGCCAGTATATTTTGTAGGCAGGGAACCCTCTGCAGTTGGGAAACTTCCCCATGTTCTAACAGATTGAGGGTATAGTTAATATCACAATGAAAGCTAAACTTAGAGTAACAGCCAGGTTTGACCAAAAAGCCAAAAGGAAGAAAAGAAAGGTTTTCCCCCAGACCTGAATGAACACAGCATCTTACCCAACTCTTCTTCTCCTCATCCCCTTACTCCACGGACTTAGCCCCTACCTGTTCCCTTCCATAGCTAAATCATAGTTCCATAGCTAAGCCTCCTCAGAAATATAAACCAGCGTATTGAACTGAATGAAATAAAGTAAAAGTTAAGATGTTTTATTTCATTACATAATATTTCATATTATTGTTTAAAAATGATGCTGTCAAATAAAATTTCTTTTGAATTTCTGTCCCAAGGTAAATTTCAAATTTTCAATTGGCTGTCTCAAACTGGAAGAAAAAAGAATTGCATAATGTAAGATTTTTTTTATAACCAACCCTACCAATAAGGACAAAACAAAGCTTCATCCATTTTTATTTGTCTCTCCACTCATGACAATGCGTCAAGGCTACAATAATTTGATTATCTACATATATAAATATCACATCAATAAAGTACAGGCCATCATCATTTTAATTTATATTCCAAACTTGCTTAAGATGCTGAATTCTAACATTCCCAAAACCTTAGTTAAAATTCAGTTTGGCCATCACTAACATAACAAAGTTGCTACATTCAGCAACAGGACCAAGAGCACAGAAAATATTGTGGTTTCCCCAGGAGATGATAGGTGAGTGAACCCTGAGGTAGAGAGAAGGGTATTTGATATCCCAGCCAGGCTCTTTATTTCTATTCTTCCCTGAGTGACAGAATTTCCAGCTGATGTTGGGGATATACAGTGTAGAGAGCATGTGTGGCACCATGTGATAGCTAGAAAATGATATTTAGAAATTGGCTTTTAGAAATTGGCTTATAGGTAAAGTAAATATTGCATCAGAACGATGGTCCAGGAGAACAGCAAGAGTTAATTAATTTCTAATTAATTTCTTGTGACAAAGATTCGTGTTTCAGCCTTTTCCCAGACACTGGGAATGTCTACATGTACACTTCAATGTGCAATAAACTTTTACTGCACATTAAAGCATCAGATAAAAAACTATGACATTATTCTAATGTGCAGTACAGTAGTCTCCTGCCCATTAAGCATCACTAAAAAAGCATGCAAATGTACTACTGCACATTAGCACACCCTAATGTGCATTAATTTAGTGCCTTCTTAGAAAAGGTGCATTAATGCACATGTAGACATACTCACTGTGTTCAAAGCTAGCAGAAAAACAGGAACATGCATCCAGGAAAATTGAAAACATTCAGACTGTGTTCCATAATAAGATAGGAACCTGAAGAATTAACATCAGGTCACACTTACTAGATCCAACTCCCCTGGAATTTCTGGTTTTGATGGACTGACCAAATTAGGAGGCCAGGGGTGCCCAAATTAAAAAATTAGGATAAAAAAATTAAGAAATCAGGATGTGTGCACATTATTTCTATAAAGAAACAAGGATTATGCTGATAGGGTAGACTGTGGACAATATGAGGACCATAGGGAAATCAATCAATGGTATCCAGAAATGAAGAGACATCAAGAGAAAAAGAATACAAAAGGAAGAACCCCAAGGCAACCATGGGTGGAGGGTGCACCACAGACCCATCTTGCTCACCCTGTTGGAGGAGGATGGTTTTCAGTCCTCAACCTCCAAAACTGTTAATGTAATTCAAGCAAGAACCAAAGGGTGGTGTTTGTGTACCAGCCGGATGTGCCATCTCTGTGTTAAACCATAGAACTGGTAAATAAGAAGTATAGGGTAATCATTTGGTTTGATTTACCTCCATTACTCTTATTTTCTATCACTGTATATCAATAAAGTTTGTCTTTTAGTGAATGGAAGAAGTTATGGTCAGTCCAAAGAAAAGTTGTGCTCACCAGGAACAAGGTATCAGGACTGAGTCATAAATCTAGTGCTGACACTGGGGTAGCCTAGAGGTAGCTGTAGTAGCAAAACAAGACAAAAAGGAAAAATATTTCTCTTCCATTTCCACATAATAGAAGAATGGTTCCTGGATGGTGGGGTAGATGATTGGATTTCTATGCCTCAGTATAGTAAGAACATGTGTGGTATTGGCAGCTGCAATAAGAGGAAAGTAGCAAGATAATAGCAAGAAGAATGTGGTGTGCAGCCACTCTCCCTCTTCATTGCTCTTTTATAAAATTGTTCCACTGTGGCTAAGATGCCAGCCAAAAATGAGAAGTGAGGCATTTAAGCAGTATTGCATAATATGTAATTCATACTTGAGCCAAAGATACAAGTGCCCAGCTCTTAAATTGCTGCCTATAATAAGGGATTATTTAAAGAAGATGAACATAGATATGGAGCTTACATAGGAGCAGGACAAAGAAGAAACCATTCCCAGAGAATAAATACAGTGTTATCTTAAAGAGGTGAAATCATTTTCTCATTTGCACAAATGCCAAGGGAAGATAGAAGGGCTCAAAGAAAGTATACCATAGTTCTCCTCCCCACTCATATTGACTAACTGGAGTCCAAGAATTGGATGTCAGATAAGACCAGCTTTTTCACCGGTTAGAGTTCAATTTGAAGTAGGATTGCATCCAAGAAAGGACTGCCTTCACTGAACCACAGGTGGTAGGGGAGGAAATCTAATGGTAAATGGTATACAAGGTGATTTCCATTATACAATCATGTGCACACAGGCACATGAACATATCCAAACATGCTTATAAGGTTGGATTACCTAAAAAGTGAGTTAGACATAGAGAAATGAATTTGCTCACTGATGATAAATTTGCAAGATTGGCAAAGAGGATATACAAAACTATTTATGTTCATGCACTTTGCCTTTGGCCAACTTATGCTCTAAAAAGGGCAGTTTTGCCCTTGACTGAGGAGGCTGCCAACCACTGTGATCAAGCCCAGGTTATTATTATGAGCAAATTAAGAGATGGAAGTTTTACTGAGATTAGAGAAACCCTCAGTGGATAGATCTACACGTGAATATCAATGTGACACAATAAACTCAGGAGCAGTTCACACTGGAGTTTATTGCTGCTGGGCACAGCATTTACACATGCACTTTGGACTGCAGCATATTGAGCTGGGTAGATGCAGCCCCAAATGGCAGGGGGCTCTGGGGGTCATTCTGTTGGCCTAGGGCTGCTTCTGCCCATCTCAATGTGCTGGAGAGGGGCTGGCTGTGGTACAAGGGTGCTACAGTGCAGGGCTAGCTGGCAGGAAGCCCCACACTGCAGTACTCTCATGCCCCAGCCAGCCTGGTAAATAACTGTCATAGAATAGTACTTGTGTTGGGCAGTACTGTCCTATGGTGAAGTTAATTAGTTTACTCCAGCCTAATAGCCTTTGTAGATGGTGACACTTTACTGGGTATGTCTACACATGTAAATGCTCCAGAGCTATTTTACTCTGGAGTAAGCTCACACTGTGCAGGCATCTATACAGGCAGGGAAGCAGGAGCAGATGTGCTGCTCATGGCATCAATCTGCTTCCACCTCTGCTGACCCTGTACTGGACCCCTGCCAGAGCCCTAGGCTCCCCCTGGGTGCTAGCCAGGGAGAGTGGGGCCAGAAGACAGCTGCCTCCTGGTGGGGGACTGGGAGATTTCTCCTTGCCCCTGGGAGCTGCCTGCTACTGGGGCAAGCTCCACCACCAGAGCTCAGGTAGGGAAAATGTCCCCTGATCTGGCAGCAGGAAGCTCCAAGCCCCAATTTCCCAATGGGGGCAGAGGGATTGAAAAGAACTAGAGGAAAGGGTCATGTCTCAGTCCCCTACTCTGATCCACTCATGGGGCAGCTAGCAGAGAGCCCCTGGCTGGGCAGGGATTCCTCACCCAGCTGAGGGCTGGCTGCTAGCTGCCCCACTGGTGGATTGGGGTAGGGGACTGGGACCTGCCCCTCCCCTGCATTTCTTTCCAAGCCCTGCACCTCAATTACCCAATTGGTGCACTGGAATGGGACCTGCCCCTTAGTGGGACAGTTCCTGGCTAGCTCCAGGCTGTCCAGGGAAGTCTTCACATGTAGCATGGAGCTGGCTGGGGACTGTCCAAAATGGAACAATCTCCCAGCCCCCACTCCACAATCCTAGAGCTGGGGCTGGGAACAATCATCTCACAGCACTCAATCTGTGATCACAATTGTGGAATGGGGGCTGGATCATCCTACTTCCAGGGCAAGGGGACATTAGCACTGCCAGTGGCAGAGCCTGCCTGGGCAGCAGGCAGCTCCTGGGGGCAGAGAGCAATCTTCCACACCCTGATTCCTGACTAACTGGGAGCGAATTTGGGGTTTTTTTCTCTGGGCTCATGTGAATGAGACACAGGAATTCTTGAATGGATGTGATGGCCTGATATTTAGTCAGGCACCTAGAAACTCATTCTGTGGCTTCATCAGAGAAGTAGCACTGAAGTAGCATGGATGCGGAGCCATACATGTGACATGCTGTGGAGTCAATAGATGACAGTTTTATATTCATTGGCCAGAGAGGATCCACATGAAAGCTATGTGCCAATGGAGAGAAATAATCTGAAGATCTAGTAAATGGATAGAACAAAGAGATTAAGGATAAAGTGGGATCCAAGGGAGCAATAAGAGCTTCAAAGGTGGATAATTGCATGTGTAGAAAAGGTTGGTGATTTCCCATCATTAAATTGCATGGGGCTCGAGGAATACAAGTCATTAGTTGGTGGCATTCACATGTATATAGAATATATGGGAGGTTCTTAGTTGAGCATGAAAGTCCAATAGTGTGAATGTTCACATTTTGCTATATGTACAATTTTCAAGGAGCAAAATAATGCATCAGGTGAGCTGGTATTTTGATCTGTGGGCCACAGGAGGGCAGCGGGTTCCCATTCAGGTTTGTAGCTGGGTCTCAAGTCAGTGAGATGTCAATTTTGGCATCCAGGAAGCAGCTACTGGATATGGTTATTGTACAATGGACTGGGAAATAAAATGTGTTTAAGGAACTGAAGAGGACATTAGGGCTCTTCCTTTTCCTGGGGGAGATGATCAAATGGTCTGAAATGTCACAGCGGTGGGAACTGCCAAAATAAAATTATACCTGTGTTAATCAGGAATAAGTAAGAACACTTCTCCAGCTGGGCTGCAAATACTTTTTAGCTGATGACAGGGGGGGAATTTTAACTATCTTAGGACCCACCTAACTGTGAGTGCCTCATTGTGGATTGTCCAGTGAAAAGGGTTCTTTTCCCTAATGAACTGTGATTGTAACTGGAGTATCCTGTAAATGAAGCTGGATGTCGAGTCTCTTAAGTCTAGAACAGTGAGGAAATAACATTTCCTCACCCCTGAGCCTTCACATGAAAGGAGGATGTTGGTGGAATGAGTGCCTGACAGCAGTCCCTCACTGGGTAAAAAAAGAAAATTGTGACCTGCACCATGGAATTATTGCTGGCAGTTCCCAGATGTATAAACTGAAAATTATGGCCTAATTAAACTTTCTTCTGTGCATCATGCATTTCCTCCAGTATCTCCAGGATGATTCACCTAGTACTTTAATGGAAATAAAAAGTTCTAGAACCTACAGAAGTGGCCTGGAATTTACAGAATATGGGTAAAAGAAAGCATGGATTCAACTCCTCAGCTCTTATATTCATTCAAAGTTAAGAGCCAAAAATGGAGTAGCTCAACTGGAGATAAACTTTGCTCTTTTCCTTTTGTCTCCAGGATTGAAACTGTTAAGATACTGCCTGTAGCATCTTCCAGCTGGGCCACTCTTAGAATAGGCCATTGCTTTTTTATTATTATCCCATGGCTTCTTTTGCCCCTCTTGTCTAATTTGAACAATATCATCTATGCCTGGTTCCAAATGGTTCTAGTACTCAGGAGCTTGAGCAAATGTTATGAAACTGGAGCAGCTAATTAAAAATCTGTAGCATTGACATCTGTTTAATATATCTAATATTTCCAGAACTTGATAGCAGACCAGCTTAAAGTAGCAAGGGCCTAAGTCAGGCTGTTTAAATAAAGTAATTATGAAGTATAGTGATATGGATGTAAACTTGGAACCCTTCCAAATGAAGTCATAAAATGTGCTAATTGGTAGTGAGAATTAGAATGCAGTAAAAGTCAAATTTACAACACTGACTATTTTACAGTAGAATTAACTTTGCTGTGCTAGAGGTTTTAAATGTACCTAGACATTAAGAGGAAAAGTCACTAGATTATAGGACTCTTGCATGAACAACAAGAGAGACTGACATAGCCATTACATTGTTACAGATTAAGATAACAGGCCACCTAATTAATATATTAGTTACATTAGAAGACTGTAGAATGCTATTTATATGAACAAATTAGTACTACCTGTGGTCTTTATTAGGTAACATGTTGGAACTGCACCAAAATTTAAGTAACAATTTAATTAAGTCACTTGCTAATAGGTCAAAATAGAATTAATTACTTGTGTCACTTTTATTTAATCTGAGGTGGAGAGCTACTTAATGAAATTAAGTCTTCATATAACCTCTTATGAAGTGTAAAAATTATTGTATTTATATTGTTTTCCTAAATGGAAAATGGAAGAAAACTCCTGTTGGTGCCAAGGAAACAGTCTGATAATCTAAATTAGTCATAAATGTAGCATCCATTTAATATATTTTGAAAGATTAAAAGTGCGAAAGCCCTGAGCGAATGAAAAGGGAGTCCCTGTTGTAATGGATCTCCTTAGCTAACAATTTCTGGGTTTTTTTTCACTCAACTTTACAGTTCCTTTTGAAAGTTAACTTCAGATAGTCCTGGGGAGCAGTTTACTATTTATAATGACACTTGCTAAAAATGTTGGTTTCAAATGTCAGAGCTGGAAGTTAGAGCCTAATTAGGGCTCTGTTACATGGTAATTTTGGGCAGCTCCTGGAGCTCTTAACACCAGGACTGTAAGCACATTATCACCTGAAACTGGTTTTAAGCGCTCATTAGGAAGCTCAGAATTGTGCCAATCTGAAACAGGATTGTCTCTGATCCGTGCTATCCAACTTGTCTTATACTAATGTATAGCTACTCTAGGCTGTACCTTAGTGCAAACATCTCACCTGCTTTCTCTACCCTACTAGTCTGAGTTGAGTGCACCTTCCCGGAGAACAATAGGTTAACCCTTCACTGCAGCTACAAGTAAATGGGGGGGTGGGGCAGCTAGGGGAGGCATGGGGGCAGGAGTGAAATCTGAGGGGAAGAGGTGGAGTCCTGGGGGCAAGGAGGAATGAGGGAAACCCTGGGAGGTAGGGGGGAAACTCAGAATGGGAGGGGGCAACACTTATTTTTCAGTCCTTCAGCCCCTGCTGGCCTGAAGTGTGACTGCTCCAAACTTGAGCTAGCATTAACACCGATCAACATTTGTGTGCTCACAGTGTAACAAGGCTCTTAGTGATCAGTACAATATGAAAAAAGACATAAGAATCTGTAGATTACAGCCATAGTACTTTAATTAGAAATATGGTGAGAACCATCTTACCAATGTAGATCATACTATCTATAAAGTCCCATAAAGTGCTTGTGATTAGTAGCAGATGCGTTTAAATAGGCAATTATGGGATAACCTGCTATGGAATTTTTTTTTAACTCCAGAAAGTTGTTTTCCATGCCTTAAATATAAGTATTTAGATACCGTTTTTGTCCTGTCCTACTGTTACTAATCCCACTATGCTATGGTGGGGGAGAGGCGGATTGTGGGGTATCACCTTTTTTTTTTAGTGTGTTTTATTGATGTGCCATGTGCAGTTTCTACAGCTAGGTAACATCAGACTGCATTAATCTTATCATCCTTATGTTCATATGCACTGTTATTTTATATAAATATATGTCTTATGTTACAGTAGGTCAGGATTACACAAATATGATAATGATTTTCAAGTGACAAATAATATGATTCTTTGACACCTACAGGGGGAACAAAGGTTAAATAGCTGAAGAACAGTAACCACTAAGAATTAGCATTTGACACAAATTGTTTACTCATCACCCTGGCAGACAGTCTCTGAGGCACATGAACCAGGCCCTTACAGACAATGCTGAATTTACATTTTTAAAGAAGCGGGCCATAGGAATAACACCTGCCTATTTAGACTACTGGGATAAGACAGTTCTCAGAGTGGAAAAACTAAGTGAAAGACAGTATTATTCAGATATTGGATTAGCAATCTTCATGCCTGAAAGGCATGCATCTTTGGGGTGGGAGGGAGGAGGAAGTGGTGGACAAAGGGAATTACATGTATAAAGAATCGAGTGGGTGATGAGAAATCTTACTAAGCTTTCCTTGGAGAGCAAGGTTTAATCTCTAGTCTTCCTGGGTACAGGGAAGGCTGCAGTGAAATAGTTAAAGGCACAGCTACCAAAACCATTCTGCCAACACTAGCAGCCAAAGAGTTAACATGGTCCCAGTTGTTCAACACCCCTGCCACAGCTGTGTTGCAGGGGAGCCACAGGGACTGACTGGTGGTGACTGCTTGGCTTCTGGTTTGGGGTTTGTTTTATTACACATATCCTCACAACACATTAAAAGCAAGATCATCAATATATATAATATTCCATAACTTAAAAGAAACCATAACTATTTACAACTCATTCCTTAAATAAAACCCAAAATTTTATCTTTCCTCCATATATAACCCAACCTGAACATAACTGTGGTTACATCACATTTCTACAAACAAACTAAACGTAAAGTATCTTTCTTCCATATCCCCCCATGAAATATAAATCTGCTTATATCACATCCCCCCAAAACAATTTAAACAAAACGTGTCTCTCCTTCACATATCAGACATTGAACCTAAAACTGCTTTCATCACCTGCCCCCCTGAACAATTTTAAAACAACAATATTTTCCATATCCAACTTATATTTTTTATTCCACTCCCTTGGTTCTGATAACATCCACCTTTCCCACCCTTCCACTTCAAATACACAAGGAACGGCATATATTTATACATCAAATATAAAACATCAGCATTTTTATCTTACATATTTTTGTGGATCCACCCTTAAACAACACTATGATTATAAAGTAATAACCCCCCCCACTCAATCATAAGATCCAGGATAAAGCATAATAACCAGAAATAAAACTAAGACTATATACCTTTCCAGTGATCCTTGTCCCGATTTCCCATGGGACCCACATTTGTCACACCAATTCCCTCTAAACATAAACACTTCCCTCAATCTAGAACATACCCCTTACCCGACACTCTCTCTGTTCCTCACCTCTAGCACTGGGCTCTTGGTGCTGACACAGTGGCCCTGGGGGTTGAGATGAGAAGCCTCATGAGTAAAATTTAGAGGTGGAACCTAAGGTCTCATGTTAACTCCTTCAATACTGGCAGCCACAGTGAGAAGTACCCAGGCAGATGTTTAACACATCTACCTGAGAAAAAAGTTCAATAAGCTACTTCTGTGTAAAGTAAAAAGTAGTTCTTTTATAAATTTGTCCAGTTGCCTTTCAATATCTCTTCTATTGTCTTTCTCTAGCAAGAATAATAAATAAGAGTATTCTATTTACCTTCTCTGTCACATTCATTCTCTATTTCTCCATTGACCTAAATTAATCCTTTGGCACGACAATTTAAGTAATTATAGTTTAATTAAAGCCAACTTTGTTCAATTCAGTATTATACAGTAGGTAGCTTGTGTGATACAGGTTTTGTGCTGTGCAGTTGAATAGTAAGGAGTGTTAACCAGAACTTTAGTGGACTATAGTAGGACTGTAGCCTAAAGAAAGATATCAGCTGCTAATAAAAAGTTTGCCAAGTTCAGGTAGGACAGATATGACCTGGATTATGGATTAAATATATGATGATTGAGAAGCAGAGGACAAAACGTAACTCTGGTCATTCATCCTACAAGCAAAATATATATATTTTATATATATATTTCAGCCCTTAAAGTTTGGAAAGGCACAGGAAGTGAATGTTATCCTGTAATTTTGTACTGTGTTAAAAAAATAATGAAACCGTGTAGACAATTGCATTAATAATTCACAACAGAAGCAGGTGCAGCAGTTGCAGTATTTTAAATGTACAAGGATGGTGTTAGTTTAATATCAATCAACAGCTGTGAAGTAATTGCCCTTTTAAAATGTAGTTATAAAATTGCTGGCAAGGATAACATTACACCAAATCTATGACAATGTTGCTAATTTGATAGCTGAATCACTAGCAGATGCTCAGCAAAGCAGATCTTTCATTGATAACTTAGTTGTCATATTTTTTTAACAAGCAAATCATCCAATAGAAGTGACCGAATAGTCACAATTAATAACTGTCTGCTTAACTGGGACATAAGCTTATCTTCTTCATGTAGTAAAACATTAGGAAAATGTAGCAAAATATGAAAAGCAAAATTTGTATGTCATCCATTTGTTTAAAAGAAAGTATTTGCATATGAATATGCAGAGCTGAATGGTGGCTCTCTCAGACCTACATCAGATATACTGTGACAAAATGCATACATACTTATAAGCAGGTGTTAAGTAAGTGGATATAGGATGTTAAATGTTTATCAGTAGTCCCATGAAAAGAACTGAAAGGAAATACAAGAAACTGTAAAATATAGCTTTTCTCCATATTGAAGTGTAATGTAAGGCAGGCAGTAGTTCTCTGAAAACTCAAAAATGTTGAATATATTAAGAAGCTTTTGGTGTGTTAGAAATATGTTTTGAGGGTATGTTTGAAAAGATCTGCAGAACAGATCTCCAAAGTACAGAGCAGTGTTGCAAATGTTATTCAATGATATGATCAGATAAATTTGGTATAACTAAACAGTACTTCAAAGGAATAGACTGAAAATGGCTAGAGTTATAGTGAGTTGTTTATCAGACTCTAGGAAACAAGTCCTTTTATGTTCTCGTAATATATAAAGATCAGTCTTCTAATTCTAAAATGGAAACAAAAAATATGAGTTAATTCCAGGTGCCCTAGCTAACAAGTAGTTTGATGATAGCTGGCAGAACTATGCAAAACTGTTACAACAACATCTGAAGACCAGGTTCTCTGAGGTTGTATGCAATTGTTCACTGCACCTGTCCTACATTCACGTGGCTTACTTTCACCTATGTGAACATAGACTGGGAGTGGCATGCACAACTGTTTGCTGGTGATAGAAGCTGTTCAGGGAACTCAGTGTAAGTAAGGCAGGGTGGGGAGAGGGCCAAGCAAAATTGTGGGGGTCTAGTGGATCTGCAGGGGGTTAGCAGATCAGGGTGTTGCCAAGGACCAGGGGACTGGCAGGTTTGCCAATGTGGGGAAGTTGGTGCATCTGAGTATGGGGGGTTATTCATCCTGGGGTGAAGGGGCTAGGGGTCTAAAAATTCCCTGGCTAGTCTTGGGGTGCTAAGAAGAGCATAGCTGGGCTTTCCTAGTCCTGGGGCTGTGCTCCACACACATACAAGGATTCTGTAGATTGGGTACCCCTTTCCCAATTTGATTTAGTTCACCTTTTCATGTGAATTAAATTAGATCAGGAATGCCATTTTTTTCCTGATTTAACTTCATGAATGTCTGCACAGATGGAAATTCAGATCAGCCTAACCCTAGTTAGGTCAATCTAAATGTAACAGCTGTATGTACCCTGAATAAAGGATTAATATTTATAAACTTTTTATGAAACATGTGCTGCATTTCATCTGATGTATTGGTTCAAAGCATACAAAATTTATTGGCACAATTACTTATTTATTTTTGTATTTGTAATGGCTTGGATATTGGACCATAGAATATGCAGCACTCTTTGCTGCTGTGGTCTGAGTCTAGAGTTCACTTGAAGTTGAAACTCCCAGCAGAACTTGGAAGATATACATGCAAACCACAAATACAACAGTAGCAGGAAAAATGTTCAGATTTCTGTGAAGTGAAACTGATTCTTGACACTGCTTGCAGAAGTAGAACATTTTCTGCAAGAACTATGAGGGTGCATCTACATGTGCACTTAACTGCTCTGTAGATTCATTTGTTGTTGTGTAAAGCTTTACAGTCTACATGTACAATGTTATTAGATGGCAGCAAACTAATTTTCACCACCTTAAAATAGTACTGATGGGACAGTACTTACAGCAGTGAAAATAACTGTGCCTAAATGCATGTGTAAACATTGGCCTGGATGTAAATTGTTTCTGGTAAGCCCAGGTAGCAGGGGGCCAGGCCACTGGCTTCCATCTAGCCACACATCTCTTCTCTTTTGGCACTCTCAAAAGAGTCCCAGCCAGCCTCTCTGCAGCCCAACGCCTCAGTCTGGAGCCCAGGGCTGACCCCCACCAAAATCTGCTGCCAGCCCAGGTCTGCTCTCCCCTGGCTCAAACTGCTGCAGTCCTGGGCGCATGTGTAGACTCTGCTCTGGGAAGCTATTAACTGTGGTGTGAACTGTGCCAGAGTTTATTGCATCTAATAAAACATATAGCTTCTCCCTGAATTAATTAAGTGGAAAAAAACTGCCCAGATCAATGAAAGAGTTTACAAGCAAGAATATCCTGGAAATTTAAGAAAACTACTACACATAGTATAGGGTGGAGAAAAATCCATATAACTAGATTTCACCTCCAGTTATACTCATTACATCTATGTAATAATCCTGGTTGATCTCTAGAGTACTTCTGTGGCAGATACAACCAAAGAATGTGAAAAGTTATGCAATTTGAATTATTTATTTTTCAGATAAAAAAATATGGATACTCTTCACAAAATCCTATAAATGTTTGTATACTTCTCCACCCTGTGTCCATGCTCCTTTAGTGGTGTGTACCTCACTAGCTGCCCATTCATCTGAGACACAATTAGGGAAACTTACAGGAGGGAGGCATATGTTTCTGACTAACAGTCAGGATGAACTGCCTGGCTTAAATTGCATTCTCTGTTTTCTAACTCTGTGAGTAGCTATTTCTCCTTGACTGTGAGTTCTAGCTAGATATGCTCCAGGTATACAACCACTTAAAAATCATGCTTTCTGAAGAACAGCAAAAGAAACCTGCCTAATGTATCTATTCTCTTTCTCAGATTGAGATATAAGTGGCTGGAGGAAGAGCTAGGAGACACACACATAGCCCTCTCAGGAAAATAATCAGGAAAAAATATAACATTAAATATTAAATCTGAATACTTGATGATTTAGAGGGTATTCCAAAATATCACCTGAACCTAATCCAAAATGTTATGTTTAGGAATCATTTCTGGTAACAACAACTCATCAGTGTTCAGTTTTCCATAGAGGTCCATAATAGTTGTGTACTCAGAAGGCATAATATTTTTTTGATTTGGGGAGAAGAGAATAACATTTGGATATTAATATCCTTCTCCTTCTGCATGAATTAAAATTATGCAAGGTATGATTTTAGTTGGCAGGCCTTGAGGGTTCTTGAGATTGTAGCCAGTTGCCATGGTGACTTAGTCCCATGTAAGGCACCCGTATGGCAATAGGTCTAAGTCTAATTTAGGCCTATGGTTCCTTTCTGGCTATTCTCAGGGTCCAGTATAAAAAAAAAAATGGAATATTTACCATTCCTTTGAGGGAATTATTATACCTCTACTTGAGCTAATTCACCAGTACAGCACATTAAAAAGAGGGCATCTGTTGCACAGAGAAGGTATATACCTCTCAAGTAGAGGTATAATATACCTATAATATAATATAGAGGTATATATATAGCCCTTAAGAAATGACAAGGTTATCCCCATCCCTGTGATGCAGTGATATATAATATATATATAATATATAATATAGAGGTATAATATATATATATATATATACACATAATATAGAGGTATAATATACTTGCACCCTGATAAAGAATTATGGTCCTAGAGCCTTACTTTTTCATTTGTCACAAAAGAGGGTCACTTCAGTTGCCCCCATTAGAAGTAATATGTAGAACTTTAAGGGATTCAAAACATACCTCCTTGTTAGCTACAGGTTCATACTAGAATCCTAGGACCCAGATTCTCCCATACCAAATGTAATATGGTTCAGATATAAGTTAATCTGAGCTGTTTAGTTTAGATCTTATCTATAATAGCTTGAACAGAATCATGAATTTGAGCAATGTTGGGAAAGTTTGTTTGTGAATCTGCAGAACTAAGGTTAGTTTTGTCTCCAATATAGAGTTTTGAATGGTGGATTTATGAGACACTGAAAAGTTAATAAAAAATATTTATATCACCAACTTTAGACCTGTGCAAATACGGAACTATTCAATTCAGATTTGGATTCAGCTGATTTGGATGCCAGAGATTCAATTTGGAAATCTGAATAACTTTTATGATTCGATTCAGCTGAATCACTATGGAAGATTTGGAGCTGATTCAGAGATGAAGCCATAGAGTATAATTGGGAATCAACAAAATATCTATAACTTTGGGGTTTTTTGGCTGATTCAGATGAAACCTGCCAAAGTGATAGCAGCTGCTGAGAGCATGAAATCTGCTAAATTTGCAGGTTATAAGTACAGGGATTTCTGAAAAACTGCACCTCAAAATCCTGAAAGCAAAAGTCAGGTCATGTGTGTGTGTTAGGTCACAGTGGGGTGAAAACTGCAGGGATGGTAGCTCCTACTAAGGCCAAGAAGCCTGCAAGCTTTCAAGGAGAGAGATGCAGGGGGAGTCTGGGTTCTGCGGTTCTGAGTTTTGCTTTCAGAAACTTGAGGTATAGTTTCCCAGAAACCCCTGCACCTGTCACCTTGAAACTTGGCAGACTTCATGCCCTCAGCAGAGGCTACCACCCCTGCTAGTTTTAGCCAAATCAGCCAAAAAACAACAAAGTTATACATATTTCATTGATTCCCCATTATACCCTATGGCTGAATCTCCAAACCACCAAATCTTTTCTGAATCTTTTCTGAATCTTTTCCAAATTGATTTGGAAAGCCTAAAGCTTCTAATTATTCAATTTGGATTCATAGATTTGGCCTCTGAATAACCTGAATCATCTCCCAATCTGAATCGTGATCCGAAGCTTTGCACAGTCCTATCAACTATGTCCTAAAATAGAATGAAAAACAGCTGTGTTTAGCAAAACATGGAATAGCGACTTATTAGGGACCTACCAAATTCATGGCAGAAGTAGGGTATGCTGTGGCTCCTTTAATCTTGCAGGTTCTCCCATGCCCCCCCACCTGCTTATTAGTGGAGATGCTCTGCCTGCGGCTCACTCCTGATCAGCAGAGAATTGAAAATGGCAGGTTTAAGTGTGACACTGTTTTGGCCTCCTGCCACTGATTGGTGGAAGGGCCTTGGATGGCCCTGCTGTTTGCTGCTGACTGGCAAGGAAGCAAACATGATATCATGTTTAAAGCCATGGTTTTATCTTCTCTGCAGATCAGGAGGGAGCAGCAGAGTCCTCCGCTAATCAGCAGTGAGGAGTGGGGGCGCAAGGGTTGAGGTGCATGCTGGGAAACATGCAAGATTAAAGTAGCTGCTGCATACTACTTGCCATGAATTCATTAAGTACCTATAACTTACGCAATGCTGAATCTCCCACCCAATCCTCAAATCTAAAATTTTCTTTTTAAGATGTAACTTACAAATGATCAATGATCAACATTACCATCTAACAAAAATAAGCCATTGAATTCTTAATTAGACAGCCAGTTTCCCTGCAAAAGCCTAAATAACAGTTCCTTAAGTGCTTCAGTATTTGATCAACTAATACTCCAACTGAGTACTAGATAGATATCCAGAAATAACAAAGAGAATACATTGACCCATTTTAGAACTCCGTATTGAATATACTACTGGACCTAAAAATAAATATTTTAGTAAGTAAGAAGTCAATGCCTTCTGTGGTCATACAAAATTAAAGTATATATCCTCATGCATTTTGAACACCTTGACAGGGAGGTTCATAACATGCCTTGTGTTAATTAGAGTCACTGTTGCCATAATTAATATACATTAAAGAGTATGCTTCACTTTAGGGGGAAAAAAGTGGTGCATGATCTTGTGCTGCTGCCTGCTCATCAGGTGGGGAAGATAGTAAGCTGCTCCCCCAATGTTCCCCAGACATCCTTTATCTCTGGGAGTTGTTGAAGTCAGATGAGCGTAGAGCAAAGAGTTTATGGGCTGTCTGAGAGAAGACTTAGCTCCCTCCTTTTGTTGTGATTGTAGAGTACCATTTTTTGTACCAACTACTATTTTGTGCCTTTTTTCTTATGTCTTCTCTTTAGTTTTATAAAATCCATTTGAAGCATCTCCTAAATAGGCATGTCTACACATGCATATTAATTTGATACAATAAGATCTGAGATATATCGCACCGGAGTTTATTGCTTCTGAGTACCACATTTACATATGCACCTGGGAACTTGTTGGAGCAGCCCTGGCTGGCAAAGGCCCTAGGGGGTCAGCCTTCCAGCTTGGGGTTGTTCCAACCCAGATAAACATGCTGTGAAGGGTCTGGCTGGGGCATGAGGGTGCTCTACTGCAGAACTAGCCAGAAGGCAGCCCCTGCAACAAAGCACCCTTATGCCCCATACAGCCGGGTCAGCGTCTACATGTGCATTGCTGTGCACGAAAAACTTTGCAGCAAGTACTAACCTGCTGCAGAGTTTATTAATTTTCTGCAGCCTAATAGGGTCACATGTGTAGATGCTGAGACGTTTACTATGGAGGTAATTAGTCTATATATGCCCTTTGGGATCTTGGGCAAATCACTTAAAATATTTTTTTCAAAAGAATTCTCCGTTACTTGGGAACTTTTCTTAGTTTCCTCTGTGACTAAGATCCACATACATAAATGAATACTGAAAATGTTTGTTTATTGCTGCACTCTGTTATGTCTATTTAGATGATGCACACTGGTATAGAAACAAGTTTCTTCTGTGTGTTTGTAATGTGCCTAACACAATAGACCTCAGTTGTGGTCTGTTTATGCTACTGTAATACGAATATTTAACAACAGTTGACAATAGAATGGTTGTCGGTTGCAGCTGTGTTGGTCTACGGACAAGGTTCTTTCGGTAGCTCTGATTTCTTTTATTAGACCAACTAAATAGTTGGGGAAAATGTTCTTTGCAAGATTTTGGGTGCAAAAACCCTTCTTTGGCATAGGTAGAGTCTGTTGGTGTTTTGCGTGCCTTGTGTACCTATAATAAATACTGACAGTTATAGCGATCTGTCCTTCTGAACAAAAACATGCAATTCCAAATAACTAATATACATATTAAGCCAGTTTTATATAACAAAATATCCTCTAATTACCATAACAGACATTACACTTATTTGATATGTAAGTCAACTTAGCTTCTTTCAAACATAATGACATCATAATTTATTATATGAAATACAAAATAAAAAGGAAAAATACATACCAAGAAAAATATTCTTCCAAATCTGTTCAAATTGGAAATTGAATTGTGAAGATACATGGGTCCACTTACATTTCTGTTTATCTTTCCCTATTCTAATGAAGTTCATACATAATTTTGGAAAATAAAATTTCCTTAATTTACAGTAATATTATTCCTGTACCTAGTGGTGTGGGTTTGGGATGTAGAATCATCATCAGTTGTGGTATTTTTCAAAAGATATTCCACAGATATATGTAGACACACTTTAGACAAGAAAAAGATGTGGTTGCTCACTATTCCATCAAAGTTATCACTGAAATGTGTGCTTATAGTAATGAAATGAAACCTTCGTAAAAATTATCAAGGATCACATTTGTGGGAGTCCAGCAGGAAAAATAATGCTGAAGGGCAACCAGTGGGTTCATAGCAGGTAGATCCTGCCTGACTAACCTTGTTTCTTTTTATGACCAGGTCACAAAATGCTTAGATGAAGGAGTCAAGGTAGATGTCATCTATTTGGACTTCAAGAAGGCCTTCAATATGGTATCACATCCTATTTTCATAAGCAAACTGAGAGTCTGTAACATAGATGATTACACTGTCAGGTGGGTAGCAAATTGACTTAACGGTTACACCCAGGGACTGGTGGCAGATGGGTTGGTATCAACCTGGAAAGATGTGAGCAGTGGGGTCCCCCACGGCTCAGTCCTTGGACCTGTGCTGTTCAATGTCTTCATCAGTGACTTGGATGAGGCATGGAGAGCACTCTATCCAAATTCGCAGATGACACAAAATTATGGAGTATAGCAAACACACTAGTGGTAAAGGATCAAATCCAGGCAGACCTGGACAGGTTGGAAAAATGGGCAGAAAAGAATAGGATGCAGTTCAACAAAGAAAAGTGGAAAGTGCTGCATCTAGGTAGAAAGAACCACCAACATGCCTATAGGCTGGGGATGACCTTCTCAGCAGCACAGCAGCAGAAAGGAATCTTGGAGTCATAGCTGACTCTAAGACGAACATGAGACATCAATGTGACAAAGTGATCAGTAAAGCTAACCACACTTTATCTTGCATTAGCAATAGCAGGTGCATCACTAACTGGTCAAGGAAGGCGATATGCCCCCTTTATGTGGCATTGGTCAGACTACAGTTGGACTACTGTGTCCAGCTCTAGGCACTGCACTTCAAGAGGGATGGGGATAACCTTGAGAGGGTTACTTCCTACTTCTGGAAAAAAATAAGCTGTGAAACGGTAAGATGTGAAACTGAGTGTGAGGTTGGGGTCTAATGGAATCGTTATTATTGTAGGTAGGGAGTGTTGACTGGTGGCAAGAACGATATGACAAAGAATGTTTAAAGAACAAGTAACTTTCTAAGTATTTGATAGAAACATTTGGAATGTTGGTTGCACAGCTTTTTCTAGCTGACTGGTAAAGTTTCAGTAGAACACATTGTAATATACCCAAATGCCATGATGAGAGGAGCTAAACAAGTTTATAACAACATATTCAAGGGGGAAAAATATTATAATTTTTGGTCTCAAGCATTCACTTTGACTTAACTTTTAATATGGCTGAAGAATGCCATGCAGTAAACCTGTTTCTAAAATAATTGGAGTGGTTGAGTTTCAGGAGAAGAAATAACCTTATTTAATGGCATTATATGAACAATCAGCACCTAGACACAATGGAGACTGTTTGTATCTAAATATATTAGATTGACATTAAATTATTTTTTATTCTGCAATGTTATGAATAGAAATATGTTTTAAAATTGTGAGAAATGACCAAAAATAAAAGTAGAAGAGCTTGCTCAGTTAAAAGGCACTGATGATGCTGGAAACAACTCCATGATCCCATCTCCCAACACAGTTAGAAAAGCAAATATAACTGGAGAGCAGTCATCAGAATAGTCAATATTAATCTTTGTTAAAAGATACATTTCTAGTGCCATGGAAAGGTGTTTTGTATTCCAGCAGCACAGCAGAGATCACCAGCATGACTAACTAATCAAATCGGGCTACAAGGTCAATCTCTTTTGTGATGAAGACTGTTTGTACCTAAAAGAGCAAACGTTCCAAACTTTATTTCTTTTACAAGGTCATGGTTTATTGCTGAATCAAGCACTGACTTTGGAATTACTGGTTTAGAGTGATTGTCTGACTCCTCTACAACTTCACGCCAAATGAATGTAAAGTATCATAACATATAGGCAATGTATTTTTTGATACTTAAGGGAATTTAATAAGATCATAAATGATCAACCAAAATGGCCTTAAAAAGCAGCATGGATTTGTACCAATGATTGTTTCATCAACATTTAGTACCACTGCAATAGTAAAGAAAGGAAACAGATGAGAAAGGAGATAAAATGAGAATAGTTAGAGATGAAAAAATGTTACTTAATTTTTTTATTGAGTGAGAAAAAGAAAATGTCTTTCAGCACTTGGCTTATGTAAACATAATTCCAGAGATGTGTTGCATTAAAGATTTTAAGAAGCATGGTGAACTTCTGTGTGCTATGAGATCCATACTGCATCACTAAGCATCACTTAAAAGCATATTGAAGTAAATGTATATTGAAAGATCTAATAGTCATTTTGTATCATGTAAATCTTTGTGTAGTTCAAACTTTCCATTTAATTTAAATGACTGTAAGAAATGACTGCAGAGGACCACATTTTCGATAGGCAGACAAGAACATGGGTGGAAACTTGAGACAGTCATCCAATAAACATGGTTTATTTTGCATTGTGCACACAAAGGAGATTGCTACAGACATACTTAATCTTTGGTTTGACAGCTTTCAGGAAACCATGAAATCCGGGATTGTCCATGAAAACTGCAAAATAAAAAAGAACCAAAAAATCCCCCCAAAATACAAACTTCCTCTGCCAGGAAAGGGAGACACTGGCTGGTGTAGCAGCAGGAAGGGCAGCAGTCATGAAGGTGGCTGTCTCCTCATCACTCTTCCCCTTGCCAGAACCTCTCCACCAATGAGTGGCAGAGGGTGGGACTGCATGAAGTGCAACCAGCAGTCAAGATGGTAACCATCTTCTCATCCCTCATCTGTCCCCTTCTGGTCCTCTCCACCTCTCAGCACTAAAGAGCAGGGCTGCTGTGAAATGCCTGTGAAATAAGCTGAGCACACCATGAGTGGGCCACAAAAAACCCTTTGTCTCACTGCAATCTAAATAGGTCCACAAGGATGACCTCAGAAATATTCCTCTGAATTTCAAAATACAAAGAGCATTTTCAAGAACTGTTTATACTTGTAATAAAAAACATTAAGCAATTCAAATGTGTTCATTTTGGAGCCTCTAACACTTAAATCAAATGAAGCACATCTAAGGACCCAAATCGGTCTGACAGTCACACCTGCAGATGTATTTTTTTTAAATGATTTGTTCTGTATATCAGAGATATTTTTATACTGAAGCTGCTGTATCCCTTTAGTGGGTAGAAATATAGGACCACTTCAGCATATTCTAAACTGAATAACCTTAAGCTTCCTGTGTATGCACATAGCTTAATCTTCCATCAGTCTGCATATTCACATTCCTTCTTATGTGGACTGAAGCCTCTTTTCGTTAATGCTCCTTTCCCTTTAGACACATTGTGTGCTCCATATAGCAGATGGCTCATTTGGCTTTCAGATATTTATGTCTTCCTTAAATATGCAGTAGTTAATAGTTGATAGCTAATCAATGACTATGTCTCTCCTGCGCACAGCCTCCCATAATCCACTGACAGAAATTTAGTGATTCATCTGAAATTGGATGGACAGAATCAGCCCTAACAACTACCAGTTCTTTAGTTCTTGTCAGCTTTTGATCTTTATTTAATCAATTTATTTAGTGATGATACAGGATGAAGTAACAACGACTAGAGCTGGCCAGAGGCAACAATTTCATACTGTAACAACTTTAGGGGATTCAAAATGTGTCTTTGTCCAATGAAGAATTAAATGTGCTCATTTTTATTAATATAAATCAGGTAGTTTAAGCCCCAAATGCAGGTTTTGTTGTCTTTGATTCAAAGCAGAGGTTTTAAATCAAGATCACTTTGATTCTTGTGCTGCAGAAACTTAAGTGTGTGGTCTCTCACATCCCATACAAGCACTTTAATCTCTGGGGTAAGCTCTGGGCTATTGGGCATGTAGGAGTCTCTCAGCCCACAAACAAAAAACCTTTTTTGAGAAAAGTTAATTTTGTTGAAAATGTTCTTACCAGTTCTTACAATGGGTCTCTCCTGTTATTTTCTTCTTTTTTTTTAATATTGGGAAATGGTGGTGTATATTTACTAACTCTCTTGGTTTATGACATGTAATGGTAGACGTATTAGCGGATGAAAAGCTATAAAATTACTATATTGCCTCTTGTTGCACATATGCTGCAGCAGAATGCCGTTGAGGAATTGGAAATAATTATATAAATTAGAAGAGGTCTCCGAGTAGGGCTGTGTGAAGCTTCAGTCGCTGATTCAATTTGGCGGAGTTTTGTTCCAAATCAGCGGCTGAAACTCTGAATCTGAATCAAATCAAGAGACCCTTTAATTTCTCTGGATCAAATCAGAACCCTCCGAATTGATTTGGACAGATTTGAGGATTTGGACATAGGCACAACTTTAAATGCTTTTTCTACCTCAAGGTACCAGGTGGCTCATGAATGCCGAGATGCCGGGGTGGATGGAGCATCCCATGCGAGCATGGGGGATGGTCCCCAGCGCACTCAGTGGCAGACCTGGAAGTGGAGCAGAAGCACTTCCAGTCCATTTCCAGGTCCGCCGCAGAGCATGCAGCCCCTCCCCCCCTCAGTGACTGATGCCCCCCTGCAGCCAATCACTGAGCTGGGGGGGGGTCTGCTGCTGAGCACCCACACACACACTCCTGTTGGATGCTCCATCCACTCCACCATCTCAGCATTCATAAGCCACATCTGGTACCTTGAGGTTTGTAAGAAAAACAAACATTTAAAGCTGTAACTATGGTTGATTTGCTGAATAAGCAACAAATCTTCAGATTCGGATTTGGCCAAATCAAATCGGGACAGTGATCCAAATCAGCAACCAAATTACTGTCCTCCAACTGGGGCCAAATCTCAATCTAAATCAAACACGGATGGTTTTGCACACCCCTAAACACCAGATTGTGTGTGATTCTTATGTGAAGTATCACAAAGATGCAGATATACTAAGAGATAGAAAAATAGGTTTTAAAAAGAATAAATATATGTTTCCTTAAACATAATTGAACTTATAAAAAATAGGTAGTAGGCCAAGATGGGAAAACCATGACAATTTTGAAAACTTTTCTCATCAACTTCTCATATGAAAAATTTTTTAAAAGTTAAAATTTGGATAAAAGAATGACATTTAAAAACTTTTTTGTAAATTAACTTTTCTAAAAGGAAGGTCCTATTGATCTGAACAAAGAATAGCATTATTATCTAATTTTACTGTTGTGGAAACTGAAGTATAGAACAACTCATGCCCAGTCAAACTGTAGGTGAGTGGTGGGGCTAGAGATTATTTATTTATTTATTTAATGTAATAGAACCTAAAACTGTCCCTGTTTCTAGTGGCCCTATTTATCACTTAAAATGCATCATCTCCAGAAGGCAATTTTATCAGACAGTCTCAAATACTTAATCAAACAGTAGATTAGAGATGTTAAAGCATGTACTACCTGTATTGAAGTGTGTATTTCCAGTTTAAGTGACTGATCCTCCAAAGAGTAAAGATTATACTTATGTAAGAAATTCAAAAATTGAAAAGATTATAAAATTTAAGTTGCCTGTAAGAAAATCAATGCACAAGACCAGGCCTTATATTTTTCAAAGGAAACAATAGAGAGAACTATTTGTGTTTTTTCATTTTAAACATGCAAATTATTTTAATTTCTTGATTCCACCAGCAGTTTGCCTGCATTCAATGCAATGAAAAAAACACAAAACAGAAGTGTGTTGTGTTTTTTTGTTTTGTTTTGTTTTGTTTTTTTTTAATTGTACAACTAAAGGTCACTAGAGCAATAATCAACAGTTTGCTCTTCTGGAACAAATTAAGCAGCTGATTCCTTGGCTTTCTGCTCTTTTCTTCTCTCCATTCCATTTCTTTACATCGTATTGTCTACACAGCCAGAAGTCAAACAAATAGGTCACTACCTGGGTTACTTACCTCCTCGTCCACCATCTAGTAGGTTTGCTAGCTGCATTACATTGTCAAACTTAGCCTTTTTATTGACAAGCACATTGATTTCCTGATTAATGTACCTCTCTTTTATTGGCATTTACTACAGGAGACATAATTTTAATGTTTGTATGATCAATAGCTCCATCAACACGAAGAATTCCAACTGTTAGCCTGCATGGTTCTAACTATAGGGAGTTGAATATTTCTTGATAAATACTACAGGGAAGTTGTAAACATTACAAAAGCAAAAGAAAATTGATGTTCTGTGTGGATTCCTATTGTATTTCACCCCTGGGAGAGAATGTGAAAACTTTCAAGTAATTCTCTATAGAGAAAGCAAAGCAGCAGGTACTAGATGTTTGGGCTTGAATATAAATGTATGGAAAGTAATTACTTTTAGAATTCCTATTGTATAGTCATTTCATGTCAAATGTGTAAATACCAATAATAGAGAATATTTTTTATTCAGTTTTTGATTATAAAATGACATTTAAAATACTTTTAGTTAACTTCATTACAGTAATGAAATTCTTTGGCTGCCATAGATGCTTCTAGAATTACATCAGTCCATAAATTACATAAGGTGGCTGTTTAAAATGTAGATAAAGCTGTTAGTGTTCTCTGAATTGTAATGGGCTTTAAAATTATCCATTTGCTGCCAGATAGTTTACTTTTTCTTTACTTAATAAAGCAAAAAAAAGAGAAAAGTTTTCAGTTAAGGCAAGTAATAAATTCCTTTTAGCTTAAAATAATAAGCTGATAATATTCTAAAATATAATAAATAATGATCTTGTAGTATTAATGATTACTGTGTCATATTAAAAAGTAGAATCATTCTGAGCAGCTGCACCATAATGCTTACTCCTCTCTGTAAGTAAAATATGTGACATGTTGGGGAATGGCACCAGACCTGGTTCAAGATTCGAGTGTGATCCCAGAGCTGGGCCAATGATCAACTGATTTTTGGTACCAGCCATGACATCTTACTATAGCCAAGGTTTGGTCTCAGTCATGAGACCACTCTGGAGTCATTTCAAGACCATGGTGCAGTGCTAGAACCAACAACCAGCAAGCTGTTCTGGTATTACTTTCATGGAGTGGTCCAATGATAACTGAACATGCGTTACTTAATACTATCTTAATATTTCCTAGTCGTGCATTTTCTAATAGAAAGCTTTGGAGAAGCATATAGCTCTGGAACTGATTGTTTATCCTTAGGTTGTGAATACATGTGTATAATTGTTATAACTCCAGAAACAGTTTCTGCTGCTAACAACTATATCTTCCACACAATTTGAAGAATATATAATTAATTTTGCTATTCATGGCAAAGAAGCTGGTTTGAGCTAGGCCTGTATTAATAGGGAAGTATTCGATTTGGATTTGGGTGATTCAAAGGACAGTGATATGATTCAGAGATTTGGATCACTGTCCCAAATCAATTTGTCTGAATTGGATTCAGAAGATTTGGCACTATTTCAGAGAGATTTGGTGATTTGGACATAGACTATAATGAGGAATCACTGAAATACCCATAACTTTGTCATGTTTTGCCAGATTTGGATGAAAACATACGTGATAGTAGATCCTTCTGAGGGCATGAAACTTGCCAAGTTTCAAGGAGATAGGTGCAGGAGTTTCTGGGAAACTGCACCTCAGACTGCTGAAAGAAAAACCCATGTCATGTGTAAAGCAGATTTGGATAAAAACAGCAGAGATGGTAGCCCCTTCTGAAGGCATAAGCCATGCTAAGTTTCAAGGAGATAGATGCAGGGGTTTCTGGGAAACTGTACCTCAAACTGTTCAAAGCAAAACTCACGATGTGTGACTTTGTGTGTGTGTTAAGATGCAGTGAGATGAAAACAGCCGGCATGGTAGCCTTTTCTGTGGCCACAAAGCCTGCCAGGTTTCAAGAAGATAGGTGCAGGGGTTTCTGGGAAACTGCACCTCAATATTCTGAAAGCAAAGTTCATGACCCGTATCTTTGTGTATGTGTTAAGGTGCAATGGGATGAAAACAGCAGGGATTGTAGCCTGTAACAGGGGACCTTCCAGGTGCCAGCTGGATCTCCACCCGTCCACCTGTTTCTGAGCCAGCTGCCCATCCCTCTTTTGCTCAGGCAGAAACAACTCACAAAAGGGACAGAAAGGCTGCAGGCAAAGGCATATGTGCTGTTTCTACATCCCTCCCCAAGAGCACTGTGATTGGAAGGGGACTCAGGAAAAGATCACAGTCACTGGCCAGCTACAGATGTCAGTCTTTCCCCCCCTGCTACCCCTCCCTCTTCTCAGTGTCTTTTCCCTGCAAGACTGCTTTCCAAATCACTGAATCTCCTAATCTTTTCCCAAATCTTTTCTGAATCAATTCAGAGTTGGGGGGGGGGGGTGACTCCTGATTCAATTTGGATTTGGTGATTCAGCCTCCAAATCTGGCCAAATCTTCTCTGAATTGAATCAGTGACTGAAGCTTTGCATACCCCTAGTTTGAGCCATAAAATTCTAAATGATAGTATGGGGTCAGAAGGGGCACTGAAGCTGCCTTTTATATTGGTGATTTTAGGAGATCCCTAGGTTCAGCTTCCTTTTCCTCTCTTGTGAAGCAGAAAGGTCCTGTTCAGACATTTGACTAGGTTTTTTTTAGGAAATGTATGATAAAGTGTTCCTAGGAGGTCAGTTGGAAATCACAGTCATTTTCCTCTTGGATAACAGGTAGGCAGATGGAGACTGAAGGCCTGAATTAAGTGATGTAGGAAATAGTATGGCAGTTTTTTTCAGTACCACTGAAGATACTCAAGCATTGGAAAAAACTGGGAGATAATCTTCTCTCGAATTCTTGTATATAATCTGTGAATCACATTTTTTTTGCTTGATATTTGATTTGTATTAGGTATATAAACATTTACTGGCTTAAGTATTGTTGGAAAGTGGATTCTTTGTAGGTTGTAATATTTTTTTTTGCAGGGCAGAGAATGACAATATTTAGTAGCCATACAGCAGCCAATATTAAATATGGGTTCTCTTCCTACCTGTGACAATGGCTATGTGTGTCCTTCAGGCATCTGCTTGCAATTAAAGAATTTTTTTTGCAAAAATCTTGTTGGTCTAATAAAATATATCATCTCTATTAGGAGTCCTGATTGCATGTGTCCTTCAGAGAGTTTCTTAGCTTCCCTGTATGTTTCATTCTCTTTCTCTGTAATATATGATGCTTTCTTCTTTTATAATCTCTTAAAGATTATGAGATAAAATATATCTGTATAAGTAACATTAAAGTGGAAGTATTTGTTATTACAAATACTCTTTCCTGCTCTCTCCAGATGTGTACAAATTAGGAAAAGCAATAGGAAATGGAGTTGATGGGAACTGTATACAGTAAAACTCATTCAGTTCTTCCTTTCTAACAATACCAGTAAAATTCAAGAAAGATGGTACATGCATTTTACATTAAGATTTGGTCATTTTTTCCTGCATTTTAGCTTCAGGTATACTTCACAATTCACTTTTGTCTTTTTTTAAAGCGATCACTATAGAAACCTAGTGTTATCTGACAAGTAACACACACAGAGGTTCTCAAACTTGCAGCATAAGATTAAGAAAAACAAACCTGAAAGCCTAATAAAAAGACAGTGGTGCTGTATAAGATTGCCTCTTCTGACTCACCCAGCCCCTGACTCAGATGTGGACCATTGGGTTCCTTGCAGGATGCATCTGGATGCAGCTGTAGGGTATGAGGTGGCAAGGTGAGCAGTAGTGGCAGCTACAGGAGTTATTGTCCTTCTTGCTCAACCCTTGCTTCTGAGACATATACCAAATGGAGCTCTGTACCTTAGATTTATATGGTGGGTCCCACTCCCCTCCTCCATTCATCCTACCCCTGAATTCCTGGCCCTCTGGGAGCTCTGCAGGCAAGATCATGATGCAGCTCTGAGGGCCGGATCCAGCCTGTGGGCAATATGTTTGACACTCCCGAGTTTGGTCATTAATGAAGTAAATATGGAAATCTTATCCAAGATCCTAGCAGACATTTCAGACACTGCTGGTTTCTCCTTAAGAGAAAAAATAGCAGTGTAGCTGATCAGGATTGACATGACTCCTAAATGCTACATGGAAAATTGATCAGCCTTTGGGTATTGTTCTTATTTTGTCATATTCATTATCATTACTGTAACACAGGAATTTAAGGAATTAATATTTTAAGTGGCTATTGGAAACTGATTGAAAATAAGATCAGGTGGTGGGAGGTAAACTTTCTTTAACTTTAAAAGAAAGACAAGATTTTAAAGCTTACCAAGATAAGCAACGGCAAAGCTATCTGCAGTATTACAAGACATAATTTCTTGCAGCCCAATTTTGTAACCCTTATTATTTTTAATTCTTAATTAGCATTAGTTGTTGTAATTAAAGATTGTATCATAATGCATATGCACATGAGGGACAAATTAAGATTGTGCATCCCCTACCTCTTAAGCTAATGAAACACTAACAAGTTGTTAATCTTCATTGTGAATGAGTCACTAAAAGACATGCACCTATACCTTTCAAGTGCGTTTCAAAGATGTTTTCTAGACAGCAGGAGAAAGTTCAAACTTGGGAATCCTGGGTTCTAGATGGGAATGTACTCTCTGGGTGTGTCTGTATGTGCATTTGATATGGGACCAGTTTACTTGTGAATAAACTACTCACAAGTAATTGCCCCTGGGCAGGCACAGGCAACTGGTAAGGAATTCATGGGGGTTCATGTGCCCCCCTTGATAGGGACAACCCAGCTGCTGATGCCACCAGTGACTTCTGTGGATGCTTGCCTGCCCCGTCCCCACAGCCACTGATACTGCCAGTGGCTTCTGCGGGTGCTTGTCAGCCCTGTCCCTGCTGCCACCAGCTTCTGTGGGTGCTCCCCAGGCCAGTCCCTGCTGCTGACGCCACAACCAGCTTCTCTGGGTGCCCCCCGCAGACTCAGGAGGCAGCAGCTGCCCATCTGCACAGGTGTATACACGTGCAGAGAAGTGGGAACAGATTTGCTGCTACTAGTGGCAAACTGCTCCCTCTTTCTGGGTCCCTGGAATGAGTCCCAGCCACCACCAAGGAGACCTGGAGGATCTGGCCACAGCCTCCTACAGCCACAGGCCATCTTTAAAAGGCAGTCCTGTCCCCTGCTCAGCTGTGTTTCTTGCCAGGAGCAGCATGCAGAGCATGGGGCAGCATGTGGTAGGTAGAGTCTCTGACATTACAGCCTTTGCCTCCCCACACCATGACTACACCAGCCCCTGCCCCTGCCCCTGCCTCTGCCTCTGCCCCTGGGAATGATACCCTGTGCCCCAGGCTTCTGTTGGCTGTGGTGTCAGCCCTGCTGAACTGCCATGCCAGCTGCTAGCTGGCCCCTGGTTTTCTGGACCCTGCCAGCTCCCACACATGCAGCAACCACCTGCCTGGCCCCACCGTGCTGTCCCAGGACCACCAATACTGTGTAGCTGCCACCTGGACTCTGTCCTGCTGGCTGAACCCCATCAGGGATTTGGATGATAAGCTTCAGGGTGACATCACTGAGGTTTCCCTCACCCCGCTGGGCCTCTAGTCTAGAGACCTCTAGTCTCAATGCCTCTGGGCCTATTGGACCAGGCAGGATTGATGGCTGGACATCATCCAGCATATTTTGGATGATAACCAGTGGCTGGAGCATTCAGAATGACCTGTGACACCTTCCAGGACCTTCTGGAGCAGCTCCACCAGCACCTCGAGTGGTGGGACACGAACATGCAGCTGCCCCTTCCCAGAGACACCTGACTGGCCATCGTCTGCTGAAGCTGGCCGCACCCACCATCCTCCACTACATAGTTTCATAGTTTGTAGGGTCAGAAGGGACATGAGCAAATCATCAAGTCTGACCCTCTGTCATGGCAAGAAAGAATACTGGGGTCAAACGACCCCAGCAAGGTGATTATCAAGCCTTGTCTTAAAGACCCCCAGGGTAGGAGCCAGCACCACTTTGCTTGCAAGTTGGTTCCAGATCCTAGCTGCCCTGACAATGAAGTAGCGCCTCCTGATGTCTAATCTGAATTTACCCTCTGCCAGCTTGTGACTGTTATTGTAGTCACTCTTGGTAATGCTCAGGGAAACAAGGACTCCCCCAATGCCTGCTGGTCCCCTCTGACTAGTTTGTAATAGGCCACTAGATCCCCCCTCAGCCTTCTCTTATGGAGGCTGAACAGGTTCAGGTCCCGTAGCCTCTCCTTGTAGGGCCTGTCCTGCTGACCCCTGGTCATGCGAGTGGCCCTCCTCTGGACCCTCTCCATGTTGTCCACATCCCTTTTGAAGTATGGCGTCCAGAACTGGACTCAGTACTCCAGCTGCAGCCTTACCAGTGCTGCATAGAGGGACAGTATCACCTCCCTGGACCTGATTGAGATGCATTTGTGGATTCATGACAAGGTGCAGCTGGCCTTCCTAACTGCATTCCCACACTGCCTGCCCATATTCATCTTGGCATCAATGATGACTCCAAGATCCTTTTCTGCCTCTGTACTGATGAGAAGGGAGTTCCCCAGCCTGTAGGTATGGTGCTGGTTCTTCCTCCCCAGGTGCATCACCTTGCACTTGTCAGTGTTGAATTCCATCCTATTCTCATCTGCCTACCCCTGTAACCTATCTAGGTCCGATTGCAGCCTATTCCTTCCTTCTAACATGCCCACATCTCCCCATATCTTCGTGTGATCAGCAAATTTGAACAGGGTGCTTTTAACCCCCTCATCCAAGTCACTGATGAAGATTTTGAACAGTGCAGGCCCGAGGACCGAGCCCTGTGGAATCCCACTGCCCACATTCCTCCATGTCAAAAATGACCCATCCATCACCACTGTCTGGGTGTGTCCCTCCAGCCAGTTGGTGACCCATTTGACTGTGTAGGTGTGAACACCACAGTCCCCCAGTTTCTTAATGAGAACAGGGTGAGAGACAGTGTCGAAGGCCTTCTGAAAGTCCAGAAAGACTATGTCCACTGCTACCCCTGCATCTAGGGTTTTGGTGAGAAGGTCATGAGGTTGGTCTGACAGAACCTGCCTCTAATGAACCTGTGTTGGTTACCCCTAAGCATAATCTCCCCTGTTGGCCCCTTGTGGACATGTGCCAGAATAATTCTCTCAAAAATCTTACCCAGGATTGAGGTAAGATTAACTGGCCTATAGTTTCCCAGGTCCTTCTTCCTCCCTTTTTGAAGATGGGAACCACATTGGCCCTTTTCCAGTCCTCTGGCACCACACCAGAGCACCACGAGTGCTCAAAAAGTTGTGCCAGGGTCCCGCAAAGACTTCAGCTAATTCCCTCAGCACTCTGGGGTGGAGATTGTCCGGATCAGCTGATTTAAATATATCCAGTCCCTTCAGAAGTTCCCTGACTAGATCCTCCCTGACCTTTGGCCTAGGTGTGCCTCCCCTGGGGCTTGAGGGGGGCCTGGTGGGGGTGGTTGATCTGGTCCCTGATCAGGAAAATGGAGGCAAAGAAGTTATTAAATAGGTTAGCTTTGCTATCTGATATGACGACCAAATTTCCTAGCATGTCTTGAAGGGGTCCCATGTTACCCAGAATCTTCTTTTTTCCCCCTATGTATTTAAAAAAGGACTGCTTGTTGTCTTTGATCCGGGAAGCTAGTCCCAGTTCCGTCTCTGCCTTGGCTTCCCTGACTGCCCCCCTGTATCCCCGAGCAACCGTAGTATAATCCTCCCTGCTGATGGCCCCTCCCTTCCATTGGGTGTATGCCTCCCTTTTAGCTAAAAGACATTATTGGATGCTTTTAGTGAGCCATGGGGGCTTTTGTGCCCTCCTGCTCCCTTTGATCCATGTTGGCATTACCTCCCTTTGGGCTTTGAGGATCGTCTCCTTAAGGAGAAACCACTCTTCTTGGATAGCTGGCTCCCTCTTCTCCAGGACCTCAGTGCTTCCCTGACTATTCTCCTTAGCTCATTGAAGTCCACCCTCCTGAAATCTAGGGCTTCTGCCTTGCTGCAGGCCTTTGCCACCTTGTGCTGGATGGTGAATTCCAGCAGGTGATGATCACTGTTGCCCAGGTGGTCAAGCACCAGCAGCCCCCTCATCAGGTCATCACCTGTGGCCGGCACCAGGTCCAACAAAACGTCTCCCCAATGGGGCTGTGCACCTCCTGGGTTAGATGGAGGTCCTGCATTCTGGCTAGGAGCCTACGTGAGCGGTTAGACCTGGCTGACTGCTCTTCCCAGCAGATGTCTGGAAAGTTCAGGTCACCCATGATGACCACGTCCTTTGACCTAACTACCTCTGTGAGCTGACTTAAAAGTTCCTGGTCTAGCTCTTCCCCTTGATTGGGTGGTCTGTATTAGACTCCCACCTTTAAGTCTCTTTCCCCTTGACTGCCTTGTATTCTAACCCAGAGCACTTCCATGTGCTCCTCCTCTGACTCTGTGCCACCTGGTGAGGATATGTATTCATCCTTAATGTAGAGTGTCACACCCCACCTTTCCTCCCTGTCCTGTCCCGCCTATAGTCCTTGATATTCACTGCCCAGTCATGCGTTAGGTCCCACCGTGTTTCAGTGAGCCCCACTATGTCTGGGTTGGTGTCATCTAGCAGGAGGGTAAGTTCCTCCTGCTTGTTCCCCATACTATGAGCATTTGTATAGAGGAATTTGAGACCTGCTGTGGATGTGTGCACTGGCTCCCTACTCTCAACATTGCCCTGGCCCCTGTTGCTTATCTGTGTATATGTTCCACTCATCAGTCTAGGCTAGGCTGTACTTGTGAGTGCTGCTTTGTTTAGCAGTCCAAGGCTTCATCCTCCATCATCTTCCCCTTCCCCCAATGAGCCTAGTTTGAAGCCTGCTGGAGGAGATCCACCAACCTAGAAGAGGACATAGGCCACCTCTTCAGTGTGGGTAAGGCAACTGCTAGGGAGGCCATCCTGGATGTGTGCAGTGCCCTAAAGGACACGCTGGGGCACATGGTGCTCTGTGTGCATGACTCCCTGGAGGGGGTGGTGGGGCTCTATGCCCTGGGGTTAGCCCAGCACATTGAGGCCCTGGACAGAACCCACATCCCCATCACCAGCCTGCCCCACATTGACCACCTCTACTACAAGCAGAGGGGCTTTCACTCTGTTGTGCTCCAGGCTGTTTTTCACCATTGTGGTGCCTTCGCCAGCATGAGTGCTGGTAGGTAGTGTCCATGATGCCTGCATGTTTCAGAACTCTACCCTGCCAGCCTTGGTGCAGTGGTTGCTTCATTCCAGGGTGGTGGACCTCCACCTGGCTGCCTTGGTGGTCCTGCTCCTACTCATCCTGCCTACCTGCTCCTCACTTTGCTCATACAGCCCTATACTAGCCAGCTGAATCCTTACCAGATCCACTTCACCTGGTGCCTGGACCACACCCACAAATTGGTGCATTGCACCTTCAGCCACCTGAAGGGATGCTGTGCACCATCATGATCCACCTCGAGTTTGTTAAGAACAACATTCCTGGGTCATCACTGCACCCTGCATTCTCCATAACAACTGTGACATCTGGGAGGGAGCTATTCTGTGAGGCCTGAGTGGAGGAGGCACAGTGGTTGGAAGATGTTGCCGCTCTAAGCAAGCTTTATGCCTTCCACTGGGGGCCAGAGTACTGGGTGCGAGAGGTGCTGGCCAACCATTTTTCCCCTGCACTTCCCACTGTAGCCCATCTGAACAGCCACCCACAGATACCCTGTTACCAGATTTGCCTGCTACTTTGGGGTGTGCTCATTTATCAGGGCTAGGGTCTTGGTAATTCTATCAATGTGCTGTTTGTGTTACTAGTGTTTCTATATGGAGCTGTATCTCTCCCTTCTGCAAGCCCTTACCCCCAGTGGAGCTATCTTGCAGGACTCAGTTCAGTGGGGCTGGGTTCCTCCAGTACCTAAATCAGTCTTACACGCAAACACACACAGATTAACGTGACATGCCTGACCTAGCCAGGTTGATCAGCATGGACAGGCTGACACCCTCATATGCCAAGAATCAGTTCATCAGAGCAACAATAAACTACAGTCAGACACAAGCACACAGTTAAACAGAATACCTCTGAATCCAGCTGAGTATCCAGATGACACCCTCATGGGCCAGCATTCAGTTCATTAGAGCATGTCTGAGCCAAACTGGGTCAATCAGCCTGTACAAGCTGATCCCCTTATGTATTTCAAACTCAGCACGTCCCAATCTTTTAGCCTTTTGATGAGCGGACCCCACAGTATTTCTCGGCTTCACAGGGATCTTTAGCTTAGGTAAGAGAGGTGTTGCTGCAGAGCAAGTGGGGGAAAGAGAAGTAAAGAAGGCAAAATATACCCAATTACCACCAGTTTGACTATAAAAGTTATTTTTTGCTAAGTAGATGAAATATATATTGACACTAGTAGTAACAGACATGCAAAGGAAAAACAAACACAAACAGTCACAGTATACCCTGTTTTCACTAAGTTTTGGGGGAAACTTAGCTCAAGCTTAACTAATACAGTTCAAGTTCAGAAATCTATGCATAGAGAGAGAAGAGAAAAGGGAGAGAGAGCTGGGATCTCACCAGTCCAAGGCACTTGGGTTGCAGAGCTGACAGGTCAAAGTTCTCAGCACGATCCTTGAAGGGAGATGATCTTCCTCCTGCAGCCTCTCCAGAAGAAAGCAAGTGGTATCAGCACACACTGCTGCTTCTTTTACAGATTTTTATACCCCCAGTTCAGCTTCTTTCAAGCATTCTCAATAGTGTAAATCAAATTGTCCTCTCTAGTGACAAGGGGTTATCTGGGTGGAACATCTCAGGAACTTGATTGATACTCAGGAAATACCTACTTGGGAGCCAGCTTGACATTCCTATGGATAGCAGATATACTTGATGGGATATCTCCTGGTGTCTTCAGAAACAATAGATTGTAGCATCAGGGTTTTGGATTTTTACTTGCTGTGAACAAGCCTCAGCTTAGCATGACTTTTCCAGATCTTACTATAGTCTTTTAACAGACTTAAAGGCAATTATTGAAGTGTTCATAACCTGTTGTGGAGAGGACTTCCACCAGTCATCTCGGGAAAAGTATGACAACACTTGTGGACAGGACTCCAACGGGCTGGCTGCTGTGATGAAAGCTGTACCATTGTTCAAATGTAGCCCATATCCCCTCTGACTTGGTCTATTGCCTCAGCATTCCCTAACCAGGCAACCGAGTTTTAGCCAATTAAGTTTACATAGGCCTCCCATAATGGGACCAGGGAATGTATGGCCCGAGATACCTAGTAAACTTACTCTTGCTTAAAGGTGTGGGGGCGGGGAAGGAAAAGTCCTTTGTAAATCCAGATTAGAACTGGTCTGATAAATGCTGAGCTGGGTGTGAGGGTTGATTAGCATTTGCAACACAGCTTCCCCATCATGCAGTGTGCCCCTGCTTTGCTGATCCCAGAATTCACTGCAGTCTCTGCTTCAGGCTTTCTGTTCTCCATCTCTCATGTAAATGAATGGTCATCTGTTCCCATCTCCGATGCAAATGAGACCTAGGGCAATTGTTTCACTTTTGTCACCCTTATCTGGTGCATTAGGTGCATCTCTCACTGCATCTTAATCAGTTTCTGTTTAGGTAGAGGAAAGGTGGGGGGCAATTCTTTGTGAGTCAGAGAGTCTGTGTCCTGTGTCAGGGTTCCCCAAGAACATGGAGGTGGCAAGTAACAACCCCCCGCCCAGCACCATGCTCACTGTTGACAGTTTTCAAAAAAACACTTTATTGTTCTCACAACAAACAGATTGCACCTTCCTCCTCCCTCCACAACAACAGAGCACCCATTGTGGCTTTAGCAGATACATAAGCCATACATTATAAACAGGACAGCTGGGAATGGGCTGTTATGGTAACCAGTAGTGCAATTCCTCTGTATTGATAAATAAGATCCAAACTACCCAATTTCTCCTTTCAAGACTGTTATTGTATGCTTTTAATTGAACATATAAAATACATCAGAGAACATGTTACTTGGAACTCAGTCCTACAGAGGGGCTTACAAAGGAGCACTTTGTATGTCTTGAAATTATGTACCCTCAGGATTCAGCCACAATGCTGCTTGCAGACATGAAAAAAACAAAACAAAACAAATAACAAAACCAAACCAAACCAAAAGAGTGCTTTACTTTAAATTCGGTATACTCCCATACTGAGTTCAGCACATGCCCAGAAAAGGCACTGCATTAGTTGGACCCAGCTTGCTCAACATCTGTATTAGATCAGGCACTTTAGTCTGATTGAATCAGGTATTAGATAAAAGTGTCAAAAAAGCCCTGCAGAAGTGCCTGATCTATACAGATGCTGCAGAGCCAGGTCAAACTAATGAACTGCTTCTTCAGGTTAAGTGCATGGGGTAGAGGGGTTCATTTCTGCCAACAGCAATCTGATCAAAGTCAAAGTTAATAGTATCCCGTGAATCCCAGACATACACAGCTAGTTTTATAGTTGAAAATACTCATTGATGTAAAATCCATAATTTTCTACCATTGTTATTTTTCATGCACAGTTTTCTGGTTTTAGTATTTTATTTTTAAAAAATCAATAAAATAATTTTAAAAAGCCCTTTTTCCCCCACCAAAAAATGGTGTTGCTTACTGTGTTTTTCAGCTCTACATTTATATTGTTGTCTTGCAGCCCAACCTGAAATCTGTTCCTCTACCTTGCAACTTCCCTTGCATATAACCTAGAACATCACTATCACAACAAGAGCACTACAATACTTTGGTCTACAAATGTATCATCAATAGTAGACAGGAACTTACTGTCCACTTCATTACTTTGGGGTGGGGGGTTTTGTTTCCACTTCATTACTTTGGGGTGGGGGGTTTTGTTTCCTGAGCCTGAGCTATTGCTCTGTATATCTGGCAGTGTAGCTACCCAGAAAACACTTTATCTATGAACTAGATGCCAGCTCTGTTTCTTACCCATGCTTTTTTCTTTTCCTTTCCTCTATCTGAGAAAAGGGAAAGAGGCAGCTCTATTCAGACTCAGGCAAGGTACAGAAACATAAAACTGTGACAAGTTAACAACAACAAAACAAAAAACAAATCTGATTTCTATTTATCTTGGATAAAATGCAAAATTCATGGTTATGGATGCACAAACCATAGAATCCTAAGTGAGATGACTATAACATCTTGTACATATCAGAGCAATCATTTCAGGCTCATCTGTTTGTATAGATTATTCACAACCATAAGGGCTAGGACTGTAATTATATTTTTAAATGAAACCTAAGATTCATGATCCCAGTTCTTGGCCAAGGGGTCAATTGTGCTGCAAATTTCATAGATGCATAACAAAATGGGACTATATGTGTAATACCCATTATCATAGCATTTGAACACTATTCAGATGATCAAAATACAAACAAGGGCCAAATACTAGGGCTGTCAGAGGTTTTGGACCATGCTTCAGATCTGTAGAAGCTTCGAACACTTCAGCGTCCGAAGCAGCATGTCTGGATTGAATTGTTGGCTTCGTTAGGCTTTCCAAAGTGGTTCAGAGCTTCCAAAATGGGTTCATTAAGTGCAGATCCTGTCAGAACAACCTGGTGGGCTTCTATGACAAGGTCACAAAATCCTTAGATGCAGGGGTAGCAGTGGACATAGTCTTTCTGGACTTTAGGAAGGTCTTCAACACTGTCTCTCACCCCATTCTCATTAAAAAACTAGGGGTCTGTGGTGTAGACACCTACACAACCAAATGGGTCACTAACTGGCTGGAGGGCTACACCCAGAGAGTGATGGTGGAGGGTCATTTTTGACCTGGAGGGATGTGGGCAGTGGGGTTCCGCAGAGCTTGGTCCTTGGGCCCACACTGTTCAACATCTTCATCACTGACTTGGACAAGGTTAAAAACACCCTGTTCAAACTTGCTGATGACATTAAGATATGGGAGAGGAGAGGCTCAGAGACCTGAACCTGTTCAGCCTCCACAAGAGGTGGTGAGGGGGGATCTAGTGGCCTGTTACAAACTAGTCAGAGGGTACCAGCAGGCATTGGGGGAGTCCCTGTTCCCCCAAGCGCTACCAAGAGTGACTAGAAATAATGGTCACAAGCTCACAGAGGGTAGATTCATATTAGACATCAGGAGGCGCTACGTCACTGCCAGGGCGGCTAGGATCTGGAACCAACTTGCAAGCGAAGTGATGCTGGCTCCTACCTTGGAGGTCTTTAAGACAAGGCTAAACATGAATCTTGCTGGGATCGTTTGACCCCAGTACTCCTTCCTGCCATGGCAGGGGGTCAGATTTGACGATCTTCTCAGGTCCCTTCTGAACCTACAAACTATGACACTATGGAAAAGCTTCGGAACCACTTCAGATATCCGGCCACAGTGTATAGTGCGGAATCAATTAAATATCTATAACTTTGGGTTTTTTCAGTCTTTCATAGATTTCATAGACATTAGGGCTGGAAGGGACCTCGGGAGATCATCGAGTCCAGCCCCCTGCCCAAAGGGCAGGAAGTCAGCTGGGGTCATAGGATCCCAGCAAGAGAAGCATCCAATTTACTCTTGAAGGTGTTCAATGTAGGTGCTTGAACCTCCTCCGCTGGCAGACTGTTCCAGACCTTGGGGGCTCAGACAGTAAAGAAATTCTTCCTTATGCCCAGCCTGAAACGGTCTTGCAGGAGTTTGTGACCGTTTGACCTCGTCATCCCTTGGGGCGCTCTGGTGAACAAACGTTCCCCCAGATCCTGGTGGTCACCCTTGATAAACTTATAGGTGGCCATCAGATCACCTCTGAGCCTACGCTTTTCCAGGCTAAAGAGTCCCAAGGCTCTCAGCCTGTCATCATAAGATCTCATAAGTTTTCCTGACCTCTGATCATGCGCATGGCTCTCTTCTGGACTCTCTCAAGTTTCTCCACATCCTTTGTGAATTGCGAAGCCCAAAACTGGACGCAGTACTCGAGCTGCAGCCTCACCAAGGCCGAGTACAAGGGGAGAATGACGTCCCGGGATTTGCTCGAGAAGCATCTATGGATGCAAGCCAGCATTTTGGTCACTTTACTAGCCGCAGCATTGCATTGCAGGCTCATGTTCATCTTGTGGTCAATGACGACTCCCAAGTCTCTTTCTTCTGTAGTGCTATCCAACGTAACATTGCCAAGCCTATAAGGACGCTGCAGGTTTTTCCTCCCAAGGTGGAGAACCTTGCATTTTTCGGTGTTAAACACCATCAGGTTCTCATCTGCCCATTTGCTGAGCTTGTCCAGGTCAACCTGGATCACCCGCCTATCTTCTGGCGTGGATGCTTTGCCCCAAAGTTTGGTGTCATCGGCGAACTTGGCCAGTCCACTCCTGACTCCAACGTCCACATCGTTAATGAAGATGTTGAACAGTATGGGTCCCAGGACAGAGCCTTGGGGGACCCCACTGGTCACAGGGCACCACGATGAGTGACTGCCATCACTCACAACCCTCTGGGTCCGACCAAGTAGCTAATTTCCCAGCCAGCAGATCATGGTGGAACCAAGGCCACAACTGGCCAGTTTGGCCAAGAGGTGATCATGGAATACCAGATCAAAAGCTTTTTTGAAGTCAAGATATATGACATCAATCTCTTCTCCCTTGTCCAGGTGATAGGTCACCTGGTCATAGAAGGAAATGAGATTGGTCAAACAAGACCTACCCGCAACAAACCCGTGCTGGCTATCCCTTAGGATGTTAGCCTGGGCCAGTCCCTCAAGGATGGCCTCCTTAATAAACTTTTCTAAGATCTTCCCCAGGATAGAAGTCAGGCTAATGGGCCTGTAGTTAGCCGGATCCACTCTCCTCCCTTTCTTGAAGATCGGCACCACATTGGCCTTCTTCCAGTCTTCGGGCATTACACCAGAGTGCCAGGAGTTTTCAAAGATCCATGCCAGGGGCTGGGCTATGACGCTCGCCAGCTCCTTGAGTACCCTGGGGTGCAGATTGTCAGGGCCAGTTGACTTGAAGGTATCCAGCTTCTCAAGGTGTTCCTTCATGAGGTCAGCATTTATGGAGGGTAGGGGATCCCCATCACCCAGATTTCCCTGTCTCAGAGCAGGCATGGGCGTCCCATGGTACTGATGAAAGACTGACGCAAAGTACCTATTTAATAGGTTGGCTTTTTCCTGGGCGTCAGTTGTCAGTTTCCCCAACTGGTTTAGCAGGGGTCCAACATTGCCCTTGCTTTTCCTCCAGCTCCCCACATATCTGAAAAAGGACTTTTTGTTGTCCTTGATGCCTGAAGCTAGTTGGAGTTCAGCTGCAGCCTTGGCTTTCCTGGTTTGGTCCCTGCAGGACCGGACCAGTGTGGAGTAATCCTCCTTAGAGGTGAATCCTATCCTCCATCCTTTGGAGGCTTTCCTTTTTAGCCACAGGAGGTCCGCTAGGTCCCTGGAGAGCCAGGGGGGCTGCTGTGCCCTCTTGCTGCCTTTCTTCCATGTTGGAATAGATTTAGCTTGTGCATTGAGGATCGCTTCCTTGAGAAGCAACCACTCTTCTTGAACTCCCATCTCCCTGGGGTCATGGTCCCTGAGGGCCTGACCGACTAGCCTCTTGAGCTTGTCAAAGTCAGCTTTTCTGAAGTCAAGGACTTCTGTGTTGCTAACTGACTTGCCAGATTTACGGCGGATGGTGAAGGTGATCAGCTCGTGGTCGCTGTCACCCAGCTTCGCATCAATCACTAGGTCACCGATTAGGTCGTCCCCTGTAGCCAGTACCAGGTCGAGCAGCGCTTTGCCTCTCATCGGCCCATAGATTTCTTGAGTCAGGTAGAGGTCATCCACACACGAGAGAAAGCTTTGTGACCGCTCGGATTTTGCTGAGTGATCTTCCCACGAGATTTCTTGGTAATTGAAGTCACCCATGACAACCAAGGCCCTGGAGCAAGCAGCCTCAGTCAGTTCCCGGGCGAACTCCTGGTCAGGCTCATGACTTTGAGTGGGAGGTCTGTAGTAGACTCCCACTGTTGTGTCCCCTGTGCCATATTCCCCACTAATTTTTACCCAGAGGGTCTCTAGCTGTCCATGCTGGTCGCCAACATCAGCTTGCAGGGACATGTAGCTTTCCTTCACATAGAAAGCTACACCCCCTCCCCTTTTATCTACACGATCCCCCCTCTATAGCCCTCTATTCCCCTGGTCCAGTCATGGGTGGAGTCCCACCAGGTCTCCGTTATCCCAGTGACATCATATTTCTTTGCACTAAGCAGGAGGACGAGCTCATCCTGCTTGTTGCCCAGGCTCCTGGCATTAGTTTACAGGCAGGCAAGTGTTCCCTTGGGGGCTCTTGCCTTGCCCACAGATTTTGCCAGGGCTGGGGCAGGGGTGGTCTCCCTTAAGTGCCTTGGTCCGCTGGCTTTGCAAGGGTTGCTCAGTGGGCCAGCAGTGGCAGTAGTCCCCCCATCAGGCTTATTTTAAAGCCCGGTGGAGCAGGTCAGCCAGCCTGGCTGAGAAGAGCCTCCTCCCCAGGGGAGAGAGTTGGAGGCCATCTCTTCCCAGCAGCTCGCTGCCTCTCTCACCAAAGAGCGAGCTGTGGTCATGGAAGCCAAAGCCTTCCCTATGACACCAGCGCCGCAAGCGTTGGTTCACTGCGTGGATCCTCCTCTCCCTCCTCAGCCCATAGCCCTAGACTGGGATGATCGATGAAAACACCACCTGAGCTCCCAGACCCCTAAGCCCCGCTCCCAACTCCCTGTAGCGCCTCATGACCTGGCTGGGGGTGCTCCGAGCCGTGTCATTGGTGCCCACGTGAATAAGGAGCATGGGGTAGTGGTCTGTGGGATGGAGGAGCTGTGGGATCCTCTCTGTAATGTCTCGGATGCGGTCCCCTGGGAAGCAGGAGACTTCCCGGGCTAAGGGGTCCGGGCGGCAGATTGCCCCCTCAGTGCCCCACAGGATGGAGTCTCCCACAACAAACACCTTTCACTTTGACTTGGGGAGAGCGGGGCCAGTAGCTGCGGTCGAGTCTGGGTTGCCTGCGGGAGCCAGCAACTGAGCAGGCTCTGCTGGGGCTGCCAGAGGTGTGAACCTGTTGCTAAGCTCTGGCGAGGGAGGGGCCTTGGTGCGGCGGGCCTTTGGGCCCTTGACCACCTTGGTCCATGCCCCTGACTGGGCAGAGCGGGAGGTCCCAGAGTCCTCCTTAGTTGTGGAGGGAGATGGAGCTCTCCCCTACAGCTTCCGGGGGAGAAGGGCCTGGCAGTAGGAGTCTATCTCCTGCTCGCAGTCCCTGATAGCATGCAGTCTCTGGACTGTGGCCTGGAGCTCCTCCAGCTGGCATGCCAGAGACCCCAGTAGGGAGCAGACCCCGCAAAGGGAGGTGGCCATGCTCCCAGGCCCCAGAGCCTGAAAAAGGGACAGGCAGCCCCTGCAGCCAAGAGCCAGGGGCCCTGTCTGCATGGAGCCCGGAACCACGGGCTCCGTCTGGGTGGCCGTCTCTGAGGTGCCCGATGGGGGGGCCGCAGAGCCCGAGGGGACCCTTGGGGTGTGACGCATGCCCATCCGTGTCATGCCTCTGGTAGGCTGGCTACGGCTTGGGGGGTCGCAGGCAGCGTTTCGTGCCCTCCCACACCCTCTCCTGTGCGAACTCCATGCTAACTCGAGTGCCTGTTTGCGCAGCCTGTTCGCGTGGCTCCTTGGGGGGCTGGGCCAAGTAGCGGCCTGGGCGGGGGCTTGACCCTGCCCGGCACCAGGCAGCGGCCTCCTCCCAGCAAGCGAGGAGTTAACTCCTTCCCACCATGAGCCCGCTTACCTCCGGCTGTGCTGGTGGTCGGCAAGGGGCTCTGCAGCTGCTGAGCGGGTGTCTGGGGGGCTTCGGGGGAGCGGGGGCACAGCGGGCTTCACCCGCGCATCTTTCACCGCTCCGGAGCCTGAATCTTATTTGGATGAAATTTTCTTGGGTGGTAGCATCTGCTGAGAGCATGAATCCTGCCCAGTTTCAAGAAGATCGGTGCAGGGGTTCGGGGGGAATTGCACCCCAAATACTTGAAAGCAGAACTCATGTCATGTCTATGTGTTACACCATAGGGGGCGGGGGGGCTGCAAGGGCTGTAGTCCCTGGTAAGGCCACAAAGCCTGCAAGTTTCAAGCTCCGTGTAGGGGTTTAGGGGGAACTGCACCTCAAACTACTGACAGGCAAAACTCATGACATAAATGACACTGTGTGTGTTAAGGTACAGCAGGGTGAAAGCTGCAGGCCTGCTAGCCCCTGCTGAGGCCAGAAAGCCTGCCAGCTGTCACGGAGATAGGTACAGGGGGGTTTTGGGGCCCTGTACCCCTAGCTGCCAACAGGCAATACTCATGACATTGGTGCTTTTGCAACTGATTGTGTTTGTCTTGGGGCAGTTGATTGTCTGTATTGATTATTTCCTCTCCTTAGTCTATGGTTTTCTGGGTGTTAATCCATGCTCATTAACTTGTTATGTAGTAGCTAGGTTCTGTGTATTGAACAGGTCCCTGAGTGAATTGTAACTGATTGGTAACTGTAGCTTAACAGCCAGGCTTGCAGTATTCCCCCTCTCCCCCGCCCCACTGTGGCCCAAAACAGAAACAGCTGCCCAAGCACCCATATCACATGTTTTGTTTGTCCACAACTTGAGGTGCAGTTTCCTCAAAACCCCTGCACCTATCTCCTTGAAACATGGCAGGCTCTGTGGCCTCAGCAGGGGCCACCATCCCTGCAATTTTCAGCCCACTACACCTTAACACACACAGGCTCATCTATGTCACAAGTTTTGCCTGTCAGCAGCTTGAGGCACAGTTCCCCCCAAACCCCTGTGCATATCACTTTGAAACTTGGCAGGTTTTTTGGCCTCAGCAGGGCCTACAATCCCTTCAGTTGTGATCCCACTGTGGCTTAACATATAGACATGACATGACTTTTGCTTTCATGAATTTGGGGTGCAGTTCCCCCCGAATCCCTGCACTGATCTTCTTTAAACTGGGCAAGCTTCATGCTCTCAGTAGAGGCTACCACTTGTGCAAGTTTCATCCAAATCAGACAAAAAACAACAAATTTATAGATATTTCATTGATTCCCCATTATACCTTATGGCCGGATCTCTGAGGCAACTCCGAAGGTTCAGAGGGCCAGATCAAAGCGGGAAACCAATTCAGAGCTCCAGACTGGATCCCTGGGATCCGAACCACCTGGATCCGAAGCTGGATCAAATAGCTGCCTACCAAATACCAGAACTTAAAGAAATACATTGGGCTAGTACATGTATGAAAAGGCTTGGCTTGCTAATAAAAAAGGGAATTTCTCTTACAGGTCAAAGTAACTGTCTCTTACAAAGGATTCTTGTGGCTCTACCAGATGCATACACCATACATTAGAAACAGGACAGCTGGGAATGGGCTGTTATGGTAACCGGTAGTGCAATTCCTCTGTCTTTATAAATAAGATCCAAACTACCCAATTTCTCCTTTCAAGACTGTTATTGCATGCTTTTAATTGAACATATCAAATCAATATCAACTTAGCAGAGATCTAAGAATCCATGATTTGAGTAGCAGGCATCTGATGTGAACAGCAGGCATTTGATGAATACTCTTTTTAAGGTAGATATCCAAAGTTCAAATGTTTTTAAAACAGCATGCAACAAGGCAAGTGCACTTGGAGAAGGTAGTGAGACAAAAAGGTGCTGATTATGTGAAAGGGGAAGGTTAGATTGCTTTCTCCACTGAACTTCAAGTCCCCAATTTTTTACCCATGCAACTGAAATTTCTGTGGAAACTAGTAAGGATAAACAATATTGAAATTTTCAAGCATGATTTAATGTTACCTAGGTAACCATTTGTAATTAATTTTAAGCACCAGTTGGTTTGTGACAAGCATGAAACCTGACAAAGGGTCTCAGAAACTCTTCCCTATTTTCTTAGTTGAAATCATAAGAATATTAGAATTTTCTTATACTACCACAGCTGTAAATACAAAATTAGCTGTTACTTGTGCATAGGTGAGCTAGTGAGTTTCTGAACTAAGTAGAAATACACAGGTAGGATTTGTTTTTTTTCCAACCAGTACTTGAAAATAAACAAAAATGCTAGAGGAGGGAAATTCTAATATTCAATTTTACTCTATTCATTGTTATGTTGTGTTGCACTATAGTGGTTAATGATAAACTAAATCTAGAAATGGTCACTGCAGTGAGCTGCTGTTCCAGGTTTTAAGCTTCTATATTGAGTCTTGTACAGAAATAGATGTTGTTCTTTTTCATTTTGTTTTCTTATTTTTGAAAATAAATGGGTACAAGTTGCAGATTCTTAGTGTGCACTAAGGTCTACCTTTGTGATCCTCAAAGCTAGACAGACCCTTTTTGAACGACATAGGAAGGATATTTTCAGCTGCACAAAACCTAGGCCTTTTTTCCAGATTTGGGTCCCAACCCAGTTGCAGGGCCAGATGTTGTAAAGAAGTAGTTTAACACACTGACTTCCATTTCTTAGCAGTTTTGCTGAGAAAGCAATTTTATTTCCCACCAAGTTTGACATTGTTGATGTGCTGGCAGAGGCCTGAGGGATGTCTTCAAATCAATGTATTCCATGCTTCTGTCCTGCATTTCCAACAGAAAGGGGTTTGATTCTACTTTCTAAAATCCCTGGTCCCCACCAAGGCAAACACCATCATAGACCCAAGCTCTGTCTAGGCTTAGAATTTAGAGTACACCCAGCATTGAATTTTATAGATTTTAAACAAATTTGAACTAGTTTTTCTACTCGGAATACCCTGATATCTCTATATTCCAAATAACAATAAAAGCATGTGGATACAGAAGAATCACTTAAACACAACCCTGCAATGACAAATGAATGTTTAGTATCTTAACTTTTAGGGGAACATGTGTTTTATGTTAATAAGTGTCAAAAAGAAGACTTAGGCTCAGCCTTGTACTCACTGATGGGTGGTAGGTAAGAGATAATCCTGGATTACTCTTTTTACATAGGATTCTCTTGTCTTTGCCCATTTTTATTATGAAGCATATTTTAAATCAATAGAAAGAATTATTAGAAATAGGTGCAGGATCATGAGTTAAAGTATTTACTTTTCTTATACAAACTAGTTTTCATATATTTTGTTTTCTATCAAATTGTACTCAGGTATATGCTTTAATCTATACATTGTAACTACAAATCAAATTCAAAAAAGTTTAAGTTTTTAGTAAAAATAATGTACTGTGAGTGAAATAACATTTTCAAGTATCTGTGGCTTCCCAATTAAATTATGCATACTTTGTAGCATTTGTTTATCATTTATAGCTATCAAATGCTATATATATTGCTGTTGTTTTCTTTTAGGGAGCAGCAGTTCTATTGGTTTACTCTTAGAAGCACAAGCATATGACATTTGATACATTTCATGTTGTTTAGGCAAGCATCATATTTTCATACACATTTCTTATGCCCAGAAATTCTAAAATTAAAATAGTCTTTAAAATGTCAGAAATAAATGTCTGTATTGTTATTAACACAAATATGAAATGTTATAGAATGAGGTCTGACTATCAGTCAAACATGTAGGTAAGGCTGTATTGCTATTTCCAAAATGTTAAAAATTGCAAAAAAAACCATGTAGTTAAAAAAGCTTCCAAATATCTGCATCCCCAAATTAATTTTTTATTCCTTTATTTGTCTTCTGTTTTTTAAGTATCAGCAGTATACTTCGGTCATATTTTTAAATAGCAGTAGTAGTGTATTTACAGCTTACACTAACAACACAATACAATAAATAATATATAAAATTAAATAATTTATGGTTGTTGGTAAAAGCACATAATATGATTACATACTCTCCAAACAAAAGTAAGATAGAATATAATGATACAAAATAGATAAAATGAATCAATATACAATACAAGAGAAAAAACATAAAAATGGGGCAATTCTATTTGATTTTGGCTCTTATTCTTTGTGCAAGTAATGCACATATGCCTAGTTGTTACAGAGGAGTCAAATATTTTTTTCCTTCATTAGCCCAGTACTTGACATTTTCCACTAATAGCAAAATCCAGTTCATACAATTTCTTTAAAGAAAAACAAAGCAATGTAACTTTGGCCAAGGACCCTGCCACTTTAAGAAGGGAGACCAGTTGGCTGCTGCAGCAAAGAAGGGCAGACTGGCCATCAGCCCAAGTGGAAACTCTGTGTGACTAGGAAGCCATGCAAAAGGAAGGGGTGGGGCTTTGAAGCACATATGCCCATTGCTTGAATTCCCAAGTGGGCAGTTTGCCTTTATGTGCTGCAGGAAGAGTTGCTCCTGGGAGAGAAGGGATGCTAGAGACTGACAGGCAGACCACTAAGGGAAGTATTGCTTGCAGGCAATATTGACTCCAAGCATGGCAGAGTTTTAGTTTGTGAAGCAACTTGCTTGTGTTAATGTTACAACTTGAGCTTGAGACTAGAGAACTGGGTTGTGGCTACAGGGAAGGTGTGCAGGCTATGGAGGGGTGCCTGGCGGGGCAGTCTGTGACAGGTAGTCTGGCCTGGGGTTAGGGCCCCAGAGGGCTCAGACTGATAAAGTGGGACCAGCCCAGTCTTGGATTTGAGCCTCAGGGGACTGAAAGTTGGCCCAGAGTATGAGACGGGGCTAGGAGCCCAGAGCATACAAGTGCAAGATGGAGCTAGGGCTCAGGACCCAAGATCAGGGACAGTGGACCTGGATTAAGGATCATAGCCAGAATAAAAGGGCCAGTGCCAGGAAAGCTGAGGCCCAGACAGAGGTTCAAGGCTTCAAAGCCCAAAGCTTCAATCGGGAACAAGGGTCCACTCCAAATGAACATGGAATAACATCTGTGAGACAGGGCTGTGGCTTCAGGAGAGAATGGAGGCCAGAACTGTAGCCCATAAGGCAAACTTGTGCTTCAAGGCACTGATAGGGCTAGAGGGTCATAACTTAGTACCCAAGGGAAAGACAGAGGCCACCTGGGTATGAATAATACTAGCCAGCCAAAGTCAACAAGGACTCACTCTGGGACCTTGGGGCAGCCTCCCTTAACATCATAATAGTTCCATCAAGGCATGGGAGGTAAAGAAAAGGGAGGGTACCCTGAGAAGCCAGTGGGGGGGGGGGGGGGGCCCAGAGTTGCATGGCTATGAGAGGGCACCACAGCTGCCCCTGGGGCATGACCCTCCTATAGATGACTTATCTCAATATTTATGTAAGAACATATCTAATCTGTATATGGGGTCAAATAACACCTGCTCAAAATGACTACAGAGTTGTGTAATTAGAATGAATCACAGCCTGCTAATGGTCTCTTGTTGTTTGGTACTTCAGATAGGTAAATTTCTACACCAAAAGAATGCTTTACTAATATCACAACATATTTTAAAGCTTTGTTCCACAAGCACAAGTGATACAAATTTAAAACTCGCCCTCTCTCTCTAAAAAATAACTACCATAATCACATGGTCTTTGGATTCCAGCTGCTGGGATTTTAAGAAAAAAAACACTGAATATCATTTAAGTTGAGAACACGGTTATTTAAAGAAACACCAGAGCACCCCAAGGAATGACAAGGTTGAATGGTCACAAACTCCTCCATGACCTTTTCAAGCTGGACATAAGGAAGAACTTTACTGACTGAGCCTCCAAGGTTTGGAATAGACTGTCACCAGAGGTGGTTCAAGCACCTACATTGAATGCCTTTAAGAGACATTTGGATGTTTATCTTGCTGGGATCCTATGATCCCTGCTGACTTCCTGCCCCTGGGGCAAAGGGCTGGACTCAATGATCTTCCACAGTCCCTTCCAGCCCTAGTTTCTGTGAATCTATGAATTTAACTGTTTTCAGGTTAAGAATGCAGAGAAAGAACAAAAGTAACATGCAACACCCTAATTAAGGTTATGTCTATGATAAATGGCAGGGAACCTGAATGTCAGAAACTGAGCATATCATTTTGCTGGCATGTTGTTACAAGGACAAATTGTAAGGCTTAAAAACTTCAGAATGTGAACCCACTCATAGCATGGCATGTGAACCCCTAATAGCATGGCATCCTGATTCAATCCTGTCAGATGATTTTAGTTGATAAGAGTTACACACAGTAAAATGGCTTCCCGCACCACCAGCCATGTCACCTCCCAGCTGGAACAGTAGTGTCTCCTTGTAATAGATCTCCTGCCACATCTTCAATGTAATAGGAGATAAGACACTACTGGGAAGCAGCTGAGAATGGTTATGGACTCAAAATGTCTGTGGCTCTTTGAAGGGCTCCACCATCCCCATCCCCTGCCCTCACCACACCTGATGTTCCAGGTGCTGTTGATTGCTTCTAAGGTTTGTTACTATCTTTGCTTGAAGAATCTCGACTAGGGTCCTTGTCTAAGTGACTGCTTGCCCCATGCTTCCCTGCATGGGTCCCAAGAAAGCTACCTACCTCTCTCTGGTTCTTCCCTCATCACCCTCTTGTGACTGGGGTCCTCTCTCTCTTCTTCTTCCCCTTCTGGGAGAGTAAGGTCACCTTTATCTTCCTCAGGTAACTGGAGTAGTTCCCTTTACCCCCTGGAATCAGACTCACCAGTCACTCAAGCCTCTTCATTGGCTCCAATTCTTGGTTGGACCTCATCTGCTAAGTTGCAGAGTCAGAGCTTACCCTTTGGCGCTCTGCTCTGCTTGGTTTCTTCTTCTGTCCCTCTCAGGGCTCCCTCATCAACCCTTAAATCTCTCTCTCTTCCCCTGGGCCCATCGTGGCAGTTCCCTATTGGCTGCCTGCCTGACCCAGCTGTTCTTTCTTTGCTCACCGGCATGGTACTTCTTCCTTTCTCTTTGTTCTTTTCCCATGCTGCTTTTTTTTCTCCATGCTTGAATTACTAGGTCTGCTGCACATGCTAGGTCTGCTGCAGCAGCCTTTGATCTGCCATGGCCCCACCTGACTTCTCTCCTCATCCTGATCATGGCAGGGTTTGCTGCGTATCCTCCAGCTCTGAGAGGTAAGGTTCTCTTTTGTATTCCTTCCTGATTCTGTTCATGGCAGGGTGCTTCAGGCACCCTGTCACACACACACAAACAAAGTGTATAAGCACAGAAAAGGGGTTTATTAAGTGAATAGATTACAGCAAGGAAGGGAATATTAATTAACTGAATGGTGAACACACACTAACAAGAAGTGATATACTTTACCAAACTAAAAACAGATAGCAGTAGAATAACAATTGGTTAACAGCAAATATGAATGGTAAACAGCAACAACAGAACAGGCAAAAGCAAATAGGTTGAACACAACTCAGACCAGAGATAAACTATAGACCAGGGTGGAGTAACACATGGGTCCATGATAACCAGGGACCCCCTGTGGTGCCAGGTGCAGCACAGCCCAGGCAGACATCATGGCTATGGACCAGAAGTTAGGGGGCAGTCTTGAGGCTCTGTGTAGGAGGCAGAAGCGTCCTGGGGCCATTCATTGCAAGGAGGCCCCACTTCCACTCCCACTCCATTTAACCGTGGGCACTCTTTGCCATCTGAGGATAGCCACCAGCACCAATGCCACTGGAACAGGACCAGACAGGACAGACTGTACCCCCAGGGCAAGCAGAGGAGTGGGCAGGCAGATGAAGGCAGTGTGGACCCCATGCCCCCTTCCCACAGGCTGGCCCCAGCCCAGCCCCAGCCCAGGCTGCAGCCCTGGATGCATGACATGTGCCAGGTAGAGGAATTGGCCTAGTTTGGGGCCAGGGCTGCCTTCACTTCAGCACTGCTCACGCCCCCTGGCTCACCCCGGAAGGGTTGAGGAGGCTGGGCAGGCCCAGCTGTAGCCCCCTGGTAGGTGCAGAGGTAACCTGCCCTCACCTGGTGGGGGGCCTCCAATTTTTTGTTTGCCCAGGGCCCCAGTAAATCTTAATCCACTACTGCACTTCCACAGACACACCTCACAGCACTGTGTGGGTATTTGAAGGCCTCAGTGACTTCACTTTCACCAACCAACTACCTGAGGTAAAGGGCCTGCCACTCAATGTCAATCAAACAAGAATGAGTGAATCTCACATACAATTGATGCACTCATCTGTTACTCAAACTCAATCACTTACTTTTATTTCAGAGTCATACATGCCTTTCCTGCTATTAACTCTGGCCTTTCTGTGCAGGCCCAAATCATTAAAGTAGGGCAGCAAGTCATATGTTTAGATCTTCTTGAGACTTCAGATGGGAACATTTACTGTGCAGGCTCAATAATGTCAACTTTAACTCTTCACACAATGGATCAAAAACTCTCCTGCCACGGTGTAGTGACTGTTCTGTTTTCTTAGGGTCAGTCTGTATCTGAAAAGTTTAGGTTACTTATATGGTGAGATACTACAGTGCCAAAGCACCAGCAAGCTAGCTTTTGAAACTATTGTTAGAAGTTAAGGTGTTTTAATCCAAGATATTGCTAATGTTTTATGGGAATATAAACATCCTTTTGTACTTTAAAAAGTTACTAAACTCAAGTATTTGAAGTCAATTTTTTTCTTTTGTGCTTGTGCCAACTACTTAATCATTCCTGAAATCTTAAGAGTAATAAAAGCTAAAACATTATTGCTCCCCCAAATGAATGTCTCTGGAAAATTAATTTATTTCCCAAACCTCCAAATGCAAGTATTACTGTGCTGTCATGTATCCAGGTCACTATTTAATCTTCATCTTCCTGGGGAAGAATAGGACCCAGTTATTTTAGCCCTATCCAGCAAATATCCAACAGTATGTTTGGGGTGGTTCAGATTCTGATCTCAAATACCCTATTATTAATCTGAAATAACCCTACAGAAGTCAGTATGGTTAATCATCTGAATAACTTCAGTCAGAAACTTTCCAAATCAAAATAAGCCACATTCACCAAATGAGCCATATTCACTAGGTTCAGCTGGCAAATAATAAAAGCTGGGCCCCAGTAGTGAAAAGGACAAACAGTTGCATTGCAAAGCAGTGAGGTAGTTGCAAGCTCATTCTCTATTAGTAGGTCTGTAACCAAACAGGGCAGATCTAAATTTAGCAGCAGTGCCCTGGAAGGGACTTTATTAGAACTTGGCTTATGAATGGATTTATTTGACACATCTCTCTGAAAACAATGTTCTGGCTAAGCCTTTTTTCTGGAGGTTAAAACTGTTGGTAAATGGAAGAATCCTAGAATGATGTCAGTCAATTCCACATCAATTTGTTCTTTGTTGGAATTAACTCCTGTAATGTCCAAGGACTTGTTGCTGCTTTCATCTAACTAGTGACTGTCTAAATCTGAGACTCTGTACTCCTTAAGGCTAAATACAGGCAGTCAGAAAGCCTGAGGCTGCATCAATTCAGTCTTTGCAGGTTAGTCTAAACTGCAGAGATTAAATTGCAGAGAAACAGCAGTGGACAGACATTTACTCTTGATCCAGGAAATGCAGCCACATGCCTGTAGTGGCTCAGGCTAGAAGCTGGAGGAGTGGGGGGTACTAGAGCACAGCTCTCTGGCTATGTATTTAGTTCCTCTTCCTGCTACCCCCAAGATGTCTGGCATTTGCAGTCCAGAATTACAGCAGGAGGACTCTGCAGGGTTGCTCATCACTCCCTGTTCCTGCTTCCATGTGCATGTGGGATTCGTAGTCCACAGTTGCAGCCACCAATAAATTTGAGTTAGAGGAAGGGGTGTTTAACTCCCATCCTTGGTCCAAGACCTCACTTGGGGTTTGCCTCAGAGGGCAGTCTCTGCCACAGACTGGGCTGCATCCCCAGCCTGGCTTGCCCCCACACACTCCCTTATAAGTCAGCCCTCACTGCTCCAGCTAGGGAACAGAGGGACAGGGTCAGACCTGGTCTCTGAAGCCAGACAGCATAGCCCAGTGCAAGACTAGAAAGTGTGCTGCAGTGCTGGGAACTTGAACCAGGAATGGGTCTGGGACAGAAGTTTCATAAATCAGTTATGTCTGATAGTACAGTCAAGTTTGTCTTAAAGCAGTTTCAGCCATTTTGAAACTGGTTTATGTGCACTGACCTTCTATTCTGTTACAGGTTGAAACCAGTTTCTGATCACTTGAATTGGTTTATGTGTAACTTCTGTCCCTAGCCTAAAAGACCGAAAGGGAGGAGTTTTTCCTTGCTTTCCTTTGAAGTGTCTAAGCTGCTATGGCATAGAAATGCTAACACATCCCTCCTAAACTGTACTCTTTAGGTTTTCTATCTGTATCCCCAGCAAATAGCAATCTAAAGAAGGGTGTTTGTACCCAAAAACTTGCAAAGAAGAATTTTTACAACTATTTTAGTTGGTCTAATAAAAGATATCAGATTTACCCAAATAAACTTCTCTGCCTATGTCCTTCTACCAACACAGCTACCACCTATACCCTGAAAGAAGGAGTCAGAGTTCTATTACCCAATAGATCCTGAATAGAACTAATAAGATTGCCCTGGCTTTTAAATTTTCCCCCTGTTGCTAACAACATATATAGAGGAAACTGATCTTTTAATAAAAAAATACTCAGACAATAGATATCTACAGAATTATATCAGACAACCTTTCCAGCATCCTTCTTCACAATAGTCCCAAGGACCTGGGTTTGATTATACTTGCTGAAGCCAATGGCCAGTCCTGCACTGGTTTGAATGGTATATGATCTGGGACTTAAAAATCATCTTTGTGGGAAGAGGCCTGCATAGCTCTTTATAGAAATTAAGTTTTGTATCGTATTTTGAGAAGTGATCTCATCAGCATTGGACTTGCTCCTACAATCAATTCCAAATGAAATTTTTCAAGAAATAAAGAGGAAACAGAAATACAGTCTTTGAAGTGAAACAGCACATATACTAGTGGAAACGTCATGCCTCTCAGTGTGCTTCAGTACGTGTAATACGATGTGCATCTCAGAATCCAAACAAGCTAATATATCAGATGCTCGTTTCAAACTGGCTACTAATGCAGCACTTTTGTGATTCCTTTCCCTTTTGTTCCTGAGAGTAAATTCTGACATTCAACTAGCTGAGGCCAGACAAGAAGGCCCTAATACATACTCCCTTTTAGACAAGTAAGTAGCTATTACCCAGGTAACGGTAGCCCCAATAAGTTGCATTTTGAGCCCCGTATGCAGCTTTTAGATCCTAATTTCCCCAGGAAACTGCATAAAATGGAAGAGGAGGATTAACACAATGGATATTTAAATTGGGGGTAAAATGTTTCACCGCTTTACTAACCCTGACAGGTTTATACAGGACAAATTCTTAGCAGGTATAAATGAGCATCTTTCTACTGAAGTCAATACAGCTGTGGCCATTTACACCAAATCAAAATGCAGCCTTCAGCAACTGAAGATGTGTATATATATTGTTAGTTATGAAATGTGATGAGAATAATAAGCACAGCATTTTCTATAATGAATTATTTAACAAAGGTTGATAGATTTTTAATTATTGTGAATGCACAACTGCCTGAACCTCAGTGTGAGACTCTGTGATTGCTAAACAAAGCATTGAGATACTTCTAAAAAAATGTGAAGGATAATGTTTGAGGACTCAGAGCATTTGCAGCCCCAGGCTATGCCATGAAACGGCCACAGCATTACACTGCCTAAAAATCCAAAACAGAGTTTTAAAGAATCATTGGGGGAGTGGGGGAAAAAAGCATGCTTAGAAGTGTTTGACTTTTAGTACTTCTGAATACGTATAAGATGAAAAATATTAGAATATTACCATATCTAAACCAGCTTAGTTTCTGTATTACAAAATCTCTTTGGATTTTTATAAAGGAAACAGCAATGAAAAGACTGAGGGAAAAGAACTCTATTTTCATATTAAAACATTCTTCAAGTTGAAAACAATTTATGGGTGATTTTTAAATTCAGTAGCATGTCCAAATTGTTCCAAGTAGTAATAAAGATTCTCTTACAGGCTACTTTCAAATTTAATGACACACACTTAATAAAATAACATGCAGGTAAAACAGAACATTAAGCTTAGCTAGCCAGGATTGTATTTCTGTGTCTCATTAATTCATGTAGCTGAGTTGCATTTTCTCCATATTCGTGTCTGTTCCATTTTAAACTGATTCCTGGCAATGTGGTCTCTGTCACCCATGAGGCTTACTTAGAATGATTGCCTCCTTAATAGCCCTCACATTGGAGTTGTTTACTGCCAACAGCTGAAATTAACAGTAGTGCCTGGTAGCCCAAGAGAAACAAAATTTCCAAATTAGAGGCTCAGCACTCTTCATTTCTCAGGGAACCTTTACATCAAGTGTACTCAGAGAGCCAATAGAAGTCATTTTAGCAATTTAAATCTCCATAAAGGATTGTCATTTACTCACCACAACAAATGAAATGCTTAACAAAATTAGTTTTACTATTAAGTCCAGTATAAGATAATCTGCATTAGTATACTTTGGTGTAGATGGAAGCAACTAACAAATCAGCCATCATAATGTAACTGGGTTATTTATGTAGATGTGTTGATACTCTTCACTCTCGACCTGCAGTACCACTGCTATTTCTATCCCCTGGCTCTCCTGAGCAGACATCAACACCTGAGTTTGATTGTAAAGTGATTTGGTGCTGTAAATATCCTCTGCAAGGGATTGCTAGAATAATGTGTTTAATTCCTATTCAATTTAAAAATCATTTTTACACAAATTTACTGCTCTTGATTTTGTAGCTGCTTTTAATTTACATTGGTGCAGCAGAGAGAGATAACAAGCTCCTTAGTTTTTCTAACACCATGGGGTAAGTACAACTGGAGCTTTGGGTTTCAGGAGTGAGAAGCTAGTGTTCTAAGTCATTTAACAGGCCCTAGAAATTATTCCAAAGCATGTGGATAAGAAGTACAAATGTTCAATATTGTTGCCACAAATGAGATTTTTAAAACTGTTAAAAATCAGTCTGAAAGACTACACATAATTATATACAAAAAAGTAGAACTCTTGGTTCCAAAATGATATCTTTTGTTAGACCATCTGGGAAATCACAAGACAATTGTCCTTTTCTTTCAATGATGCAAGGATAAGATTCTCTTCTTTACTTCGTCACTCATTGGCTACTGTGTAGAAATCAGGCTTCTTCTCTTCTAGGGAAAATTGAAATCTTTAGAGAGTTTATGTTCTTGAGGACCAACAACAACAACAAAAAAGCGTTGTTGCAAAATGCTTGTGAAAGCCCTTAGCCATTTCATCCCCTTCCAAATAATAATGGATGTGCAAAACGTGCATTGTAGAAGAAAAATATTTATAAATGCATCCAGTCCTTCTACAGCTAGGCTCTGGTAAAGTTTCTGTTTTTATATTGTTTAATCTGTTTAAGCATTTCCTACCTAATCTTTTATATTTATTGGGCACTGGTCACCTTGGTATCCTAGACACAGTATAATAGCGAAGCAAGATGCTGCTTGGATGAGGAACTGAATACTCTGTCAAAGGAAATGAAGCATTATATTCTGCCCTGTACCAAAATAATTATCAAAGGGGATCCTGAAGATGCAGACGCTCTCTGTGGAGGGAAAAAGTATTCCATAGGTGTTCATTGGGAAATATTCTTATGGGATAGGTAGCTTTGTAATCAGAGGTAAGTAACTGTCAGCTACATTCATTTCTGAATGAATCAGGTTTAGCACTTATCCACCACTGAAAAGAGACTCTGTGGCAAATGTTCCATGACCCCAGGCAGAAGGCCCCAGCACAAGGAAGTTTTACATGGTAAAGGGCTGCTACAGGAGACGCTGAACCGTGCTTTCTTGTGCTCTCTACACAGTAAGGTGGCTAGGGGGAAGGGAGTGTAGTGTACATGGTTATGAGCTCCAAACAACTCAGCTTCCATCACTACTCCTGACCCTTTATTTCTGTTGTCTGTGCATCATACCCTTGAGTTTCCTGACCTTATGCTCTTGGCAGGGGCAGTGGAATCAATTGAGAATAACTTTAGGCAGTATGCTAGGTTCTTGGTGGAGACTCATACTTGCTCACTCCATATGTATCATCTTTATTCTGAAATAAATCCACTATTGTGAAGGAATATTCTCTTCCCTCTCACACCCTAGAAGCCTGTCCTAATCCTTAGCCCTTTAACTTGGGCAGAGACAAGCAGCAGCAGCTCTCTGAAGTTCATTTTGTATTTCGACTTTTACAGACTGTGCCTCTTGCCTTCCCAGCTGGTAAATTCTTTGTGTTTCCTTGGTAAACTTGCAAGAGAAGAGCTTTTTTGAGCTTTTCCTTTCTTTTTGAGTAGAGGGCAGGTCCAACAATCCCCATATTCCCTAACAAGCCAAAACATTTGCCCTATGTGTGGAGGGTTTGCCACTTCACTATCCACAATAATATGGAAGGTAACTGCAGGTGGAAAGTTTTCATTTTGAAGTGTTCATCCATTTTTGAAGCTGGTTAGATCTATTAAGAGCTATTTGTGTAGAACAGTGAATAGAGGGAAGTATATTGCCAAGTATAGGCAGGGGGGAAAAGAAAGTGACGGCCAGTGTCAGAGGGAGGCACAGCTAAACAGTGCCTGCTTAGCAGAGGGAAATCCAAAGGACTATTACCTTAAATCATGATGAGAAACACAATATCCTATGTACAAAATAAACCTTTTCTATTTTTTTAGCAAAATCCGCACTTATGAAATAAAATTTAGGATCCAATCTCTCTGTCCTGAAGTGCTGGTATTTCTTGAGTCAAATCCATTAAGCCAAAAATGGAAAACATTAAAGAAAACAATCCTGAAGAGAGCTTATTTAAAGTGTTTAGTTGTTACACTCTGAAACTAATGAAGTAAGAAGTTTACAACACAAATTGTTTTTAAAGCTCTTGTAAGGCAATTACTTTCTGATATTTTTTCCATTATTTAAAAAAAATGATGTGAGGTTAAGATCATGAATTGTATGTTTTTGGGTGTTTGCAATGCTGGTATGATAATGACATATTTCAGGTGTTGTACAGAATCTACCATGTGACTGGAACACTGGAAAAAGAAAATAGTTTTATTTCTATTTTACAGATAAAATGGAGAAATTCAACAGAAAATACAGAATTGAGACACAGAGAAATGAAAGGTCTGTGCTTTTTAAAAGAGTCTTGCATTTGCATCCAGAGCCAGATTTCCAAAAGACCTCTTTTCTCATTTATGCAACAAAACAAATGACAGAACTACAGGTTTTGTGCGGTATTGACTGACTGGCTCCAACTGTGGAGGCTGAATGCTTGAAAATCTGATACTAAGGGAACAGGTTCAATGCCTGCATGGTGAACCTGGCAGTGCCACTGAAATGCATGCCTTATTCAAAACCCTGAAATATTGCAATATAGCTGCTTTAATGTGGTCCTGAGCTCATACCAAGATGCACACCTGAGACTGGGAGCTTTGATAATAGTTCTAGACATGTGCTCAGGGCCACATTAATTCAGCTGCACTGCCTAATTTCTAGTCTTTGGCATGTGCTGAAGAGGAACAAGTAGGTGGGGTGTATTTCTTTTTGTGATGCTTCTGGGTTCTTCATGATCCTTATGGTGACTTAACATGTGACTTATTCAGTGTCATGCTGGAAATATGTGCTAATTAAGGTACAAATCTATCCTGCCTTCAGTATGTGGTAAAGCTAGGAATTGAGCTGAGACCTGGATCTCAGTTGACTGCATCAGTCACAAAATCCCACCTCTCATACTATTGTATGGGTGCTGGGAAATACCATAATATATTTTTATTCTAACTTTACATCTTAATTTTATCAAAAAACACTTCACCATTAAACTGTTACAGCTGGGAGGGGGAGTGAATGTGATATAAGCAAGCAGTGCAGCCTGGTGATGTCCCTCAGGGAGCAGGAAAGAGAGGTGGTGGCAAGGCTCTGAAGCATTCATCAGTTTGATGATGGAGGAGACCTCTGGTACTGTGAAGGAAGGACTGCCAGAGGCAGTTCTTGAGAAGGAAGAGGACATAGATTCCAAGAAAGGTGGAAGCTGGAAGCTTGTAACCTCTGTCAGCAAGCAGAAATCTTCATTTCTATCTGAGGCAGTTTGTCTGGAGAGCAGGTATGTATCCCTATAACACAGAAGGAGCGTATTTCGTTGGTGTAGAAGGCTGGGCATCCCCAAGGTTGGGACAATTGAGAACACTGCCACCAAGAGGGAGTGATGGGTGATGATGGTTGAAGACTGCCTTCCATCTGTCAGTCTAACCTATAATTTCAGGAGGCCTGTTTCTTGCCCAGAGCCCAGACCCAAAATGTCACGAAGAGACCTGGACTCCAAAGCAAGCACACATATGCAACAGTGTACATGTGCCCTTGGCTTCCCCAACCTTACCAAGTGGAGCAGTGAGAAGCCAGCAGCAGCAATAAGATAAGCCAGGCAGGAAAGCGGGGTGGGGAAGAGGGAGAGCCAAGCCAGGCCAGCTGTAAGGAATTGGGAAGGGGTTTTTCTCCCCTCCCATCCCTACTTAGATGCGCCAGGTGGAAGCCATGCACCCGAGCTGGGCAAACAGGTTGGGGAAATAGGTACACTCTTCAAGAGCATGCCAGAGTTTGTGCAGGAAATGGGTTAGGGGAGAGGGGCAGCTGAGGGGACACTGACCCCTGGGGAGAGGGTGCTGCTTGTTGAGGAATCCCTGGCAGTCCCAGTGAGGGGAGTCTCTGAGCCAGCCTGAGCAGGGTTTCCACAGGGGGAGAGGCTGTTGGTTGACTCTTCTGCACAGAGCAGCCTGATCCCTTGCTGACTGGTGTGGGAAATTCAAACCTCACCAGTCAAGACCCAGATGCCGAAGCAAGCACACATGTGCACCAGAGCATATATGCCCTCAGCTCCCTCAACCCCACCAAGCAAAGTAGCAAGGAGCCAGCAGCAGCTATAAGGTAAGCCGGGCAGGGAGGGGGAAGGGAGAGCTGATCCGGGCCAGCTGTAGGGTATTGGGAAGGGGTTTTCCTCCCATCTCATCCCTACTTAGATGCACTGGGAAGGAGCCACACCCAAGCTGGGTGAACAGGCTGGGCAAACAGGAGCGCTCTTCAATGCTGGAGTTTGTGCAGGAGTTCGTGCAGAGGGGAAAGAAGGAGAAAACTGAGACTCTAAGTGTTGGAGCCAGCAGATTTGGACAGAGTCTTCAGAGTCTTGAGGTTTGTGTATGTAAGGTAATCTTTAATGGAGGTGGTGACTCGGATCACAACCAGGGACCCTGCCATGATGCTGCCTCCTGCCAAGGGCTCCACTGAGGCCTCCACCCAGATGGAGCCAATGGGTAGGTCAGTGGCACCCGGGGTCCCTGCCTACAGGGGTTGCCTGGTGGGCCCTCGAGGGCCCAGGAGTAGCAGGAGGGCCAGGACTTCCCTTATGTGTCCCATATGTGCCTGCATTGAGGCCCTGGAGGGGCAGGTGAGGGAACTCCAGGAAGAGGTGTGCAGGCTTTGGAGGATCAGGGTGACTGAGGGGGAGACTGAAAGGCATTTCCATTCTCTGCAGGTTCACATGCCTGAAGGGAATGAGTCACAGGAGGGTGTCAATGTGGCCAGATGGCAGACAGTCACCTTGAAGGCTAGATGTCACAAGGCCAGGGCAACTCCCTCAATGCAGCTGGAAACAGGTATGAGGCCCTGGCATCACTGGAAGAGAGCGCAGCAGTGGAGGCCACTACCACAGCCACCACCTAGCAATCTAAGAGAGAACCATACATCCAGATAAGATGTCGGGTCATCATGGTGTGTGACTCCCTCCTGAAAGGAATGGAGGGAGACATCTGCTGCCTGGATACCATGGTATGGAAGGTATGCTGCCTGCCTGGAGGCAAGATTTGAGACATCACAACAAGGATTCAAGACCTGATTAGGCCTTCTGACTACTATCCCATGGTCCTCATCCATGTAGGAACAAATGATACAGCCCACAGTACTCCAGGCAGGGTCATGAGTGACTACATGGAGCCGAACTCAGGTGGTCTTCTCATCCATCCTACCAGTCAGTGGTGGAGGACAGCACCACAGCAATTGCATTAGAGAGGTCAGCTCGCAGCTTTGGAGCTGGTGCCATTGTGCGGGGTTTGGATTCCTTGACCATGACTTGCACTTCCAGGATAAGACCTTGTTCAGATAAGACAGGCTAAATCTTGCCACAAGAGGTGAGAGTCTCTTCTCTTACAGGTTTGTTGATCTCATACACCAGGCTTTAAACTAGGTTTGTCGGGGGATGGGGATGTTGACGACAGGGAGAAGCCAGGAACAATGAACCTCAAGCCAGATGCTGGAACAGTACAGGTAAGTACCAACGGCCCCACTAAGCATCAGAATGGGGAAGTAGCAAGGACACCTATTGTGGTGGGGTTTAGATGCCTCTATACTAATGCTAGTAGCATGGGGAACAAACAGAGGGAACTTGCACTCCTGCTTGTAAATAAAGAATTTGACCTGGTTGGGCTAACAGAAACTTGGTGGGATCCTACCCATGACTGGGCAGTGGACATAGAGGGCTACAAGCTGTACAGACAGGATGGAGTGGGGAAAATGGGGGGGAGGATATTGCTTTCTATGTTAAGGAGCAATATACATTTTCCGTAGTTAAACTGTGCCAAGAAGAAGGGCAAATTGAGGTACTATGGGTCAAGTTACAGGGGGTAAAAGGGACTTGGTAGTGGGGGTCTAATACAGACTCCCACACCAGGTGGTGGGTGAGTTAGACCTAGAATTATTGAGACAGCTCTTAGAGGCAGTGCACTCAAAGAACCTGGTCATGGTGGGTAACTTAAACTTCCCAGGCATCTGTTGGGAGAAACAGGCAGCCATGTCTGCCCGTTGATGAAAGTTTTTAACCTCCTTACAGGACCTTCACCTATCACAGAAGGTACATGTTCCCACTGGGGGAAATGCCTTGCTAGACTTGGTACTGGCCACAGGGGATGACTCAGTGGGGGATCTGCAGGTGCAAGGTAACCTAGGGGATAGTGATCACTTATTGATAGGGTTCACTATTTGGAGAAAGCTGAGGATGATAAATAGTAGGGCGGAAGTGCTAGACTTCAGGAAGGCCAATTTCAACAAGCTCAGGAGATTAGTTAGGGAGTAACTGATTGGTAAAAGCCTTGGAGAGATGGGAGTCCAGGAAGGGTGGGCATTTCTCAAGGGGCTAATCCTGCAGACACAGAAAAGGACCATCCCAGTACACATAAAAGGGGGCAAAAAAGCAGACACCCTGGTTAACCAGGGAAATCCAGGAGAGCTTGGAGGGGAAAAAAGAGGCCTACAGCATGTGGAAGCAGGGCGCTGCCACCAAGAAGGTGTATACCTGCTTGGCTTGAGCTTGCAGGGAAACAGTAAGGACAGCCAAAGCAGAAATGAAGCTTAGGCTGGCAGCAAAAGTTAAAGTTTAATAAAAAGTCATTCTTTAAGTACATAAGAAGCAAAAAGAAGGTGTGGGGTAACTTAGGGCCCCTTCAGAATGAACTAGGGCAACTGATAACAGATAAGATGGCCAAAGTGGAGCTTCTAAATGATTTCTTTGCATCCGTGTTCCTGAACATGAATATAACTACACATCCCACTGGGACTTTAGGTAAGCCCTGTATAGATACCAACCCACCAACTATTCATGCTGACCTAGTAAATGAGCACCTGGAGGGGTTGAATATATTTAAGTCAACAGGCCCTGGTGATCTTCATCCTAGGGTACTTAGGGAATTAGCTGGAGTCATAGCAGAGCCACTGGCACAACTGTTTGAGCACTTGTGGTGCTCAGGACAGGTCCTGGAGGACTGGAAAAGGGCCAATGTGATCCCTATTTTGAAGAAGGTGAGGAAAGAGGAACCAGGTTACTATAGGCCAGTTAGCCTCACCTCTGTTCTTGGCAAGACCTTTGAGAAAATAGTAAAGATCACATTTGCAGGGGACCAGCGGGTAAAGAAATGCTAAGGGGCAATCAGCATGGGTTCTTAGCAGGCAGATCCATCCTGACCAACCTAGTTTCATTTTACAACCAGGTCAGAAAATGCTTGGATGAAGGAACAGAAGTAGATGTTGTTTACCTAGACTTTAAAAAGGTGTTTGACATAGTGTTACACCCAATTCTTATAAATAAACTAAAAAACTACAATGGAGATTACACAGTCTGGTGGGTGGAAAATTGGCTTATGGGATGCATTCAGAGAGTGGTGGTAGACAGGTCAGTTTCTATCTGGAGAAAAGTAGGCAGTAGAGTCCCCCAAGACTCTGTCCTGGGACTGGTACTATTCAATATTTTCATTAGTGACTTGGATGAGGGAGTAGTAAGCACTCTGTCCAAGTTTGCTAATGACACAAAACTATGGGGGGAGGTAAACACACTAGAGGGCAGGGAGCAAATCCAAGTGAATTTGGACAGGCTGGGGAGGTGGGCGGAACAGAATAGACAGAAGTTTAACAAGGATAAGTGCCATGTGTTGCACCTAGGAGGAAGAATCATCAGCACTCCTATAGTCTGGGAGGGACCATTCTAAGCAGAACAACTGCGGAATGGGATCTTGAAGTCCTAGTCAATTCCAAAATGAACATGAGCCACCAGTGTGATGAGGTAATAAGTAAAGCTAACTGCACCATTTCTTGCATCAGTAGATGCATCAAAAATAGGTCTAGGGAGGTGATACTTCCCCTCTATGTGGCATTGGTCAGGCTGCAGCTGGAGTACTGCATCCAGTTTTGGGCACCACACTTCGGGAGGGATATGGATGGCTTGGAGCAGGTTCAAAGGAGATCCACTCATCTGGTTAAAAGCCTACAGAAAAACCCCTATGTGGACCGATTGGGAGACCTGAACCACTTCAGCCTTCGCAAGAGGAGGCTGAGAGGTGATCTCATGGCTGCCAGAAACTCATCGGGGTGGGGGGGAGCAAGAAATAGGGGATACTGTGTTTACCAGGCAACCCACTGGGGTAACTAGAAATAATGGCTACGAACTGGAAGACGGCAAATTCAGATTGGACATCAGGAAAAAAAAGTCTTTACACTGAGGGTTGCCAAAATATGGAATATGCTTCTGAGGGAGGTGGTGCTGTCCCCTTTCTTGGAGATATTTAAAAGGTCATCTGACCCCAGCACTCTTTCCTGCCCAGGGCAGGGGGTTGGACTCAATCTAATAGGTGCCTTCTGATCCTAACATCTGTGAAACTATGGATTACTGAGAATCATCTGGTTCTCTAACTACTACCCCACACTGCTTATCCATGTAGGTATCAATAATACCAGGAGTGACCCTGAGTAAATGAAAAATGACTACAGGGCTTTGGGTGCAAGGGTGGAGGGGACCAAGGCTCAGGTGGTATTCTCAATCCTTCATGTCAAAGGGGAAGGGCCCAGACAGGGATGGACATATCCTGCAGATCGATGCATGGCTGGGCAGATGTTGTTATTGCCAGGGCTTTGGCCCTTTCAACCATGTAATGGTCTTTCAACAACAAAGATTACTAGAAAGAGATGGAATCCACCCGATGAAGAAAGGGAAGAGCATCCTCATATAGGCTGGCTAACCTAGTGAGGAGGCCTTTAAACTAGGTTAGCTGGGGATGGAGACCAAAGTCCTGAAGTAGGTGTGGAAGCAGGTGACCTGGAGGAAATACATGCAGGAGGGGGCAACATGGAAGGCTTTCTCATTCTTCCTGAGACAATAGGGCAATTGGCTAGTTGCCTGAGGTGTCTGTACATGAATGCACAGAGCCTGGAAAACAAGCAGCAATAATTGGAAGTCATTGCTCAGTCTCAGAACTGACATGATTGGAATAACTGAGACTTGGTGGGATAACTTACATGACTGGAACACTGTCATGGATGGGTACAAACTGTTTAGGAAGGACAGGCAAGGGAAAAGAGAAAGAGGAGTTGTGCTAATGTAAAAGAACTGTATGATTGTTCAGAGCTCTTATATAAAACAGGAGATAGGCCTGTTGAAAGTCTCTGGGTTACAGTTAAAGGGTAGAGTAACAAGGGTGATGTCATGCTGGGTGTGTGCTATAGATCACCAGACCAGGAGGATGACGTGGATGAGGCTTTCTTCAAAAACCTAGTGGAAGTTTCCCAATAATAGCCCTGGTTATTCTGGGGGATTTCAATCACCCTGACATCTGCTGGTAGGGTACAGCAGTGTACAGACAATCCAGGAAGTTTTTGGAGTGTTTGGGACAACTTCCTGGTGCAGATGTTGGAGAAGCCAACTAGGGGTTGTTCTGTTTTTGACTTGTTTCTCACAAACAGGGAAGGATTGGTGGGGAACGTAATAGTGGATGGAAACTTGGGCAGCAGCTATCATGACGTTATGGCTAGAGTAGAGGTTCTTAAGCTGTGGTCCGTAGACCACTATTGGTCCGTGAGCTCCAGTCAGGTGGTCTGCAAAAAGGTTGCAGAACAATCAAGAAGACCAGGTTTGTTTAGCAGGAAACTATTCAAGCTAAAACACAAAAGGAATCTTCAAGAAGTGGAAACTTGGACAATTTACTAGGGAGGAGTATAAAAGCATTGCTTAGGCATGCAGGGCTGAAATCAGGAAGTCCAAACTGCAACTGGAGTATCAGCTAGCAAGGGACATGAATGGTAAAAATAAAAGTTTCTACAGGTATGTCAGCAACAAGAGGAAGGTCAGGGAAAGTGTAGATCCCTTACTGAATGGGGGAGGCAACCTAGTGAACAAATGATCTGGAAAGGGTGAAGGACTGAATGCCTTCTTCACGTCAGTCTTCACAAGCAAGGTTACTCCCAGATCACTGCACTTGGCAAAACAGTTTGGGGAGGAGGTGAGAAACCAACAGTAGTAAAACAACAGTTAGGGGACTATTTAGAAAAGCTGGATATGGAAATGCACCGAAGGGTATTGAGGAAGTTAGGTGATGTGATTTTGCAGCTACAGGCCATTATATTTGAAAACTCATGGTGATTTGGAGAGGTCCTGGATGTTTGTAAAAGGGTAAATATAATTCCCATGTTGGCAAAGGGAAGGATGATCTGGGGAACTAAAGACCAGTCAGCCTCACCTCAGTCCTTGGAAAACTCATGGAGCATATCCTCAAGGAATCCATCTCAAAGCACATGGAGGAGAAGAAGGTTATTTGGAACAGTATACATGGATTTACCAAGGACAAGTCATGCCTGACCAACCTGATTTCCTTCTGTGATGAGATGGATGGGTCCTTGGATGTAAGAAGAGCAATGCTCCTGATATACCTTGACTTTAATAAGTCTTTTATTACCATCTCCCAGAACATTTTCGGAAGCAAGCTATGAAAGTGTAGACTGTAAGATGGAGAGAAAACTGGGTTTATCATCAGGCTCAGAAGGTAATAATCAATGGCTTGATTTCTAGTTGTGCCAAGTGACATGTCCCACGGGTCAGTCCTGGGGTGGATTTTGTTCAATATCTTCAACAATCTGCAAGATGGCATGGAGTGTACCCTTAGCAAGTTTGCAGATGACACCAAGCTGGAAGGAGTAGTAGATGCACTGGAGGGTAGGGGTCGGATTTAGAGAGAACTCAATGAATCGAATGATTGGATCAAAAGAAATTGCATGAAGTTCAATAAGAAGAAAATAATTATCAAAAGGGATTCTGCAAATGCAGATGCTCAAAACAAAGTTTTTCACTTAGGACAGAGCAATCCCATGCATTGGTACAGGCTGAGAACCCACTTGCTAAGCAGCAGCTCTGCAGGAAAGGACCTGGGGATACATGAGTAATAAATAAGCCAAATATGTGCCAACAGTGTGCCCTTGTTGTGAAAAAGCTAGCAGCATATTGCGCTGCTTTTGTAGGAGTGTTGCCAGCAAATCAAGGGAAGTGATTCTTTTCCTCTATTCTGCATTGGTGAGGCCACATATGTAGTACTATGTCCAGTTCTTGGCTCCCCAGTACAGGAAGGATGTGGATAAATTGGAGAGTCCAGCAGCTGGCAACAAAAATGGTTCAGGAGCTATGGTACATGACTTATGAGAAGAAGCTGAGCGAATTTTGGCTTATTTAGTCTGCGCAAAAGAAGACTAAGGGGGGATTTAACGGCAATCTTCAGCTACTTAGAGGTGGTTCCAAAGAGGATGGAGCTAGATTGTTATCCGTGGTGAGAGATGACAGAACAACGTGCAATGGTGTCAAGTTGTAACAAGGGTGTGAAGGATCCAGTACTCCAGATAAAGCTACAGGTACCTTTACGCTGGCTATTACCTCCAACTCACTTGCCACATCTTTGGTGTTAAGAATGAAAAAGGAGGATTCAATAATGCTGTTATGGATCCCACTCCTCTTTCTGGGGTTACTCACTTGGCAGTGACTTGTTGACCTGGGGCTCCACCTTCCTTACACATGCCAGCCATGCTGTCACTCCAGAAGCTCTTGACACATGCTTAGGACTGCAAAGCTTCTTCAAATATAATGCTGTTGGGTGAATACTGGATAAAGTCTGTTCCTGGTCTGTCTGGGGCAGAAGAAGAAATGGTGTTATTGTCTAGACCGCCGCCTCCTGAGTATCCAAAGAAACGTTGTGGAACCCACAAAACAAAACCAGTGTCAACAAAAATATACTCAGGGGTTACAGTGTGGGAAATACCTTACTCCTGGATCCTTCCCCAAGGGTGTTTCTATGATTTCTTCAGTACCCCTTAACAGAACCCCTTGTCTTGGATCAGGGGTCCCCAGTTCTCCCAGGGTCCTCCGCATGCCCTCAGTATCCCAGAAGTAATGTAAAATAAAAATGAAGCTTCCAGCGTGCCTTTAACTAATGCCCCTGAAATAACATAACTAAAAATGAGGCTTTCAGTCCTGGGCGTGGCTTATAGACTAGGGTGTAGAAATAAGCAAATAAAGTCCTCCCTTGGGCATTTGCAAAGCAAAGCAAAGCAAAAGTAGGACTTTGCATGCTGTGTCTCTAGCTGAGCTGGCTGTGTCAGTTTTAGACACCACCTGTCCTCAGGCTTCTTCCCACCGCCCCCCAAGGGAAGCCTGTCATATCCCTACCTCAGCTGGCTTATTCCCTGGAGTCCTGTGGGGTTACCAGCTTGTATTTGAGGTCATCTTTCCTCCTGATGACCTCCCCAACGACTATCATGTCCTCTAAATTTCAGGCTCTGTCTCCTGACTCTCTCCTTTCTCATAAACGGTATTGTGTTTTCCTTTATAGTTTCTATGCATTGCTATTTTCTGATGTCATCAGCCTGGTGTCCTTGGAGCTGGAAGGAGCACGAGTTTATAAACAAGCATTGTGGCATCACATGCCACTCTGCCATCAGCTGCAGCCTTCCTACAGGTAAATATAATGGGCGATTGGACCATACCTAGTCTCCATTAGCTCATCTCCGGCTGTCAGCAGCAATCCTGGCATGGCTACCAGGCATCTAATATCTGTCTTTTTGGGTCTTCCCATCACAAAGAGAAATTTAGGTTAGCTATTAGGAAAAACTTTCTTGTGAGGAGGGTAGTAAAGCACTGGAACAAGTTACTCAGAGAAGTTGTGGAATCTCTATCCTTGTAGGTTTTTAAGATCCAGCTGGGCACAGGATTTGCTGACATGATCTAGTTTGGGATGGTCCTGCTTTTAGCAGGGGATTAGATTGGTAATATCCTGTGTTCCCTTCCAACCCTAATTTTCTATGATTCTATTATTCTATGATAAAAAGAACTGTATCTGGCTGTGGGTGAGATATAAAGGAAACAACAGTAGTATTTTAGAGGGATTCAAGTCTATCTGGGACCAACTTACGTAACCCAGCTGGCTGCATGATTATCATGTGGCCTGTATATATTATCTAAGGAAAAGATGGAGATAAACAGAGAGGTTTTCCTAACCTTTAAAAATGGATGTTATGCTCACTAAATGGCTGGTAACAGAATTGATGAGCCATTTTTTTTTGTTTTCCCTTCTTTTATGGATCATAGATATCTATCAGCTTAAAAGGTCTTTACAACTGTTATTACATATAATACCTAAACATCTAAGAGATGCAAAAGTTCAACATGGGATAATGATAATACTTTCTACTTTCAGGTAAGCAACACTTTTCATCTGATGACTGCAATGAAAAAAGATTATATTAAACCTGAGAGAAATAATCCAGGAAGGTATTATGTAGAATGTTTTTAATAGCCGTGTAAATGATGAATCCTTAGTTTGCCATATGTTTATATGATATTTTATTTAAATTATTTTAGATATTGAAACAGGAAAGAATACTTATTATTAAGCCAAAGAAAGACGCAGATAATTAAAAGATTACTAAAATATTCAGGGGGGGAAATGCATCTTTGCATTTCCACAGAGGTGGTTGCTGCATGAGGTGAGAAGGGAATAATTTTTACCCCCTCTGCTTCTGCATGTTAGTTCATTTGGGGGGGGGTGGTCTTTCTTTATAGCCTTCTTCTGAGGCATCAAGTATTGACTGCAGCCAAGGCTTAGGACTGGGACCTCGGTGACTGGGACTTAAACCTGAAGGTTGCTGGTTAGAGAGACTTACTCCTCCACGTAGGATCAGATTGATCACAACATTTGGGGTCAGGAAGGTATTTTACCCCATGGTCAAATTAGTATGGACTATAAGGGGTTTTGCATTCCTCTGTAGTGGGAGTCATGGCCTACTTCCTGGGATCTCTCAGGTGTTTATTAACAACCCTTACAGCAGCAGGACATTGGCTGCCATGGCCCCTCTGCTTTATCTGTAGCAAGTTAAGGTGTTATGTTTTGTATTTTCAGGGTTGACTCTGTTTGGCTAACAGGTTAGATATTGGAGTTGTATACGATGGTTTGGATAGGTATGATCCTGCCTTAGACAGAGGGTTTGACTAGATGACCTATGCAGGTCCCATACAGCCCTACTTCTCTATAATTCTATGTCTTGACCAGGGGAATGACAGCATAACAGCTCTAACATGGGTGGTACCTTTAATGTCGGGAACCCAGACAGAAAGTAACCACTAAGCTGGATACCTTCAAGTCAGCCGGCCCTGACAATCTGCACCCCAGGGTACTCAAGGAGCTAGCGAGCATCATAGTCCAGCCCCTGGCATGGATCTTTGAAAACTCCTGGTGCTCTGGTGTAGTGCCCGAAGACTGGAAGAAGGCCAATGTGGTGCCGATCTTCAAGAAAGGGAGGAGAGTGGATCTGGCTAACTACAGGCCCATTAGCCTGACTTCTATCCTGGGGAAGATCTTAGAAAAGTTTATTAAGGAGGCCATCCTTGAGGGACTGGCCCAGGCTAACATCCTAAGGGATAGCCAGCACGGGTTTGTTGCGGGTAGGTCTTGTTTGACCAATCTCATTTCCTTCTATGACCAGGTGACCGATCACCTGGACAAGGGAGAAGAGATTGATGTCATATAACTTGACTTCAAAAAAGCCTTTGATCTGGTATCCCACGATCACCTCTTGGCCAAACTGGCCAGTTGTGGCCTTGGCTCCACCATGATCCGCTGGCTGGGAAACTGGCTCCGTGGTCAGACCCAGAGGGTTGTAATCGATGGCAGTCACTCATCGTGGTGCCCTGTGACCAGTGGGGTCCCTCAAGGCTCTGTCCTGGGACCCATACTGTTCAACATCTTCATTAATGATGTGGACATTGGAGTCAGGAGTGGACTGGCCAAGTTCGCCGATGACACCAAACTTTGGGGCCAGAAGATAGGCGGGTGATCCAGGTTGACCTGGACAAGCTCAGCAAATGGGCAGACGAGAACCTGATGGTGTTTAACACCGAAAAATGCAAGGTTCTCCACCTTGGGAGGAAAAACCTGCAGCATCCTTATAGGCTCAGCAGTGCTACGTTGGATAGCACTACAGAAGAAAGAGACGTGGGGGTCATCATTGACCACAAGATGAACATGAGCCTGCAATGTGATGCTGCGGCTAGTAAAGTGACCAAAACGCTGGCTTGCATCCATAGATGCTTCTCAAGCAAATCCCGGGACGTCATTCTCCCCTTGTACTCGGCCTTGGTGAGGCCACAGCTCGAGTACAGCGTCCAGTTTTGGGCTCCACAATTCAAAAAGGATGTGGAGAAGCTTGAGAGAGTCCAGAGGAGAGCCACGCACATGATCAGAGGTCAGGAAAACAGATCTTACAATGACAGGCTGTGAGCCATGGGACTCTTTAGCCTAGAAAAGCATAGGCTCAGGGGTGATCTGATGGACACCTATAAGTTTATCAGGGGTGACCACCAGGATCTGGGGGAACGTTTCTTCACCAGAGCGCCCCAAGGGATGACGAGGTTGAACGGTCACAAACTCCTGCAAGACCGTTTCAGGCTGGACATAAGGAAGAATTTCTTTACTGTCCGAGCCCCCAAGGTCTGGAACAGTCTGCCAGCGGAGGTGGTTCAAGCACCTACATTGAACACCTTCAAGAGTAAATTGGATGCTTCTCTTGCTGGGATCCTATGACCCCAGCTGACTTCCTGCCCTTTGGGCAGGGGGCTGGACTCAATCTCCCGAGGTCCCTTCCAGCCCTAATGTCTATGAAATCTATGAAATCACTATGTGTGAACAAGCATTTATGAGATCTGGTTTAGATTTAGGTGACTTTAAGCCACCTGAATCTGAACATAGAGCAGTTCATGCAGGCATTTGCCACTGCTGGGAGAGGTGCAGGTAGCCTAATGTAAGTAACTTGGGGGCTGAGGAGAGGTTGGAGGGTTTAGGATGGGAGGGCTAATGGAGGAGGAGGGATAATAATAACCAATAATAATAACACAGTCAGGGTGTGGGGAGGCTAGGAATAGCACAGTCCTGGGGCAGAGGTGTGGATAGATTTTCCCAGCTGTGGAGCTGTGCTGTGAATGTGTCCAGCCATACACTAAACCAGGTTAACCCACTTTAGATTGAGTTAACCCAGGGCAATCTACAAGTAATCGACCTGTAATGTGAACTAACTTTAGTTTGGGTGCACCGTTTTTAGGGAAGTAGCTGCATCTCTAGCTATTTAGATCAACGTAACCTCAGTTAGGTCAATCTAAATGAAATGCAGTGCTTGTATGTACTCATGGTGCCTTTGGAGACACACACATTTCTTTAAATGCACATATATGGGTTAACAAATAATACACCACAATTAATACATTTTGAGTGAGTATCCCTCAAATAGGCAGTGTATGTCCATCCTGTCTCAGATATGAATCTTAGATGTTAAGAGGTTGCCATGCTGGGAGGTGCAATATCTCTGATTTTCTTTTTAATTTATGGCACAAGTTGAAAGCTGTGGAATGTTTTGCCCATCTCTGGAGCAGGGAAACATCTTGTCTCAAAGAAAGAGCTAAGTTTCCTGCATTGGTGATTTTCAAAATGGGGAAATTCTGGCAATGTGAGACTTAGAAAACAGAGTAAATGGACTTTAGAAAGAGATGATATTTTTTTCATGCTTAACAAAGTAATGCACGTTGAGATTTATTTCTCATCTCTAATGTAGTTTTGACAGAGTAAAAGTACATTCTGTACTTGTTCTTTTGCTTTTATCAGTTTCTTTGGAGCATAGCATGAACACTTACTGAAACAAATACCAGTGACAAAGCAAACCTTAGAATCTTAATCTCTCTTTCTCTCTGGCAGGTCTTGCCCACTATACACTGTGGAAGAGGGGTTGGTGACAGAGAGCATAGTGGAGGTAGATGCCTGAGAACTGTCATGACCTTAATGTGGGAGGACTGGGTGAAATTCAGGAATATTGTGATTCAATCCAAAAGGAGGGTGAGAGGAATCACCTTGATTTTCAGGAATTTTTTCCCTTGTATGATAGGGAATCATTATGTTACAGAAATGGAAATAAGCATTATTTTATTTTCCACACAAGGCAAAGATGGCCACTCTGATCGTTAGGGGTGTTCATCAGTATACACTGTAGAGAAAAATTGTCATGCATATGAAAGAGCAAGGCTGTCCAGCTGGCATCCAATAAGTTAGCATATGGCCAGCATTCTCCTGCTTGTCAGCCCCTGCCTTGCCATTGCTCCTGATATAGCAGCCAGGTTCTTTGGGTTCCCCACCTTCCTCCAGCTTCTACTTCTTCCCAAGTGGAGCCAAGGTGCCCAAGCTGTACGCATGGCAAGGGCACAAAGTTGTCTATGCTGTGTGCAACAAAGCCAGAAGCTAAGCTGCCCTCATTACAGTTAGGCAAGCATGTAGATAGGAGGAAAAGGGAGAGGTGGGGGTGGGTGCTGGGCATGAGGTAGAAAGGAGCTGGGCTTCCTGGGTGACTCAGGGAGGGAGGCAGGAGTCAGGATGTTGGCTTTTTTGCATGTGATGGGAGTGGAGAGAGTGCACTGGGCTGGCTGAGCAGCAGGGGAGAGTCCAGTGGGGGACTTCTTATGCAGTGAGAAGCCCTTGGGACTGCAATTCATGCTTCATGTGGCTCCCCAGGACTGTGGTAGACATGGCATGTGGCCCCTGACTGCCTAGAAGTTGGACAGCTGTGCTTAAGAACATCAAAGCATTTATTAGTTCTAACAGTCCCCACTGAACTGAAAGACCAAATGTCTAGGAGAAAAGAGGGCCCTGAAGTCCCTTCACATCAGCAATATGGCAGGGGTGGAGAGAAACATTAAATATTTTTATTTTTGAGTTTATAAATGTTTTGATGACAGAGACTTTATCATCTCTCCTCCTACTCATCAAAATGTAAGTATAAATATACTTACCGTATCCATATTTAGCTGCTGAATGAGTCTAGAAATATTTTCCTAATATAAAGCAATGGATGCATACTGTGTGAATGTTGCTGTATTATCCAGACTAACGTTTTTTTAAGGGAAGATTGAACAAACTTTCCATCCAAAAATAAAAATGAATGTTTTGCTTCCTTAATTCAAAGTGAAGGGCCTGACTCTAGAATCTGTGAACAACCTGTGCACATGGGCTGTACAGAAAATTGATCCAGTAAGGGTTGAGGAAGGAAATCAGTTTTTCCAGCTTAAGACCAACCCCCTCATTTCTGTTCTCAGTTTATCCCATGCCCTGAATCCTCACATGGGGAAATGAATAGGGCTGTGTGAACCTTCAGTAGCTGATGCAATTCGGAGAAGATTCAGCCCAATCCAGGGACTGAATCTCCAAATCCAAATCAAATAGGGAAACAAAGTAAAAACTACAAATTGATGTGAAGCATCCGAATTCATTTGGAAAAAGATTTGGAAAAGACTTGGCCAATTCTGAGATTCGGCCATAGACTGAAAAGGCAACTGACCGCTGCCTCCAGCTGCTAAGTCTGTTGGGGTTGGGGAGGGGGAAGGGGCTGGGGCTGGGACTGGACAAGCTGCCCAGCAGTAGGGAAGGGCACGGGACTCAGGGATGAAGTGGGGGTGTGGGATGTAGGCATGGCAGTGCTGGGAGTTAAGTATCTGCCCTTCTGCTGCTTGTCCAGCTGGGACAGGCAGGGTGGGATGTGGGAGCAAGTCACTCCAGGATGAAGGGGGCAAGTGGCATCAGGGCATAGCCCTTGCTTTCAGCACTGCTGTGCCTGCATCTCGTACCTCCTGCACTGGGTGGCAAGTGGTGGCAGAGCAGAGCCCCCACTCCCAGGCCTGATGTGGGCATGGTGGCACTGGAAGTGGGGGGCTATGCCCTTTTGCTGCCTGTAGTGAGCCATATCTACATCGTGCCCCCCTTTCCCCCCCCCGCTGACTGTTCCTGCTTCTCCCCAGCCAATGAGAATCTCCAAATTTTTCTGAATCAGTGCCAAATCTTCCAAAGCTGATTTGGCTGAATTGATTCAAGACAGTGATCCGAATCTCTAAATTGAATCTGTCTTCTGAATTGGCCGAATCCTAACCTGAATCCAAATTGAATACTTCCCACAGGCCTAGAGAACACACAAGATCTATAAGTTGCTTTTGTTCTGTGGAATGATAAGAGTCTTGCAAATGTGAGTGAGATGAGAACCCAAGCCAGTGGTGGCCAATATTTCTGGGTTACATCAAGATGAGTGGTATGGGGTTGGTCCCTGGCTAAATCTGGCCCCAGCCAAGTGCATTAAATCACATCTGCCACTCTGGCTTTGGCCCCAGTCCCATATGTCTGTTCAAGCCCTAGCTTCATGCACTAAATAAGGCTTACCATAACAGCTCCATACAATGAACTGGGCCCACTCCCCAGCCCTGATCTTTGCCCCACATGCTAGTCTGATCTGAGACACAAGGCCATCTCATCTGGCTGCAGGTCTTGGAAATTTGGCAACAGAAGAGTGTTAATTGTCACCGTTATTTCACCACTACTTTTCTGGATCTTTGGGGAACCCTGCAAGCCTGATGACATGGCTCCATGGGTCTGATCAGGCTCATGAGCTAAAGGTTGAGCACCAGGGACCTAGACCATTTGGTGATTAAAGGTCAGAGCCTAAAAGTGTGCTCCTTGTCCACTTTGTTCAAGTCCCTAAGAGTCAATCAATGCAAGCTGGGTCCTTTTCTTCCTTGTTGGGTGGTTGTGTTGTTTTTACTTATTCTTAAGACCAAGGTGATATATTACAAAAGGAGATGCATGAATGGAAACAGGATGGTTGCATTTAGGTGCTTAAATCTATTTAAATCAATTTTATCAATCACTTTAGACTCAAGGCACCCCTTATTAGGCTCAAGGCACACCACTATAGCTTTTGTGAAGTGAGCAGCATCCTGTTTGAAAAACTAAATAATTTATTACTATGCTTACCTCTTTACAGAGGGGTAGGGCATTGGGCACATGAGAATGACTGGGAAGAGAAGAGGCTGATCTTGCATTTATCTGGTTATCTCCTCACACCTCAAACACCCTTCAGAGGAACTTGCAGCACTTCTGAGTGCCTTAGCTGAGAATCACTGTTTAGATGCATAATACATAGAATAGAATCTGGCCTTTAATGTTTTTAGTTGATCCAAAATAGGTTGCCTTATAGAACTAGCTCTCTAAAAGCACTCAGCACCAAAGTTGAGCTTTTAGGCTCAGAAGCTGTTTTCTATGAGAGCAGTTGGGTACTGAATGCTTGTTTAAAACAAACACACAGACAAACACAATGTAGCCATTCCAAACAGTATCTAAATCAGAACTGTGCTACTAAAGTATTTAGAAAGTCTAAACCTAATGGAATGTATGTGCCAAAGCATATTGATGCATCTTTAAATAACTCCTATTGTAAATAACTCCTTTTTTCTCTTTCCCATGCAACATTCCCCATAGTGAAAAAAACCTTAGAACTAAAATATTTGTTGGATTTGTTACCATCTTCTCATCAGTATAATTTGAAAGTCTTTAAATTGCTTTGATGTAAAATGTCCAGGTGTTTAAGTCCAAAATACTTTAATTAATATTATCAGTATATCTGTTTAATGATAGCAGCAGGTGGTGCTCACTGTACAAACCCAGGTAATCTAAAATTACTTCATTGAGTCTTCTTGTGCAAGTTAGGTGAGGAAGGTATGGATTATTATGTTGTATTAAAAAGAAAAAAAGCATGTGTTGCAGTCCCTTCTCTTTGAATGAAATCTGCATAAGACAAAACTTCATACATGCAGGATTGGGACCCAAATTAGATGCAACACAATTCAGGATAGAAAAAGAAGGGGAAAAAGAGAAATTGCAGTAGAAAAGTAGAAATTGCAGAGAAAGAAGATAAATTTTTGCAACCCATAAATTGCAATACATGAAGGAAATTGATGGAGAACTGATACGAAACAGAAAAGATTCTTACAAAATGAGAAAATGGAGTTAAAGGATGAAAGACTAGTTAAGTCATGAATGCTGCATGCCTCCCAAGGCTGGGAGGGCCTAGCAACTGGCCACAGGTGGCAGTGGTGGTGGCATCAGTGGCAGCATGGTGGCGGTGAGTAGGGAGCTTTCAAAGTTGGCTGCAGAGGTGTCAGCGGCAGGAGTGGGCTGAGTGGAGAGCTCCTGCAGACAGCCACGGCGGTGTCGGTCCTGTGAGAGGGGGTGAGCACTGACTGGTGATCAGTGACCACCCACAGATGGTGCCAGCAGTGGCAGCTTTGGCCAGTGGCAATCGGCAATTGGCGACCGCCCACAGACACCCCTGGTGGTGTCAGCAGTGAGGGGACGGAGTGGTGACCAGCGACTACCTGGAGGCACCACATCAGCAGTGGCCAATCTCATGGGGTGCTCATGCACCTACATTCACCCCCTACACATTACCAATGAGTCAAGTCATGAATGAGAGAGAAGTGAGGGAGCTGAGATGTAGTGGAAGATCATCCCTGTCATAAGAGAATGAGCATGGAGCTAGAATCCTGAACTTAGGTCATGAAATCATGGGAAAATATTAGTGAGGGGCAAAGTAAGATTGTTGTGTATCAGAGGTAGGTATCTAAAGAGAAGAATTTTCCAGTAGGAGAGGTTAATGGCAGATGAAGTGATATTCAGTTGAGAATGAGAACTCAAGAGAGGATTTTTAGAACAGAGTATAATACAGCATGTGTAAAAAGAAGAGAAAAAGAAGCTGGAAGAAAGAGACACATTAGCACTGAGCACAGGGGAGATGTTAATGAAAATAAAAGAAGGGGATAAGAGTCAGAGGCAAGAATGGCCACAGGATAGAGAATAAGAGAGATTTTTTTTTTAAGTCCATTTTTTTCTGTGAAAGAAATAGATGAAGTGTCCATTCTATACATATTAATCTATACTCCAGGGGCTATCTCTAAATGATAATATATTCAGATACTGATGCCAGTTCATAACTTCCCCCTTTTCATAGACCAAGAACAGTAATTCAATGTTTTCACTGTATTTCCATGACATTTTGGAATATATTGTGGATAATGAATCATGTACAAGAAGTCCGTAAAATGTTAAAGCTAGGGAAGTTTTAGATCCTCCACTGTGGTGGAAACATTTTATTTTTCATTTTCTGTAACTATTTCTTGCTATTGATAGAGCCTAATGTCTGTTTACAAACAGTGTCAGAATAATGAGGAAGTGAGCTACACCTTTTTGGATATTCTGATTGTAAAGCTTCATTTTTTAAAGCATGGGTTTTACATATTTTCTCACCATGATTGTTTTTATCCCCAAATAATCTTCATTTTACAGTAAATTGGCCTCTACTAAGATACTACACTTTATACTTAAAGCATTCCAAAATCAACTTTGTGAGATTCCTTGGTTCCCTATCTTTCAAGTGAGAATATTAGCATTTTCCTATCTCATGATGTGTTAGAAATGTAGGCAAGGAATGAGCCTCATGCTGCATCAGCTCCAATTATTTGCTATTGGGGGTACCATCTTATGTACAATTCTTCATCCATATATTAAGCTTCTACTTAGGAATTAGTTGTTTTGTTTTGTTTTGTTTTTTTTGTTTGTTTGTTTTTTGTTTTTGTTCCCAGCCATCTAATTATAAGGATACAGGCTGAGGGAAATAGGCTTATTTAATCTTCAGAAGGGAAGACTGAGGGGGGATTTGATAAAAGACTTTAACTACCTGAAGGGTGGTTCCAAAGAGGATAGAGCTAGGCTGACCTCAGTGGTGACAGATGACAGAACAAGGAGCAATGGCTTGCAGTGGAATCTCAATCCTTGGAGGTTTTTAAGGTCCGACTTGACAAAGCCCTGGTTGGAATGATCTAGTTGGGGATGGTTGTGCTTTGCTCAGGAGGTTGGACTAGATGACCTTCTGAGGTCATTTCCATCCCTAACTTTCTGTGATTCTGTGACTCTAAGGCTGTCCCAAAACCTCACTAATCTAATGGTTTGAGTCTGCCTTCTAATTCCAGTCTGAAATTGTTCATTGCCTATTTACACTAATTTATTTTGGGGTCAACATTTTCCTTCAGCTTAAATATCAGTTTGCTTTCCCTCATATGTTTACTGATAGCAATTGTATTCTCTGACCTCCTTTGTTTTGCAAGATTAATCAAGACATGTTCTTCTAGTCTCTCCTTATACGACAGGGTTTCCATTCTTCTAATAGTCCTAGTGATCTTTCTCTGCATCTGCTTAATTTGAATTCATATTTCATGAAACTGGGATGATTGGAATTCTACATAGCGTTCCAGATTAGGTCTCAGCAGTGCCTTATCCAATTACACTAGTGCTTTCCTATCTTAATTGGAAATACTTATCCTGGTACCAGTGGCAATGTGTTGGGGGTGCACGGGGGTGCATGTGCACCCCCTGAGAGCACTGGTGCACCCCCTGACAGGCTGTGCTCCCTGCTTAGGCAAGCAGGAGTGCCGGAAACCTCCCAAAGTCACTGACTGGTTGCTGGGGGGGCACATGCCCCCCCAGACCAAGGTGGCATCAGTCACCCATGCCTGATTCATTCTGGGATTGCATTCACATTTTTTCATGGTTGTATATGCATATATGCCTAGTCAGCCACTTCCAACTGATGACTTCCTAGTTTATAGCTGAAGTTTTTGTAGTAAGTCTCAAAGTATATCACTTTACAATTTATACTATTCAATTCTCCTCGTTATTGATAATAATGCGTCCCAACTACATGATTCATGAATAGAGTTCATCATCACACACTTAGAATTTATGCCAAGATCATTTATTAAAAATTATTAAATAAGACTGTTCTGAAGACTGATCCCTGAGTAATTTCAGCATTAACTTCCCTCCAGGCTGAAACCTTCCTTTTGAACCCACCTCCTTTAGCCTGTTCCTTACTCATCTTCCAATTCTTCAATTCCCAGTTTTACTAATACTTTTCCATGTAACATGATATGAAATGGGCAGGATTATGCTGGGGTCATTTTTCCCTGTCATATACATAAATGCTACATTTGCTATTCTCTAGTCATGTGGTGTTTAACACTAAAAAAGAATCTTGCAATAATAAATTTTTTGGATTTCAAGGTGCTATGGTGCTGTGGTAATTGGGGTCCTGTAAATACCTGCTTGTATTCTGTTTACAATAGAAACAAATACAACAAATTTACATAAACCAAACCATTTAGGTCAAATGGTTTTAGTATAGTTAAACACTTTGTTGGATCAAGGTATTATTCCTGTGTAGTCCTAATGATGCCAACAGAGTCAACAGAGGAAGTTGAAGGCAGAATTTAGCTATGTTTTATTTGAGTAAAAGGAATGACAGGGAGAGAATTCCAAGAGAATTTGAAATGTTTCCCAGAAAGCTTAACAAAAACTTTAAAAATGAACTGTTTATGTGCAATAAATAGCATTTAAAAACATGAAATTAGCCAGTTTTTCTAAACTTTAATTTTTGTCAGTTTCCGATAACTTTATTAACATTCAAGGTCCTCAGAGTAATCCTGTTGGCAGTCTTTAATTCTCTCCTAGCCTTTCTGCCTTTTGCTATGCTCTCCATCCCTAACAGCTCTGCAGTTTTTCATCCGTTCCTTCCTACCATCTTATTAAGAGTGCAGGCTACACCAGCAGGTTCCTGATTTCTTCCGCAAGCTAGAGAGTGGGTTGTTCATGAGACAGCTTCAAGGCTGGAAACGACTGTATTTATTCAAATACAGGAGAAGGCTTCCCCTCCCCCTGCAGTTGGCATGGGGAAAAAGCCTGTCATCTTATAATCACATACAAGAAAATCTCAGTAAATACATTGGTCATTATTAAACTGCTGCCAAACACAGCATGTGCTCAGCAATGGAAACCAGCTATGAAGTTGATTAAATGCAGCCAACACTATAAAGCACATGGCCCCCATTGGGCAAACATGCTGATGGAAATTTATCATAAGCATACATTAGTGCAGCCCATCTGAATAAGACATATGGTAGTGTCTATTAAGCACAGTTCCCCTCGCTGCTGAGTCTTCTTCAAGTCATGTTGAGCACTGGGTCAACGTACAGCATAAATTTTGACTACTTCACTCACACAGCTGAGCTGTGCCAACTTTCCAGTTTATAATGATTTCTGTTTCTTTACCATCCATAAATGTCCAGCAAACTTCATGAAACAGGGTCCCAAACAGTTCATCTAGAACCACTCTGTCACTCCCTCTCTCAACATGTCACATATGATTAGCTTGTCCCCACCTTCCATAAGGTAGACCCAGACCAGTTTGCCCTGCACCTCATCTGCATATACGTTTTGGAGCACCCCAGGACTTGTGGGATCCTCCAAACGCCCAGCTCAAAACCACCCAGATGCAGTCATGAGTGTGTGTGTGGGAGTAATTAAGACATGAAACCTTTGGGTAAGGGTGAGAAGGTATTTAGAGTACACACACACTGGTGAGTAGTGCTGACCTGTGGGGTCACCATGGCTTGAAATGCTGTTGACTCTGCTGGGGCTCAGAGGCAGGGGCTGATTTACCCCTTTTGGCTATAGACTGATATCAGGCATAGTTTTTATTACATATAAGTAGGTGCCAAAAGCTGCTAAAAAATATGTTTATGGAGTACCTGTGCTAAAATTTGCGCCAGTTTCAAAAAATGTAACATTCATCAATTCTGGATGAAATAAGTATATGGGTACTATAATGAATTTGCTATAGCAATGTTTTATTTCAAGGTTATTATTTTCAACTTTGCTCCTCACTTCTATGTGCTCAGGGAGAGCAAGGTCTAACAGTAAGGAGAGGGGAAAGTTGCTGCTAGGGGAAAAGTTGGTAGAAAGCAGAGAAGCTTCCCTGACCCCTCAGATTTATTTTTCTCATATGTTTATGAGAAGGTCAAGCAGGACTTTGTCAGATGCCTTGCTGAAGTACAGGTATCCTATATCCACAGTATTTCCTTCTTCCATTGAAATAGTTGCTTTATCAAGGATGCTTGTGATCAGCCTTTCCTCCTCCAGATGCTTGCAAATTGATTTTCTTAGCATATACTCCAGTAACTTCCCATATATTGAAGTAAGACTAACCAATCTGTGGTTGCCTGGGTCCTTCCTTTTAACTTTTTAAAGAGGGGCACCATGTTGGCCCTTTTCCAGTTCACTGGTACCTTATCTGTCTCCCATGACTGCATGAATATCATTGGCAAATTCTGAGTTCTCTTCTTTTCTTCAGTATCTTGGGATGAAGCTCTTTAGGGCCTGGTGACTTAAATTCATTCAGACCCATCATAAGCTTCTCCGATTGTCTCTTTCATTATTTCATCCCTTAACTTGTTCCCTTCCTTATTCAAATAATCCTTATTAGCTGTCTGGCTGTAGCTTAATTTTGTGTGTGTGTGAAGACTGAGGCAATGTAGTTGTTGAATAGCTCTGCCTTCTTTGTACCTCCCATTAAGAGTTCTTCCTGGGTAGTTAATGGTGAACCCATAGGACACCTATACATGTGCAGGGAGGCATTAATCAAGTCTTCTGGAGTGTGGCAAACTCCAGTGTCATGTGTATCAGCATCCTTGTGGTGAAAAATGGCGGTGGGGAAGCTTTAACTAAAGCTCATTCAGGAAATTCCTCTCCTATTTGACTGGAGCCTCTGTGTGCTCAGGAATAAAGTAATCGCTACGTTTACGGTCAGGAAGGAATTTTCCCTGGGTCAGATTGTTAGAGACTGGGAATTTGCTGCATTTCTCTTTAGTTGAGGAAAGTTTAATTGCTCTGAATCATAATTTCAGCTATAATTTCGCCGTGAATTCCCTGCCATTGAAGTGAGCCAGAACATTTGGTGATGGTGTCCTTGGTACCTCCTACCCTCCTTCCTGTGGTACATTATAGTTTCTGGGGTGCTTGTTTTTCTTTATTTTTCTACTAAAGGACTGTAATTCTAAATTACCATAGTTGCCTTAGTAACTGAGGTGTTTTGAGATGTTCTGTGTTGTCCTGGGGCTGAGGGAGAAGTGAAAAGGACTGGAGTGTAAGTTCTTATCCATCCTTTTAGGGTTAACATTTAGTACATCATTTTCTGTGATTGCAGGGGACCACATTCGATGAACTTGGTGGGCTCTTCAAGTCATATGTTTCCTGTATTTTTATATTTTTTCCACAAAGTATATTGAAGAACATTATTCTGAATTGAAAGTATACTAAAACATTTATGCTGACTGCCTTCTCTAACTTAAATGAAGAAAGGTACATCCCAAACTGAAGGTAATAAGGGGAAGCAGAAAGCCATGAACTGTCATAAATGGTTGGAAAGGAAATTGACTGGTGAAAATGTAGGGCTTTGTAGAAGCTGGTTCTAATAAAAAACTTGCTGCATTTGGTTCATTACCAATTACTGTATGTGAAGAAAGCTAGGAAGGAGGAGAGAGATTTCTGCAAGACTAAAACAGCATTTAAACACATTTTTTTTCAAAATAAAAGTGTATTTATTTTATCAAATTAAGTTCTCACCTTTGATTAAAAAGCACTGTGCCTATAGAAAACCTTTTGAAAAAAAACCCCCAAAAAACAGGTCATGGATCTGAGAGAGTTCACCCTATTTAGACAATTGTTGAATTGCTGGTTTGGGTCCTAATCCATAGGATATATTTCCCGTAAGCTTCCGAACAGTTTCTCTGAACTTTCTAGAATTCTTCCTTTATCTTATTTCTGGGTGTGTCTACATGTGAATATAAGTGGGCTTAAATTTAATGTACATTATGATAATGCACATTAAGCATTTTTGGCAGATGTCTACATGTGGTGGGACTTGAGAATAACTTTAGTCCCAGATCAGTGCAGCCCATGTACCTCTGTAGCCACTGGGGGGGCCTCCAGCCTCTGGACACATGGCTACCAAATAATGGCAGCCATCTTGATAGCATACTTTCTGCACTGTGACCTCTGGGCTAACGCTTCCTGTGTTAGAGCAGAAATGTGTCCAAGACACAGGCAGCACATGCCTGCCCTGCTTCTGTCCTGCTCACCCACCACCATTTTGTGCACCTAGTGCTTAGCCACCTAGTGCCACCCAACTCCCCCACCCACTCCAGCTGCCTGCTGAATGGCCTTCTGGGTCCCTTGACACTGCACAGCTTTTTCTGCCATCCCTGATGACCACAGGCTCCAGGATGCCACTGCCAGGACTGCCTTTGTCCTCTTGTTCTACCTCTGGGCCCAATGCACCAACTAGCACCGGTGGCAGTGCATTGTGCTGCAGGGATTGGATGAAAAGTGGGCTGACACATCCCAGACAACCTAGGCCACCTTTGAAGACTTGTTGCACTTAGTCTGGCCCCACCTGGGGAACCAGGGCACATGGAAGCATCTGGTCATCCCCTCTGGCACCCACCTGCCCAGCTGCCCATAGACCCCCTGTCCACTCCCCACCACCACTCCAGGACATGCACATGCTTATAATTAAAACCTGTATTCCCCTCACACTCCTTCACCCCCAACCTAAACTGACAAAGTGCCCTCCTCCCTCCCTCCCCAATGCACAGAGCCCCTCCACCACACTTCCCACCTACCAACTATAAAAACGGCAAACTTCCTCCCAAACTGAAAACTATACACTGCAGTCTCAGTCTTTGTCTGAATCCCAGAGTGTGGGGTTGTGGGGTGGGAACACCTGGGGCACAGAGCCTGGTGGCAGGCAGCCAGCACCCTGGTCATGGACAGTTCCCCCATTGGTCTGGGGGCTGTGGCTAATGCCAGAGGCTCCTGTGGACAGGAGGCAGTAGAGGCCCTTCTCTGAGTCCCAGGCAGGGGCCTTCTGTGGGGTGGAAGGTGGAACCCAGGGGCTCTGGCTGGCTAGTTGCTGTTGAAGCAGCTCCACACAGTTGTGCTCCAGGGCCTCCACTGGGCCCAGTGTACCTGCTGTGCTTGGTCCTATGTGTCCTCCTGGGCAGTTTCCCAGCTGATGTGCTCATTCTGCCAAGCCAGTTCCCATGTCTCCTGCACTTGCTGCCATGCCTGCTACCACTCCATCCAGCTTTCAACTGCTGCCACCAGCCACTGGAGCAGGACAGTCAGTCTGGCATGTCTGGGAGGCTCCAGCAGTGGGTGGCAGTGACCCTGATGTGACACTCTTGCAGGGTTCTGCAGCCTCTCCATGCATCCAGATGTTGGCCCTACAGAGACAAGAGACACAAGGCTTTTGTATGAGTTTGCTACATTGCAGAGATAAGAAGCTCTGCACCAGCAGCCCCGCATTGCCTTGCTTCAAATCAGACATCAGCCATGTGTAGATGGCCAGGGACCATGGTAAGCTGTCCAGGAAAGGCTGGTACCAGGAGGCTGCTAGCCAAGCCCCCTTGACCCCACTTGCTCTCCTGGGGCTGTTGGGCCACTGGGTGCTGGTTGCAAGCCGCCTGCCTCCCCTGGCTCTTTCCCAGAGTGAATCAGGCCAGGCTGCTGCCAGCACCTGCCGATGCATCTCCAGACTCCACTCCCACTCTCTCTCCCTGCAGGCCAATTGCTATGCTGTGCTGCTGTGCAGCCTGTGCCACCTGGGCTAAGGGAGCATGGGGCACCTGGACAACTGGGGTGAGGGTCTGCTGTGCTGATACCCTCCCCATGCCGCTGCTGCACCCTGAGTGTGCCCCTACTGCATGTGCTCCAGGTAGTGTGCAATGAGCTGTTTGCACAGGCAGAGGGATGCCCAACTTACTATGCCCTGCTGGTGCTGACCCTGCTGGTGCCCTGGGCACACCTGCACTCCTGGTTCAGGACTCTGAGCTACGATAGCATGGAGAGCAAGACTGGGCTCCCTACAGCCTCTGTCACTGCCTGGTGGACTACCTATTGCAGCACTACACATCCCTGTCCCCTGCTTCCAAGGAGGACAGCACCGCTGGCATCCATGTCTTCCTTGGCATTTGAGAGGCCTGTTCCCACTAAGCTGTGGGGATGCAGCCTCCTCCATAAAGTTCTGAACTGTTTCCTGCCTCTCTGAATGTTCTGGGGGGAGGGGGGAAAGGGGGACCTGGGGCCAAGGGAATATGGGTGGACTGGGCAGAGAGCGGGGACTTGGGACAGGCAGGGGCAGTGCAGAACCTACCACAAGTCCAGGGCTGGTGATGCCAGTGGCTTATCATGGAGCTCTCTGTCAGTCGTGGTGTCCACCTGCACCTAATGTCCACGGCCTGTGCTGAGTGGAGGCTGGTGTCTGCCCAGGGGGCACCCTAGGAAGGAGCTGGCAATGCTGGAAGCTGGCAATGGTGTGGCTGGCTGCTTCTCATGGTGGGGTGTGGGACTGGGCTGAGGTTGAGGCAGCCTTCTAGGCAGGATTCCCCAAGCTGCCAGGGGAGGTGGGCAAAGCAGGATGCTGAAGGCCTGAGGTCCCCTCCTCCAGTGATGTGTCATCAGAGGCATCAGGTCAGGGTGCAGGTAAGAGCAGGCTGCTTCTGCTGGCAGCACTTGCAGGAGTGCAGCCTGACTCCTGGGGTGGCAAAATGTGTGTCAGTTCCTGCATGAAGGGTATAGTTTTCTGGAAAAGACCAGACTGATAATAGAACTCAGTCACAGCCACCCACTGTGCCCACAAGACCTTGGCCTTCATGCAACACTGCCACACCATCCAAGAGTGGCCTTACACATGTATCCCAGTTGAAATGGCCTCATAAATGTGGGTGCTTGAGTGTATGCCCTTCACGAACTGCCTCTAGATTTTGGTCCTGCCCCAGAGTGCCACAAGGTCATGCACTTTCTCCCAGGTCTTTAATGCACATTAGCCTAATTTAAAGAGCATTAAGTGCCCATTTGTAGACATACCCTCTTTATAGAAATGGTGCACAACAACCTAACTCACTCAATACCTCAGACCTGAATTAACTTCTGTATACACCAGTAGCTCAAAGGCATGGTCTTGTACCTGGGTAGTTTCAGGATATTAAAATGCTGGAGAAGCAAGCAGTGCTGCAGGGGTGGCAGCACTCCTAGTCTCAGCTTCTACTGCTGTTTCCACCAGAAAAAGTCACCAAGGCAGGTGACCAAGGAAGTTCACCAGAAGCAAAAACCTGCAAAGATAAAATCAAGAAGGCAAAGATAAAGAATGATATGAATCTGGTGAGGGAACAGGTTCAAGGTAGACTACACTACAGGAGCAGCAGCTAGGGACTTTTTAAAGTTCTGAAATCAGATAAAATGCTCCCTCCCCTCCTGTTCCCATCTCTCGTCCTGCTACTACCACTCTCCCTGGATGAACTGGGGCCAGAGGAAGCCCCAGATCCCTCTTTACTTACACCTATGGATCCACCATCTCTGTTCTGACTGTTCTTGCTCCAGTCCAGTCGTGGCTGCAGGGGGTGAGTATGCCGGGAACTGGGTTGCTTGGGGACAGCAGCAGTGGCAGGTGGGTTCTACTTTCCTAAGCCTGCTTCCAGACTCTTAGGGGACATATACAGAGACTGGGCAGGGAGGAAGAACCAACCCATTGGCACAGCTTGAGCCTGGCTCCCCATGCAGCCCCACAGAGTGGGGCAGGTGTAGCTCTGGGGGCGTCCATGCTACCAGATCAGCTAGGGAAATCAGCAGTGCAGACTGGGGAGGAGAGGAATAAAAGGAAAAGGAAGGTGCTGCTGAGCATAGAGGGGAAGGGAACCAGGATTGTTGCCTGCTGTGGGAACTTAAAAATATCCAAGCTACTTTTCCCACTGTGTGAGTTGGAAAGGGGTATGTGACTTTACACCCCTCTGGATCCATCCCTGGTTTTGTAGATCTTATGTGAACAGAAGGACATAGGTAGACATAGTTAGTCTGAAGACAAACAGAAAGATGGACATATTTTAACCTTGTGGATTAAATTATATAGCATAAGTTCACCAGAACTGTCTGAAAAGCTCCAGGTCACAAAAGCTTATACTATACATCTATATACATGTAATTTAGTTTAATAATTAATTTAATTTAATATGTAATTTAGTTAGTCTGTAAGGTACAAATCTACCTTGCCTTCTGCTTGTAAATTTTGACACTGAAACTGTGAACCTTCAAGTTTACAATTTAACTCTTCAGGCATCATGTGATAGGTATTAAACAATAGACACCAAGAAGGACTTTCCATAGGATTCCTAAATAGTTTTGCTTTTTTAGTAACATGAGAAACACACAGTTCCAGGGGAAAATATAATGAGCTCTATACACATTTCTTAGTTGCCTTACAATTCTTCGTCCTTGCACAGGAGCTGATAGCTTGTCGTATTGGGCCATGTCTTGTCATGTCTTTCAATTTCAGATTGCCTTCTCTAATCTAAATCCCTGCCCTTTCTTTTCCTTCTAGACAATTGTGTTCATCTCTCCCACCACAAAGCTGTATACCTCTTGAATCCTTGTTTATCATTATAAATCCTTTTTAAATACTTGCTTTGTGTTCTTTTGAAAGGATCTCCATTTCCCAGATCCCTTTCTTACTAACAGGTTAAAGAAGTAGCTTCTTCTGTCAGCCCTTGCCATAGTAACTGTTGTGTTAAAATACCCTTGTGAAAGTTAAGTACTTGCTGTTGTCCCTAGATTAGTGGACATGTACTAGTGTCCTTGTCAGCAAAAGTGGGTTTCATGATACGTTTTTATAGTAACAATACTGCAGATCACTATAACATGTTTATCATTAAGGAGGAAAAGGTGTGGCTTTATCATAGAAAGTAATTTTATAAACAAATTGCCATGAATGTATAAACAGTACAAGGTTGAATAATTTTACCCCACACACCCTTTCCCCAAAATTGATCGTTCAAAATGGAAGTGCATGTCTTAGTTGAGGGAACTCATTTACATGCAGGGATGGAGGCAAGGGAATATTGAAATGGCTGCAGGGAGCTGTGCTCAACGCTGGTATAGTCAGAGATGAACCATCTGGGTTCATGGAGCAGAGTGGAGTCCCATCATCAGTATTACTCTGTCTCTTACTGTTGTTTATGCAACTACCGCCAATTTGCAATACAGCTACTAGTAGTTGCATTGCAACTACAATGCATTATTTGCAGTGCAACTACTGCCAATTTTGTCAGTAACTCTGAAAGGGTAAATTTTTGGCAAATAATATTCTTATTTGTTAATAAAAATGGATTGAATCATTTAACAAAAATATTGCAATAGTTTAAAAACATAAAATAGCACTTGTTCTCCAACTGGATATGTAAGAAACTAAATTTTAAAACAAAACAAGCAGGCAGTGCTTTGCTGTGAAAAAACCTCCAGAAGTAACCATTTTGGTTACCGAAGGTATGTTCAGTACTTAAAACAAACCATCATGCCTACAGTGAATTTAACCATTATGGAAAAAGTTGATTTCTTCCCATCTCTCTGACATCAATTCTATACAAAAATAGCCATTTATTTCACTTGGAGCTAGGTACAGGTATTCAAAAAGCCTGAGACAGACGCAATCTAATTTACACCATTTTCTGTAGGCAGCATAGTTTAGATAAGTAGCAAACAGAACACATTTTCCCTTTGGTTGGGGAGCAGACAGGTGCAAATCTTAGACAAGGTTCTGCCATTTTTAAATTAGTCTATGTGTGCCTGTGGAGGGCCAGTAGGGGGCGCTTCTGCGTTGAGCCGCCCACCTCCCTGTGCCCGACCACCTGCCAGGCTCCGAATGCCTCCCTAGGGGTGCCTTATGTCTGGCCCGACCCCTTCCTGGAGCACATACGCTAGCCTGGGGGTAACGTAGCTGCCACCACCCCAAGAATGGACTCACTCCCAGCCCTGTGTCCTTGGGGAAACACAGGCCTAATGTCCTACAGGTACTTGACCCAGTACAGTTACTTGGGACACTTCTCCAAGTCAGGGGGCAAAAAGTAAAGTCTCCCTTAGTCCGCAGACCTAAGGGGTCTCTTAGGCATAATTTAGACCCACCCCTCAATAAGTCTCCCACACCAGGCACAAAGGAAGACTTTATTGGTTACAGGGGTAGGGTGAAAATAGGGTACAAGATTGAGCAATATCCTAGAAATCCTAAAGAGCAAACAGTCTGGCTGTGGTAGCCTTTTGATCACCCATCTGAGTTACTGCCAGCTAGATATCTAATCAGATCTCGAGTAGCTTACTCACAAGCATCTTCCAAAGGCAGGTTTTCTCCTCTGGAGGCAGGCAGTTCCTTGCTCATGAGTTTTGGGGGAGAGACAGCCAGTTTTAGATGGTAAAGCTTCTCTGTGTCCCCCACATGGCTGCTGCCTCACCTCATGGCCGAAGAGCCCACCTCCTAGCCTGTCCTAACTTATATAGCCCCTGTGACCTCATTCACCTGGTCCAGTGGAGGTCAGCTCCGGTTGGCTGTCCGCCAACCAATTTGAAATACATCCCCAGTTACTGGGCAGATTCCAGCCCACTAGGTAGATGCCCCTCACCCAGGTGGCTGATACCAATCACGTAGGCAGAGGGAGCATGTTTCCCCCCTCCCTCAGGAATGCAGCCAGTTCAGGTTACCGAAAGAGACAGGCTGAGGTGTGAATCCTCTGTGCTGGCCCATCTAATCACATTGTCACAGGGCAGAGATTTTGGGAAGAAACCAAGGTGGCTTTCTGCCACAGTGTGAAACCTCTGTTCTGTTAGGGGTATAGAGCAGTTTTGTGTGCCGAATTTCTGTTACGGGTATAGATCAGTTTCTGGTCACTTACACTGGTAGAAGTGTACCTGGCCTAGGACTCCAGTGCAAATGTACAATAAAAGTGTAATACGTAACATTCAATATATGTAATCACAAATTGTCTTGATTCTGCAAATATCAAGTTAGAGATGCAAGTCATCTGGAATACTATCATATAATGCGTTGTGTAGAAATAATGGATGCAAAGTGGATGTTAATCACATTCTTAAAAACTTACTTTATAGAAAGATATCTCTTTAAATGCTTCAGTCTAATATTGATGCTGTGATTATGGGATAATCCTGAAGGGTTTGTAGAAAATATTCAATGAAACTTTAAATTATATATTCTACTCAATTTAAAATTATTTTAAAAAGGAAAAAGGGTGGCAGGAGGGAGGGCATGATTTCTTGGGCTTCTCCTGATGGTTAAGTTGCATTCTTCTCATTGACCAAACAGTGACTTCCCTAGGGAGTCCAGATGCTCAGTGAAAGAACACTGCAATCTGCTGTAGGTCAAAAAATCAACAGGCTTCATTTCAGCTCTACACACACTTAACATTCTATTTAGCATCCTTTTCATGGACTTTTGAACAATCACACAAAATTTTGGCATTTCACTCCAGTGCATTTTTTAATAAATTTCAAAAAGACTTGTAGCTGGACCTCGACCAGTAAGTTTCTCTCCCATCTTCTTACAGTCTTAATCTGGTAGAATTGAAGAGAGCCATAATTAAGCTTGAGTTTGTAAATACCATTGCATAAACAATTTTAATGAGTTTGAGAGAGGTGATTTTTTTTTTTATTTAACTTTCTGTTTCTAGTTAGTATGTAGTTTAGTAAAGAACATTTGCATTTATTTTTCTAGCTTTGGTTCTGTTTTCCTTATTTAACTTATCCTGTCACCTAAGAAGTTGCAGAAATCGATTATTAAACTGGAAAGGTGGAATACCAACAGAGTTATCTGATATAAATCTAAGATTCTATTAAGTTAAATACCCACTTTCTGACTTTAATCAACTTAAAACCTAATTAAAAGAATGCCAAGTGGTGCCTTTCTCCATAATTTTGAGCTAAACTAAAATTTAATGAACTTTCTGGAGAAAGCATGTATTATTTAATCATTACAAAAATAGTGCCTTAGTGTTTAAGAAAAATATGAAATTACAAGTCCAGAAATATTCCTTTTTCAGAATAAATGATTATTTCTGTGATGTTTTGGATGGAGGCTGTGCTCCATCATGTGCTGTGTGGAACGACACTAAAAAGATATTTATTTTAAAATTCAACTAAAAATAAAAAATCTCATGGCTAATCACACTTTTCAACCCCATATCTTTATAGATTTGAAATTATGAATTTGAGTCTTTGTTCCCTAGTTCACTGATTTAGAATATCTTTCCTGAATACAAACATATGGAATACATTCTAAATAACAACAACAACAAAAAGATTGAAGATACTCTGGGGCTAAATACAGACAGTCAAAAAGCCCAAGGCTAAATTGATTCAATCTTTGCATGTTAATCTCTGCAGAGATTAAACTGAAAAGCAACTGGACGCACATTCACTTTTGATTCAGGGTATGCAGCCACATGCTTACAGTAGCTTAGGCCAGAAGCTGAGGGGCACTAGAGCATGGCAGTGCAGGTGGGATATCAGTCCAAGACTTTTGTTTCTATTTTCACCAACTGGCCCGAGTGCTGGGACAGCCTGTGAAATCTGGGACTGTCTTCGCCAAACAGGGACATATAATCACCCTAGCTATATGCTATATTAACCTTGTTTTATTTCAACTAAAATGTATTATTTGAAAGCAGCTCATAAAGAAGTCAGATTGCTTTTTTACTTTTCAAATAAAAGTAAAAGCCATCTTTAAGAAAACAAGCAATGCCATGCTGCAAAGTTAAAACCTATTAAAGCAGTGGTTGATAGGTATTTTAAAATACATCAGTGTGCAACAACCACTACAGGGCAACAATTTACCATAAACTAGAATAAGTAAGTAGATTTCAAAGAAAATAGATTGGGAATAACAAAGTCATCAGTGAATTCCATGATATTTTTGAAACCTATTCTTTTGCAGCTTATAGGAAACTCTGGAAGGTATGCTTATAGGTATGTTGCCTAATTTAAAAAAGAAGGCTGATACTTTTCCAAATGACCTAATATTGGGCATCTGTACACATACTCTGTGGTGCAAGGTACACTTTATTTAAAGTGGTTCTCAGGAGCCATTCTAATTAAAATACCCACCTCGTCTTGTGTTTTCAGCTTCCCACACTTCAAAATGGTAGTAGGGACTCTTTAACTAAAGCTTGTTTGATGGAGCAGGTCGGGCACATGTATAGGTATCCACTGTGTTTAAACTTCTTTCAAATTTTATACATAGTTAGTTTACATAAGTAATCATTCCCAAATAAAAAGTAGAATTATTTAGTAATGAAATTTTATTTTCAGATTTGAAAAACAATTTTTGAAAACAATTATTGCTATGAGCTAAAGTACATAACCTGTTCAGGATAATAGAGGCTAAATGATTGAAATGCAAGCCTTACCTGTAATGATAGTTCAATAAGGATGTAGGATAATAGGAAAGTAGGGCTGGAAGGAACCTCACAAGGACATCTAGTTCAGCCCCCACACAGAAACATCCTTGACTAAACCATCCTAATCAAGTGTTTTTCAGACCTGACCTTAAAAACTGTCCAAAGATGAGGAGTCCAAAATTTCTCTAGCAAGTAGGAAGGCGTTTTTGGTATATTCCTTATTAATTTTGCACCAACACTTTAATGTCAGGTACACTGCGTACATTTTTTTTTAAAGTAACTGTGTCCAGTTCTGTGCGCCCCACTTCAGGAGGGATGTGGACAACATTGAGAGGGTCCAGAGGAGGGCCACCCGCATGATCCAGGGACAACAGGGCAGACCCTACAATAAGAAACTGTGGGACCTGAACCTGTCAGCCTTCACAAGAGAAGGCTGAGGGGGGACCTGGTGACCATCTATAAACTCATTAGGGGGGACCAGAAGGGTTTGTGAGAAGCCTTGTTTCCCCTCGCGCCCCCTGGCATAACAAGGAATAACGGCCACAAGTTGTTGGAGAGTAGGTTTAGATTAGACATCCGTAAGAACTACTTCACAGTCAGGGTGGCTAGGATCTGGAACCAACTTCCGAGGGAAGTGGTGCTTGCTCCTACACTGGGGGTCTTTAAGAAGGGGCTTGATGCCTACCTGGCTGGGATCACTTGAGCCCAGTTTTTTCTCCTGCCCAAGCAGGGGGTCAGACTTGCAGATCTATAAGGTCCCTTTCCACCCTACTTCTATGATTCTATGATTCTATGAACAGATGCTGCAGATAGCATATTGTATACATCCTTTGCTAACTTCTATATGAAATGATATATGTCCTGTTGAGGAAATTAACATTTCTGTTTTACAAACATAGTGTGTGGTACCATGATATAATGCAGCAAGACTATGAAGAAACCTCTTTCTAGATTGGTAATGGCAAGCATTAACACCTTAGATTTGCAATACTGAAGCTTCAGAGTACTAATTGTTTTCCAGTGAATTGCTAAGCAAGCTGCATAATACAAGGTCACTGTGGTGTTCTTTCTCTCTTGGGAAGCCTGCTGTAAAGGTCATACTTTGCTGCCTTTTCTATCAAGACTTGAGAACTTGCCTTTCATAATGGGTGTGACACCTAATCAGCCAGAAATGTAGGGAACTAAAAAATGTTTCTCAAGACCACTTAGAATTATGTAACTGCATATAAACTCTTTAGCTAAAGTAATATGACTTGATTCTACATTTTCCTAAATATTCTGGGCCTGATACATATTAGCAATTAGATCAGAGCTGAAAAAGCAGCATTTCTGGATATTTGTTTCAACACAGTTTAGATATTTTAAAAGATTTCTTGTGTACAGGAAATTCTAATCAATTTTTTATTTGGAAACACAGTGGGCATGCTTTTCCACTTAGTACGTTGCCAAGGACTACAACAATGCCCAATGTTTCTAAAATGTAGTAAGTGCCCTGGACCCTGCAGTTGCTTGGTGAAACTGACATTCTTTTAAGTTTTGCTGTTGCTGTTAACAATGAAACTGACAAGAAGTTAAATTTTCAGGGAAGCAGGAAGGCTGCCAGGATCTGTGGGTCTGGAGGAGCTGTGCCATTATTTGCTCTACAGTCATGATAATTGGAAGCTCATCCTTAGACTACCAGACTCTGAGTGACAGTATGGACCCTCAAAGTTGTGAGGGGCCTGGTTCAAGCTGGGACTTTGGGTTTTCAGTCTCCCTGCTTGTGTAGATGGAAGAAATCTAGTCATGAGTTCCCTGTAAACCTATTTTTGATTTTGTGAAATATCATTGAACCTGATCTGTTTTGAATAGAACATTTTGGGCTCAAATTTCTTACTTTTATTGTTCACTAAACATTGGAAAAAATAGGCCAGCTCCATAGCTAATACTTAATTTAGGCTTCAGTGAGTGTATGAACTTATTCAAAGTCTTATTTGGTACTCTACATAACATTCTGATTCTTCTTTCATGGTTCATCAGTAACTCCTTATAACAGTCATCTAACTTTTGGTTCCTTTATATTTTGAACTCCCTGATTCCTGTTTCATAGCCAATAAACCATTTGTTGTTATAGGGCTTTACATTTTAATATAACTTATATCTAAATATTATGTGAAAAACATAATACATTTGCAAGAATAAGTCTTGAAAAATAATAAAATGCTGGAAGTAAGGTTAGTCAAACCGTAATTTAACCAGCTTGGCTAGATCCAGCAATGCAGGCATGTGTAGTTACAGGCACCATGAACCTCTTTGCCACACCACAAACTATATATGTTTCATGTAAAACCATGCACAGCACTATGGCACAAAATACTGACAAATTTGTGCTGCTACTATTTGTCCTACTTCAAATGCATGCCTCTGTTCATGTGAATGTAGCCCTTTTGTAGATATATTAATGATACTCTCTCTTAATACATCATGTTGTTTTTACCTCATGCTCCCCAAGTCGTCAAAGAATCCGAAGTTAATGATTAAATATTTATTATTAAATTCCTCATACAGTCAGTAATTCCAGGCATTATTTAATACAGCATCCCATCCCTTTAATGAATACAAACTTATTAACATCTTCTAGGGCATGTCTCTGCTCTCACCAGAATATAATTTTTTTCACACATGTTAATGAACATTCCTGCAAGAATAAAATATTGTATTATCTCCATTTTAGTATTGAGGAATTAAGGCAAATAAAAATTAAGACCAAATTGCTTGTTATAAGGGCCTACTATTTTTGTCCAATTTGAGATGTGAAGGACCTGATTACTTCTAATACTTAGTATTTTATAACATTTAATTAAAAACAAAAAAATCTGCAGCATAAGTTTTCCTCAGTTGCAAATGGGGCTTCTGCAAATTGAGCCCCATGTGTCTCACTGAGATGCATAGAAATTGGGGGATGCACAAGTTGTAAACATTTTACTTTAAGTTACTTGCATATCATCATGTAGTACTCTGTATACTCTATGATAAAGGCAAGGATAGAGTTTACTTCTAAAGGACAATATTAAATCTCTTTAATTTGAATATAATCATTTCTCTTCTAGCTTCTTTAAGAAATGAGACAAGTTCTTCAGGCAGCAGACTCATTTATAGAACTCGATAAGTGTATATATATATATTTTTTTTATTTGATTTATATGCGGCCCTTCCCAACAGAGGCTCAGGGCAGCTTATAATAAGAGAGCAGAACAACTTACAAAGCTGGAAAAATACTTACAAAACAGAAGAAAAGTTATAAAACATAAACAATATCCCCACTCAGCTTTCTTTGCTAAACACCTGTCCAAATAGGACAATATTTCAGTGTTTCCAAAAGATGTCCAAGCTTGACAACTGCAGAGAACAACTTCTTACATGTTTTTGCCAAGTGGAATTGGCACACTGATGTGACTTGCAGGAGCTTTTTCTTGGCTGACCATAAAGATCATAGTTGAGCATAAGGGAGAAACCCTTCCATTAAGTATGTATGGCCCACATTGCTTAGAGCCTTACAGATCAAAATCAGTACCTTGAATTGTATACTTACACTGTACCAAAGAGTGAAGTGTGGACACACCTAAGCTAGCTTCAGTATTAGAAGCAGTAGTATATTCTCAGTAACAGAGAGCACCACGCATGCTAATTTACCCTGTTTCTCTGTTCTACTGTGACTAGATGACTTTTTATGATATCTTAGCTAACAGTGCAGTGCAGGCATACCCTGAATTGGTGTCAGAGCATTATCCATCAATAAGGCAAGAATCCTGTAGAAAAACAGCATGTCAGCATTTCCTTAAATAGCAGGCTTTTGGAATCATGACAGCAATTAGCAGTGCCCTGTAATGGGGCCCCTACCCCATTACTGAGAAGAAGAAAGCCAGAGAGCAACTAGCTGGCTCCAGGGCCTAAAGGGACTATTGGAAGTGAAGAGACCTTTAAGGAAAATTGCTGCTCACCCCAGGTGCAGAAAGCACAATCAGGGATGGGACTGACAGGCTTGGTGAAGAAGTAGTGGGTCAGGTGAACTGGGGTGGCTACCGGTTTCGTAAGACCAGGACCGTGGCAAAGGAGCTCCATACAACAGGGAGCTGAGGGAAGGTTGACAGCACCAGGTACAAAAATTCCTTACTTTTTTGTTGTATGTTTATTTGTTATTACTGTGGTGTGACAGACGCAGGGCATTTATTTTAGTTTGAAAGCTGCAGCCTATTTTTAAACTTACACCAAAGGACTAGGAACAGTTATGAAGAAAGGAGCCACTAGGAACACTGTCACTGTTCATAGACTGTAAATTTTGAGGCTCATAATATACAGAAAAAAGACTGAGTAAGCAGGCCCAAGCCCCAAAAGGGCAGAGGATAAGACCAGAGGGTCAAGGGGCTTGGAGGCAAAAGAGTGAGATGAAGGCTGGGGCCAAGGAGCCAAGGTCTGTGGCAGTGGTCCGGGGTGAGGGGTCCATACAGAGTTAGAAGGCCATGGCCAGAAAGCCAAATCCCAGGCAAAGATTTAAGGCTGAAGGGGTCAATGATGCCTTGGAGTCAGGGGCCTCCCTCTAAATCTATAATGAGTGACACCCATGAGGTTTGGATGTGACTGTAGAGGAGGGTGGAAGCCATTATTTTAGCCCTTAAGGCAGTGGGGCTGGATCTCCACTGACAGAGAGACTGTGCATCTAGCATAGGTAAAGCATCCTGAACTCAGTGACCTCTGAGGGTAGTCTCCCCACTTTAACATCAAGGTGTGGCAGGAAGGAAAGCAAGGTGGAACCCTGAGATGCTAGGGTAGGAGAGGATGAATATGGCTTCTAGCAGGCAACACAGTCACCCCAGGCCTATCCTGTTATGTAACCCCCCACCCCCATTTAGCTACTGCTGATCTGCTGATAATTCCCCACCTACTGAGCAGAATCAGCAGAAATTGGCAGTGAAGGAAATTGGTAGCAATTGAAGTGGCAGCAGCTAAAATACAGGGGAATGAGAGCTCCTGACTGTACTACATTGATGCATAAGCCCACAAGTTTTAGGATGTACTGGAGTATATGATCCTGAAATTAAGGACTATATCATAATGTGTATGCACAATGGACACAGGCAAGATTAATCCAGGAATTTGCTAACTTCTGAAAAGTGTAATTTGTAATCTTAATATTCTTTTAATCTTTTTTTTCATGCAATATCCTAGCTATTTTTCTTTTTAAGCAGAAGTTGCATTTGTAGAATTATATTGTTTTCTACATTGATTCTTAGTTTGTTTTGGACCTTTAAATCCCCAGCACATCTCTGTCACTTGACCTAATGGAGTAACTGGCTGTCATCATTCTTGGATTAGTCACTTGAGGAGAATGAGATCGTGATTCACCAATTGCTTTTGAAGGTGTTTGCTGGTAGAGTAGTGTAATAGGGAGCCAAAGTTCCTTGTTACTTAAAGGGGAAGGGATAACGGTTAGCCCTGATGTGTAGGCAGGCAGCTGAGACAAAGCTGGCTGCACCATGATGAGTCATTTGATGGTGAAGACTTTCAGGCAGCCAGAGGATAAAGTCTTCAAGCAACTAGGATAAAGTGCAGCAGAGAAGAGCAGACTGTCCATTAGGTAAAAGGAGAAACCCCTATGCTTGATTAGGGAGTCATCTGACCAAAAGGGGCAGGGCTACAGGGCATATAAAACCAGTGCCTGGAAAAACACAAACAGTCTGGCCTGGTCCATTCCAGGGAATGGAGATCCTGGGAGATAGGGGCTGCAGAAGATACCCTGGTAGATACCAAAACACCCTGAGAGCTGAGAAGTAAAATCTCCAAGGGATGGAGGGCTGGCAAGATGTATTTTACCCAGAGTGGGGGACGCTTTTGTTTGAAAGTGGCTGCTTATACTTTTGCTGCAGTTAGTTTTACAACAAGAGGACTGAGTATGGCTATTAGGGGTGGTTAGAAGCCATGCAGAGGAGCAAGCCAGGGTTGACCATTCCAGGGGCAGGGACTTGAGATAGGGATACAGACACAAGAGGAAGCTAGAAGGGACACCTATGGCCTGACCCAGAGAGTGGATACAGGCAGTATCTGGCTGAAAAAGGCTAGGGTCAGGTGGTGGCTGATGGTCAGGCTGGGACTGTGGAGCCAGGCCAATGCAAGTGGGCCAGGCTTACGAGTCCACAGCTGGAACAACCTGTGAGCCAAGGCCAAGAGGGCCAAAGCCTGTACAAGATGGTATGAGAATCTGTAATGATATCTGCAAGGTATGGCATGGCAATAAAGGTGTACTGAGGCCACGAACACAGCCCATAAGGCACCTGGTCTCCTAGGACATCAATAGGATAGAAGGTCCTCAATTGATTGTCCAAATGGTAAACTTGCAGTGGACTGGACCCACTCTGGGCCCTCAGGAAAGCTTCCTAAATGCTTTGAGCAATATCATGACTTGGCAGGTAAAATAACAGAGAAGTGCACCCCAAGGATTTGGCGTAAGCAGGAGCTGCATGTTCACCCTATCACAAGGAGAAACATAGAAAACTACTTCTGTCTCTTCTACCCCAGGTTTTGTCACCTCTAAGCATCCATTTTGGCCCTCACCCTCCTCTGTGAGTATATATGCTTCTGTATTCCTTTCTATGCTGTTATCAGCATCTTGCTTCTCCCATTATGATCTGATCATATCAGCTCTTATTTTTCTCAGCATTCCATGACTTCCTATAACTCTTTACCTTCCCTTCCTCCATCTTCTCACCCCCTGCATTCTAGTAAGTCCTTATCTATGTCCTGACTTTCTGAATGTTGGCAGGCTTATCACTTAGATCACATAAGACAATTGCCTTGCTTTCAGTTCCTGTGATTTGCACTGCATTGGTGACTAGAAAGAAAACTTCCTTAGCCAGCGCAGCTATCTGCATGTAGGTGTGTGGCAGGGCACTGTTGGTGCCTGCCACTTTAAGGGCCAAGCCAAGCAGCCAGCAGGTGCTTAACTGTGGCAGCTATTTTAGATCCAGGGCTGCCTATATAAGCAGGGCAGTTCACTCCTGGCAGGCCAGGCAGTAATATTGCCTGGCTGCTAAGCTGAGTACAACATCCTGGAGATAAGGGCAGGAGCTGTAGGGGATAGTTTGGAGGCTCATGGTCCTGGTCCTGGTCCTGGGCATAGCACTTAAAAAGGGATGTGGACACACTTCAAAAGGGATGTGGTTAACCTGGAGAGGGTCCAGAGAAGGGCCACTCGTATGATTAAGGGCTTGCAGACTAAGCCCTACAAGGAGAGACTAGGGCACCTGGACCTCTTCAGCCTCCACAAGAGAAGGTTGAGAGGTGACCTTGTGGCTGCCTACAAATTCATCATGGGGGCTCAGAAGGGAATTGGTGAGGCTCTACTCATCAAAGTGCCCCTGGGGGTCACAAGAAATAATGTCCATAATCTAGCAGAGAACAGATTTAGACTGGACATTAGGAGGAACTTCTTCACTGTTATAGTGGCCAAGGCCTGGAATGGGCTCCCAAGGGAGGTAGTGCTCTTCCTTACCCTGGGGGTCTTCAGGAGGAGGTTGGAAGGGCATCTGGCTGGGGTCATCTGAACACAGCACTCTGTCCTGTCTATGCAGGGGGTTGGATTCAATGATCTATTGAAGTCCTTTCTGACCCTAATATCTATGAATCTATGAATCTATAAACCTGCACCCTGCTGGGAGTGGGTGGCCTGGTGGGACTCCCAGTGGCATGGGAGCCCCCCTGGAAATCCCAAGCCAGTTATCACCCTGGTGAAAGGCAAGTAGGGGTACCTTAAGCCCAGCCCTTAGCTTCAGGTGGGTCATACACCGTAAGAGCAGGGTCGGCCAGGTAAGCTTCTGGAGGCACCTGAGCCTGCTGAGGGAGTGACCCCACAGAACCAGGCATGCACCTGAGCTGGGAATGGGGGACCCCATTCTGTAAGTGCAGGCAGGAGGCAAAAACCCAGCTGAGGCACTCGACTAGTCAATGCTGGGGCCAGGACTGGAAGGGTCAAAAGGCCAGGGGCCCATCGCAAGGGACGCCCACAAAGTGCAAAGAAGCTTGGGGTCCCGACTGGCCTGAGATGGGGCCAGGGCTTACGGAAGCCAAAGGTCCCATGATTGGGGGACACAGCTAATGGGCAAAAGGGATGGTTGAGCCAACTGCCTGAGATGTGATCTGTGAGGCTTGGGCTGCAGTATAGAGGTGGAACGTAGCCCCAATATCAGTGTGTACAATGGACAGCCTCCCACGTAAATAACACTCAATTATGTTCCAGCAAGGAGTGGAAGACAAAACAGGTGGGCAGTGTGCCCAGAGGCAGGTGAGGAAACTAGCCCCTTGGCTAGTCAGGGACGCCCATGCTGCCACAAGGTGCCAAACTCTAAAAATTCTCTACATAGTCCATATAAATTTGGGGAAAAAAACATCCTGACATGAGGATGAATCCCATGTCAAATGTCATATCTCCAAGTCCATGTTATCAGCAAAGTGTAAGAACTTGTGCTTAAGATGTGCAATTTAACTTTTGAAATATTATTTTGTTCTTGGAATTGCCTGAAGTATAGTCATGAAAATTTTCAAAAAGTCAATTCTAAGTCTTATTTATAAAGCATTTTACATATCTATTCTCTATACTTATTATTACTTATTATTTTAGTTATCTTAACCATTAATTTTAAACTCAGTTGCTTGTAATGCACTCGTTGTACAATCACAGTCACTTTACCTTGAACTAGGTTTCCAAAGCTTTTATTCAGAAGAAGCCCAGATTTTTCTCCATTGTATTGCCTTTTATAAGTAGGACTGAAATTCCATTTCCTTCCAACACTGATAGCTTCTTGGTATTCATTCTTTCTTTCCCTACTGTGTAATAAACAAGCACCATCAAAGGATAACACATAGAGTAGCTGTCTGAATTCTTGCAGAGCTATTCTTCACCCTAACTCAAAAGTATTTTAAAATGTGTTACAAAATTTCCTTTTGTTGCTTTTTTCTTGCTTTTTTTTCTACAAGAGAAACTATTAAGCAACTATTACTGAATGACAGTATTGCTTCTTATTCTTAAGGTCATGATGCTAAGTCTATGTAAACTACATTTCTGCTTGATAACCTTTCCTTTAAAAGAAGTACAAAATGTGATGACAAATTGCATGATGTTTGTGGATACATACTCTTCCAATTTAAATGCTAAAATGTGAGATTTGAGCATTTTAAGGAACTGCTAAGTAGAAAAGAAATAAATCCTTTTTTTATAAGAGCAATGAATTATGAGTTTGTGGGTGCATCTACATGTGCAATTAGTGTGCCTGGATTTTCTGTGCAGAAAATACAGGCTCATTAAAACACTTCCAGGCACATATCTGAATATGCACCCATCAGGAAGCAAATTTGCTTTCATCAGGAGCATTTCAGGTCAAGGTTGCTCTTGCCCTGCTCTGACCTCCTGCAGCAGCCAAAGGGAGTTTCAGGCTCCCCTTGATGCCATTTCTGGGTTGTACGGGACCATGGGGCTCATCCTGATCTACCCAGGAGGAGAGGTGTCCCAGCTGCAGGACATATGCCTCACAGCCATTTGGAAATTGGGATAGGTCCTGATCTCCACAGGTGGAAGCAGAGACCTCCCAGCCATGAGGAGATGGGGACCTATCCAAATCTCAGCATGGCTGGGAAGCCACTGCCCCCAGACCTAGGACAGCTCTCCCAGCCCTGTCGATGTTGGGTCAAGACCCAATCTCCACATGGCTGGGAGGCAGCTTCCCTGCATCTGGGACAGCTCCCCTGACCCCATGGAGATGGGGATTATCCAGGCAGTGCCTGGACTGACCAGGAGCAAATTGCTTCCAGTCAGGGTCTACACATGAGCTTGAGTGCATTAGTTAATGAGATGTCTTTCTTGACCTCTGTTTTGGTACTAGCAAATGGGGCATTGCACTAATTTAATGCACAGTAACTGATCTGCATGTGATGCTTTACTGCACATTAGTTTACTTTAATATAATTGTGCAGTAAAGCATCTCAATGTAGACACAGCCTGTATGTGAAGGATGCAAGGGGTTGGGGCAGGAGTGGGGGACATGATTAAATGAAAACATACTGTATTTCATTTGTATTATAGGTCTTGTTTTAAAATGACATCTTATATTAAATTAGTGGTATAATAAGGAGCATTCTATAGTAGAATGTCATTAGCATACTCACAGTACATTCTGTTCTACCTACTAGAACAATCTACCTACTAGGGCTGTGTGAGGCTTTGGACCATGCTCAGATCTGAAGAAACTTTGGACACTTCAGCATCCAAAGTGGTATGTCCAGATTGAAGCACTGGATTTGTTAGGCTTTTGGAAGTGGTTTGGAGCTTCTGAACTGCTTTGGAAAAGCTTTGGAGATGCTTCAGTGATCCAGCCATAGGGTATAATGTGGAATAAATGAAATATCTATAATTTGGGGGGGGTTAGCCTTATTTGGATTAAATTTGCTTGGGTGGTAGCATCTGCTGAGAGCATGAATCCTGCCAAGTTTCAAGAAGATTGGCGCAGGGGTTTGGGGGGGAACTGCACCTCAAATTCTTGAAAGTAAAACTCATGTCATGTCTATGTGTTACACCGCGGGGGGGGGGGAGGCTGCAGGGGTGGTAGCCCCTGGTGAGGCCACAAAGCCTGCAAGTTTCAAGATTGGTGAAGGGGTTTAGGGGGAACTGCACCCCAAGCTGCTGACAGGCAAAACTCATGCCATAGATGACACTGTGTGTGTTAAGGCACAGCAGGCTGAAAACTGCAGGGTTGGTGGCCCCTGCTGAGGCCACGAAGCCTGCCAGCTGTCAAAGAGATAGGTGCAGGAGGGTTCTTGTGCCCTACAGCCCTAGGTGCTGATAGATAATATTTGTGACATGAGTGCTTGTGCAACTGACTGTCTGTCTTGGGGCAGGTGATTGTCTGTATTGATTATTTCCTTTCAGTCTGTGGTTTTGTAGGTGTTAATCCATGCTCGTGAACTCATTATTTAGTAGCTATTTATTGTTTATTGAGCTGTTCCCTGAGTGAATCATGATTAATTGGTAACTGGTAACACAGCAGCTTAGCAGCCAGGCCTGCAGTAGTCCACCCCCTCCCCCAGCACAAGACAGACACAGTTGCACAAGCACCTATATCGTGAATTTTGCCATTCAGCAGCTAGAGGTGCAGGGCCCCAAAACTCAGAAGCCCTGCACCTATCTCCTTGACCGCTGGCAGGTTTTGTGGTAACAGCAGGGGCTACCATCCCTGCAACTTTCATCCTGTTGCGCCTTAACACACACAGTATGGCCAATGTCACAGGTTTTGCTTGTCCGCAGCCTGAAGTGTAGTTTCCCCCAAATCCCTGCACCTATCACCTTAAAACTTGGCAGGCTTTGTGGCCTTAGCACGAGATATCATCTCGGCAGTTTTCACCCCCCTGTGGTGTAACATATACACGTGACATGAGTTTTGCTTTCATGAATTTGGGGTGCAGTTTCTCCCAAACTCCTATACCTACCACCTTGAAACTTGGCAAACTTTGTGGCCTGATCAGGGGCTACCACCTCTGCAGTTTTTAATCTGCTGTGTTTTGACACGTATACGTTACATGAGTTTTTCTTTCACAAATTTGGATTATAATTGCCCCCAAACTCCTGTACCGATCTTCTTGAAGCTTGGCAGGCTTCATGCCCTGAACAGGGGCTACTACTGCTGCAGGTTTCATCCAAATCAGACAAAAAACAAAAACATTATAGATATTTCATTGATTCCACATTATTCCCTATGGCCTGATCTGTGAGGTGGCTCCAAAGCTTCGGAGCCACTTTGGCCAGATCGAAGCAGGAACCCAGTTCGGAGCTCCAGATTGGATCCCTGGCATCTGAAGTGTCCGGATCCAAAGCCAGATTGAATAGCTGCCTACTCGCACAGGCCTACTACCTATTAGACATAAGTGGATTTGGGAGTCTATGTGTGATCCTATCCTGCTGTGCTCACATCCCTGAAAAGCAGTTGATACAAAATGTGGGTGGGTCTTCCTCCTGTTTTTTTGTGGCTCAGTCTTAAGGATCAGATGATAGTGTTTTATAAAAGTAGATGCATTTATGGGTTTTAGGATTTAAACAAAGATACAACAGAATTGCACCTAGGAATTTAAGTCCACTTTTTAAAATGGATTCCCACTAACTTTACATTCTACAGAGTGAGAGATTCACTTAAGTTAAACCAGATTTTTTTATTTATTTACTTCAAGTTAAAATTTAGCAAGAATTTCTTGTATTTTTTTTTCTGTAGTAGTTGACTCTGTGTACTACCGCACATCAGAGGTAAAAGCTACAGTGGTTTAGAACTCAGCCAGAGGGCTGCGCTACAACACGTTAAGGTCTATCTTTGTTGAATAAGACTATATACATGGGCATTTATTGTAGAGCAGCTGATGCATGGTAAATGTTCACTACCTTTTTACTCATGGTAAAGAGTGAGCTAGACCCAGGTTCACATTTTAGACAACCAAGTAACATCTAAGAATTTAACTGATATTCTGAAAGCACGTTTTCTAAAGTTGAAGTATTTACTGAAGAATACTGTTTTAGCTTTGGGGGGAGGAACCAGACATATTCAAATTAACAGGTCATAGAATATAGTAAAAGACAAAACTGGCAAAAGTGTGTGGGGGGTTGTTTGTTTTGTTCCCCACCCCCTCTTCAAGCCTGCTCTTACTAGTTCTTCTGGCAATGAGTTTCTTGCTTAAGGACCATCTTATTTCCCTTTATTTTACCTTGTATAAGACTTACAAGTAGTCTCTACATTTTTGTGGCTATTTATTTAATTTTACAGTGAACTCAACTTCATTCCCCTTTGGTGTTCACTTTGTGTGAGTATTCATATAATCATATTATAATGCACCCGAAAGTTCACGTGAGTAAAAGGATAGTATATGTTACATTTATCTAAGCACAAGATAAGGAAGGCTTCTATGCTTACAGAAGAGGAACAATAAAAATGTGATTTCTTTTGTCATAACTGATGGCTAGAAAATGATATTTAGAGGTTTTATTTTAGGAATTGTCTTGTAGGTAAAGTATGCATTAGAACAATGGTCCAGGGGAAGGGGAAGGGTGAACTGGTTTCAAAAAACCTGTCTGTAACAAAGTTTTCTTCAAGGCAACTATGTCTGAAGCTAGAAAACACACAGGCTGGGAAACTGAAGACATGTCCTACACTGTTCCATAACATGTGATAAGGGACTCTGCCACATTGGCTAGGTCACAGTGATCAGCTGCAGAGTCCTTGGAATTTACGGTTTTGATGGCCAGACTAAATTAAGACACCACTAAGTGATCAAATTAAAGTGTGCACATGTGATGGCTTTGTTGGAACAAAGAATATGCGGTCAGAACAGACCATGGACAGTATGATAGAGAAAAAAACCAATGGTACCTGGAGATGAAGAGTCATCAGAGGGGAGAGAGGATATAAAAGAAGGGATTTCAGAGGGTGTGGTGAGGTTCTGGCACTCAGCCTCCAGGCTGCAGACACCTGACATTCAAGAAAGAACCACAGGGGGAGGCTTGCATGTTGCCCAGATAAACCTTCCCTCTGTGACAGCCCTAGGCCTGGTTGATATAGAATTGGAGGAGGGCGAGGGGATTGTTTGCCTTGCCTGCATCCTTATCTGCTATCACTGCGTATCAATAAAATTTGCCCTTTATCAAATGGAGAAGTCACAGTCAGTCTGAAGGTTTGGGTCTGCTCAGGACAAGGCATCTGGGTCATAAATCCAGTGCCAACAATAAACACATATTTTATGTATTGATTTATTGATTGTATTTTCTGTGACTATTGGTATCTACTCATTATTCTTTAGTTGCATTTAACGGGTATATGTACATATATACATGCACATCTATCTTAAATGTGAGAGCTAAATACATTTTGATAAGTTTAGTCTATTACAACAACTAAATTTATTTGCTGTGAATAAACCAAAAAATAGCTCTAACGAACCAAAAAATGTTAGTGAAACAAGAGCTGTGAGCAGAAAAATTCAAGCTAAAAAGAATTTTCATAAAACCCCTTTAAAATTGAAACAGATTAGTTTACTACTTGATCTTGAATCAAAGTTTGTCAGAATTCTTAGTGCAGAAAATGGTCTGAGCTACTTTAGTGTAAATTTCTTCGTGCTTTCCATTTTAACTTTGTTCATTGAAGAGGGCTGTAAAACAGACTGATGTAAGGAACGCAGAAACATTAATGGGGGTTTACATGAATATTCATCTTTGAATTCTGTGGACTGTTCAGTATCAGCTTATTATTATGGTGGTTCACCATTTGAGAATAAGGTAAATGATAAAGTTACATCTCTAATATTTTGAGGTGGAGTTGGGATGTATTTCTTTTTTGCTAACTTAGGTAGAATTCAACAGTTACAATCTCCTTTTGATTTTTCTTACAAATAGGGACCATTAGGAAAGTTCATTTTATCTTTAAAAATCCTATGCTTAGATCATATCATGTGTTCTTTTGCTGTGGCTTGGTTTCTTTATTCTGTTGTATTTGTAGTTTGGAAATATTGATAACACTTTGAGTTTTCTTTAGGTATAATATTCATTTCACATACTTCCTGGTTTTTCTCCCTAAAACAGAACATGGAAGATGTTTTCTATTAGTGTTGCAAGCTGTTGCTGAAATCACATTCTGATGAGACTTATTCTTGATAAACTTATGAAAAGAACGTTGTAATTCTTGGGAGAGGTGTAATTTTTGTTTTTGTATTTTTAAAAAAACATGTTTAAGTAGTAATACACCCAGGGTTGTAATTACAGCCTGTAAAAATGGCTGGAAAGACAATACTGACCTGAGTTCGCTCTGGATCAGGATCCAGAACAGAGCCAGGATTTCATTGGTAACCCTTAAAGTTCTTTATTCAGTGAAGTCACTAGGAGTCTGAGAGAGCTTCCTTACACTTTAAAACAGAAGATATCAGTGGAACTAAAAATATCACTGATCATCTCAAAACAGAATAAACTGTTTAAGGACAATTGTTTATACTTGTTGTCAAATTAAATTGTAGTAGGAGTTGTATAATGAATAACAAACCCAGGGCACCATTTAGTTTCCCACTCGAGAGAAGTCCAAACAACAGCAAAGTTTTGAGGTATGTGTATAGGCTTAAGCACATGAATAATGCTACTGAGTTTTTTCATTTCTGGAAAAGGCCTAAGTAACCTATATTTCATCTTACTTATTAAAGGAATTATTTAGTGCTATTTTTGTCAAGTGTTGCATTTAATACTTCAAAATTCTTTCAATGTGTATTTATAAATGTTCATATTATACTTGTTCCCACAGGCTCTTAAAAAGCAATCTCTATGAAAATGCTCATAGGCCATGTAAGTTACTATCAGATTTGTCATATTCTATTTAGTGATTGACTTGCATAAAATACAGTTATCTTCAATATCATCTTTCAATCATTTTAGTAGCTGAAGATAAAATTAGTAAAAAATTATTAAAAGAATATAAAAAGGTTAAATTTATCTTAAAAAAATAATAATAATACTCAGGAAGACTGGTAAAAAAGATATTGGTTTCCTATCAGTAACTCCTCCAGTGGCAGTTCACAGATTACAATTAAAGGTACTAAGACTCTGAACCTCTCTAAGAGCTCCCTAGTGAAAAATAATTCAAACAGTTTCAGCCAAATAAAAAATACAATATTTCACAATGATGCATTGGAAGGCTGCAGCACTCAACTAAAATACGCTAAAGTGGCTGGAACTCTTGGATTGATTTTTTTTCCTGATCTACAACAGGCTGTGAGGAAAACCCCAGTTATTTGCCAGGTTGCCTGTTTGTCCATAAAAATAATCCTTTCTAGAGCTACCTGATTCTGCCAAACTTAAAACATGTCAAATAATGTGAAAAAGAAGGTACTGCTTCCTGTCCCCACCCCCTGCCACGTGCCCCAAACCTTACTGGTTATGCAAGAATTCATGTACTTCTTTGTTTAATTGAGAATCATAAAATCATTGGTGAGGTGAAAAAGAACCTCCTTGTGTGTCAGGCTAGGTGGTGGGCTCACCGGCAGCCCTGTTTGTTGACTTGAGCCCAGATGGCTCAGGCCAATTAGTGGTGGCATTTCCCTTCCCCACCACTCGGGAGAAGCCAGAAGCCTGCTCGCCTCTCCCTGCACCAAGGGTGAGGTGAAGAACAGGACCTGAAGGGGAACTAACCCCTCGGACCCTCCCACTGGTTAATTCTCAATCTGGAGGGCAGAGCCTTCAGAAAGGATGAAAGCCTGCATGCCCAGCACGTGGGCAGCTTCAACGAAAGATTACAAAGAGGACTGCAAAAGGGGCTGGTGGAGCTGGCCAGCAGGGCACAGCAATAGCCTCAGAAGCACCCCGAAGACTCATCCACTGAGCAGGAGGCAGCAAGCAACTGCATCCCAGCCCCTCCACCACTGAGGGAACTGTGGTGTTGGTGCACAGAATGGTGCATGGGGTCTGGAGAGAGAGCTGAAAGGACCTCATAGCTGCATGAGGTAGCATGGGTCCTCATCCCTATGGGAGGCAGAGGCCGTGCAGTGCACAGAGTGGTGCATAGGGCCTGGATGGAGCTAAAGAGGACTCCATGGCTGCACAAGGTAGCTTGAGTCCCCATCTCTGCAAATGGCAGAAGCCCCACAATGGTCCACAGAGTGGTGCATAGGGTCTGGGAGGGCTGATAGGCCCAGCTAGCGTCATGAGGCAGCTTGGGCCTTCCTACTGCAAAACAGCAGAAGTATAGAGTGGCAATCCCAGTAATGGGGAAACCCCAGCAGCCAAACCCACAGAGAGAGAGAGATGAGCCAAGGCCCCCAGAGTTGCTGAGGAGTCATTAGTTGCTTGGCTAGAGGATTGTAGTCCCAAGGAAGGAAAGAGATGGGGGTTTCCACATCCTTTTGGTGATCGGCAGGACGCTCCACAGTGGAGGGAAGGATTCCCCACTGTTGAGGGAGCATTTACTTAGGCAACAAACAGTCCTGATTGTGAGCCACAAGCTGGTATGAACTCAAAGTTCCCCAGGGAGGGGAAGAGAGAAGTTCCCAGGGACTGAAGACTGGTACCTACAGAGCCTAGTGGGGCCCCATTCTCCAGGAGAGGCTTTGTGGTTACTGAGCCATTCTAGTCACATGGACTAGTTGTGGTTGACTGTTTCTTTATGGTAACCTGCTTTTCCCCTTGTATTACTCCTTCCTATGGCAAAATTGTTGTACTATTGTTTGTTTCATTATGTAACTGTTTAAGATTGCCCTCATTCCTTATACTGCTGAGTAGCTTGTAAGTTGTGGCCTTTACTGTAAATTTGTGTATTTTAATGTTGTATTATGAGATGCCTATGAACTGCCTTGATTTCTCTGCTTGGTTTAGTTGTTTAAGGGTCTGCTAAAGCACCCCATGTCTATTATTTTTCTTTTCGGTGTTTGTTATCTTTTATATGTTGAATTTTATTGATGTAGTCTCACTTATGTATACTCAGACTTGTTTTATTCCTGCCAGGTTCCATCTGCTGACATTGTTTAACCTGTGTTTCTGCTTTTGCCTATTCCCTTGCCAGCTGCCTGGAGGGCTTGCTGAGTGTAGGGGCTCTACCCTAAAATGAAGACCACCGAGGTTCAAGGTCTCTGCTGTTAAAGTGTCTTTGTCTGCTATCCCCAATTATTATTGCCTGTGTATATGTTTAATAAGAGATATTGTCTTTGTAAATTAGATCTGTAAATAGCTCATGGATATATGTACATATTCAATGAGTTTTACTGACATTATAAAATTTAAATCTGTAAATACTTAAACCCTCCTGGGTATCCATGGTCTCCTCTCTGCTCTGTAGGTGAGGAGGAGACCTGGCCTAGGATAGGCAGTCACGCTCCTACAGCACATACAAACCCCCTAACATCCCTTCAGTTGAAGAGGGGGTACCAGCCACGTACCACCTGAGCTACGCTTGGATTTTTAAAACTTTACAACTCTTGCATTAGTAAGAGATAATATGATGAGAAACATTTAATTAGTAATTATTATTCATAAATGACAGTGTAAATTAAATATTGAATATAGATTGGTCAGAATAAAAGTGTAAACAGCAATTGATGTTACTTGTGCTGATCCAGCACTCAGCTGAGTATATTAGAGGAATGAAACTAAAGTGTTGTTGGAAAAAAAAAATGGAAGTATAACAGGAAAAAGGAGAAGGTAAGATAATGCAAGTTATTTATACCACTGTTTTACATTCTCTTGTAGATTTTCCTTCTCTACTTTCTTTCTACTGTCTTTATTACTGTTTTGGACTTTATGCATAACTTTAAAATTGGAATTGTGGGATCTTGCATATCCAGATTTAATGTTACAGTAAATTAAGAGGCTTTGTGAAAGATTGACTGGCTCAATAACATAGCCATAGTGATTTATGACAGTGGTGCATTCACTTCAGAAGCATCTACAAGGTATTACTAAGGTCCCTGCTACACATTACAGGTATTGCACAATTAACTAGTTAGTTGTGCAATTATGTTAAGACCAGCTACACAAGCAAAGTAGCTAGTGCATGATAAGACGCTCCAACCACCTTTAAAGTTAGACCTGAAAAAATGTGTATTAACTTTACAGCTGTTTGCTATTGAGCTTTAATTTGTAGCAGGGTCTCCCTGATGGCTAGGATCCTCATCTGCTGACTGGGCCCTCAGCTACAAAAGTGGACCTTGATTAGCATGAAACCTCCAAGCCCTGGGGATCATGGCAGCTATGATCCCCAGGGCTTGGAAGTGCATGAAACCCCCAGCCCACATGGGTCCTGGGTCCTCATATACAGGTGTGGCCAAGAGATCCCACAACAGAAGGGTTTTTTGGTCCCAGCTGCACCTCATGTGCAGCTAAGGCTTAGAGTACAACAACTGGGTTGTCTACATAAGCTGTCCCCCAGCGTTCTCCTCTGGGTTCAGGAGGGTTACTTTTTCACAAGAGCTTAGAGCCACTAAGGCATACACTTTAACATATTTCCCAGATTTGGTGTGACGATGCGGCGAATGTTTCTCATTGCTCCTGGGTTCTGCTGGGATAGTGTCTTATTTCAACATGTATTTGATAGAATGGCACATTTGAGCCCTTATATAGAAATTGTAAGCATCCACTGAGCTTAACTTAACTGCAAGTTCTCTTCTACTTCACTGAAGGGATGAAAAGACTTTATTGGTGACTTTTGTTATGCCTCAGTTACTTATGCTCAATTACATTTTTCTTTCTAATCACAATCATTCATTGAACAGACAACCAATATTTTTGCTTTTGCTTTCTGAAAGGTCAGTGGAAATCAAAGTATTACAGTCTGGAAACTAGATTGGTGATAGGAATGATGATAGGTTATAGAATGAACCTCTCAGAAATTGTTCTACCCATTCTGCAGACTTCTGTTATTCTGTGTTTCATATCTCTGCCCAGTCAGTATTTTAGTTAGCATTTAACATGTATCTAAATATCCAGGTGCACTGTGAAACTGTTATTATTTTAATCTTAAATGTCTTAATAAAAAACACTTTGATTACATGAGTGACTGAAGTGATTTAATTTTAATGGTCCTCTCTGTTGATCCTGATGGGTATTCTCTTGGTAAAGTTTCCTGAGGAATTTGGACTATAGTATCTTCAGATGGCCTGTGACAGGAGGTGAAAAAGCAGAGCTCAAGACAGTGAATCAAAAGGGGGCTGTATACCAAAATTCATGACCAGAAAGGAGAATATTTTCAGAGAAACCTCAAGTGACTGTAGCATATGGAGGGGAGGTTTTATTTTACACTCTTAGGGTACCTATACACAAGTACAGAGGCTGCTCAGAGACACTGGGATTCCAGCATGTTGGAGCAGACTCTATTTTAATCAAGTCTGCTGGAGCATGGCAGTTACCACTCTCCAGCAGCCTCCTGCATCTCATGTATCACCATCCCTGCATTTAAAAATGGTGGCAGGTACACTGGAACTAAAGATTGTCAAACAAGCTGTAGTTTAAGAAACCCCACTACCATTTTTGAGTGTGGGGACATTGATACATGAGACACGGAGGTGCTTTAATTAGAGTAGCTTTCAGAGCTGCTCTAATTAAAGTGCCACTACCTTCCCCAACCTCCAGAGAGCATGTAAAAATTACCTTGGATTCCAATTACAAAACTGTTATATGACTGGTTCCACAGGAAGCTATATTGCTTCTTCCAGTACCTGATGCACAATGTATAAAGCCATGATCCTGCAGTGGCATTTTGTCGGTGGATTCCTGCACCCCCACAGCTTCCTGTTAACTTTACTGGACTCTCATGTGGGTACACCTGTGCCAGAAATATTAAGATCATTTACTTGGCCTAAGATACCAAAGCAACATAAATATGCGTATGAAGAAAAATATCCTTGCCAGTTACAGAGATTATTACTTCATGCCTAAAACTAGAGGATCAGTTCCCCTTACACTTTATGGAAAGGATAGTTATAACCTTCAGAACTTCAGAGATATCCCTGTTTCATCTGGGGTCATTTCTGATATAGTAAAATCCTATTTGTAGTTTTGTTATAATGTGCTATCATTGCACTCTTTAATTTTTTTTTAACCTTTTTAAGCACCTTAAAGCATGACAAATGCCACATCTCTCCATACCCTTTGTTTGGAGAATGATAAACACTGGTGCCATACAATTATCCACCCCCTTTTAAAATCTACTAGATGATATCTAGTGATAATAAATTTACCACCTTGAGTCTCTCCTGTAAGCAACAGTATTTCCTTTTATTGATTCATAATTTACAGACCAATTAATTTAATTTAGAGACCCACTTTCTTCTGAAGATATAATTAAGTAAAAAAGATGGATTGATCAGAATCCATTCTTCTTAATTTCTAATTTTTTACTGAAGTCTCTTCAAGCACTTGATCCCAAGCTGAACAAATCTATACCTGCAACCATTTTATAGAACTAAATCCAACCCACTGATGTTGCTATATAATAGATTCCAAAGAGCAAGAGTCTGTACTTCCATTTCTTACAGGAGAATGATCAAATTGGAGGCAGTATTCCAAATCGGTGTGCCATAGTTCCAAATCATTTTATCAAATCATATTCTGTTCTTTTGGATGCACACAAATATATTAGGAAGAGATTTTTTTTACTATAGAAAGTGAGTCCTAAGGGTCTGATCCAGAGTCTATTGAATTAAGTATGAATCTTTCCATTGACTTTAATGGGCTTTGACTAGCCTCCAACATTTTTCCTAAGAAGAAATTATAAAATTAAAAAAATTACACAGAATTGAAATCTGACCCATTCTGCAAAGAACAAAGTTTATTACGATTGAGCATCACTGGCAAAATTTCCTGAATTTGGTTCTAAATTCTTTGATTTCTGGATGCAGCAAAAATGGAGTAGCAACTTTAGAAAAGCATTAATAATACAGAATGTGGAAACAATTTGGTTTACAGCATTTCTTTTCTTCCTTCATTTCTATCATCTGTGCTCTTCTTTTGTATGCTAAGAACCATTTCCTTTAAATTACTTCAAATATTTTTTGTGTACTTCATGGAAGTAATGGAAAACATTTTTTTTTAGTGAAAATCATCATCTCAAGCAGTGCTATTTATCTATGTCTTTTTTACATGCTACTAGCAGAAGTTTATCCAGCTGAATGATATACTGATTGGGTTTCTGCTCCCTTGTGCAAGATAACTGATTCTGTAGTTACACTTGTACCAACTGTACCTTTTCAGTAACTCTAATTCTATTTAATATATTTAATTGGCTTGAAGTTCTCTGAGAGACTTCCTGATTCTCATATGCTCCATCATCCTGGGGTGGGAGGAAGTGGCTGTGGGAAACCCTCAATGTAATTATTTGTTTTTGGTCTGTGGTTTTGGTTTTAAACTACAAGAAGAGTAACCTTTTTCTCCAATTTTTTTTATGGTTTAATTACTAGCAACTAATGGAAACACTTTTTTTATCAAGTGGGTATTTGTCATTGTCAGCTTTTCTGCTTACTCATATAGGAGCAGATTTAGGCAGTGTACACATGTTCAAATAAACTTGGAGAATTCTTCAGGTTTTGCTAAAGAAACTTGCCCAGAGCCATGTATAGAGACATTCATATGCTGAAGACCTGAAGAGTGAAAAGCTTGCAGTGCTGACACTGTGAAGCCAGGGGAGTGGGGGCTGTACAGACATCTCGGCCTACTCTGCAGGCTTCCTTAGTCTGGGTGGAAGCATTGAATAAGGCAGCCCTGAATGGCTGACCCAGATTGCTCATGGTCAGCCTGTTCTTCCCTGCAGCACAATGTAGGGATTTTAGATAGGGAGTGTTCTGGAGCATCAGAGTCCAATGAGTAATACACTGTCTCCCTGGGGAAGGGTTAGGGCAGGGGGGAAGAGAGAGAGAAGCTGGAAGACTATGTTCTCTTCTGGGAGAAGCCATGGCATGAACATACATTTGCTGTCCCCAGAGAGTGGGAGTGATTTAACCCCAGTTGTTCCTATGTTATTTTTCTTCTGAGGCTGGTCACTCTTACCCCATGGGAAAAGCCTGAACATCTGTACACTTGTGATTTCTCCTGAGAGAACAATAACTCAGCCAGGAGAAACTGAATGTCAGTACAAGGACTTAGTTTGCACCTTTCACAGATGTAAACATCCATGTAAATGGAATATTCATCATCTCCTGGCATTTAGGTTTCAAAACAAGGGCATGTCTACATGTGGATTAACATGCTTTAGTTAATGCGCATTAAATTGAGTACCTCCATGGTGAGGTATTAGGAAAATGCACATTCGCCTATGTTAATGCATATTAAATAAAGAGCACATTTCTTAGTGTCGGGGAAAACCGAAGGATCGGGCCCCAAGGTCACGGTGGGCCGGGGTGGCAATCAGATACGGACAGGTGGGATTAGCGGCGTAGAGTCTGGAGATAGGGACTCGGAGCGGGTTGAGGAAAAACAGGTGAATTTATTTGACTTACGGCTTCAGGCGTAGGCAGAAAGGTCTTCAGTTACAGTTGGAACACAAACAAACAATTAACAACAAAGGGGTCTGTTGGCCCACGAGGTTCAGTCCGAAGACCTAGTCCCAGGGCTGGTCAACAGCTCATAAATGGGGATTACAAACAACGAAACAAACAATAAAACGAACTGTAACACGGTGATGTCGAACCGCGTGACGCCAGTCCACAGCAATGGACAAATCGGGTGGTCGAATGAGAAAAGCCGAGGTCAGTAGCCAGAAGGTGATGCAGCGGAGACGTCAGTTGGAGGGATGAGCAGAATCGTAGGTGGTGAAGAAAGCCGAGGTCGGTGATCCGGAACCGAGTTAAACAAAGTCCATAGGGTGATCCGAAATCGTAAGCCGTTAATCAGTTCGAAAGGTAAGTCAGGAAGCCAGATGAACGTAGTCAAAACCGTAATACAATAAGCAATAAGCCACCGAAGGAGGAGATCAATAGGCCCTGAAGCCTGACTCAGAGAACAGTCCCTGCAGCAGCAGCCTCTGTCTCTGGTCCGCGCGATCTCCCCCCACACACCACCACACACACCACACACACCACACACCACACCACCCCGAGGGAGGGGCTCACAGAACTTTTATATCAATTTAGTAGCCAATCAACGTGCTCTCCGCAGAGAAATTTCTAGTCCGATTACCTCATGTCAGGTTCTGACTGAGCATGCTCTCAGTCAGAAGCTGACACAATCTGAGCATGCGTCTGTGGGGAAAGTAGGTCAACAATGATTGACAGCTCCGCAGGTCACCCAGGGGGCAAGGACTGGGTGAGCCTTGGAAATTTCCACTCACAGCTTCAAACCGCGCATGTCAGTTTAACCTCTTCTGTACTGGCAGCACACACTTAAAAATTTCCATGACACTTAGTAATGCTTTAATGCACATTAGCTTCTTTTTAAATGTGCATTAACTGAAGAACAAGGGTTTTTTTAGTAACACTTCAATACACATTAAAATAGGCTAGTGCACATTAAAGTGCACATGTAGATGCACCCCATATAACCTAAACTTGTGGTCCAAGTTGATTGGGATTTGTTTTTCTTAACTGGTAACAGACAGTCCAAAAAGGACAAGAAATCTTTCATGGCATTGTGGACCAAATTCTATCCTTGTTTGTTTTAATTCCCTTTGTCAATGTCATTATGTTACCTGGCAGAGTCCCATTGCAATTTTATGAAAATCAAACTGTCTCCCAAATATTTTGATTGATAGATCGGCACTCTCCAGTGAAAAACTATTCTCAGTTCGAGTATTTCCAAGCAGTTTTGTTACCAACAGTGGCTGTTATTGCCTTCCTCATTGTCCCTGCCCTACATACCTGGAGTTCACATCTGGGGCAGGGGGCGGGGGGTGTCTCAGTTCCTAATAAATGATGTTTCTTTTGCTACTTTAAGATTCAAACCTTTCCTCTTCCAGTAAGCTTTGGACCATGACGTATTATAGTGGGTCTTCTTGGTTTGGTTATTTGGCTGGTTTAGGGGCACAATTTAATATTTCTTAAAATGACAGGTCAACTGTATGCTCTTCCTTTGCAAGGTAACAATCCATCTCAACTTCTTGATGTACTCTGAGGTGCACTCAGGCTTTCTGAGGCTTAGCATGTTGGGGTTATATTTTATATAACTTCAATGGACATTCTGGTTTTATGTTCTTCTGCTCTCAGGGCTGCTCTCAGGTCTGTGACTACTTCTATATGTCATCCAGTATTAAAAAATATTTCCCATGTAAGATCTTGCTTGATTAAAGCTTTTCTGTAACATTTGGCTTGTGAAAAAGACTTGGTGGTGCTACACTAGCTAGCACCATGTCTGAAGGGGACCTGGGAGTCATAATTGACCATAAAATGAATATGAGCCACCAGTGTGATGCTGCAGTTAGCGATATGCTAGCACGTATCAACTGATGCATCTCAAGCAAAGCTAAGGAAGTTATTCTGCTCTACTCGGCATTGGTGACACTGAAGCTGGAGTACTACATCCAGTTCTGGGTGCCACACTTCAAGAAGGATGTGGAGAAGCTTGAGAAGAGTCACTCATATTATTAGACACCTGAAAAGCAAGCCATATGAGGAAAGGCTGACAGATATTGGACTGTTCAGCCTAGACAAGAGAAAACTTCAGGAGGAGTTGGTGGCAGCTTACAAATATATCAGGGGAGAGTATCAGAGGCTAGGTGAACAACTATTCACCAAAGCACCCTGGCGGAAACTGGGAGCAATGGTTATAAATTCCTAGAAGGTTTCAGACTGGGCAGAAGGAGAAACCTCTTCATGGTTCATGTGACCAGACTTTGGAATAGTCTCCCAGCAGGGGTGGTGCAGGCACCTACCCTGGAGATCTTCAAAAGGAGACTGGATGCACACGTTGTTGGGGTTATTTGACCCCAGCAGTCTTTCCTGCCCAGACCAGCGGGGCTGGGCCAGATGATCTCACAAGGTCCCTTCCAGCCCTAAATTACTGTGAATTTTCATAGAATCATAGAATCAATGAGTCGGAAGGGACCTAGACAGATCATCTAGTCCGACCCCCTGCCATGGGCAGGAAGAAGCACTGGGGGTGGCAGAGGTCATAAGACCCCAGCCAGGTGCCTATCCAGTCTCCTCTTGAAGATTTCCAGGAAGGTGAGAGCACCACCTCTCTGGGAAGCCTATTCCAGGCTCTGGCCACCCTTACAGTGAAGTAGTTCTTCCTAATATCTAACCTAAACCTCTCCTCCCTCAGCTTGTGGCCATTGTTCTTGGTGACTCCAAGGGGGGGCCCTGGTGAACAGACTTTCCCCAAGTCCCTGCTGTGGCCCCTGATAAAGTTGTAGGCAGCCACAAGATTCCCCCCTCAGTCTCCTCTTGCAGAGACTGAAGAGATTCAGGTCCCTCAGCCTCTCCTCATAGGGCTGGCCACAGAGGCCCTCAACCATATGAATGGCCCTCCCCTGGACCCTCTCCAGGCTCTCCATGTCCTTGAAGTGCGGCACCCAGAACTGGACACAGTACTCCAGCTGCAGCCTGACTATAGTACACAGTACTCCAGCTGCAGAGTACACATAGAGGGGGAGCAAGACCTCTCTGGACCTGTTAGTGATGCCCCTGTTGATGTATGACAGGGTGCAGTTGGCTCTGCCTATTGCTTCATTGCATTGGTGATTCATATTCATCCTGGAGTCAATCCTGACTCCAAGATCCCTCTCTGCCTCTGTGCTGCTGAGAGGGTTAGCCCCTAATCTATAACCATAATGCTGGTTCCCTCTCCCCAGGTGCAGCACCCTGCACTTGTCCTTTTTGAACCGCATCCTGTTCAGATCCGCCCACTTCTCTAACCTATCCAGGTCTGCCTGGATGAAGTCCCTGCCTGCCAGTGTAACCAGTTGACCCTATGAACCCTGAAGTTTCTCATCAGATGGCTTCTTAAATGAGAAGGAAGCAAGTGAAACAAGCTGTACATGTACTATGAAGTGGCTGTTAAAGTCTCATCAGTGAACTGGTTTACTTGTCTCCCAGGCATCTGAACATGGCTGTTCTCACTGTGCTGTATAGGAGTAAAAATGGAGTATTGAGCAAACATTTGGGTTTGGCTAATATGTCTAGTGGAAGACTGTAATGTGTATATGTCTAAAGGATTTCAACTGGCTTCAGGTACTCCTACCTACAAATGAGGCAGAAAATATTACTCACCTATGTAAAACCTGGGTTTCAAATTAAGTCTTCAAGGCAACATATGTTGCATGCCAATATTAGAATTTTGTCTTCATCCTCCAGGCATCAGTGCAAATTGTAAAAGGTGTGCTAGCATCTTTAAAAACTGGGATGCCTGTAAATTCATACCATTGAACTTCAGTCTTGCCGTGTCAGAAGGGAATGCAGGATATCAATATACTGCTAAAAAGCTGAGCCTGACAACCTACCACGGTCTGTATTCTTTCTGTGCACTGGTCTGAGATTTTTTCATTTCATGCATCATTATTCACAGCTTGCTGAAGTAATTTCATAAAGTCAGTACATATCCTTAACAAAGAAGAGATAACAATATGTTGTTTTGGGATGGGGGTTTTTTGGTGAGGGTGGAGGGAACAGGACACTTTATTTTGAAAGCAGGACACATTTTCCTACATTTTCACTCTTTTTACCTTATCTGCTGGTAAAATATATTGGAAATACTTAAGTGGTTTGGAGTATCTATAAGTTTGGACTCCATTATTAATTTGTTACTCTTTTTGCTTTTTCTGCATGATTTTAGCCACTTTTAGGTAACGACTACTCCTGACTTGAAAGTGGGATTAGTTTTGGATTAATTAAATTCAGATGTGAGCCTATTTTGTTTTACTTTTAAAAATATATAAATATATATACAGCCATATACTGTCCAGTGTCTTTATGCTGCCCTAGCTATAGCCACATATGGTAGCCAGAAATTTAATTGGCTGCCCAAGCTGAAATTTCAGTGTGGTAGATTTCTCAGTTTTGCAGAGTGAATGTTGCTATCTCCTCAAATATGAAAGTAAGTGAAGGTAGTGATGGGAGCATTGTAGCCATCAAAAGGTAAAATATCTTGATGGAACAATATTAGTCTCAAAGCTATTGTAGCCAATGCAAGAATCAGTGTAGATCTGATCTGAGAAACAAGGAAACAAACCTGGATATTTTATAACCCCATATTCCTCTTGCTCTCAGCAGGGAGTCTTGTTTGTCATGGGTGAAGCTCGGATATTGAAAATTGGGATAGAGATGGTGTGGTGCTTCATCTCATATAACATAACACATTTTTCTAAAATTGAAAAAAAAACAACCCTGTAAACTTTACTAATAAGCTAGGGGCCTAGGGCTAGATTACTCAGTTCAAGATCAAAGCAAAAAAACCCAGGCAAAAATAATCAAAAGATCATAGATAAGTGGGGCTGGGAGGACCTCCAGAGATCATCTAGTTTAACCCTGTGCCTAAGGCAGGATCATCCCTAGCCAAACCATCTTATGCAAATCTATAATCTAACCTCTTAGTAAAACTACCATTAACCCTGAGATAGAGGCCATAACACCCTTACTTTCTACAGGTAAAGCAAGAGGACTCTTGCAGCCATTGTTTCATTAGTTCTGTAGCCATTAGAATTAAATGCACAGCACATTCAGATTTATAAAACAAATGTGAGCCTTCTTGAGGAACTTGACAGTGCAGCCAATGCTTCAATGAAAGTTATTTCCACACATGAATTAATGTTTACATCAGTTAATATTTCTATACCTAAGTTAACGTTTCTAGCTATAGTTAAAAACAATCTGCAGAGCTGTGAAATGGGAGTTACATTACCAGGAGCAGCTAACAGACAGAAGAACTGCAGAATAAAGGATAGCCTGATTAGTGGAACGATTAAAGTCCATTTTAAAAAAGAGTGAGGGCTGTTAACATTTTTTGGAATGAAGAGTTTAGAAGGAATAAGGCAGATTATAATGAGCCATGAGGTCAAGTGAGTCCCTCACTGCTTCCTAAATAGAAATGCTGCTACCACTTGCAGGCAGTTAGTTTTAAATTTTGGGTGGACCAGGGATTAAAGCAGGGTGCAACTGCACCAGTGCACCCCCCGCCCGCAGATCCATCTTTGGCTGAAGTATACCGAGTGCTGATTTAAGACATTGCAGGGACTAGGATGTTGATTGATGGAATTGCATTTTTAGAGGAACCTGTGTGAGAAATCAAGAGAAAGATTTCAAAAGCTGAGAGAAAAAAGGCAATACATATGAAACATAGACACAAGTGCTAGTAAAAGTAGTCACTGAGAAAGGTTTGAGAGCATCTTAAGCAAACAGTCTGCTGCTGTTTGATTCCTTCTGGGAATCAAACAGCATAGTCCCTTCATAGTTCAGGGACCCAGAACTATGCCTATCTTTGTACATAAATAGCATTGCATCGAAGATGACTAATCCGTCTCCTCTTTCTAACAGAAACAACCTGTAGGGCCCCAAACTTTGGCTGACTCCTTGCGTCAAGAGGAATAGCTGTATTTTCCTTTTCTGCAGCTTTTGGACCATGCACAGAAAACTAATATATGATCCACAGCAAACAAAAATAGTTCATATTACTTTCCCCAGAAATGCGTAGGAAAGTATTAATAAACATACATTTACAGCACATTAACCACCTTCTAGTTTCTGAAAACATGCACTGTATCTGGATCAACCAGATGTTATCAGGAAGATGAATAACTAAATAGTAAATGTTTGTTAAGTATTACATGGAAGTTAACGTGCTAAAAGGCTTACCACACTGAGAGGACATGTCGGTTACAGAAGACTAAATCCTAGATTGGGCAGCATGGTTAACAAAGCCAGTACTGTTAATGCTTGTCTACAGATAAACTACAGTTTTTTTCATGCTAATTAGATGTTATTGAAGACTAAATCCTGAGTGGCATAAGCATTATTGGAAGTATGTTAGGAGTGTAATGTCCCAGTACAAATTGTTGTGACTAAGCACAGAAAACTATATGACAAAACACTAGCTCAAAGGATGCTTTAATTCATTAAAAGTGACAAATCCATGCCCAGTATTGCTCTGTGTGCTGAGGGGCTTTTGAAGCAGTAACAATCTATTGCTTATATTGAACTGAGATTATGTATTTTTTTTAAAACAACCCAGAAAACAAAAATAGAAAAGAAAACCTATGTTTTCTAAGGTTGCATTTTTTAACTACCTATTTTAAACTAAGCTCCTAAGAAATAAGAAGAGAAATGAGTATGAATCTCTATCTCTCTTGTCCAGCAGCTACATCTTTTACACTCTAAGCTGCCACAAAATGTTACATAAATGAAAAATTCACAACCTTTTCAAGTTTCAGATATATTGCTTGACTTAACATGCCATGGGCAAAGTGGATACTGTATTGCTTTTCTACCTAATTGGGAAATTATAAAGCTGTCCCCATCAGGTTCAGGATGCAGGTTCAGGAGTTATCTGCAGGAACAGAGCAGGGAAGGTGGGTAGTCAGCAGACACTGCAGATGGAACAGAAGGAACGACACAGGCAATCGGACTATGACCAAGGTACTCTGGAATCTTGGTCATGACAGAGGGAAGTAGGCAGGTGATAGAATCCTGAGGACTACCTCTCTGCTGCCTGGGCCACAACATGATGCCACAGGCCAGATTCAATCTCTTCACACGCTGGATCAGGCCTGTAGGTTCTGAACTCTGACTTAGCATATTTTTATGACAAAATGGCAGAGGAAGTATATCCAGGCAAATTTTATTTCTAAAAAGGCAGAAGGATATTTACATAATTAAAGGACAAGATATCTCCAAGGGGAAAAAAAGGTTGTTATCCACAGCCTTCTATAGTCAAACAAAGACTGCGGTGCTGGTGTCATTGGGAAGGCTTTGGCTTCCATGACCATAGCGGGCTCTTTGGTGAGAGAGGCAGCGAGCTGCTGGGAAGAGGTGGCCTCCACCTGTCTTCCCTGGGGAGGAGGCTCTTCTCAGCCAGACTGGCTGACCTGCTCCATTGGGCTTTAAACTAAGCCCGCTGGGGGACGGGGAGACTACCGCCACTGCTGGCCCGCTGAGCAGCCGTTGCAAAGCCAGCGGGTCAAGGCACTTAAAGGAGCCCACCCTTGCCGCAGCTCTGGTACAATCTGTGGGCAAGGCAAGAGCCCCCAAGGGGATGCTTGCCTGCCTATACACAAATGCCAGGAGCTTGGGGAACAAGCAGGAGGAGCTGGTTCTCCTCAGTGCAAAGCATTATGATGTCATTGGGATAATGGAGACCTGCTGGGACTCCACTCATGACTGGACCTCAGGAATAGATGGCTATACCCTGTACAGGAGGGATTGTGTAGATAAAAGGGGCGGGGGTATAGCTCTCTATGTTAAGGAAAGCTACATGTCCCTTCAAGCTGATATTGGTGACTGGGGTGGACAGTTAGAGACCCTCTGGGTTAAAATTCGTGGGGAACACGGCACAGCAGTGGGAGTCTACTACAGACCTCCCACCCAAAGTCCTGAGCTTGACCAGGAGTTCACCCAGGAGCTGGCTGAGGCTGCATGCACCAGGCCCATGATTGTCATGGGTGACTTCAATTACCCGGACATCTCATGGGAGGATCACTCAGTAAAATCTGAGTGGTCGCAAAGCTTCCTCTCATGCATGGATGACCTCTATCTGACTCAAGAAGTCTATGGGCCAACAAGAGGCACTGACACTGCTCGACCTGGTACTGGCTACAGGGGACGACCTAATCGGCGACCTATGATCGATGGGAAGCTGGGTGACAGTGACCACGAGCTGATCACCTTCACCATCTGCTGTAAAGCTGGCAAGTCAGTCAGCAACACAGAAGTCCTTGACTTCAGAAAAGCTGACTTTGACAAGCTCAGGAGACTTGTCAGTCAGGCCCTAAGGGACCATGACCCCAGGGAGTTGGGAGTTCAAGAAGAGTGGTTGCTTCTCAAGGGAGCAATCCACAATGCACAAGCTAAGTCTATTCCATCTTGAAGGAAAGGCAGAAAGAGGGCACAGCAGCCCCCCTGGCTCTCCAGGAATCTAGCAGACCTCCTAACGCTAAAAAAAGCCTACAAAGGATGGAGGATGGGATTAATCTCCAAGGAGGATTATTCTTCACTGGTCCAGTCCTGCAGGGAGCATACCAGGAAAGCCAAAGCTGCAACTGAACTCCAACTAGCTTCGAGCATCAAGGACAATAAAAAGTCCTTTTTCAGATATGTGGCGAGCTGGAGGAAAAGCAAGGGCAACATTGGACCCCTGCTGAACGAGATGGGGCAACTGACAACTGACACCCAAGAAAAAGCCAACCTATTAAATGGGTACTTTGCGTCGGTCTTTCATCACTCCCATGGGACGCCAATGCCCGCTATGGGACAAGGAGGTCTGGATAGGGAAGATCCCCTGCCCTCCATCAATGTTGAACTCATGAAGAAGCATCTTGAGAAGCTGCATACCTTCAAGTCAGCTGGCCCTGACAATCTGCACCCAAGGGTACTCTCGCAAGCGTCATAGCCCAGCCCCTGGCACTGATATTTAAAAACTTCTGGCGCTCTGGTGTAGTGCCTGAAGACTGGAAGAAGGCCAATGTGGTGCCCATCTTCAAGAAAGGGAGGAAAGTGGGTACAGCTAACTATAGGCCCATTAGCCTGACTGCTATCCTGGGGAAGATCTTAGAAACGTTTATTAAAGAAGCCATCCTTAATGGACTGGCTGAACCCAACATCCTAAGGGATAGCCAGCAAGGGTTTGTTCTGGGTAGATCTTGCTTCACCAATCTCATTTCATTCTACAACCAGGTGACCTATCACCTGAACAAGGGAGAAGAGATTGATGTCATATATCTTGACTTCAAAAAAGCCTTTGATCTGGTATCCCATGATCACCTCTTGGCGAAACTAGCCAACTGTGGCCTTGGGTCCACTATGATTTGCTGGCTCGGAAATTGTGGTCGGACCCAGAGGGTTGTAATTGATGGCAGTCACTCAGCATGGTGTCCTGTGACCAGTGGGGTCCCCCAAGGCTCTGTCCTTGGACCCACATTGTTCAACATCTTCATTAATGATGTGGACACTGAAGTCAGGAGTGGACTGGCCAAGTTCACCGATGACACCAAACTTTGGGGCAAAGCATCCACGCCAGATGAAAGGCAAATGATCCAGGCTGATCTGGACAGGCTCAGGAAATGGGTGGATGAGAACCTGATGGTGTTTAACACTGAAAAATGCAGGGTTCTCCCCTTTGGGAAGAAAACCCTGCAGCATCCTTATAGGCTCAGCAGTACTATGCTGGCTAGCACTACGGAAGAAAGAGACTTGGGGGTCATGATTGACCACAAGATGAACGTGAGCCTGCAATGTGATGCTGCAGCTAGTAAAGTGACCAGAACTCTGGCTTACATCCATAGATGCTTCTCAAGTAAATCCCGGGACGTCATTCTCCCCTTGTACTTGGCCTTGGTTTTGGGCTCCATAATTCAAATAGGATGTGGAGAAGCTTGAGAGAGTGCAGAGGAGAGCTACACGCATGATCAGAGGTCAGGAAAACAGACCTTACGACAACAGGCTGAGCGCCATGGGGCTTTTTAGCCTGGAAAATTGCAGGCTCAGGGGTTCTCTGAAGGCCACCTATAAGTTTATCAAGGGTGACCACCAGGATCTGGGGGAACGTTTGTTCACCAGATTGCCCCAAGGGATGATGAAGTTGAATGGTCATAAACTACTGCAAGACCATTTCAGGCTGGACATAAGGAAGAATTTCTTTACTGTCCGAGCCCCTAAGGCCTGCCATCTGAGGTGATTCAAGCACCTACTCTGAACACCTTCAAGAGCAAATTGGATGCTTGTCTTGCTGGGATCCTATGACCTCAGCTGACTTCCTGCTCTCTGGGCAGGGAGCTGGACTCGATGACCCTCCAAGGTCCCTTCCAGCCCTAATGTCTATGAAATCTATGAAATACCACCCATTGTGTGTTCTTTTGTTAACTTGTACAGTATAGTACGCTTACATACAGGGTGTGTCTACCCAAGATGCTATGTCACCATAGCAATGAGCTACATTGTAGTAGCTCAACACTACAGGGATGTAACATCTAAAAATAATCATACACCATTGGGATGGTACAGTACCAAATGTGAGGTTCCAGGAACATGTAGACACACTCATAGTGGAGTGATAGTATTAGTATTACTACTAATAGCAGTATATCATTACATAAATATAAAACATTCAGAGATTGAAAACTCTAGAACTCTTGGTTCAGAGAGTATACCTTTTATTAGACCAATTAAAAACTTGCAACAAAAAAAATCATCTTTTTCTGAAAGCTTTCACGTGCACACACCCTTCCTCAGGCTCAGGGAAAATTAAAGATGGTAAAAAGTCTTCATAGGTATAAAATAAACTTCATTTTTGCACAGAGGAAGCTGAAGGTGGAAGTCTGTCCATCTAGGTGCATGAGAGCATCTTTGTGAGTTGCTCTTTGATGTGTAAATATGGCAGAATTCCTTCCCTGGTGGTGTCACATGGCAGAAAGGCTGAGAGGTGTAGAAATCTTTCATGTTCAAGAATGAAATTTAAATCCAAAATCAGGTAAAATTCAGCATCTTCCATGTTTTAGAGATGTACTTGGTAGGTGTGTTGTCCTGAGACAAAAAGAAATTCAAAAGGGCACTCAACCCATTGAAAAGCTGCCCATAGATTTGGACAGATTTTCAAATGTGAATTTAGGGTCTAACTTTATGTACTTGTTCTCTTAAATATCTTGCCACGGTTAAGAAGATGAAAGCAAGGAATCTTTTTCTGTGGTATCTAAACCTATATTATTTCTTTTTTTCCTTTTAACCTGTTTGTCCTTTTTCTTGTGGTTGAAGATTGCTTCTGTGGGATAATAAAGGTGGGATGTTCCTATTATGTTTGATGTGTCATCTAATTTATTAGCAGCCTGTAGTGTTCTTGGCAAGGAATCCCCTGGAAACTAAAGACCACCCTTGTGGTGGGGTGGGACCTGGGCCAGCAGCAGTATCCTCTAACGGCTGCACTAATCCTGCCTACTCCAGCTCCTCCACATTCCTCTCAGAGGCTTTCCTGCTATGCTTTGATGAAAATGTTCTGTTATGGTGAGAGGCTTCCCCAGACCCCCAGTCTGCTACCAAAAACCTATCCTGAGCTCTGCTAGCACTTATCAAGCACCAGTTATGTCCCCACAGACCTTACCTATGCCTCTAGGACAGGGCTGCACAACCCTAGGCCCACTGCCAGATTCAGCCCTTGGAGCCATAGTATCTGGTCTGCAGGGCTCTCCAGTGCTTGGGAAATTTAGTGGAAATTCATTCTTCCAACACTCCCCTATTGCTAAATTCTTAAACTTGCATGACCAAATTGGGGCCAGGCTTGGCCATGTCCCTCCCATGTATGTCGCCACATGTACAGATTGGGGGCAAGCCATGCCCCCTTCCTCCTGAATGACTGGTTATGATCCATGCCCCCTTCCTCCACATGGCTGGATTGGGTCCAGACCATACCCCTTTCCCCCCACAGAGGTACTTTGGGACTAGGCTGCCTCCTGTTTCTCTTCACATGGCCAGATCAGGCCCTGCTGCCCATGCCCCGCATGACAGATTGGATCCACAAGCCAAATCCAGCCCATGGAGAAATTGCTCTTCTAGCCTGTAGGGCAAAAAGGTTGAGCACCACTGCCTTAACGTATTAACTACACTTTGGGAGCAGTATTTGTGGCCACAATAATTTATGGCCTCCATCTGCCTCCATAGCCACACCCATGATTCACGGATGTCACTCAGTCCCTATCTGGGCCGATTTGTATCATCTGTCCCTTGGGCTCTAATATTTCATCTGAACTTCAGCTTTTACAGCCTTGGTCCCCTTTTTTTCACTGAGGTCCTCAGCCTTGACTCACTATTTTGCACTTTGGCACATCAGCTTGATCCTGACTGTGTCCCCTGCCCAGTCCATTACTCAAAACACAGAGTGCTCAAAGCACCCCTCTGTGTGGTCTATAAACCATCCCGATAGCCATAACTTGCTCCTCTGATTATAAACATAAATCAAGACACAAACAAATTGCTTCCAACTAAACTTAAACCTCACTCTGCGTCACTATGCCACTGCCTTTGATTCTCCCATCTTGCTAGTCACTTTCCAGACATCTAGAGTAAAATGAGAGCCTGTGTTTCTGTCTCTTGCAGCTTCACTCCCTCCTTCTTCCACCCCACCACAGAGAAGACACTCTCCTTCTAGACACCAGAGTCAGACAGCCTGTTCCAGCTCACAAACTGATCTTATATCCTGCCTGAGCACCAACTTCTGGTCACATAGCACCTTCACCAAGAACAGAGGTTTCCTCATAGGCCAATAGGCCCCCTGCTCCTACTGCACTGCTGTTACTACCTGTCTGGAGTTCTTCCCTTATTTTCCTATTAAGATGCATCTAGTTCCAAGGTAGGCACTTGCAGCCCCATCTTAGCTTTTGCTTGGTCCATTACTCCCAGATAGCTGGCTTAATCTCAGCTGTTCCTTCCCTATTAAAGTGACAGGAGCAGAAAGCCATAGGAAGAATCATAGGAAACCAGGGTTGGAAAGGACCTCAGAGCATCATCTAGTCCAACCCTCTGCTCAAAGCAGGACCAACCCCAACTAGATCATCCCAGCCAAAGCTTTGTCTAGCTGGGTTATGAAAAAAAATCCAAGAATAGAGCTTCTACCACCTCTCTAGGTAACCTGTTCCAGTGGTTTCCTATCCTCTAGTGAAAACATTCTTCCTAATATCTAACCTAAACTTCCCTTGCTGCAACTTCAGATCATTGTTCTTTGTGCTGTCATCTGCCACCACTGAGAACGGTCTAGTTCCATGCTGTTTTGAACCCCACTTCACATCATTGAAAGCTGCTATTAAATAGGGGTGTTCAAAATGGTCCGTATTCAATTCAGATTCAGATTCAGCCCTACTATTAAATTCCCGCCTCAGTCTTCTTTTCTCTAGATTAAATAAGCCCATTTTCCTTGGTCTTTCCTCATAAGTCATGTCCCCCAACTCCCTCACCATTTTTGTTGCCTTCCACTGGACTCTCTCCCATTTTTCCACATCCTTTCTGTAGTAGGGGACCTAAAAGTGAACACAGTACTCCAGGTGTGGCCTCACCGATGCTGAATAGAGGGGGATAATCACTTCCCTTGACCTACTGGCAACACCTACCAATGCAACTCAGTATGCCATTAGACTTCCTGGCAATACTGGTTTTATTCAGCTTATTATCTATTGTAATTGTGAGATCATTTTCTGCAGAGCTGCTGCTTAGTTGGTCAGTCCCCAGCCTGTACCTGTACATGGGATTGTTCTGTCCTAGGTGCAGGACTTTGCATTTTTCCTTATTGAACCTCATGATATTTTCTTTCATGGCAATCCTGTAATTTGTCAAGGTCTCTTTGAATCCTAGCCCTACCCCCCCAGTGTATCTACTACTCCTCCCCAGCTTGTTGACATTTACAAGTAGTCCCTAACATTCTTTCAGCACTGAGGGCTGCTCACCTCTTCCTCCCCGCCCCAAACTGTGCTGCCTGGTGCAGTAGTTTAGGAGCGGAACTTCCTTGTGAAGACTGAGGCAAAAAAGGCATTGGGAGATTCAGGCTTTTCTGTATCCTCTGTCACAAGGTTGCCTCCCCCATTTAGTAAAGGACCCACATGTTGCCTGATCCTCCTCTTGCTACTGACATACTTGTAGAAACCCTTCTTTTTACCCTTCACATCCTTTGCTAGCTGCAACTCTAATTGCCCTTTAGCCTTCCTGACTTCATCCCTGCATACCTGAGCAATGTTCTTATATTCTTCCATATTTATTTGTCTAAGTTTCTGCTTCTCATTAGCTTCCTTTTTGTGACTTAGTTTACTAAAGAGTTCCCTTATAAGCAAAAGTGGCCTTCCGCCATACCTATTAGTCTTCCTGTGCATTGGGATGGTTTGTTCCTGCACTCTCAGTAAGGCTTATTTAAATTATAGCCAGCTTTGAAGTACAGCCAGCTCTCCTGGACCTCTCTCACCCTTAGTCTGGCTTCCCAGATCCTGCTTCTGAGTTCCCTGAGTGAGTTGAAGTCTGCTTTTTTGGAGTCCAGGGTCCTTACTCTGCTACTCACCATTCTTCCTTTCCTCAGGATCCTGAACTCCATCATCTCATGGTCACTGTTGCCCAAGTTGCCATCCATTACTACATTCCCCACCATTTCTTCTCTGTTTGTGAGCAGCAGGTCAAGATGAGCATGGCCCCTAGTTGTCTGCTCCCAGCACTTGCACCAGGAAGATGTCCTGAATACTCTCCAAAAACTTCCTGGATTGCCTGTGCACTGCTGTTTTGCCCTCCCAGCAGATGTCAGGGTGATTGAAGAATGAGGGCCTGTGATTGGAAAACTTCCACTAGCTGGTCAAAGAAAGCCTCATCCACTACTTCCTCCTGGTCTGATGGTCTACCACATCATCCTTGTTGCTATCTGACCATAACCCAGAGACTCTCAGCAGACCTATCTCCAGCTTCATACTAGAGCTCCTCTTTACCCTGCCTGTCTTTCCTGAACAGTTTGTACCCATCCACAACAGTGCATTAGTCATGCGAGCTATCATGCCAAGTCTGTTATTCCAGTCACATCATAGTTCCATGACTGTTCAAGGACTTCCAGTTCTTCCTTCTTGATTCCTCCTGTAACATGGTGCCATCCCCAAGCCTTGTCACTGTATTGGCCTGCCCACCTCTCTAGGGCTGTTTACTTACCTGCCTTACCTGCCATGCCTTTTTTGTAATAAAGTAGGTAGCTATTTGTAAGCTGGGGGTTGTCCATTTTAATGCCCTGATGCCAAGGGTGCAATACATGGCTCCAGCTTCCCCTTTACCATGTCCCATGCCTCGCAGATGGCTTCCAAAATCACTCTTTACTCCACTCCAGTGGCTCCATTGCTGAGCTGCATTTGACCTTCGGCCCAAACTGGGCCTCAGGCTTTCGAAGACTTACCTTGGCCACAAGCCTCTTCTCTGGGGCCTCAACTGAAGCCCCCTCAATGGGACTTGCATTATTGAATGGTTGGGCTGATCTATGCACAGTCCTTTGGGCTCCTCATACAGACCCTACTTTACACACCCCTGTGCATCCCTTCACACCTATCATTGTGGACCCTACTCAATGTCATCTTTGTGCAGCCTTTCAAGCCCTGTGTCACAGCTCTACTCTATGCAGCCTACTACGCACACTACACCCCCTCACTGGGGCCATGGTGCCTTATCCCCCATGGGTCTCAGGTGTCTGTAGATATGCCTGGACCCCAGTCTTGGACTGTGGCCCATTCAGGGTTCAGGTGTCTAGCAACATACCTAGACCCTGCCTCAGGCCCCACTCAGTGGGCCTGGGCCCCTGTGTTTTTCTGTCAGGGTGTTCTCCCCTAGTATTTCTCCTCCACAGGTACCTGCAAGGCAGCAGGAGCTGAGGCTTTCTGGTACTGCATACTCACTGTTCACTAGGGAGGCACTGGTGTAGCATTTCCTGAGGACTGCCCCACCATTGGCAGGCCCACCTTACCATCCTCCCTAGCAGGTGTAGTTTTAGGTCATTCCCCAGGACCAGGAACCTCATACATCCCCATAACTCCTACCCTTGACCTCCAGATGTTCTGGGAGCAGTAGCTCTGGCTGGGCAATGTTATCCCTGTGGCTCCCTGCAGCAACTGCTGGCTCTACTGCTTAGGGCATGCTCTTATTCTCTTGCAGCTAGGCCCTACCTTGACTGGAAGAATTGACAAAAACACAACCTGTTCCCCAGACCCCCTCACCCTTGCACCCAGAGCCCTGTAGTCACTCTTGATATGCTCAGGATCTCCCCTGGCAGTATCACTGGTACCCACATGGATGAGCAGCATGGGTAGTAGTCAGAGGTCTGGATGAGCCTCAGTAGTCCTTCCATCACATCTTGGATCCAGGCTTTAAGCAAGCAGCAGACCTTCCAAGACAACTGGTCATGTCAACAAATGGCTCCTTCTGTCCCCCACAGAAGGGAGTCTCCAACCACCATCCCCCATCACTTCTTCTTGGTGTCAGTTGTCTTGATCCTTCCCAGCTTGGTGAGGCCTGATCTGTCTTCCTCCACCAATAGAATGTGCTCCTCCCTCTTTGCTCCTAGGGCTGCATATCTGTTCTCCAGATTAATGACTTTAGGTGGAAGTGAAGATCTCAACTTGCTGCCAGAAGTCACAAACCTCCCCCTTTCACCCTCTTGGGCATCCACATCCTCTCTCTTGCACTGTGTCTGGCATTTCTTCCTCTGCAGTCTCAGAGCTCTCCTCCAGCACCAAATTAATGAACACCTCATGGGAGAGGATGTTTCAGAGCCTTGCCACCTCCTCCTCTAGTTTTTTCTTACTCATTTCCTGAGAGACACCTCCAGGAAGCACTGCTCACACTGCAGGCACTCCCAGACCTGGTTGCCACTAGAAAGAACCTGTAAGCTACAGTCCCCATAGCACCAAACCTCGACCTGGATGGAAGTGTTGATGGTGAGTGGTCCTGCCCAGGCAGAAGCCTCACAAGGTGCAAGCAGTATCAGTGGCTCTGGCATTGCAACATCCTCTGGCTATTTCCCTGGATCTCTCAATAGCCCTTCTCTCTGTTATTGCTCTTCTTTCAAGCAGACCTACCCTAACAAACTTGTCTGAAACTGGCCTATTTATTTCTTGTTTTCCTTCAAAGGGTTCCTTTTTCCCCCATGCTTCTTCATGCCAAACTGAAAGACTTGCTTCTCAGAAAATGGGAGGAAGGTCCACAAACTGGCCTTAGAAATAGCCTGCAACCAACCTGCACAACGCTTACCCTGTTTGCAGCCCTTGTTCGCTGGCTCCCTAAAAGGATATGGTAGGTAATAATTCACATATTTGGATGGTCTCTATCTCTAATTCAGTATCTGGTCAGGATGCATGCTCCACTCTGAGGATCTTTCTCTTTGGTGTCAGCAGTCTGGAGGTGGGATGCTGACTCCCACAGTCCCCTTCCAGTAGGGTGCTTGAGATGGGCTGCTGGTATGCCCTTGGTCCATGGTGGCCTTGGGAACCCTTCCCAGAGGACAGGGATGGGGATGGGAACCCCTCTCAAGGAAGAGAAGGGGGGACAGGGAGGAATTGATGAAGGGACAGGGAGGGACTCTGTTTATCTCAAGTCTCTGCTTTTGTATTCTCTTTCCCCTTTGATGACTTTTCATCTGTGGCTCTCTCTGGTTAGCTGTGTCTCTATGGTCATACATCCACATAGCCTTTGTATGGTACATACTTCCTTGGTTCCTAGGCCTTGTGTCCTTGTTGTGTTAGACAACCTATCTGCCTTGAAGGCTGTGATCTTGTGTTATGGAATGCCCCCCTCAATTCTCAGGCTGTGTCCATCCATAAGGTGTAATAAGGTCCAGACTTTCTTGGTTTACATGGGGCTCTGAATTTGTTTCTCTCTAGGATATGATGCAAAGCATGGCTATTTACTTAGTACAGTACATTGATTAATATAGGATGGAAATTTCATTTTTTTCAAATGTCTTCATATTCTGTTTACATGTCTGTATGACATGTTTTCATCTGAAGTAAGTTGCATTGGTCCCATTCCATTCAACTGAACCATTACAGTTCCCACCAGCCAAGGATATACTTTTTACAGTATTACAATCATAGAATCATAGAAAAATAGGAACAAAAAAGATCTAAGAAGGTCATCTAATCCAAATTTATGCTCAAGGCAGGATCATTCCTGATGAAACCATCTGTCTCAAGTGTCCTTCTCACCTGCTTTCAGCAAATTCCAAGAATGGAGATTCAACAACCTTTCTCAGTAGCCTGTTCCAATACTTGACCATTCTTGTAGGGAACAAGTTCTTTGTAGCCTTACTTCCCCCGATGTAATTTTAGACCATTTGTTTTAGATAGAGAGTTGAGTCAGACTTAGAAAGTTGGTGTTGAACCCTACATTTAAAATTAGCCCTTATTAATGCTATCCAAGGCCTAACAGAAATGTTACATTTATATTAAGTAAAATGTTTAGTTGTCAGATTGTCAGTAACAAGTTTTCAAATTTGTAGTTGGCAACCTTGTCTATCCTAGAGATCAAAAGGCATTTCGATGCATAGCTGAATATTGGGAGGTTACTTGCTTATTTATCTGAACTGCATGTTCACCTAGCCTTTCAAATAAATCTATGTGCTTTGCTGTGAGTGTCTCACATTCCAGGCATATGTCTTCTTGTATTCTAAATATATTCTTAAATAGATTAAGTTTTTCACAAGCTTCCAGACCCCAAATTGTGTCACCTCATTATGTACCACACTGAATGAGAGCTTAAATACTCTCTTCATATGTTTGATGCTTGCAATCTATTTTCCTTTCACTGAATTTATGCTTTGCTTGTTGCAGAGAAATAGGGGTTGAAGTGTCCTTTTGCTTCTTTCATAGTGCCTAATGTGGAATGTTCCAGTGTAATGAATGCCTTGCCTCAGGATGCATTCTGCACATCCTCTATTGCAAGGTTCTTAGAGGACCATCATCAGCTAAAAGGAATTATACCACCTCACCTGCTGCTATATCCTGGGTAGAGAAACACAGAGCTTTTTTTTAAATTGCTGACAGTCCTATGCTCAACTGGAACCAGAAGAGGAAAAAAAAAGATTTTTCTGTTACATTCAGTCAGTCCTGTCTTTCAGGGTCAAATCTTGGTCTTCTTTAAAGTATGACTAAACTCTTTTTGAATTCAATAGGTAAGAGATTGGATTAGGGCTAACGTTAGAATAGACATGTATTCATCTATAAACTCTTTACTCCTGTTGAGATGAAGGTGGAGTTGAAGATTTGCTTCTATTCCCAAATCCCTGTCAATTTATAGACTGCCTCAACTAGAGCACAGAATGCCAAGCTGTATTGCTGACAATGTGAAAACACTTGTCTGGTCCTGCTAATCTAAATAACCTCTAAAGCTATAAAAGCTTTGTATAATTAATGTAGAATTGAAATGAACTGATTTTTTGCAATAGGTTTTAATATATCAGTCATTGCCCTTCTAAGTACTAGTGTTCCAAATAACAAGTCCTATTCAGATGCTTGCTGCAGGATACCATAACAACACAATAACATAAAACCCATCTTTTAGGTGGCACATATTTTAGGATAAAATGCTTTATTATGTTAATTGGAGCATATGCACATTCCCTCATTTTTTTCTCAATGCATTTATTTTTTTGTTACACACTTGTTCTGGTGTGAAGCCACTAGAAATAGGACAGAGACCTCCCCCCCACACACACATGCACACCACCCTCCCTTAAACCTGCTTACTGTATTTTTGGAGGGGCAGTTAAGAAATAAGATCACTGAGTTTGAGTTTAAGTACGTTAAGTGGGTTCAGAGTTTGTTTTGTATTAAAATTACATGACTTATAAGGATGAATGATAAGACAAGCTATGAACTCTTGTTTCTGCATTTCAACCTGGTTTCTATTGGGGGTTTATCAGACACATGCTAAAACTTTCTACTGCCTATAAATTATCTGGAGATTTTACTTTTGGAAAATGTTATCTTCTTCCTAACGGTCAAATAGGGCAACTTCAAACACCCTACTAGGTTTTTAAAAGTTGCTGTAAGAAACATTATGCCAGGTTGAAAGAAATTTTGGAACTGTTCACAAGATAATATGAGCAGCAGTGGTGTCCTTGTGACTTTGTACCGTAAGTTCACCACGCCAAGACAAGGATTGACATATTAATCATCTAATGTCCATTCACCATGGGATTTGATGCATCTGCCATAGTAATTTCAGTGTTCTTATATTAGCAAGTCATCTTAATGTAATAACAATAAAAATGATGGTATGTCTTGATAATATATTCAACTGACAAAAATATTGCATTTCTCATAAGAGGTAACAGTAATATTTATTTAAGCATACTGGCACTTGCAGCATTGTGGCATTATGGTAACTAGTTGCTTTATTACCACTGGAGAACTGAAAAAGTTTATGGTAATACTGAAGATTTAAACCCAAGATTTTTTGTCCAAATGATACAGGCTTTCCTTGTTTTTTTTTTACAGTCGTATTCTTATGATTATTTGACTTAAAAAAAAATCATGTCAGTACCTGTGTAGTGTTTGTTTTCTACAAATGTGGCATAATTGTTCTAAATGTGTTGTCTCTTTAACACACTTATGATATGTGAAATAATGTGAAACAGAATTCTTAAGTGGGAGGCCTTACTACACATCCAGTTGAACTTCTTAATTCTTCTAGATTCATAATATGTATATTTTAACAATGCATGGTTCTTTAGGGAAAATAGTATTGAAAACTTTTACTACTAGAGTCAGTGCATTCATTTCATTGTCATCACTGCTTAAACACATCTATATTGGGCAAAACTATCACCAAGATAACCTAGAAGTTCTATTTATTTACTATTAAGAAAAGAGAAAAACATTGTATATTAATTTAGGGTCAGAAAAAAATAAGGTCTAATTAAGACAGATGATAGCTGTACTAAATGAACAGTACTAAATGAACTAAATGAGCTATGCCTTTCTGGCAGTTATCTATCATCACTTATATTGGTTGAATATAAATCACTATCACATCCTTTTTAGTTGTGTAGTATTGAAGAAAAATGCTACATATAAATGACATTCTGGTCCATAATTTATTGGATTGCATTGCTTATCATTATTCATTATCATTATTTCATCCATGTTCAAAACTGAAAAACTAACCTTAATTATAAACATGTACATTGAGAGAAAAAAAAACCCACTCAAAATAGAAATGTCCTGAAACCAGGGCAAGCATTCAGAGAACAGAGGTTTTTTGTTTTGTTTTTGTTTGTTTTTCTGTAACGTGTTACAGAAACTAAAACCAATCATTAATTGGATTTGATTGGTTAGGTACATTATTTGTAACTTTTTTACTTCTGTAAATGAAAATGATTTGCAAATAACTATTATCCTAAAGAATGCTATCATACTAAAGAATGATTATTCACACACAAAGAGGAAGAAAATTATAGTAAAAATGTTGATGGTTAACTTAAAAATAAAGTAAGGATGCACCAGTAATCACAAGGGCAGTCTGGGCCTCAGATGGTGCACTTCCTATGTACTTTGCAAATGTTAGCTATTATATAAAATGTGGTAGTTACTCAAAGTACTTGTATTTTAAAAGAAAAGAATGATCTCATGTTCAATTATAGAAAAGCATAAACTTCTCCCTTCAGGAGAGTGTTTAAAATTATGGATTTCCAGGGGTCAGACATGACTCTTTGTAGCCTTAAGATACCTGACAAGTGAAATCTGTCATACATTTGTCCTCAGTATTGCTTTGTTGACTAACTCTAGGGAGAGGTACACTAAGTATCATGACTTTAGGCAGTTCCCTGCTTAGATTGCTGGAATTCTGGATCCCATTTTGAGGTGCCCGATTTACCTTATAAACTGTACATGGAAGCATTGGTATCTTGCCCTAAGTCCTAGTTTCCATAATGGGATGCTAGAACCTCACAGATGTTTCTGTCCCTAACTTGCAGGTGTTGAAGCCTTTACACACCAGTGTGCCTCTGTTCCCCCCTGTGAGGGAGGGTTGATTTTATGGTAGTGGAAGGTAAGGATAACAACACTCATTTCAACAAAGTTAAACTAGTATAAATAGAAGTCAAAGCAGGAAAATGGATGGACTTCAAAATCTTGCATTGTTCACTACACTGACATGTGTCTAACTTTATATTCTACAACTTTAATTTTTATCTCAATAACAATGTAATTTTAATAGGAAAATATCTTGGACTTGAGTTAAATACCAATTAATCATTTGTAGCAGCTCTTTCAATCTTTTGACTGATGATAAACAAGTATATGAAACAGTGACTTTACTTCAATAAAGGTACAGGTAGCCCCACTTTATGTGGGTTCTGTATGTGCAAATTCACTCTTATGCAATGATCCTTTTTATACCAAAAAATCATTATATGTGAGGTAAATTCATTCGTATGCGATCGGTGTGGTGGAAGCCCGCAGTCAGCTGCTTTGTGCAGTGCATTTTGGGAGTGCCATGCACCAAAGTATATAGTCTCCTGTGTGGATTTGTGCTCCTCACTCATTATCTGCAATATGTGTTTCTGTAGTTGCCATCCCCCTTATGATATGATAGTTCCCTGTGCTTGTGTGTACCGTTTGCCACTCATGAGTACCCAAATCATCTTGCAAAAATGATAGAAATGGGTCTAGGGGTCAGCACAGTCAAGGTCTTGGAACGTATCCCTATTTGTTACATTGTAAAGTGGGTTCCTTTTGTGTGAATTTGAGTCATATGCTGTTTTCCAGGAACACATGTACAGCATAAAGTGACAGAAACCTGTATTCAAATGGGAATGATTACGATTTGGTTTATGTGTTCTTCAAACTTCTTTTTTCAAATAGGTTCCTCCTCTTCTTTGAATCTTGTGAACTCTATTATGATCAACAGAAGTCAAAACGTTGCCTTTTCTTTATAGCATTAATTACAGTATTTGACACATTGCAATTATAATGTAATAAAGTAACTTATTATATTTTGAAATGCATTGTCTAAAAATGATCTCTCATAAAATACCAGGAAGAATGTCATCAATGTTTCATTCAAGATTTTAAAGAACAGTGAAAACAAATTTTAAATGTCAAGTAAGAATATTCTTCACTTACTGGAAATTTGGGTTTGTAAAAATCAAAGGCCAGTCATGTCTTTTAAACCTAAATTGTAATATGTTGCTCTTGGAATTATATTAAAACTCCTTGATGTAATTAGCCATAAACCATAAAAGGTACAGTCAAATGGTAATTTTTCAATTTCCTGGGGTTTCTGGTTCTTCATTGTGTATGTGTGCCTCTCTTCTATTTTGTTGAATTGTAAAGTTGACCTTTATTTAAACTCAGTCTGTTTTTGGCTGAAGATCAATGCAGGTTAAAAATATTTGACATCTGCCTGTAAACTGAAAGAGGAGAAAAAACAGATATATATTTTAAGTAGAGAAATAGACTTTTTTCTGTTCCCTCCCTGCCCCAGAATAGGATTTTTTTCCCTTTCTCATTATTGAACCGGCTGTGTCTCCTCAAAAGCACTTTATTCAGCTCAATTTAACAAAATAAAATTTTAAGCATCCTTCCTTAAGAGAAAAAGTAATTAGGACATAAGTTTTCCTGTGTCCCTTCTGTTTGTCTGTGTATCTAGATATTTATAAAACTTTTGGGCAGTCTATCCAATCCCTTCATGCCAATGTAAGTATTAGGCAGAATTGCTGTCTTTCCAAGAAGCTAAGCGAAAATACTGATTTACTCTTACTCCTATTCTGCTAGGGTTAAAAAAGGTAGGGACCAGAAGTATAACCCCACAAAATGACATTATTCTAGGTCTTTGGTGACAAGGTAAATGAAACAGGCACTGTCCAAGATTTTAAATTCAAAGAGAGCTCCCGGCCTCCTACCTATCCCTTTTCATGCACGCATATTTCTGTATCTTCTCAAGATAGCAACTGGAGATAAAATAGAATTATTTGTTTAATCTTATTATACTGTTAATTTTGATTATCCATGAACTTTCAAAACCACTTCCCTTTAAGTCTACAGTGTACTAATGTCTATTACCTTTCAATGCATTTCCTGCAATATCCAGTCTACATTCTCTGCCTCTGTTTCATTCTGTTACTTCTAATTCATTTTATTTTTCTAAATAAGTATGCAACCACTTGAGCAGTTTCACCATGCTAAAGTTACTTGAGATTTTCAAGACACCTACGGTTTTAAAAGACTTTTGAAACCAGACCAATTTATGCTTTTTAGGACTTTCTCAGAAATGAAAATAAGTATATTTTAATTGTTATAAATATGCCCACCACTTAGGAATGTAATTCTTTCCTAGTGATGGGACTTTGGGGAGGAAGGGGATCCAGAACAAAAAAAAAATCCCCCATGTATTTTTAATAAGCAAACTTGGCTAACTTATGCTACTTGTGGGGACTTGCTTTTGAATGACCTTAGGGATTTAGGGAACAAGAGAGGACATTCCTTAGGTACACAAGTCCCAGACCAACCTTTTAGGACCCTATAGGTCAAAACCAATTCCTTGAATTGCTCTCAAAGTTGGGAGCCAGTGCAGACTCTTGGATGCTGAAGTAATATGTTTCTAGTGACCCATCCCTTATCAGAAGATGGGTTGCTAGAATGCAACCCCTCATAGAGTTCATATTAATAAGATAGTCTTGAAAACAAAGATTTCAGGTGACACACTTGTTTTTTTTGCATAAAGCCAGTAAACTTGCATGTTAGATCATCTATTTTCAGTGCTGATGGCATTCACTAAAAAGGTATTATCCTAGGACATTTACATCTATGGTTTCCTGGTGTAATCATGCCAATAAGCATAAACAGATAAAGAGAAGGAAAGCGTTCGAGACATGAAACAAAACTAATGGTTTTAATAGCATAAACAACAATTTCCATTGTGTGCAGCAAATAGGCCCCCGCTAAATGTTATGTATATTACACAGTTAACTGGTTAATCACACAATGAATTTAGATCTGCCACACATGCAAAGTAAGACCAGCCATAGATGCAAAGTACTTTTCACATGATTAACTAATTAATTGTGCAATAAACTTAAAATGCCCCATGTGCAAAGTAATTACCATAGAATAAAAATAACTATTCATCTATAAGAAGAGCCAACTAGCTATAAAATTAGTGCTTGAAAACATGTAACAACTTTATAGCTGGATTCTTTCCAGCTTCAGCTTGAACATGTAACAGGGCCCATAGACTTTAAAAAAAAAACCATGGGTGCAGCATACTATGTTTAAAACTTAATTGGAATCATTGAAAATTAGGATTGGAGGGGATTTCAGGAGGTCACTTAGTCCAACACCCTGTTCAGAGCAGGACTATCCCTAACTTGATCATCCCAGCCAAGTCTTTGCTACTCAGGTTTTAAAAATCTCTAAGGATGGAGAATCCACAACCTCCAGGGGGAGCCCGTTTTAGTGCTTTACTACCCTCCACATGAAATAATTTTTCCTAATACAGTAAAAGGGTGTGTTAACCAGCATTGTACTATCTGGAATTTCTGGTCACTTGGCCAGATGCAGGAAGGTGCAGGGAAGGGAGGAGAAGCTTGCACATGGCAGCTGCTGCCATCATCCTCCACCCTGCGCTGCCATGTACAGCCAAGGCCATCCCTCCCCGTCTCTGTTACACTTGTGGCTGCTGCCACCTCCCTCCCCCTGCTCTGCAGGGTTTTCCAAAAAGTTTGAAAAACCCTGACTCAGATAACCAGTATTTTTAGATAATCAGCACCCCCTTATCCCACTCAAACTGGTTAATACAGCTTTTACTGTATCTAACCTACACTTCCCTTGCTGCAACTCGACACCATTGTCCCTTGTTCTGTCATCTGTGTCCCTTGTTCTGTCATCTGCGACCACTGAGAACAGTTGAGTTCCACCTTTTTTTTTAACTACCCTTCTGGTAGTTGGAAGCTGTCATTAAATCCCCCCTTAATCTTTTCTGCTGCAAATTGAAAAAAAACCAGTTCCTTCAGCCTCTCCTCATAAGTCATGTTCCTCAGCCCCCAAACTATTTGCATAGTTGCATAGTTTGTCCAAGTTTCCACTTCTTCTAAGGTTCATTTTTGTGTTTTAGCCCATTGAAGAGTTCCCTGTTAAGTCAAGCTCATTTTCTGCCATAGTTGCTAGTTTTTGTGCATGTCAGGGTGGTTCATTCCTGCATCCTCAGTAAGGTTCCTTTAAAATAAAAACAGCTCCCCTGGACTCCTTTCCCCCTCAGACTGTCTTCCCAGGGGATTCTGCCCATCAATTCCTTCACTGAGACAAAGTCTGTTTTCTGAAGTCCAGATTCCTTACTTTGCTGCTCTCCTTCCTTCCTTTCCTCAGGATCCAGAACTCAATCCTCTCATGGTCCCTGCTGCCCAAGTTGCCACCGACTTCTGTATTCCCCATCAGTTCTTCCGTGTTTGTGAGCAGCAGGTCAAAGAAGCACAACCCCTAGTTGGCTTCTCCAACACTACACCAGGAAGTTGTCCCCAACACTCTCTAAAGATTTTCTGGATTGTCTGTGAACTGCTGTATTGCCTTCCCAGTGGATGTCAGGGTGATTGAAGCCCTCCATGAAAATCAGGGCCTGTGATCTTGAAATTTCCACTAGTTGTGGGGGAAAAGACCCTCATCGTCCTGGTCTGGTGGTTGCATTGAATGGTTTCCAGCCCCCAAAAGGGGTGCCAGTTCACTACATATGTGTATGTAAAGTTGCTTCCTCTTTTGGGACTTTCCTGCCAGGCCTTGAAGGGAGAAAATAAATCTATATATCTAGACCATGAAGAGGATCCCCTGACTCACATACAATAAATGGCATCCACTTTGATTGTTGTTATTGCAGGGCTTCACCTCCCCTTATACCCTGTTTGTGCCCAAACAGTCTTGGAGGACAGAGAATGTCTCATCCAGCTGATATCAGGTTTGTTCCACTGTCAATCCTTTTATTAATTGTTATCAACTGTCCAGTCTCTTTCACAGTTATGCAACTTCTTGCATCGGCATAGGTTTCCCTTCCAATATCCAACAGTGGGTTCAGAAAGGAATCTCTCTCTTCGTTGTTTCTCCATATAGCAAAGTTCTCCCACTTTCCCAGCTTTCCCTTTCACTGGGACTCATTTGGCACTCACAGAGCTCTCAAAGTTGACAGTTCTACTCACTATCAGCCATCTCTTAACAGGGGCTGATAACGGCTTCCCTGTTACAGTGGTCTATAGCTGTAATGCAGCACAACATCACCCTTGATTCTTGTCCCTCTGACCCTAACCCAGAGATTTTCAATAGGCTGGTCTCCAGTTTCACATTAGAGATCTGAGAAATCATATCACTATTTTATATAAAGAGCAACTTCTCCTTTTCTCTCCTGCCTGTGTCTGAACAGTTTTTCCCTATCTAAGACAGACCTCTAATCATGTGAGTTGTCCCACCAAGTTCCTGCTATTTCAGTCATGTCATTGTTCCATGACTATGAGAGGACTTAAATTTCTCCTTCTTGTTTTCCAGACTTTGTTCATTCATGCATGGACATCTGAGGTGACTGATTGCCCTACTTTCTCAGGAAGCATGAAAAGGCCTCCCCTTTTTTCCCCTCCTCCTCGTTCTTCCTCCAGGTCACCCACTTCCTCACTTACCTCAGGGCTTTGGTCTCCTTTCCCTAGTTTAGGGATAGCATAACTTGTTTAAAGCCTTCCTCACTTGGTTAGGAGTCTATCTGTGAACACTCTCTTCCCTCTCTTCATCAGGTGGATTCCATTTCTTCCTAGCATTGCTTCTTCTTGAAGCAACATCCCATGGTTGAAGAAGCTAAAGCCTTTCATGGCCTTGCATTGATCTGCAGGATGTGTCCACCCCTGACTGGGCCCTTCCTCTGAACCAGAGACGTTGACCACCATCTGAGCCTCCATCTCCTTCACCCTTGCATCCAGAATCCTGTAGTCAGCTCAGGATCCCCCAGGCTGTAATATTGGTGCCCATGTGGATGAGCAGCATAGAGTAGTAGTCAGAGGACCAGATGAATTTTAGTGATCCTTCCATGACATTTTAGATCTGGGCTCCAGGCAAATAGCAGACCTCTAAAGAAAATGGGTCAGGCTGGTAGATGTATGGCTCCATACGTGTAGAAGGGAGTAGGCAACCATGCACTGCTTCCTTTTGGTGGCAGTGGTCTCCAATGTCCCAACAATGGAGAAGCCTGGCCTGACCTGGCCTGACCTGGCCTTTGTTGATGGAGTGTGCTCCTTCTCCTCTGTTCCTACAGTTCCATAACTGTTCTCCAGCCAGTCTGCTTAAGCTAGGGAAAAGAGCTCTTCTTGCTGTCAGAGGTCAAAAGCTTCCACCTTCCATCTTCCTGAGTGTCCACCTCCTCTTCCCTCTCCACCACCACTTCTGGCAGTCCTTCCTCCACAGTTCTAGAGGTCTCTTCCAGGATTTAATTGAATAACTCATCATAGCTCAAGATGCTTTGGAACTTTGCCACTTCCTCCTGTACCTCTCTTTCTTGTTCCCTTAGGGGTACTAACAGGAGTCATGACTCACATTGCAGGCACTCTCCCACATGGCTGTCACTTTCTTTGGTCTCTATTTAAAGAAGGGATTTAAATATTGATTTAACTGCTGAGTTTTACCTACTTGTGCTAAATTTTTATATTAGTTACCTCTTAATTAAAGAAAGAACTTACCTTAAAGTCTCTGTAATGGGGCACTAGCCTTGGTCCCTGTTACAATCCAGGATGAGCTGCCAGACTGGAGCCCATGAAAAAAAACTTACCATTGATCCATGAAATGGCAGTGCAATTATGAGAACCATGCAGTCAGCAGTCCAGGAAGAACTATGTTCTCTCTGTTTTGTTTGGGCCAGGTGGGGCCACATGCAACCAGATCCAGCTCTTATTGGCCAATGGGATTTTCACCAGTCAAACTGAACTCCACAGAAGAGGGGAATCATGAGAGGGCCTGAGTTCATGTAAGCAACACAGAGCCACAGAGATAGTGTTAGGAGCCAGAACAGTGAGCCAGTGTGAGAGAAGAAAGTGGACCAGGGGAGAAAAAAAACCCTCCACAAGAGTTCGGCGGGCTTTAAACTAGGCTCGTCGGGGGAGGGGGAAGATGAGGGCGGAGGAGACGATGAGATACCAGGCCCAGCAACAGCCAGCGAGCCCAGACCAATGGTCAAAAGGGAGAAACAGGTAAGCGATGGGGGACGGGGCATTGCTGAGACTAGGGGGTCAGTGGGCACAACCGCTGAAGGCCTCAAATGCCTCTACACGAATGCCCGAAGTATGGGGAAGAAGCAGGAGGAACTCGCCCTCCTCCTAGCTGTCACCAGCCCTGACATAGTAGGGATCACAGAAACGTGGTGGGACTCATCGCATGACTGGGCGGTGAGTGTCAAGGGCTATAGGCTATACAGGAAGGACAGGATAGGAAGGAAAGGTGGAGGAGTAGCACTCTACATCAAGGAGGAATATACTTCCTCGTTAATTAGCATGGGGGTAGAGGGGGGGTACTCTGAGGTGCTCTGGGTTAGAGTAAAAGGCAGTCCAGGGGAGAGAGACTTAACGGTGGGAGTCTACTATAGACCTCCCAACCAGGGAGAAGAGCTCGACCTGGAATTCTTAAGTCAGCTTACAGAGGCAGTGAGGGCTAAGGATGTGGTCATCATGGGGGACCTGAACTTCCCAGACATCTGCTGGGAGGAGCAGTCAGCCAAGTCTGATCGCTCACGTCGGTTCTTAGCCAGACTGCAGGACCTCCATCTAACCCAGGAGGTGCACAGTCCCACCAGGGGAGACGCCTTGTTGGACCTAGTGCTGGCCACGGGTGATGACCTGGTGAGGGGGCTGCGGGTGATGGGCCACCTGGGAGACAGTGATCATCGCTTGCTGGAATTCACCATCCAGCGTAAGGTGGCAAAGGGCTGCAGCAAGGCAACAGCCCTAGACTTTAGGAGGGCTGACTTCAACAAGCTAAGGAGGATAGTTGGGGAAGCGCTGAGGACCCAGAGGGGAAGGGAATCAGATGTCGAAGGTGAGTGGTTGCTCCTTAAGGAGACGATCCTCCATGCCCAAAGGGAGGTAATCCCAACAAGGGTCAAAGGGAGCAGGAGGGCACATAAACCCCCATGGCTCACTAAGAGCATCCGGGAATGTCTCCTTGCTAAAAGGGAGGCATATACCCAATGGAGAGATGGGGTCATCGCCAAGAAGGACTATGTTATAGTCGCCCGAGGATGTAGGGGGGCAGTCAGGAGGGCCAAGGCAGAGTTGGAGATAGGACTAGCTTCCCGGATCAAGGACAATAAGAAGTCCTTCTTCAAATACATAGGGGGTAAAAAGAGGGTCCCGGGTAATGTGGGGCCCCTGCAGGACACGATGGGCAACTTAGTCATCACGCCAGATGACAAAGCTAACATATTTAACGATTTCTTTGCCTCTGTCTTCCTAAGTAGGGACCAGTTCAGCCACCTCCCTGCTGGGCCCCCCTCGGGCCCCGAGAGAGACACGCCTGGGCCAAGGGTTAGTGAGGAGTTAGTTAGGGTACTTCTGGAGAGGCTGGACGTGTTCAAGTCCGCTGGTCCGGACGATCTTCACCCTAGGGTTCTACAGGAACTGGCTGAGGTCATTGTGGGACCCCTGGCACGGCTCTATGAGCACTCGTGGTGCTCTGGCGAGGTGCCGGAGGACTGGAAGAGGGCCAATGTGGTCCCTATCTTCAAAAAGGGAAAAAAAGAGGACCCGGGAAATTACAGGCCAGTTAGTCTTACCTCAATCCCGGGTAAGCTCTTTGAAAAAATTATCCTGGCACACATCCAGGAGGGCCCTGCGGGGGAATGCATGCTCAGGGGCAACCAACATGGGTTTATCAGTGGCAGGTCTTGTCAGACCAACCTGGTGGCCTTTTACGATCAGGTCACCAAATCATTAGACGCAGGGGTTGCTGTGGATGTAGTCTTTTTGGACTTCCGGAAGGCTTTCGACACTGTCTCTCACCCTGTCCTCATCAAAAAGCTGGGAGACTGTGGTGTCGATGCCCACACGATCAAATGGGTCGCCAACTGGTTGGAGGGCCGCACCCAGAGGGTGGTAGTGGATGGGTTCTTCTCGACATGGAAGGATGTGGGCAGTGGGGTTCCGCAGGGCTCGGTCCTCGGGCCTGCACTGTTCAACATCTTCATCAGTGACTTGGATGAGGGGGTAGAAAGCACCCTGTTCAAGTTTGCTGATGACACTAAGATGTGGGGGGATGTGGGTGCACTAGAAGGGTGCAATAGGCTACAAGCTGACCTTGACAGGTTGCAACGGTGGGCGGATGAGAATAGGATGGGGTTTAACACTGATAAGTGCAAGGTGTTGCACATGGGGAGGAAGAACCGGCATCACACTTACAGGTTGGGGAACTCCCCTCTTGCCAGCACGGAGACGGAAAAGGATCTTGGAGTCGTCATTGACTCCACGATGAACATGGGCCGACAGTGTGGGGAGGCAGTCAAGAAGGCCAATCGTACCCTGTCATGCATCCACAGATGCATCTCGAGCAGGTCCAGGGAGGTGATCCTCCCCCTCTATGCGGCACTGGTCAGGCCGCAGCTGGAGTACTGCGTCCAGTTCTGGGCGCCACACTTCAAGAGGGACGTGGACAATATGGAAAGAGTTCAGAGGAGGGCCACTCGTATGATCAGGGGTCAGCAGGGCAGGCCTTATGAGGAGAGGCTACGGGACCTGAACCTGTTTAGCCTCCACAAGAGAAGGCTAAGGGGGGACCTTGTGGCCTGCTACAAACTGGTCAGGGGGGATCAGCAGGTATTGGGGGAGTCCCTGTTCCCCCGTGCGCTGCCAGGAGTGACCAGGAATAACGGTCACAAACTGGCGGAGGGTAAGTTTAGATTAGATATTAGGAGGCGCTACTTCACAGTCAGGGTGGCTAGGGCCTGGAACCAGCTTCCAGGGGAAGTGGTGCAGGCTCCTAGCCTGGGGATTTTTAAAAGGAAGTTAGATGAGCACCTTGCCGGGGTCATCTGACCCCGGTGCTCTTTCCTGCTAAGGCAGGGGGTCGGACTAGATGATCTACCTAGGTCCCTTCCGACTCTAGCTACTATGAAACTATAGTGTCAAAGATCAAAGTCTTTGATTTCAGATGCCAATGGCAAAAGGTCAGATGGCAAAAGGTCAGAAGCTAACACAGCAAACTCTGTAATTGTAATTTATACCTCTGTATTAACAGTGCTGCATATACACACCCCTGTCTGTGCCTCATTTTTAATCACTTGAGTCTCCCATATGAGAAAGAGAAGCTAACCTTGAATTGTACATAACTCAAGGGCTATGACGTCAAGAAAGATACCGTAACCTGGTAACGAGATACCAAATTGGCTGTCTTTGAAGAAATTGCAAAATTAAAGAAATATACTATGCGCGCCATCCTGTGACCAAACAGGACCAGTACCGCCCCAGTAAAAATAACACCCCCTTTTTTCTGAAACTTGAGCAAACAAAGACAGCATAAGTGCCAACTCATTAATTATTCATGCCTGGCGTGTAATAATTGGTCACTTTGCCAAATATAACTTTGAAAGAACTTCTGCCCAAAGCAGAGAACTGCGTATACACTCAAGAAGAACAGATTGTGAACAACAAATATTATCTCTCCGCCTATGTATCTTTCTGGCGTACCCCTTCTTGCTGGCTCATCTATCTCTGTCATTATCTTTCTTATCAAGAGCTCTCGGTAATCTGCAGACTGCAACGGCTTATGTGAATCACTCAAAATTTGTAACAAGCAAGATTATTACCCACCCTGTAATTGCTGGTTAACATGATATCTGCATGCTGTAACTGAATAAATCAACTCCTCTGCCTACGCTGCAAGCCATCAGTGGCATAAGTAAAATAAACTTTTTGTGTAACCACTGCGCTTTAAATCATCTGACTCCTGCTGTTAACCCCACCTGTCCGGTCATAAATCCCTCCTCGCGCCAAGCCGGTCGTGTCAACCCAGGCTCGCAGTTCAAGGGTACACCGGCATTAGGGGCATGACAAAGAGAGGTGGCACAGAGAGGCACAGTGAAGGGAGAGACATACCTGAACTAGTGAGTCAAAGAAACTCAAAGTGTTCAATCATTGGGAAGGTAGACTTGGTTAATTGGGTAGGAAACCTGCAAGTGAGGTGATCCATCCATAGTGAGTTTAATAAGAAATGGGATCAGGGTGGACTTAAGTAATTGATAAAAGATAAATATAAAATAATTGATTAATGAATGCTGATAAGCTTGTTAATTGACCCACAAGGTGATTGGTGAAATATAGAAGAATTAACTAACAGAATGCTGTTAAACTTGTTAATTGATGAAATGTAACTAAGGATTAATTAAATGCTGACATATGCTAACTGAAGAAATATAAATAAGGACCAACTGAATGACAATAAACTCAACTGATAAGAGATAAACCAAGATCACTCAGATAATCATAAATTCATCCAGTGGCACAGTATAAATAAGGGCCAAGTTATTTGGTAGGCGAGTAGTGAAGAACTTCCTAACAATGGAGTTAAAAGACAATCAAAAGGTGGCCTGAGCTGGCAAGTAGAGGATTACTAGATGTTGGTTTCTTTGGGCAAGAGGCTGAGACAACTGATCAGCATCTGGGCACTACACCATATTTAATATAAAATGAGACTTCACTGGAGATCATGGGCCTGCACTGATAAAGTAAGGTCAGGTCAGGGTGTGGAACCCTGTGAAGAAAGATCTCGCTTTAATTCCTACCACTAAATTTTAACCAAAACCTCATATCCCTTCTTCTCTTTCTTTCCTTTTGGAACATCAAGGTGTGGTGGGCGAGTAAGCAAAAGCGTGGAGGCATCTCCAAGATACAAACACCCACACTCCCCTTGAAAGATAGAGGTGAGAAGCTGACCTGAAAACTGAGTTCTGACCTGCTTGCAAACTGTCCTTTTGCTGTCCCTGTGTCCTCAGTAAGTATCTTGGAAAGAATAATGTTCCATGTGATAGCAGTTATGTTGTTATCATTTCCTCAGGACCTTGTCCAAATCCAGATGTTTGAAGTCATGATGTAATCATGGTGTTACCTTTATCATCATTAAAGTTGGTGTGTGATCATAATTGATAGCTTCTATTCAAGAGATTTGAGTAAAGCAGTGCTAGTGATATTCAGTGTCAAAATTCAAGTTAGAGCTTCTTGAAGAAGTTTGCCTAAAATCTCCTAGCATTATACCTGTATTTAGTCTCCTTTACAGTCCATACATTTCATAACCATTAGAGAAAGAAAAAAAAAGTAAGATGACCTTCCCCCACACCCCAGTAGAAAAAATGTACTTTTAACTGCTTTAGTAGTGGTGCAGGAACAGCTGTTCAGAAGCACACATCAGCTGTTATGATCTAAGTGATGCCTTTACATGATCCTGCAGTGATACATGATAGCTAAATCACTCACTATGTATTCCTGAATAAAGAAGGTTAATGTTTCAGTAGTTTCCTACACTTATATCTAGATGATTCTGTGGCAGTGTAATAGTTACATCATAGCAATGTATATTACAATCTTTTGATAGTGATACAATTGTTACATTTCACTATAACATTAGGAACAGTTGCTAAAAAGGTTTCATAGACTCTTAAAATAAGGCATAATGAGAATACAGGTTTGCCTCACTTTATGCTGTACGCTCATTCGTGGAAAATGGCACACAACTTGAATTCATGTAAGAGAAACCCTTTACAATGTAACAGATAGGGATGTGTTCCAAGACCTTGATAGTACTGGCCCCTAAACTCATTTCTACCACTTTTACAAGACAAGTTTGGTACTCACCAAAAGCAGACAGTACACATAAGCACAGGGCTCTTTCATAATGGGGATAGCAACTACAGAAACACGTATCAGAGACAACAAGTGAGGAGCACAGATCCACACAGGAGACTATATTTTGGTGTGCATTACTCCCACAATGCACCAGACAAAGGAGCTGACTGCGGGCTTCCACCACAGTGATCACATACAAGTGAATTTACCTCGCATATAACAAATTGTTTGTATAAAAAGGATCATTGCATAAGAGCGAATTTGCACATACAAAACCCACATAAAGCAAGGGAAACCTGTAAAAGATTGGGAAAATTAGGAAGAAAGGAAATTAGTTCATTTCCACATTTGTTTTTAATTTAAGACATGCACTATTTGTTATGAAAGATATTCTAAACATTTGTAAATCACCTGTATGGCAAGAAGTATACAATAGTAGAAGGACATTCTCAGTAGATTATCTTTAGATTTCTATATCTATGATCTGGGCTCTAAATGAGCTTAACCTTCCACTTTCACAGTAAACTATTAAACTTAGCTCTTTGATCAGTACTTCCCTCAACATTAAGTAGTCAAACATCTCCCCTGAATGAATTTCCTTTAAGAAAATCTTTGTAAGAGTGCTGAATAGAGATCACAGTCTTATAAGCAAAAAACATTTTAAAAACCCAAACAAAACCCCTCTTGGATAGAATTTTCAGGAATGAGGGATTAAAAAGTTAGTTCATTCCTTTTGTTCCTTTATACATGTTTATGGTATATAAGATTTCTCAGGATCTCAGCCTTCCTTCCTTTTATCCCCTGAAGCAATAACTTTTTATTTTTGTCAAAAAGAGATATTTGTATCGGCATCTAAATGGGTATATTTGTATTATTTACTGTAACCTGAAATTTCTCCACAAAATCTAGATGATAAAAGGTTTAATTAAAATAAGTCCTGCAAAGGACATTTTATGGCAGTTTACTTAGTAATCATAGTGCACATTTCCACATTCTGTTTTACGTACAGAAATTTAACTTAAAATGTTTCCAATTTTTTATGAAAATATTTATCTGAAATGAATGAAACCATCTTTCCCATCATAGATAGTTGTTTTATTTTGTGTTGTTTTCATAAAAGGGTTTTTACTTAAGACCTGGAATATATTGAAGCCTGCTAATTTCTGATCTCCAAAGATTTTAACAATGATTTTCTGGACAACATAATTTTACATAAGAGTTTGGGCCAGTGGAGTAAGTTAAGGGTAAAATACTGCTTGTGCATGTCACAATCCTTTTTTGTACACAGTCTGGCAATTACATGATAAACTTCTGACCTAAAAACCCCCAAACCATTCTGCCCTTGTATACAGATAATGGGCAAATTGTTGACCTTAGTGGGTTTTCACTACAGTTGAAGAACAACTTAGTCTCTATGTTTGTGGGTACAAAAAGTATATCAGTGACATACTCTTACTGTCTCCTACTGGGTAAATTCAAGAATGTACCTGTTTGCTTACTATTCACTTCAAATAAGACAATAATATCAAGATTTTACATGGCATGTCATAATATTGAAAGTGTTCAGTTCACAGTATTCCTGCTGTGTTTTGAAACTTTTGCTAACATGTCTTGAGAATATGATAATAGACTCATGACTATGGAAAAAACCAGACCTGGAAGGAACTTCAGGAGGTCAGCTAATCCAACCCTCTACTCGAAGCAGGATCATCCTTATCTAAGCCATCTCAATCGGATGCTTGTCTAACCCTCTCATAATAAGAACATTCTTCCAAATATGCAACCTAAATTTTCCTTGTTGCAATTGAAGACCACAGCTTCCTGTCATAGGTGGAGACAGAAAATGTGGTGGAAGAGGGATAGCTGAGTGTGCATGCACATGTGTGTGTGCACCCCCTGTGTAAGAAAGTCTGTGGGCAAAGAGGTAGGGGGGAGAGAAAGGGGCTGGGACTGGGAAGGAATTGGGAGGGAGTGGAGCTGAGCCAAGCCCAGGATCAGGGCTGAGGCCCACTGTGCCCATGCAGCTGCCCCTTCCCCCTCATGTGGGTTTTTGCCTGGTGCCAGCACCAATGAACCTGCCACCCCCCAGCCCAGCACCACCCCCAGCCCCTGGAACCCCTATGCCTGCCTCACCAAGCCCTGCATAACCATGTCAGGGTGGAGCAAGGCATGGGATGGAGCCAGAGCTCATCCAGGGGGTGCAGGGAGGAGATGGTGACATCCTGGGAGACACAAGGAGCACATGCCCCTGATCTGCATGGGGCAGGGCAGGCAGCCACTGCAGGCTGGGGCCGCGGCAGTGCCTGGCTTTTCCTGGTGAGGGGGAGACATGCTGTACTGGAGACAGTTGGCAGTGGTTCTGGGAGGGGGGTCGGGTGGGCTACAGTGAATCAGGGTGGATGCAGCCATCCCCTTGTCCCATAGCCTCCCTCCCAGTACCACCATTTTCTGCCCCGATCATAGCATTCACTGCCTCCCATACACACACACACACCTGGAAGAGTCCAAAGCAGCTCCAGCCCACAGTGGCAACCCTCCTGAAAAGACTGGGGGCACGTGCTCCCCATGCCTCCCAGGGTGCACATAGCAACAAGAGACATGCCTCCCAAGATGAGGTGCTTGTGGATGAGTCCCTTACCACCAGCTGGACAGCACCTGCCCCCATCTCTGCCCCACCCCTTCTGCAGCTGCTGAAAGCCCTCAGCTGGGCTTCCTTGCAGCCCTACTGCTGCCCCATGTTTGAGGGGGCACTGAGTCGTTAGCCTCCCCCCTTTCTTCACCTATGCTTCTTGTCCTGTCCCCTGCAACCACAAATAATAGTTTATGACCATCCTCTTTACAGCCACTACCCTCATATATTTGTTATCAAATCCCGCCCCCCACCCTTCCCCAGGCTAAAAAAGAGAGAAGAGACTTCTTTCAATTGTTCCTTATAAGTCAAGTTTCCTAGATCTCTAATATATTGTTGTTTTCTGCTGGACTCTTTCCAATTTGTCTATCTTTTCTTGAAGTGTGCTCCCCAAAACTGGATGCAGTACTGCAGGTGATACCTCATCAGTACTGAATAGAGTAAAAGAAGTACTTTCCTTTACTTGCTGGTGATATAGCTGTTAATACAACCTAGAATACTATTGCTTTTTCTTTTAAACACAACACACACTTGCCTCATCATTAATTTAGAGTCTGGTATAAGCCCTAAAATGAGGTTTTCTTTTTTAGGAATCAGTGTTTAAAGTTCTTTTTATTCCAATGTGCAGAAAGGTATGAAAGAAAATGGTCATATGAAGCCAATTTTGTCCTCTGCCTACAGATGAAATCTGAAATGTTGTTCTAAGTGCCTGGCAGTTTCTGGAACCTGTTGTTTTCCAGATGCCTAGCAGATATAGGTCATCAGTGAACAACCTAGTATCATAGTGGGATTCAGAAAAAGGGTTTTTATGTCTCCACAATGTATAAAAATCAAGAACTGCATGGCCTAGTATTTTTCCCTATCCCAGCAGTGGATAGGAGTTATTATGGGCTTTGTGGGACTTATGATAGTTTATATCAGTTGACAATCTGCCCCAAATGCAGATTCTTTCCTACCAGATTTTGTAGTTAAACACAAAAAAATAGCAGTGCTAGCAGCATACAGGCAGACATCTGTTGTCAATGAGTTACACAAAACAATGTCAATTTTATATCTCATAACTTTTGCTTGTAAAAAGCCCAACGTTTTCAACACCTTTTTAAAACAGATGATGCTGTGTCCTGTGGAAGACTGATATTCAATAAGCACCATATAAAGGAGTCCTAAACCCCTGTTACAGGTTAAATGAAGGTAGCTGGAATAAGCAGAAGTAGAGAGTGAGGGAACAGTGCTGAAGGGGTACAGAGTTCTAGATTACATAGCTTCATGCTGTTGATGAAAGAATGAAAAACCCCTGTGCCCTGTTAAGAGCAGTGACCAGAAGGGGCAGAGCATAGGGCAGGGGTAAGCAACCACCGGTATGCATGGCAGAACATGGCACGCAAAAGCATTTTGCTTGGCAAACATGCCTCAGGGTGGAAAGCAGAGAATGCATGAAGGGCCCAATCCTTGTGGTAGTGCAGCCCCAGCCCTTCCCACATTGTCCTTGAGGCATACATGCACTCACTGCTGGCAGTGAACCAGGCTAGGGCTCCATGGACCTTGGTACAGCTGCTTGCAGCCTCCCCATTGCCTACTGCAAATACCCTGGGCTCTGTGGCAGGCAGTAGAGGCCTACCCAGAGTCCAGGCCAGTTGTGGCAGGCAGCCGGGAGGCTGCAAATGGCTGCACCAGGGTCTATGAAGTCCTGGCCTGGCTTGTTGCTGAAGCCTTGGGGTGGATGGTGAGGAACAGGCTGGGGCTGCACTACCACAGCAAGGGTAGAGCTTCTTGTGGCTCCCCTACCCTCCATCCCAGCATGTCAACATCTTACAACTTGGCTGTGGGTGTTTTTGGCACTCTGTCCAAAACCATTGCCAATCCCTGGCCTAGGGGCTATATGAGCCTACCCCTTGGGCTAAGGAGTCAGTCTGCCCCATGTTGCAAAGAGAGAAGTTCCCTGAGGGAGGCCTGCAATCTGCAGACAGTAACATAGCCCCAAGGAGCTGGTATGGGATAGCCAGCTAACAGCCAGGGGGTTGCCTGTATTATACATGTGCCCTGAGGGGAGTTGGGCTATTTTGTCTATAACTTGATGGTTTGTTTCCATTTATCTGAGACTTTGTGGGGAGTAGGTAGACGCCTAAAGGTGGCAAAGGGTGATGTGCTTGTTAGTCTTGTGAGACCACTATTGGTGCTTAGAGAAGGCATACTAGGTATAGTTAGTTGATTTAGGGTGGGCTGAGAGAAGCTAACTGAGGGTAGAGACATCTGGTGAAAGCAGATATCAGTGAAAAAATTGGGTCAGACAGAGGTGACACAATGATGAAAAGAATGAAGTGAAGCTACATAGAGATATTAAGCTACAAAGAGATATTGCTTTTGTCCTAGGAAAAAACACTTTATCCCAGGACAAAATGCAGTCATTCAGACATCTATGTCACTTGTCCCTGGACAACTCTAAAAAAGGGTTCACCGATTAAGAAATGTTAACAGTTGTTCTGAGACATAGCAAAACACATCTAAATGGTTGTCCTGGGATTTCATCACTGAATCAAGGGAAGAAAATGGCAGTGCATTTAGTTTCTTACTAAAACCTGATTGAAAGGGCAATGAATGTACAGGGCACAACGTGTCTCAGGACAAATCTAACATCTGTTCCTTGCAAAAAGTGTCATTCTGGTAGTCTGAAAGCTGGCTCCCAAATTCATAATTACTATTAAGGCATGGCAGGTGAAGACACGGCAGTAACAGGTGAGATGAAATGTAAAACAAATTTGGGGTGAGTGCCAGAGCCCCCTTAGAGGCATTACCCCATTACATCACAAAGAAGTTGTGGCCATTAGAAGCCTGTCTTACCAAAGTTTTAACAAGAAACAAAGTATGTAGAGTCAAAGTTACTTTTTTTTTCTCCAACCTTAGTCACTCCAGGAAATAAAGTTGTTTTTGTTTCTCAGTATTTATAACGATAGCAATCTGTTGTCTCAGTTTTCCATTAAAAGCATAAATATTCTTTTAAAAATACTGGTCCTAACATCAGTACATATGTAATCTGCTAACTACTTGACCCTATAAAGGTATACAATTTGATTTTATATCTTGTGAAAATATGAGTGACATAACATTTTTTCTTCTAAACACAAGATTAACAGTACGGTTGATTCAAGCTGTAACAAAAGGATAAGCAAATATGTTCAGGTAAAGACTTAACAGTCCTCTTAAGCAATTCCCCACAGTCAAGAATGATTGTCTTATCTGTGTGTCTTAACATGGCTGCTAATTGTCTATCTGAACCTGACAGGCTCTACTGCATCTTGGACATGTGTTTCTGTGTAGGGTTGGTAGTGCTGGATTCTTGATTTGGTTCATGACACAGTGTTTTTGTTGTTACCACTTTTCCATGTCCTGTTTTGGTTGTGAGGTTTGAAAGTACTGTGATCCTGACAGCAGACTCTTCCTCCATTTGGGTCGGTCCTAGCTGATAGCTTTCTATGAGTTGACATCGACATTGCGTTTTCTATTTTTTAAGTTGGCCTTGAGAATGTCCCTAAGAGTTTTCTCTGCCCTCCTCTGGAGCATACACCTTGAATGATCTGGGAGAATAAAACTTGCTTTGGGAGTCTGGAGTTGGACATCTGGATGACATTGCTGGCCCAATGAAGTTGATGTCAGATGGTCATTGCCTTAATACTCATGGTGTTTGCTTGACAGGGGATGCTAATGCTGCATTTGTCTTCCCACTGGATTCAGAGGATATTTTGCAGACATCAATGATGGTACAGGAGACATCTAAAGTTCTCGGAGTACTATGTTTTCCATGTCTTAGCTCCATGGAGCAAGGTGGGGATCATGATTGCTTGACAAACCATGAGATTGGTTTTGGATCTGATGTTGTGTTCTTCAAACACTCATTTCTTCAAAGCTGCACTTGCACATCTGAGGCAGTGTTGGATTTCTTCACTGATGGCAGCTGTCAACAAGAGATGGCTTCCAAAGTATGGAAAATAGAATTCTCTAGAGTCTTACTGTGGATCTGGATTACCAGAGCTGGGAACTGTTCATTAGGAGCTTTTTGGTGGTGGACCTTAGTCTTCTGAATGTTAAGCATCATTCCCATTCTCTTGTATGCCTCACTAAAGACACTGACTATTGCTTGAAGGTCTACTTCCAAGTGAGCATCGTCATCATACTGGAGTTCAATGATTGAGGTCAGGGCGATTTTGGTTTTGGCTCAGAGTCAGCTGAGGTTAAACAGCTTACTATATATTTGGTAGTTTAACTTCCCTCTGGCTGGAAGCTTGTTGGTGGTCAGGTGTAACATCATGACAAAGAATATTCAGAAGAGTTGAGTGATGATGCTGCCATCCTTAATTCCTGTCTTAACCTCAAAGGGATCTATGATAGATCTATTACTGAGAACCACTGCTCACATACTGTCATGGAGCAGGCAGGTTATGGTGGCAAATTTTTATAGGCATATGTACTTCAGAAGGGTCCTCCACAACACTTCTTGACTGACAGTCAAAAACTTTTATGAGGTCAAAGAAGGCCATGTAGAAAGGCTTGTGTTAGTCCAGGTGTTTCACGTGTCAGTTGAGCTTCTTGATATTCTAAATGCACACAGTGATTCCAGGACGAGCTCTTCAGCAAGTGGAAGGAGATTGTTCAGGAGGGTTCTTGCAATGATCTTTCCTGTGGTGGACAGCAAAGCAATCCTTCTATAGCTTCCAGTTGGACATGTCTCTTTTCTTAAAGATTGTCACAATAATGGTGTCCCTGAGGTCATCTGGGAGTTCCTTAAGATGAGGGCATGAAGCTGTGATGTGATCTCCTCTTCCCCCTGCTTGAAGATTTCCATGGGAAATTCATCTGCTCCAGATGTCTTGCCATTCTTCATCTGCTTGATGGCATTCCTTGCCTTGGCAAGGGTTAGAGAGATTCCAAGATGATCTCTGACTGGGTGTTGTAGGATGGAGTTGAGAACACTGTCTTCAACAATAGCCTCTTTTAAGAAGGTATTCAAAATGCTCCTTCTAATAGGCATCGGTGTCTCCTTTTTTCCTTGATTTGGTTTCCTCCATCCTTAGATCTCAAGGGGGTTGGGTTTTGAGTGCACAAACCATGGATGGTTTTGGTGCAATTGTATATATCATGGATGTCAGTGAGGTGTTCAGTCTCCTTAGCCTTGTCTTTCCACCATGTTTTTGGCATATTATGGGTTCTCCTTTGGACCTCTGTCCTAGCTTGCTAGAGGTTCAATGTCTGTTGCTTGGAGTTGGTGTGCTTGCAAAGGCCTTGTGCTTTCAATTGATTAATTCTTGGATTTCAGCAAACCAGTCTTTAAGTTTCCTGGTCAAGAATCCAAGTGTCTCTTCACAGGCACTGATAACAGTGGCCTTGAGGGCACCCCACACACTGCTGACATTCTTCCATTGTTGTTGATTGGACTTCACCAGTTTTTCACTGAGGCATTGGTGGAACAGATCTCACTTGCTTCAGTCCTTCAGTCCTTCAGTGTTGATTTTCCAGCTGCATTGCTTCTGCTGAAGCCATTGTTTGGGAGCTGGTTTGAGTGACATAACTGAGCAAATGAGTTGGTGATCAGTCCAGTAGTTATCAGCTCCTACCATAGCCTGGGTGATGTGGACATCTTTATAATCTCATGCACAGATGATGATATAGGCCATGTGTAGTTGAAATGAGGAGCATGTGTGCGTGACACTTGAAAGTAGGTTAAGTGCTTTTGCACTGCTTTAATGGTGTTGGTGTTTGCACGTGTTGGTGGCATATTGCGCAGTAATTCCAGCCACTGTAGCAAATTTGGCAGAGTAATACACCTTAAATGACCTGCAGTGCACCAAACTAAAACTCCTCTGAGAAGTATCATTTGCTGCCCTGCAGCTGCAGAGCGAAGCACTGGGCTCCATGCAGCTCAGGGGCTCTGCATAAAGCTCATGCAGGTAGCCTGGCAGCAGCCTGGGAATGCAGGTTCTACCCAAGGAAAAAATAGTGGTGATCTTTTCCTTGGAACCTGCCTGAGCTGCGCAGGGATGTAGTGCTTCCCTCTGCAGCTGTAGTACCCCTCATGACTGCCCAAGCTGGGTAGGTTCCATCTACGGGGAAGGGGGGGACACCACTGCCACAGAGGGAAGCACTATCCCCCCCATAGCCCAGGGACCACTCTGCCAGCAGCTCACCAGCATTTGTGTTGTCCTGGAAAGAAGTGGCCAGTGTGTCCCTCAGAGGCCCGTGCTTAGTCCAGTGCTTTTCAACATCTTTATCAATGATTTGGATGTGGGGATGAAGAGCTCACTGGCCAAGTTTGCAGATGACACCAAGTTATTGGTGGAGCGTGGTCATGCTTGAAGATAGGCTGCAAATACAGGTGGACCTAGACGGGTTGGCAAGCTGGGTGGATTAGAACCAGATGCAATTCAACATTGAGAAGTGTAAAGTGCTTCATCTGGGGAGAAATAATCCCCAACATACTTACAGCCTTGATGACACCAATTTGGCTAGCACCACAACTGAAAGTGACCTGCAGGTAATAAGTATGAACATAGTATGAACATGGGCCATCAGTGTGATGCTGTAGCCTGTAGGGCAAACAATATTCTGGCATACATCAATCGATGCATCTCAAGTAAAACCAAGAAAGTGATTCTTCCACTTTACTCAGCACTGGTGAGACATTAGCTGGAGTACTGTATCCAGTTCAGCTGGAGCACTTAAATAAGGACATCGAAAAGATTGAGCGAGTCCAGAGAAGATCCACCCATATG